>NC_134278.1:94735788-95344788 GCF_949628215.1 Phalacrocorax aristotelis
TGGCCTCCCGATACACTTTTATATTGAGTACCTGCAGGGGGAGTGTTAATGCTTCCAGTTTTGGTAAGTGGAGGACAGGCAGCAGCTGGAAAGGCAGGCAGAACATAATTCTCCTTTCAGTGAGAAATTCAAAACACAGAGCCACGGCAGGACATGAGGAGAAGATGTACTCTTAGGTCCCTTTCCTGCTTCTGTGGTCCTGGGATGACCAGGAGAGGGAGGAAAGTATACTCACAGAGGAGAGCTTGTGCCAGGATGAGAACGCAGTCCCTACCTTCCCTTTACGCACTGAATGGAAGAGAGAGGCATTACGGGAATGACTTCAGATTCTTGACCCTGAAAATGCTAAGCCCTTCCTCCCCTTTGTACCTCTGCTGTGAAACTAACGCTTTCACAGGGGTCAGCAACCTCAATTTCCAAAACCAGACCACTTCTCCTGGAATTACATTTTTCCTTTCAAATCCATTCTTTTCCTTGTGCTGCATTTTTTTCAAGAAAGCTTCTGCAGGTTTCAAAATGTAATTGTGAAATGTGAAAAGGTAATATTGTATTTTCTTAAGCCAACACCACTCTCCTTACCTTACTAGAGACATTGCCCTTGCAGACAGTATGAGAAAAAGAGCTGAACTTCATCCAGTCTCATCTCTTTCCTGTCACCTTCAATATCTTTGCAGTGCTTTGAGGCAGCTATCTTATCTTCATAAGCATCTGAGAACTACTTAGCTTGCGGTGGGCATTAAATGTGAAAAGCAATTATTCACAGTCCTAAATGTACTGCATGTCACTGCATAGATCAGACTCTCAGGTAATAACAATGTAATGCTGTCATACAGAGAATTTGAGAGAGACAAAGAAATTCTAGACAGCAGCTCTAATTTCTCATAAAGACAACCATCTCTTCTTTGCATAGATGGTGTAGAAATTCAGTCCTGGGTGTACTCTTTGTAGGCTGCACAACTAAGTATACTGGAATTCTTATTATTACTTTTTGTGCCATGTTTGGGCTCAGCATATTGTATGATTTCTGATGTATATATCATCCTAACATGGTAAAGACTCCTCAGATGAAAAAGGATCACTCCAATTACCCAGATGGACCTCCTTTACAGCACAGGACCAAGGGCCTTGCCCAGGCCATGAAGAGGGAAATTGCAACACCCTGCCAGCAAGCACACTTAGGTATTGCTGCCTCCTGGCTGAAAATGAGGTTACAGACACACCACTTCACTGATGCTCTGAGCTTAAATTACCCAGTCAATGTTGGGGGTGCTGCCCGCTTCTATCCCTTTGCTCTTGGCAGCAATAAGGCTGGACCACTTTCCATCATGCCTATTCTGGTCTGTTTGGACAGGAGCAGTATGACATCTCTCATGTGAATTCCCAGAAAAATGTGGTGTTGATAGACCTCAATATATTTTAAAGATATAAAATATAATTAGGAATTTCTACTGAGCTTAAGGTTTTGATTGTTATGACCTGTATATATATAATGAGCATATGTGAGCATTATTTCTCTTATAGTATCACCCTTTTGCTGGCCCTTTATTCCTAACACATTGATGGACAGGGACCCTGACTCTGAAAAGCGTAAGGGACAGAGGCCAGCTCTACATACATCCTTCTCCATCAGCTGGCAAGCTCTTCTCATGTAGAGGGAAGCCAGAGGAGCTGAATGTCAAAGAATTGCATCATCTACAACAGACAGCAAGAGCAGCTCAACAGGAATTACACTGCATGAGGGACAGTGAGAGTCTGCCCCTCTTCTGCAAATGCCCATTTCTCACCACTGAGAAATGGTCCCTCAGGTCCCCTCAGAGCAGCCCACAGACGATGCTGTAGACAGGAGAGGAAACCAAGACACATAACACCTTTTCTTATCTCATTTTTCCTGCTGCCTTCTGCCCCCAGCCTACGCCTTCTGCCCCCAGCCTACCTCTTCTGCCCATGGTTATAAACCTGAAAGCCTGCAGTGCTTTGCTTCTACCCATTGCTCGATTATTTTAGCCCAGATTATTTTCTTTCTCCCTCAGAGCCAGTGAAGTCATAGTTTCTGTCCTGTTCTCCTGCTGTCTATAGGCATTCTGGGAGTGACAAGGATTTCCCTCATCACTGCTACATGGTCTGGGGCCACAGAGGCCACCGGGCCCAAAATATAGCCCAGAGAAAGCCCTGCTCAGCTTTCAGTCCTCAGTGCAAATCAACCCGAGTTCCTGCAGGTAACAGACCTGGGGCAACTCAGTGCTTGAGACCACATGAACCAGAAAGGCAGTACAGATCATGCAAAACACTAGAGCCTTGGCCTTGTTGTGAGAAAGCTCTCTCCTGTGTCTCTGTGTCCCTTTCTGAGGAATAATCGTCACCAACTCAAATCAATGTAGGAAGATAACAGCATACTGAGGTTGCTGAAGTGGTCGTTGCCTGAACAACTGTGGTGCTCCCAAGGGTATCAGGCAATGACACAACTACAGCATCCCTCAGATGCGGCAGTGATGAAGTTCAGGAACATGGGGGCACCCATGGGCTCAGCACCAGAACAGAGAATATCTTCTTGTCTCAGTGAGGGTCTCAGGATGGTTTTTTACAGAAGAAAACCAGTGATTATAGGTAAGGTTGGACTCCCAGGTGAAGCTGGCCCAGGCAGCCTCTGCAATGTGCTTCTGACTGCCTCCTGTCTTACCCATGGTATTACCAACACAGGTCGTCACGCTGAGCATCCTTGTATGATCTCTCAGCAAAGATGCCAGTGGTGGGGTATGGCTGGGAAGGGCTCATAAGCTACACAGCTGCTGCCCTCTCAGGGTCAAGACACGGACAACTTTGAATAAATCCATTTGTGGCATTCTCCTGGCTATGGAGGGCTGGATGTGGGAGAAAAGAGGCCTAATATAGCACCAAGGGAGATGTTTTTTAAGAGTGATTCTAACTACACAGCTAAGTTGGTGAGGAAATACACCAGTGCTTCTTCACACTGGGACCTTCTCTGAAACATGAACTCTTGGCGCTGGGAGATAGGACCGTAAGACAGCACAAGCAAAATGCTCTCTGAACTCTGCAGAATATATCCAAGAATAAGTAAGGAAGAGTTAGTACCATCTCCCACTATTTCTACACTTTTCTTGTGTTTTTCAGATGCAACATCACTTGGACAGGCATGTTTTAGGCAGGCAAGTCTCAAAACATCTTGTACAATGCCAATTACACTAGCAGCAAGGCAGATGCAGAGACAAGAAATACCAATGCGCACAGACTGACAGTCAGGAGTAATTGCTAAAACTCATAAATAGATGAGCATTTGTATTTCTTTCCAATGCAGAAGGCAGCAGTAAGTTGCCGCCTCTGTCAAGTGTCAGTGAATTTACTCAGCATATTTAAGAACTTGACAGATTTTTAAATGATATTGTTAGGTGTGGATATAAATGATTTCCAACAACAGCAGCAATCCTATGTCAGGATTAATATGTCAACAGAATTGCAGGTTAAATTTTTTCCCCCACTCATTTTTAGCTATTTCTATAGCTTTATCTGCACAATAGTGCATAAAAATAAGCAGAGATTTATTAGTACATTCCTGAAGTGCGTACATTAAAGTAAACCCTAAGAGCTCTGTTAAACAGCTTGCTGGGTGCTCAGTGCTGCACTGAGTGGTGCACAGACAGAAGGGCTTGAACAGGACATAGTTTCATGAAAGACCTGTTCTCCCTCTATACCAGGACTTCCCATGAGGCCTATGCTCCACTGCAGCTGTCTTCTTGTCAGCTGAACCTGGGAGATATCTAATATGTGAGAATATTTGGGTTAGAAATTCCCCCCGACTATTTACAGCCTCCTTTTTACTTGACTTTCCCCACAGCAGCATCTGTTCATACTGTGCTCCCTCTTACACCTACACAGTTTCATGAATCATAGAGTAATAGAATCATAAAGGTTGGAAAACACCTCTAGGATCAAGTCCAACTGTCAACCCAACACCCCCAGGCCTCCTAAACCATGCCCTGAAGCGCCACATCTAAACATTTTTTGAACACCTCCAGGGATGGTGACTCCACCACCTCTCTGGGCAGCCTCTTCCAATGTCTGACCACTCTTTCAGTAAAGACATTTTTCCTAATATCCAATCTAAACCTCCCCTGACACAACTTGAGGCCATTTCCTCTTGTTCTATTGCTACTAATTTGTGAGAAGAGACCAACACCCACCTCACTACAACCTCCTTTCAGGTAGTTGTAGAAAGCGATAAGGTGTCCCCTCAGCCTCTTCTCCAGGCTAAACAACCCCAGTTCCTTCAGCTGCTTCCCATCAGACCTGCTCTGCAGACCCTTCACCAGCTTGGTTGCCCTCCTCTGGACATGCTCCAGCACCTCAGTGTCCTTCTTGTACTGAAGGGCCCAAAACTGAACTCAGTATTTGAGGTGCAGCCTCACCAGTGCCGAGTACAGGGGCACGATCACTTCTCTACTCCTGGTGGCCACAGTATTCCTGATAGTGAATCCCTGAAGATGTCCTGAAGACACCACAATCCCTCACACTTGCACTACAGTATCTTTATTCCAACAGATTCACACATTTGAACAAACATCTCAGCTCTAAATGAGGATCACTCAGCGAAGTACAGGCTGGTCAGCCTGGGAAGGGCATGGAACAAATCCTCCTGGAAACGATTTCCAAACATATGAAGGAGAAAGTGGTGACTGAGAGCAGTCAGCACAGATATATGAAGGGGAAATCATGCCTGATGAACCTGATAAGCATTCTGTGATGAGATGACTGGGTGGGAGGTTGTTCACCTTAACTTTAGTAAGGTTTTTGACACTGTCTCCCATAACATCCTCATACACAAAATGACAAAATATGGGCTAGATAAGTAGACAGTGAGGTATCTGAGCTGCTGGGTTCAAAGTGTTATGCTTAGGTAAACGAAGTCCAGTAAACTGGAGGCCAGTCATTAGTGGTGTTGCCAGGGGTTGACACTGGGGCCACTACTGTTTAACAACTTCATTAATGACCTGGATGATGGGACAGAGTGTACCCTTACCATGTTCATGGATGATACAAAACTGGAAGGAGTTGCTGACACACCAGGTGGTTGTGCTGATATATTGAGAGGTGCCTGGATAGGCTGGTGAAATGGGCAAAAGGGAATTTAATGAAATTCAACAAAGGAAAGTGCAAACTCCTGCACCTGGGAAGGAACAGAACACGCTGGGGGCCAGCTGTCTAGAAAGCAGTTTGACAGAGAAGTACCTGGGGGTCCTGGTGGACACTAAGCTGAACACGAGTCAGCAAGGTGCCTTTGTGGCAAAAAGGACCAACAGCCTCCTGAGCTACATGATGAGAACTGTTGCCAGCAGGTTGAGGGAGGTGGTCTCTCACCTCTGCTGAACACTGGTAAGGCCACACCTGGAGTGCCAGGTCTAGTTCTGGGCTGCACTGTACAAGAGAGACATGGATATACTGGACATAGTGCAGCGAAGGGTCACAAAGTTCATGAAGGGATTAGAGCACCTCTCATTTGAGGAAAGGTTGAGAGGGCATGGACTGTTTGGTCTGGAGAAGAGAAGGCTCAGGGGGCTTCTTATCGACATTTATAAATACTTGATGGGAAAAAGAAGATGGATCCAGACTCTTCCTAGTGGTGCCCAGTGACAGGACAAGAAGAAATGGGCAGAAATCGAAATACAGGAAATTCCATTTAGACATAAGAAAAAGTAGTTTTTTTACCAGAGTGACTGAACACCAGAACAGGTTGCCCAGAGAGGTTGTGGAATCTCCACCCTCAGATATATTCTGATTGGACACTGTCCTGCTCTAGTTGATCCATCTTGGAGCAGAGGGTGGGACTAGATGATCTCCAGAGGTCCCTTCCAACCTCAACCGTGCTGTGATTCTATGATAATCCAGCGGTCACTGTCTTTTTGCCAGTAACGAGTAATGGCTTATACATTGAAGCTAGAGAATGGAGAACAGAAGAAAGCATTAGAGCAGAGATTACCCATTTCCTTTCATTTAGTCCTCTACTGACACCAGTGGATGATCATCAGCTTTTGGGAGATCAGAATGACATCCCAAATTGGTAGAACAAGGCCTATGACCTTAGTCATGGTAGTTCTGCATTTAGTGACATTTTAATGTACCTTAAAGGCTCAGTTCACATTGAAAGATAAGGAAGGTTTACTCATACACACACTCACACACAATGTAATCACAGTTTCAATCAAATGCAGAGGAAGGTCAAGCCCGAGCTGCAGGAAACATCTATCATTGCTAGTGAGGCCTTCAGTATTTTCATTAGTTAAGTCCTTGGTCAACTTCTTATTAGCGTCCCAACCAACTGTCCCTCCATGTCTGCTGTACCTAAAGAGAACAGGCTTCTGCCTTCCTTTAGGCACCAAGTCATTTTTCCTTTGAGAGTTAGCAGTTGGTTTTTGACAGAAAATGGAAAAATATGAATATCACTGCAAAGCTGTGTGTATAGGGGCGACCGAAGGATCCAGACATCAAAGGAAGCACAGCTAAATCCTGGCCAGCCAAAGAAGTCCAGTGTTGGTCTGCATGTACAAAGCTAGGCCCAGGAGTAACTACAGGGTATTTCAGAACATAGGAGTAAAAAAATGTGCAGTTTGCTGGAGAACCAAGGCTGTCTAATATATCAGCAGTGATCATCCACAGTCCCATTAATTTACCTTTTTTGCCTGCTTTTTAGGTATCACTGTGCAATGACAAACAGCCTTCATACTGCATAATACCCAACCCATTTCACATAGCAGTACTACATGCTATGGCCAAGAAGGTACCTCCAGCCTTCTTTAGCTATGCTAAATACATCAATGAAGTGTGCCTGCCTGTTTTTACGGTTGGTTCTTACCACCTGGCTCTTGCCATATTTATTGAATCTTGCAGATCTTGCACTGACCAGCCTAATAAGCACACAGAGCCAAATTCAGACACAGACCCTTCCAACTCTGCCAATCTTGCCTATGCAATCTCTAGATATCTGGGGCATCCAACATATCGGCTTTATTCAACAAACACCTCCACCTAGGAACCTTGCACCTGGACGCAGTCTCCACGAGAAACATGTACTGCTATTATTCCATTCTCAGCAGGACAGTCCCACTAGTGCCTTCCGTCAGTATTTCTGTCTTTCCTGTAAATGCTGAAGCCTCATACACCTTAGCAAGGAACACCTTGCCTGGCAGGCAAGGATTTGGTTTGATTCTTTTCATATAGTACCTTGTAACACTCATGTTTTGTTGCCAAAATTAACAGTCTTTTTTTCATTGTACCTCTCTGGGATCCAGAGAAGAGAAGAATCTGGGCAAAGCCTGAACGGAAGGATACTCTTTTAACATGCTCCAGTCCAGTGAACACTCCTTTAGAGAATAAGCTTAAGAGGGAATGGGAGATGGAGTTACCATCTTCTAGAACAAGCCGGCTGCATGAACGCCTGCCATACAAGGGCGTCATTGTGTGCATGACTTGCCTGATCCCACGTGCATGAGAGATCTTCATTAACACACAAATACAAAAAACCCTCCGGAGAACAATTTTATTGTCTCTTACAGTGAACACTCTGGGACAGCCTTTTTCTGAATGTCTGAGAAATGAAGATTAGACATGACAGAGGAACTCTGAGCCTAACAGCATATCATGTTTTTCCAGGTAATCTAATAAATTAGCTCCCACTAAAAACTGAACTTCTTTATATCTTCAGAGGACCACAGGAAAAAGCAAAAGCAAAAGCAAAAAGCCCTCTAGAACTACCTAGAAAAAACACAGTAGGTAAAGAACATTTCTGTGAGCAAATACCTGGTAACAACGATGCCAGTCACTGAAGTAAGGTTGATGGGATGTGTGTGCTGGTTACTCTGACCTTTTTATTAGGTATTTAGAAGAAAGTTTAATTTCAGGGAGTTATTTTATGATTTGCATTGCTGCAGGCCTGTCCAGTGCTGATGTGTGATTAGATTAAAGGGCATTCTCTTGCCATACACTGCTGTTGCTGCTGAGAAGCTATGTGGAGAAGATTTGCTAGTGCCACCTCCATACAACTAAGTGGTTATTAACAAAACACCGTGGGAGAGCAATAAGAGAACTGATTAAAGATACCCACAACCACAACTGTGCTCTCCTCTTGTCCCTGTGCCATAATGGCTGAAAGATCTTGATAACAGTGTGTCCTTAGTAGGGGACGTTACTCGCTATAGGGAGCACTTCCAAGGTGTTCACAACATTTGCAAGCACTGTTGGAAAGAGTTTCACAAGAGCATCCATGCTTGGAATCACAGCCTTCTTCAGCACAGCTGAAGTTTCCTAAGATGATGCTATGCTAGGCAACAAGATACAGACCAAGGGATCTTACCTGTCTCTGAGGACCAGTAGGTTCAGATTCTCGTCTCCTTTGTCGGATAGCTGGTGCTGAATGTAGGGGGGAGTGGGCTGGACTTCCTGTCTGCTGTTCATGTTTACTGTCAGATACTGTTTGAGAAGGTCCTTCATGTCTGTGGGAACTGTCCTCCTCAGTCACAGGCTGCATACCCCGACTTCGCCCATCATGTGTCTTCGGCCTGACTGCAGCATCTGCCCCCAAGCGCCTTCTCTCCTCACCCTCTTCAATAGGTCTTAGTTCCTCAGGCTCCTCATCCGTGGTTCCAGAGGTGCTTGGCTCAGCACCTGGGTGAAAGTCCTTCAGCTCCGTCTCCTTATCAATGATAACCCACTCCTTGCTATCAAAGTCCTCCTCCTCCGCGAGCGGCACTGAGCGGAAAGCATTGCTGAGGGCTTCATGTTCCACTGAAGCAGACACATCCATCCTACCACTTGCCTGCCGGTCAGCCTGGCCAGTATCAATGGACAGCATCTGGGCTGGCTGGGAGGAGCATACAAGCCGTGATGGAGAGCCAGGTAAATCCATTCGAGATCTAAAGACAGAACATGAAGCCATTAAAAATACACCAGGTTTGTGGTTAAAGTTAGGGATCCTAAGTCAGCTGCAGTGTATTTTACAAAAGGATTTCAACACGGACCATACAGGAGCCTTGTAGACTCTTCTGGGAAAAGTCTTCCATGTGTGAGAAAGCATGAGGGGAAACAGAGAAGTGACTGACCATTGGGTGAGGGTTGCTAAGCAAAACTGGGCATCTTTAATAACACAATGGCAGGTCAGAGCTGAGATGGAAAGAATTACAAGCTTAATGAAGAAAGGGGAATCAGGGAAGGAGGTGAACCAAATGTTGATGTTGAGGAAGTTGTGAGCAAAAACAAAGATCTCAGCAAAAGCCATCTGATGGATCTAAAAGAAGCAAGGCTGTATTTATTAAAGTCTTAAACATATATTATTGAGAACAGGGAACACAAAGTACGCAAAGTAAGAATAAAAAATGGCTTAAACTGTATGTGTGAAGAAGAAATAGATTTTAAGAGCTGTTGCTAAAAAAATAAAACAAACTTTGGATTTAGCCAATGTCTTCATCCATTCCCCAGCAGAGGAGAGACTCCTGGAGCGGAAGAATTTATTCCAGAAAGCCAGAAGAATTTCCCTGTGCTGGGAGTCAGGTCTGTGTTGTGAATAGATGAAAACAAAATAAAAAGAAGACTTTGTGGCAGAGTGGGATTGTATTTGCACCGTACTTGGTGCAGGCTACTTGGAAGATGAAAAAAAGGTCTTGATTTTAAAAACAGTAGCTGAGGGAAGCAGGCAGGATAAAGGGATGCGTTTTGGATAATACACATTTTCTATATTAAGTTAGCATGACGCTGATTAGACAAGGAATAGTGGGAGAAATAAAGGAAGGAGTTAAAAGCATTCAGTGAATATACAGGACTAGAGTTGCTGACTGTATAAATGGCTTTTTTTCCCTTCCTATTTTAAAGAGCCTTTCTTCTGAGCAAGAAAAAGAGGAAGCAAGACCCAAGAATTCTTATTCAAACCCTAAATTATTAACAGCAACACAAACAATCTTTCCTGAATTACAGAGAAGCATTGCAGCTTCCCCCAGCCACCCAGAATAAACCAGTACCTAACAAACAGGGGGTAGTGCTAAGGGCCCCTCCTGTCTCTAGTTCTTTTTTATTCTCCTTCATTTCCAACTACTGTCTCCTTGTTACTGTTCCTCTTGGCTGAAGTCTGTCAGATTTTCTCCGACAAGCAGGCCCGTCTCTCCCCTACCTCTTTTAGAGGGGCCATTTGACAAGTATGTCCTCCAATCACAGTCCATGCCCTGACTTTCAATGGTAAGAGAAACACAGAATAACATAGGATGTGAAGGGGGTTATGGGGTTATCAGCACCAAGGGCTTATGTCTTGCAACACATGTTTCCCAGCACACAATAGTTTAAAAAGATTCTTTTAATTATTTTTGTTATTGTTGGGTTTTTGCTTATTGCTTTGCTTATTGCTTTGCTGTGGATCTGAGAAAACGTATTCCTATTACCCTCAAAATCAGGGTGTAATGTGTACTTCTCACATGCGAACAAGTGCAATGCTATATGCTGAAAAATGAATACTATTACTACTCCTAAGGAAAGATAATGAAATAATGAAACCCACCAGATCAGGAACTGCCGGCTAGCTCCCAGAATACAAGCGTCCTAACAAGATCCATTCTTCCCTCACACCTCAGGCCAGCCAAAAGCTTTGTGACATTATCTCTGATCTGATGTTTTGCCTTCCCTCTGACAAATGTCCCTCCTTCCACCTATGGAGCTTTTCCCATCCAGGGACAGGGACGTTAGCGCTAACTCTCCTTATTAACAGACATGAGTGCCCCATCAGAAAGATCATTAAGCCTGTGAACACCTCCACCCAGAAATGAACTTCCAGTGCCTGCTGATCTAATGATTAAGTTGGTCTCAACAGTCAATCCTCAAGAAACTGCTAAAAGCAGTAGGAGGCTACAAAGGGTAAGCAAACCTTCTTTCATGTAGATCTGCTTTGCCATCAGCAGTGGAGAGGCGTTCTGACTCAGGGCTGTTCACACGGCGGTATCTTAGGGAGCGCACTTGTGCAGTAGGGGACTCCGGAGGCACTCGGACAGGGGAACTGGGGCAGACACCATTTCTCTGCTCCTCTTCCACCATGCACTGAGTCTGTAGGGGGTAAACACAAAGAACCTCAAAACCTGACCAAAGACATTGATTTCCCATCCTTCACTGCTGCTCTGTGCTTTCTTCCAGGATACAGTTTCAGCTGCATTTTCACAATCTACACAAGCAATATATGAAGGAATGCAAGGGCCCATAAGCCCTGGCAAGTATCTAGTATTAAAACAAGGTATGGATTTCAAATCATTTCAAATATTTAAACATCTTTACAAGGTGGCCTTTGCATCTCAATTTCCCTGAATAATTGATCCTAGGGAGTTATCAATGGCTAACTTACTGCATACACAAACCCTAACTGCTTATCCAAGATGTCTAAGAGCCTTTGTTTGTCAACATTTGTCTATGCAGGGTCCATACATTATATTGCAATGTAAATACTTTTACTTCTGATGAACTTGATATGACTAAGCCATCTCCTAATTCTCAGGGTGGTTTGGGTTTTTTGGGGTGTTTTTTGTTTTTTAAAACTTGGTCCTCTAAACAAAGGCCTTCAGGACATATATTCAACTACAGCATCTGTAAGAGCTTTCCACAGACCCAAGGTCATGCAGGGACCTGAACATGCTCATGGACACTTGTGAGCATTGAGTGTTCATGCTCTACCAGTACATATTTTCTGTTTTTATATAGCCTTAGTGAATTTGATTTTTTTTTTATTTAGCAGCAGACAAAGGAGCAAAAGTAGGTGACTGTAACACAGCAGCCTTCCGCCTTCCACTGTGCTGCTTCCCCTTGGAAGAGAAGATCTGCTTAAGCAAAAGCATAGAGGCAGAATGGTTCAAGGGCTACAGCAGCAGTCTAGGATTTGCATTCAACCCTGTTGGGCTGCCAGCCATGCAACATCAGCTGCTACACACTGCCTCTGTGTGGGGACACGCACTGATGTGACAGTGCAAGTTCCTAGTGTGGAGGATGTTTACCCTTCTCTGCAGCATGTCCTACATTCTCTTGTCCTCTATTAATGCCAGAGGCTCTGAACGTAAGCAGGCTTCTCAGTAAAATGCTGCTGATCAAGACAGTTGCCTTTGTGCCTGTACTGTGTATAGGGCAAGTCAATCAGTGTCCGTAAATTAGCAGATCTAAACCATCCAGGCTGGGTTTTGAATGCATAACTAAGGAGTCTTTGCAGCTAGGGTGAGTGGAGGAAAAGCAGAATAGCTGATAATGATTTAATCTGTAATCCATTCAGGCCAGGAGAAGGTCAGTGACAAAGGAAGGTCAAATGTGTTTGTTGAAGGAGTAAAGTGCTGATGTAACTGTAGAGTAACAGGCAACTTGATAAGATCCAAGAGCAGAGAATTGGGGAAGAGTGTGGTAGGGAAGGCAGAGGTTTCTGAAAAAAAACACAGAATGAGAACTTAGATCCAGTGGAGGAAAGAGAACCAGAAGGAGGAGTTAGAAAGGTCAGTGACAGTAAGCAAGGAAACTGTCCTTAGCACAGAAATGGGAGAAGTGGGACAGAAGGACACCTGAACTATGTGAATAGAGAAATAAGGATGACCTTAGAGAGGTACTGGGGAGAAAAAACGTGGCAAGATCTACTCATCACCTAAATACAAAGAGCAAGACAGGGAGAGCCAGTTACTTCTCGTGCTACAAGACTGGAAGATGAAGGGTGATGAAGCTGCGAATAGCAGAATGGTGTTTGACACACCAGCTGCCCTTGTAACTCTGAAAGACATAAGGGATGCCTAAGATTACAAGCAGAGGTGAAGCTGTGTCCTTACCTATCAAATCTGCAGCCTCCTTTTTCTTCTTCCGTGTGGTGATTGTGACAAATAAAAACTGATTCTCTCTCATAGAACAGTCAGACTAAAGATAATAAGCCTAGCAGAGCAAAAGGACAGGCAAGAGTCAGACTAAAGATAACAACCCTCACAGAGAGAAAGGACAGACTTCTTCAGCTTTGGAGAACATGATGCCCCGGGCTCTGTTTCATAGACTGCTGCGTAGCTACTGAGCTTGTCAGAACTGAAGTGCTCATTGCCGCACTGACTAATTCCCTAAACTCCTTTGCCAGTAAACTGACAAGAAATAGCATATCCATTGGCAGGAGAGACACCTGGTCATGCTGTGGACCTTGTAGAAACCTCTCTTACCTCTAACTGCTGTTATGACAGGGCTTGTGAATGACAGTGCTAGGTACCTAAGACATGATGTACAACCAGCACGCAGAAATGACATTTAGGACTCTGTTGTGCACATCTGACTGAAGAGCATCAAGGCACCTGGTGATTCAAAGGAACAGAAAAACACATATGCGCTACCAGGACTTTTCTGTAATACTCTTTTTCTTGTTTGTTGTGGAAACAAAACTGTCTCACTCTACCAGGCTTTTCTTCATGTGCCTTCAAATGAGAACTTCCAGGAATGCAAAGTTTACCAGTGAGAGATCAAGAAGTGATCTGAACTTGGTTTATAATTCTCAGTATTGGGGAATGCTGCTGGTAATGTTCCATACAGATAACACAGTGATCCAAATTATTTGCACCGGAGAATTTTAAGCAAGTTAGTGAGACAATTTCTTGTCCATGAATAATGTTTTCTAATCAGACTAAGGATAGTGAAGATATATATAGGGCTGAAAGAAGGACTAATTTCGTGCCAGTAGAGACTGAATTGAATTCTGGTCAGATCCAGAAAACCCGTAGATTTTTTGCATGCTAGTCCACAAATGTCAAAGACAGGTTTGTGAAGTGAATCCAATATGCCCTGATATTTGAAGTCTGTTAGATGAAGGTTTCTCTGGTAACAGATTCTGTATGTATCTGATGTCATGCTATGTGACATTCTGATGTTTAAATAAGAATTGAGATCAACACAACAAATACTAATTTACTTACAATACATAAGTTGATCTAATAAATAAACTAACAGGTAGATTCTCATACTTAACATTTACTGTGGAATCATCATTTAGTGGGGATGCCTCCAAGAAATGAGATAACATTTACAAGAAAGGACTGAGAAACAGCTTAGGGATTATGAAGAAAATCAGCTGAAATATACCCTTTATGCAAGCTAAAAAGCTAAAACCAGGGACATTTCTGATATTGTATCAGCTACGCAAGGACTAGAATTCCACTGCGTGAAGTATCAAGATCCTAGATAATTATATAATGATTGTACAAAAGATTCACTCTAGCACTATTGGTCCCCAAAATTTCACTTGCATAAAGATCCAAATTAATACCAATGGCTTTTACTCTATGAAAAAATTGTTTGCAATTTCCCATTTCCATAGGGAAATTCCACAGTGCTTTTTGGGCTGCACTATATAGGATGCTACATCAGCGGATCTGGGCAGCTTCTAGCAGTCTATGAATCCACTGCCCTAAATCCAGCTGCCACAGGAGATAAATAAACGTTCTTTACTTTGCTGATGCTGATCCTGAGTTTGTTGCGATTCACATCTGTCTCTTCCCAAACTTCAGCCTCATTGAAAGCAGTGTTTGGAGCCTGACCAAGACCTTCTGCTGGCCGGCCTGACAGGATGGGAGGAGCATTCTCTTGATCACTCAGATGTTCACCCTGTAGGACATCCTCAGTGTTCTCACGAAGCAAGTCCCCAGGTACCGGAGTGACATTAACCACCCTATGGAGGAGATGCGAAGAAAGGTAAAATTATTAGTACTTAAGGAAGGATGCCTATCACACTGCCCCACAGAAATTCCTTAGCAGCTTTTATGGTATTACCAGGTTGAAAAAAAAGGCAGTCCGGCATTATACCATATAGTTAGGTGGAATAGACAGTGGGATAGATCAGTGAAAGCATCTTGTTACTCTCAATACACAGGCTGCAAACTTCTTTCAGAAGTGTCCATTGTACAATATTTAGCTTAGAAGAGACTTCCTCTCTTTGCATGAGCAAATGAGGCTTAATAGGCCTTATAACTTTTAACTTCTATAGTATTAAGCTTTTATCTTCTATAATGTTACTAAGGACTACTGTTATCCCTTAATGTCAGCCCCCTCAAAAGCACCAAGACAGACCAGTGAACTAAGCCTTATCAACTTTTGTTTGGACTCATTTCCACCTCTGAGCACCAAATCCTGTGTACCTTTGCACCAGCACATGAAACACCCTGTAAAGGTCAAGATGCTGTGTGACCAGTACATGCTCTCTGCTGTGTTCAGCTCACTATCAATTACAAACCCACGCACAGCAAGGCAACAACTGCCTCACAGAAGCTCCAGCCATGTGTGCCATATAATATGTAAAATATACAAGCATATGGACTCCAACAATCCCAGCCAAAGGTCTCCAGACATGCCTTAATGTGACTTCAACCCACACACATATCCACAGTAGAAAAGGTGTTTTCAGGAGAACAAGGGTCTGAAACTGGATTCCACCACCTGAGGTGTATGTTAATATATATAAAGTCAAATCAAGGGGTGGCTGCCACGCAGCTCCAACTTCCCAGGACCGTAATGACCTTAAAGTCTTTCAAAAATGAACTTGTTACTGAGGATGTCCATAGTCTGACTGGTGCAACTGCAATACTCACCCAAACATGGCTGCTGTTTGCCTGGTGTTTTGCTGTGGTGGAGTAGAGGTGCTTGTGGACAACAAGATATCTGTACCAGCCTTCTCCCAGTCAAAGGCTTCATTTTCAGTAATGCCTCTTTCTTTCATGCTGTTCTCAAAAACGGACATGATTAGCTGGAAGAAATTTACAAAAACAATTTATGTTAAGTAGCTGAGGGTGGCTTTCACAAAAAATCCAAAGTATGAGAATGAAGACCAAGTGCAGCTTATAATCTCCATCTTGCCTATGAAAGGTACCAAGAAATGAAAGCAAATATCACAAAATTGTATCAGTTATTTCTCAGGCTGGTTTTGGCTGGGGAACTAAAATGTATTTAAATCTACCATAGAAGCACATGCAACATTTTGATGCTGATTTGCTGAAATCTTGCAGTTGGCTTGTTACTGTAACTCTAAAGCCTTAACTTCAGCTCAGCTTTCCTGTAGATTAGACATATGCAGAATAGTACATTTGATATGTAAAGTTCAAGGGCTGCCAGAAGATGTAAACACAACAAGAAAACACAGTTTTAGGATGCAGACTCGTTGCAGTGTCTGGCTCAAATACAGCTGGGTCAGGAGTCCTATGATATGCTTGGGCACAATGTGGCCTGCCACATTTGACTGTGAAAGAAAATAGAACTGTAAAAGGGATGATACAATTTTCTTCATAAGATGGCAGGTACAAATGCTCATACTGACATGGTTTATGCTTGTTGCTTTCTAAGAACAGATATTCTTCAGGAGAGAATGAAACTACTGGCAGCAGTGCTCAGTGCATCAATGCATTACCCACAGAAATCTGAAGTTCTGCTGTCAAAGGGAAACCGGATGCTATAGGCCAACACAGCTGTACGTGAGGTCCTGCATTTCTAATAAAATTATTCTGCTAAATAATGGAGAACTGTGGGGATTCAGCCTACAGTCTATATGGAGAGAGAATATGGTGACAAATACATTTGGCTTATGGCATAGAATTAGCACTAAGCTATGAATAAAAATTACCATGAACAAAAAAATTCCAAAATTTGTTTGCATTTATATTCCAGTTGTTTATCAGCATAATCAGAAGGCTAGGAGAGTCTGCCATTTCCTACTACCTTCCACCAAACTGCAGTAAAATGCCAATTGGCAGTTTTCAGTTGAGCTATCTTTTTCCTCCTTTTTGTGACCTAGAATCCTAGAATTAGGTGCTCCACTCCTGCAGTAGCACTACATTTGATTAAAAGAATTCCTAGAGATGACTGTCAGTCAGATCAAGGAACAGGTGAGACCTCTCCAGAGAGTGGATGTGACCTAGCAGTGGTAACAGCTTCTTTGCTTTGAAAGGGATTTTACTGTTGTGATAGTTTAATATGATAGTATTCTGTTTCTGCTTGTTAGTCTCATGTCAAAATGCCCCCTTTCACCTATGATGGGAATGGGAGTTGTTCCCTGCTGCTGGCAGGGATTTTCTTGCTCAAAACTGAATGTGAGTAACTAAAAGGTCTTGCTTTTAGAAAATTCATTTCTGGTATTTAGTAACCTTAGACGGATCTTTTCTCATGGATTTGCCTAATTATTGAATACATAAGCTTTTGGACTACACCTGTCTTATGGCAAAGAATGCACCAATTATATGAAATGTCTTCTTTGCTCATTCAGACCTGCCACCTGCTAATTTCATTTGGCAGTTCCTCATTTTCATATTAGAAGAAGCAGAAACAATCATTCTCCACACACTTCTTGCCATTCTGCCTTTGATTTTAAAGATGTCATGTACATATCAGTCCTCTCTTTGTTTTTCAGAGTGTACTGTCCTACTCTAACTCATCTTTCCGTATCTGGAAGTGAAACTCTCTCTAGCCTCCTTGTTACCCTTCCCTACAACTTCTTTGATTTCAGGATATCCTTTCGGAGATGCAGGAATGGAACGACACACAGTATTTAAGAGTATGCTTTGCACAGATTTACATGGTAGTATAAGGGTATTTTCTGTTTACCCTCTAATACTACTCCAATCATCCTTAGGATTATATTTGCTTTCTGACTGCTACTTTGGCAAGAATTACTGTTAAGTGTCTTTTAGACATTAATATCCCCACATCCTCAAAGCCTCCTTCCAAGAACGCCATATATTTGTAGACAGATGCCCTTATAAAAGCCATACTGACTTCTGCTCATTAGATCATCCTCACCCATCTGTCCACTAATCCCAGTCTTTATCACAGTTTCTGATTCTTTGTGATGTACTTGTCAGTGTCAGGGTCTGGTATCTTCTGAAGCCATTGAAAAATTGGTACTGCTTCTGCCTCCTTCCATTCCTTTGATACTGAAGCAGTCTGAAGTAAGAAACCACATGCTAAAATTAGAAGTTCAGCTGTCTTATTCTTAGCAATCCTTCATGCTGTCAAGGACCCACTCAGTCAAAACAACTTTTGTAACTTTCTGCTATAACTTCTGTAATGCTTGCATTTGACTGCAGGCCATTTGGGATTTTACAGACCTCTATTGTATTACCTGTATGGCCTTTTTTCGCAGGCTGAAGGGTACTAGTGTCCTCAGCTGCCAGTATTCTCAAGCTATTCCATGGTTTTACTGAGTCTTCTCAGCTTTCTCTGAACTGTTCATACTTCTGATGAAAGGTCAAAGCTTTACAAGGACAAAAGTCGAGTGGGAAAATGCACAGAACAGTCCCCACAACAAACACTGCTCCCAGAAGTCATGCAAATAGTTACTGGATCCTGTTTAGGGATCCTTTGCCTGCAGACACAATATTATTAGGGACCAGAAGGGTTTCCACAGTCACTGCAAGCCTCGCATACTGAGTTTCCTTCTGCTGGTCCCAGGAACAGCTACCTTGGCAGAGCCAGGAGGAAAATGACAAGAGATCCCTCAGTTAGACAGGATGTCAGATATGGAGCACAGCAAGAGCCTTGGCAGGAGGGCGTTACAGATGCATCGGGCTGGAACTCAAAAGATCTTTAAGTTGCAAGGGAACTCAAGCAATCACCTAGTCCACCCCTTACTCAAAGCAGGGCTTACTTTCAAGTCAGATCCAGTTTCAAAGTCAGATCAGCTTGCTCAATGCCCTGTCAAGTAATGTTCTGCCTATATCCAAGGATGAATATCCCACTACTGTTTGACATCCTCCTGATGACAACTTTTTCCCATATAGCTAATTGCAATTTCCTTTGTTGTGGATTGCATCAATTGCATCTCATCCTTTTACTGGGCACCTCAGAAGAGTCAAACTCAGTCTTCCCTATAGGTAGAAGAAGGCAAAACCAGGATCTCCTTTGATCCTTCCCTTTCTAAGGTCAAAGAAACCCACTTCCCTCAGCCTCTCCCCTTACGGCATGTGCTCTAGCTCCCAGTCATCCTGGTGGCCTTCCACTGGGCTCACTCCAGTCTTTCTTGTACTGGACACAGCTTTCCCGATGTGATTTAACTAGTGCCTAACAGAAGGGAATAATAACTTCCCTTACAGTGCTGGCTATGCTCTTCCTAATACAGCCCAACATGTGGTTAGCTTGCTTTGTCACCAGGACACAGTACTGCTTCATGGTCACCACTAGGACATACAGGTCTGCAGAAGCAGAGCTCCTCCCTAGCCAGTCAGTTGATCCCCAGCCTGTACTGTTCCAAATGTTCATTCCATTTCAAGTGCAGGCCTTTGTACTTGCTTTTGCTGAACCTCATGAGGTTCCTGTAAGCCCATCAAGGTCTCTTCGAGTATCAATACTAACCTTCAGCATATCAGCTGCTTCTCCCAAGTTGGTATCCTCTGTGAACTGCCTGAGAGTGTGCTCTGTCCCCATGTCCCATCATCCAGGTCTTTAATGAAAACACTGAACACTGTTAGCTCCAGGACTCTTCCCTGAGAGTTACCACTAGTGGCTAGCCACCAAGTGAACTTTGCGCTGCTGATCACAACCCTCTGACACCCAGCAATCCAGACAATTTACTACCAACCTTTTGGACCACTTATTCAAACCATCTCTTTCAAATGTGGCTACGAAGACATTAGGAGAGACTGTGTAAAGTCAAGGTAAATAACATTCACTGCTCTCTGCATCCATAGAAGACTGGTCAGGTTGGTCAGGTATGCTGGCTCTTCCCAGTCCCCTTCTAATCTTTCATGTGCCTAGACATGCTTTCCAAAAGTAGTTATTTCATAATGAGCTGAGCGTCCCTTTTCAGCAAGAATGTAACGCCCACCATAGCTATCCCTGTATACACCACTCCATTAAGAATTTTTTAGTTCATATACCATGGACCTAAGGGGAGATAGAAGCTGACTTGCCAAAGTTTTTTGGCAGTAACAGACCTAGCCTTTTGGTGTCTGGACAGAACACAAAAACAACGAAAGTGGTTATGAAGTGTGTGCATACAGGCACAATATTATTGTTCTATTCAAAAAACTTTATGAGCAACCATTTGATGGGGTTTGAGGCTAGATGAAGAGACTTCAGGGAAGGCTGGGCTCAGATGATGAGGGAACATAGGAAAAGGTAGTAGATGACTAAGTAACATCTTCTCAGTAAGACTACCTTGATGCAGGAAGATATTCCAATTTCTTTCTACTGATTGAAAATAATGTATATATGTCATCCATGGACAAGGTAAAAAAAAAGTTATGTACACCTAACTGTAACCTAAAAATTAGGCTTAAATCATGAAGCTACCAGACAGGACTAACCTCTGATACACCCAACAGGTCTACACCACATGTAGACAGAGACCTATGAAAGCAACCTGTTAACATAGCGCCTGTAGTTGGCCTTACTTGGAAAAGATGTTCCAAGTCATAGGGAAGTTGTGGTGGAATACCAACAGTTTGGATAGGTCTCACTGGGAATTCCTGATATACAAAGGAAATATTGGTAATTCTGGAACCCTAGGAAATAACAGAAAAGGCACAAGGCAGTATATTTCATTCAGACTAGCTGCATTGTACAGCATCACTCCACCTCTCCAGAGTCCAGAAAGAGAAGGGAGGCAATGGATCAGATGCAGATCAGATCCTCTTCCTCACCGACAGGGTAAGCAGAGATCCATAGTACCCCAGTGAGAAGAAATTTAGAATATTCCCTTGGAAGGTTCAGAGGAATCAGAGCAGAGTCACAGGAGAATGTTATTGAGACAGAATATTATTGATCCAGAGCATGGACTGAATCACCTTTGCCCCTTTAGAGCTGTTCAGAATCCTGAGCTTCCTACTGGGCCAGATTTAACAACAGAAAGGGATAAGCAGTAAAGAAAATACATTGGATAAACCAAACTGGCATAGCAATGGGAACTATGAAACCCCTGTGGTACCTTTCCCCACCTAGCACTGGACAAGAACTCATGACTCAGTAGATGTAGGCTGGTGAAGGCAAAGCTTGTCAGGCCATGTGCCAGGTCTAGACCATGCCACATCAGAAAACTTCAACTTCGACAAGACAATGTGCAATTCCAACTCTTCAAATATCAAAACCACTGGTGGGATAAAGAAGAGACCCACCATGTTTCTCTATTAAAGATGTTAATGTCCATGAGGACATAAAGCTTAATTGCACATTTTGTAGTACCATACGATGTTTTGGGCTGATGCCTCACAGAATAAGAGAAGCAGCCAATTGTGCAGAAATAACCCATTAAACTGTCATGCTATGTCTTGTCAAATGCCTTCTCCTGGCCAAGGTTCAGGAAAAGAACCACAGTCAGTCCTAAAATATCAGATAAAAAAGATCCCAAAACAGTTATGGATTGTCCATAGGCTCCAACCTTAAATTCTTCGGGGCTCATCTAGGAAGATGGAATCTTTCAGCACAAACTTCAGGCATGGCAAGTTGCTCTTGCTCAGGTTTCTAATCTGCACTGTAATTCCCAACACAGTATCAAAGAATAAATATTAGGCACACCTCATAAGTGGCAGTGGTCTCCTTTTGACAAGGGAATGCTCCTGATACATGTTTGTAAGCCACAGAGCAATGCCTGGCGAAAGAACGCTAAGCATATGATAGAGGACTTCCAATAACTTGGCCAGCATGAGAGAGTTCAAACTGGCACTGGTTGTCCACAGGGAGTCTTTCCCAAACGCTCTGACAATATCTGGTATTGACTTGATCTGAAAGGAAGAGGGCCATGCACAAAGCTCTTCCTTCCCACATCTGCTCTGGATGTGCACAAGACAGCCATTCTCTTATACAAGCAGAGGTGATGTGATCACTTTTTGTTGGGTGAAATACAATTCACAGTGCACCAGGTGAAGGAATCTGATGGGCTCCCAGGCAAAGGCACGCCAATTTCTATAATCTTCCAGGGCCAAATGTCTTTCCTTTTCTGACACTCATTGCAAAAAGATGGATCTTTGGGGAGAGAAGCCAGACATCTCCCCAGCCACACCTGAAACTATCCCTCTACCAGTTGGACCAGCATGCAACCGTAGTAAAGATTTTCATGCACCTTTCACACATTTTGTCTTCAGTATGCCAGGGAAAAGGCATGTCTCTCTTGCTGTTGAATGAGCCAGAAAACCCAAAAATGTTGCTCCAATGCCTGCATCTTCCTGCTGCGAAATTGCTAAAAGTTTGATCCTAACCATGAACCAATACTGACAACAATCCAATAAAGGGACAGGCCTGATGTCAGAGGCCATGAGCCCAAGAAGTGCAAAACCACAAGGCGTAAGTAAGATCCATCAGGTGACAGCTCAACTTTATTTTATAGTACCATAATTCTCTTCACCTATGCCTAGGCCAAGCTTGTGCCACCTATCCAACAAAGGTCTCCAGTCACACTTAGCCTTCAGTTACAGCCTGGTACCTCTCTCCTGACGTGTTCTCAGGGGCTCAGAACTGTGATACAATCGCCACTCAGCATGAAGTATGCTTACGAGGATCTAAAATGGCAAGGGAAGGCAGATGACTACTGACAAACACATTTTGATGGCTTGGACTTGGGGCATAGATGTCAATAGTTAAGAACCAGACACTTCCCTTGGACCTAGAGCCACAGTCTGTGACCAAGTATGATCTCGGCAACCTTCACCGCCATGAGGAATAGGTCCAGGAAGAACAGGTTGACCATCCTATCAGCTTCTGGTCCCAGCTAAGATCACTGGCTAAGTAAGAGTGAACCTGCTGCAGACACATGATGGAGTAATCCCCTTTTCCCCCCCAAGGCAAGTGACTACTTGGATGCTGCAGAGCGTCAGCTGCAGTCCTGAGTGTTAGCAATATTATTTTCATGTGTCAAGGAGGATTATGATCTTCCCAGTCAGAGCTAGTAGGGGAAATGACAGTAGTGTAATTACTTAATTGAGGCAAACGAGATAATCATGGTAGCTAACAAGTGCAAAAAAGAAAAAACCAATCACATAGGGGCAAGCATGTGAGTAGGAGAATTGCAAAACTAGGAGACAGAGAGGAGAGAATTCACACAGCGGCAGAAAAAAACATAAGCCAGGCTAGGGGGTGGATGGAGAGAGAGAGAGATAGATACGGCTCTGAGTGGTAGGAGAGGAATGGGTTTGTTTAATTTGGTTGGGGTTTGTTGTTTTGGTTGTTTTGTGTTGTTTTTCTTTAAACAAGAATAAAGTGAGGGAAGGATGGGGGGGTGGGGAAGTCATGGGGTCACTGAGATGAAGTATCTGCATTGCCTTCTACCCCTAAAACTTTTTTCCTGTGAAAGCGATAAAACAAGTCTGAAGATAGCAGATGCAGTTGCTTTTTCCTTCATGCAGCAGTTAAGGTGTGCTGCACAATGGTGGTGAGGGCTATAGATGCATTTTACCCCTCTTCCTTTCCCATCCTTCACACTAGCATATCTATTTAGACAAACAATCCCAGATGCTGCTGATGGCAGAGATGAAGAAAAAGACTGCAAACTTCAGGGCATGGACCACTTGGAGCAACGAGGACAGCAGGAGCAGCCAGTCCCCTATTGTCTCTCCCCATTTACTAAGGAGCAAGAAAGGAGGGGCTGACCCAGTATGTCTCTTCCTACATTAATTTCTTTCTAAAGCCAAAAGCATCCTATGATATCCGGTATCCTGCAAAGCCAGAAGACATACAACAGGAGAAGTTAGAGAGACAATACATTAAAATTCATACAGTAAGGGAGGAGGGAGCAGTCAGAATGTTCTTATTATTGGATGCTCACATGCAGTGTTTATGCATCATTCCCCACTTCAAAATGATGGAGGTGGGAGAGGAAGGATTTTACCAAAACTTCATGCTACTGTAGAAGAAGCCAAAGCTTTACTTGGTAGACAGAGACGGGAGCAATCAAAACTGCATTGCCACTGGATAAAACAGACAGAATATTAGAAAGTCTTAGGAATGGAACAGAACATTGTTAACTGCAGTTTGTCACTTCATGGACTACATATATCTTGAACATGCAATGCTGGCAAGTCCTCACCTCACAAAGGTACAGCTGGACAAGGTTCAGAGAAGGACACAAACCAAAGGTGTGGAAAGGTTTCCTTCTGGGCAAAAAGCATGTAAATAGACTAGGATCCTTCAGTCTGGGCAAAAGAGTAACTGAAGAGCAATACAATGGTGGTCTGTAAGATTCTGTGTGGCTGGGAAGCTGGGCTAGGGACCAGCGTTCGCAGTTATGTCCAAGATGTAAGGGGCATTAAATAAGGCCGGCAGGTGGCAAGTTTAGAAAAAACAGAAGAAAGTTCTTCTCACAGCAAGCACGTAAGCTGTGGTGCCTCCCCTGTCACGTGGTGGATGCTGAAGGTTTACAGGAATTCAGGAGGAGACTGGACAAGTTCATGGAAGTCAAATACATTGAGGGCTATGATACAGAGACATCTTTTGTTTAGGAGATTCTTAAGCCTCTAGGATCCTTGATCCTGGAGCTCTGAGAGTTTTCTGGGGAAGTGTCACTGAATACTCATTCCTTTATAATCTTTCCACAGCCATCACTGTTGGAGACATGCTACTAGGCCAGACAGACCTTTCTCCAGCCCAGTGAAGCTGCCCTTTCATTGTAATTTCTCACAAAGAGAACTCTGAAATTGACTAGAGCTGGATAGCTGTATTAAACACCAAACCAGTAAAGCTACAGAAAAGCATTCAGAGTCATAATCCTCACCTGGCGATCAGCATACATGTTAAATTGAAATATATTAAAGAGCTAAGGGAAATGGTGAACTGTAATTTCAAATTATATTAATATATTTTTTATTCTGTTTCCTTATTTCTAATCTTGCCAATTTTTAAATGAAGCATGACTTTATATAAATCAGTAGACATACTTCCCCAGTTTCCTTAACTTCCCTGAGGATCTGGTACTGGTGTCAAATTCAGATGCCTTCTGATATTCTTTTTAATCTTTCACAGTAATAAATCCAGATAAATCAATATAAAGCTGAGATGCTTGGAGGATTTGTTGGCTGGAATAGGCCTCCAAGTCAAGCCAGAAAAATCAGTGTTTGGTGGGAAGTTGCAGCTGACAGAATTTTGTGGGGAGTTCCCTTTTGGAGGCTTCTTCCCAGAGCTGCACCTGCAAGAAACTGAAGGCAAAGAGCCAATTCACAGCTTGAGACAAATCTGCTACTGTGAAAGACCTGTTCATGATTTGTACTGCACTAAAATTGCCTGGAAACACCTCCTTCCATTCCCATCTCAAGGAGGGCTTTTCAGAAGCATTAGGACAAAATTATTTTAAACTGGAATAGAATACAGGAGGATGTAGGTTCAAAAGGAGCTCTGGAGACCTCTAATCCAACCATCTGCTCAAAACAGGGCTAATTCCAAAGTCAGGTCAGGTTCCTCATCCTGTTACCTTTTGGAAATCCCCAAGGATGGAAATTCCACAGCTTTTCTAGGTACCTGTTCCAGACTTAAGAACCCTCAGTCTGATTCACCCCCCCACATCCCCCAATTTAGTCAAAATACTCCTTTCTGCTTCTGAGAAAGATCTGCCTCTATTCTCCCCACAACCATCTGTGAGGCAGTGGAAGACAGCAATCAGATCCCCTCTTTGACTATTCTTCTGCAGACTAAACAAATCCAGCTCCTTCAGCATGTCCTCAGTCCACCTCCACCCCTCTATAGCCCTCCATCTTAGTGGGAAACGTTAGTTTTCCACTGTACTATTGAGACCGTATTTGCCTTTTTCTCTTTTTTAAGAAGTTGTGGTTACTATGCTGCAACACATACATGGCTAAATACACAAGCACTGTTGGAGAGAATTTGCTAGAACACCCTCCTACCATTTTCCCACTCACTTGATGCACTACCAACAGGAGCAAGCATTCACATAAGACTGCACAGACCTGCTAATAAAATGTTGTTTTCATCACTCTGGCTTTAATGTACAGAGAAAACCACTGTGATAAAAAAGGAACACAGAATCAAGTTGCCTCAGTTATGTTGTGTTAGTGGAGCTACTGTAACTGATCACATATATGCTGATGGTAAACAGTGAATGGGAGGAAAAAAATTTTAAGATGAATATTAAAGCAAGAGATAATAATAGCTAAAGCCCATGTGAGTCTGGAAAAAAAACAAAGGGATTGGTGTGCACTGTTGAGCTGCTTGCATAAACTCTTTGCAGACCTTGGCAAGTTGTGCTAAAATTCCATGATATTTGGAGTATCTCAAAACTTTTGTTTTAATGAAAACCTAAAGTCCTCCGTTGTTTGGGAATTGCTCTCTGGTCTGGAGTACAGGATTATTTTGGACAGGGTGGTAGAGAAGAAAAAACTTTTGAGATGTTGAAGTACTGTACAGTCCAACCTTTTTCTCCTGGTTCAAGGAAAGGTATTCCTCAGCCAGGTATGAACACATGCACGGAAGCGTTAGAAAATCCGAATGCCAATCCAGAACGCCATGCATCAGACTGGTAACAAAGAGAGGCTCCTACCTGATAGTCTGGCTTGGTGAAATAGTCTAGGCTTGCAATATGATCCAGAAAAAGGTGGAACTCTGAAGGCATGTGTTTTAGCAGCATTCGGTGTTCATACTTTTCTTTTATCATGCCAACTTGCTCCTGGAAAAAAGAAAATATCTCAGAGCCCAAGAACCTTTTCTATTGCTTTATATTTGTACAGTATCATAATTCCTGGAATACCATCTAGTCTTATCTTTTCTGGAACACAGACCTCCTTAGACCCAGCACTATGCCTATACACTTCTCCTGTTTGGTGTCCATGGCAAAATGAGGTTGATCACTGCAGGCAAAGGTCAACGGGGAATCCTGTGTCAGAAACTCTCTTCAGAAGCTGCCCCTTTACCAGAGCCTTCTGCACAGGTGACCTATTTCTTTCTAGAGATTTTATTCTCTAGCACAAAGGATTTCCAAGACAACATGAACAGTTAGCTTTATTCTGTTTAACTTTCCAATTGCAATTCCCATTTGGCTTGTTGGGCATGGCAAAGCATTATCCTCCTACCTTTCTAAAGGCTCTGTTTATTTGTCAAAAGGACAGCTCAGCCTTTCCACTTTTGTTGTTTGCTTTGCAAGAACAAAGTCAAAGTTGCTTGATCAAATATGATTAACAATGTGCATAAGAAAACATCTAGCTACTCCAAATAAGATGAGCTTCACCCTGTGCACCAGAACACAAAAGCAGGTTAGCATCTTGCAGCAAGATCTGATGAAAAGCAGGCTCTGGCTTTACTTCAGCAAAAAGATGCACTGAGCTGCAGGAGGAGTAATAAGAGTAATAACAATAGAAATGTAGCACCCTATCTTAAGCACAAGCACAGACACTAGGTTTCCCACCTTATCTTTGATCTTTCGCCATGGAAGCTGACCAACCGCAAACTCCACCAACATGTAAAAGAGAGACCACAGATCATCATGTCTACCCATCTCCTAGAGGAAAGAGAGACAAAGACTGAGGAGCAAAGTTCAGTAGCCCAGGTGTGCTCTCCAGATGAGCTACCTCATATTAAGAAGCAGGAAGAGAAGTCATACTTCCCATTCAATGATTAAAGAAGCCAGACTAAAGACTAAAGATGCAAAATCAGGTATTTAAACTTGGCAATGTCAATACAGTCACCTGAATAACCTAATTTGTTTTCCGTTTTGTGAATATATTAGGAGTTTTTTAACTGTACAACAAAGCACAAGTTTTCCATAAGATTCTCCCTCACTGAGTATACAGAAGTGAAAGAGTTATTAATGGCATATGGAATAACCTAGATCAAGAAAAAAAACCCAAACTGTGTGTAGAAAGTCTCTTTTATTATTATTTTTAAGCTAAATATCATACAAACTCTTTTCACAAGACAGCATTTACTCAAGGGCTTTTGCAAAACACTCATCATCAAGCACCACAACAACTTACAGATTTATAACGTTTCCACATATCACTCTCTTCCTGGCCTAGCAAATGGGAAATTGAAACACGGGAATCAAGGCTGAAATTGTCAAGGAACATGACAAAGTCATTTTTGGTGCTCAATGTCCAATGTCTAGAACATGATTCCTCAGAACAGCATGCATTATACAGCAATTTTTGTGGCTAAATATAAAAATTTAGCAGTGTCTTCAGCTGATGCCAGCTACAGCTAGCACTATCCAGCTCTTCCAAAAATTATACCTCAGATTTCTCAGTGTCTCCCAGGAAACAGAATGAATTCATGATGGCATTCAACTGCCCTCTCCACATCACACTTTCCATCTGCAGACAATAACTTCTTTCCCTAATAGAACGTGAAACTTCCTCACATGTCACAGGTCACTCTACAGACTCATCCCACATAAGGCCAGAAACCTGGAGGTAATGCAGGAGGGCTGATAGTTTCCATCTGGCAAGCACTTAACAGCAGAACCAGAGGACTTAGGGTTTACTGTCTACGCAGGAACATTATTGAAATAGGACAAATGAGTGTTTGGGGAAGAATATTGCATGAGACTTCTGGAAGCATTTAGAATGAAACAGGGGAGACACTATGTAAATAATGTCTCTTTTCAGGGAAACACAAACCTAGCTTTCACTAGGTGGCTCTTCACCTGACAGCATGATGTTAATATTAAAAATTCCAGGTGGAGAATGGATTTGAGGACCTGGAACTTGGTAATTCACAGCCAACTTCTGCAAGAAACTTGCAGCAAGCAGCCTGGCACTTAACCTAATTTCTACTTTTGTGTGTGGGTGTGTGTTTCCCTTAAAAAGTGTCTGATAATGCAGTAAGTACAATTATTAAGGCTGCCAACTACAGAGGATCCAATAACTGAATCATAATTTTGATTTTACAGTCAGCACCCTTGGCCACCTAATGGAATTAATCTGATATTCTAACTTCCATAGGTAACAATCCAGAACTCATGCCTCTTACTCCTCTGCTCCTGAAAACAGGTTTCTGAGGAGAAATAACCTTGCTGTTAACTCCTTGTAACCCAAAAATACTCACTCGGTTTTTGTGTGCATTCACTGATGCGTAGCGGACTGTTCCTCGAAAACCAGCAACATTGCGAGGCTGAAGGGAGATAAGAGAAAATCTCAGAGACAGAGCAGATTACTAAATCCCCTGTGCAGCTAACTCCTGAGAACTTCTCGTCTATATTGTTATTTCATATGTACCCAAGGGACACAAAGCTCTTACGGCTTTCATTGGCTCTAGCAGCCAGCTAAACAGACAGCATTCTCCAATTCTGCGTTTCTAGAAAACCTTATTTTACAGAGAGAGCAAGCTGCTTACAGTGATAAGTTAGAATAGTAATAGTCTAGGCATAGAGCTAAGAACATCATCCAAGGTCATATTTTCCTTTTTAAACTCCAGGTAAAGGGAAAAGCTAGTAAAGAAGCGCAAGTACAAAACTGAGTCATGAATAACATGAGATAAGCAAAGCCTTAGGGCAGCCCAGTCAGGACAAGAATGGGGATCCCCTACTCTGACACAGGTCAGATGACCCTGACACTGCTTGTCAACATCCTCTGTAAGATTTAAACAAATTAAGAACATCTGGCTTGCAGAGTTCTTGCTTTGTTCCAGATTCTTCCTAGGATATTCTAAACTATGTATCTTTATTTCCTCTTTCTCTGGTTCTCTCGTTCTTTGCATCCTTGGGAAGTGAAGGCTTCATATAGTGGTCTCGGGAAGAAGGCCTCCTGTGACTATTCCTCCAAGCTGGAGGCTTTCTTTGTTCTGGGAGCTGAGCAATCCTTCCAGCTCTTTCCAATGCTGCCCCCACAAGAACATTGGACCGTGTGAATTCACTTACTGAAGATGTCACTGTCCTGAAAAAAATTGCCTTTAAATAATGACATCCACCAAATCTTTTCAGCTTAGCTAGAAGCACCAGAGTTAACAGCAGTGCTTCCAAAATTCATGTGGCAAAAACATCTTCCATCAAAAGGCTAAGCTTGGGCAAAGAACTAAACATACTTGTTAAGATCCTACTCTTGAAGAAATTTGAGCACATTAATAACAACTCTAATTGGGTAACTTATCCCACTTAGGTCAGTTAATTCATGTTTGTTCTTTCAGCTGTGCCTGTGCTTTCAGAACTAAGCCTAAAACTCTGTACTTTTGTTTTAGGGCACCCTTCTGCCAGTTTAAATACCTACAATTCAGTTGCTTCCTTTTGGGTACAGGGAAGTTGCTCTTTTTGATACTCTCAGAAAAAAACCCCAAACTTCAAATGGTTTTTAAAGAAGTTCACCAACACCGTGCCACTAGCACACACCTGAATGGCGTATAATGCAGCTCGTAAAGTTATAGTGACTCCGAGCAAAAAAACCTACAAGTCTATCTTACAACTCCTTTACATTAATCAAATAGCCCACAAGGAGAACCCGTATGCATACACCATGCACTTAATGCAACATCTAATCTTGCAGTACACCACCCTGAGCTATAAGCTACTTATTTAGCAGCAGGTAGTAGTTGAGATATTATATTCATGATCGTGTACCTCATTCCTCCCAGAGCATACATTTAGGATTCCCACTGACAAATGACTGCAAAATACTTTTCAGAATTCCAGAGCATTCACTGATGTGAGTTCCTGAAAAGCAGAATACTGGCCACTGGAACACACCTGTTGGAATCAGCCATCACCATAAATATCCTCTCCATATTCAAAAGCAAGAGGACATTCCTCTTTTCCATTATGAGTGGAAGCCAGTGCGTTTGGATACTTTTCATGAGCCATAAAATAAGAGTGTATTGTGAACAATTCTAGTGTGTAACCCGTAATGTTTTCAGATCAAATATTGTTCCATGTTTGCAGTCCATGGATGTTTGTCTTTCATGTTCTTTCCCTACTTCAGTGTCTTCACTTATCAACTGTGTATGTACTGAAGCAAGTACCACACATACCGGTTTCAGTATGGTTGGCAATGTCTCTGAAAATCTTTTTAGATCAATACTTACTATTTCTGGCAGACAGGCTATTTTTGCAGTCTTTAATTAGATCTATTCTAAAACCAACCCCAGGCAGTTTGCAAATGTATTCCACTCCTCTTTCAGAAACAAACCAAAACCCCAGCCATCTTTTAACTGTGCATCTGTCCCACAGCCAACTTGAAACAGTTCACCAAGCCAGTCCTGCAGCTGAACACAAAGGACGTTCTCTACAATCCTCTCTCACGTTGTGCCTCAGCGAAGGGAGAGCACTGCAACTGAGCAAGACTTAGCAATTGTTTTGACAGGACATCTAGAGCTTTGAACAAAATAGGCAGATGCTAACTGTGTTAACAGCATCTTTTTCTCATAAACGTTTCACTTCTTTTAACTGTATTTAACTGCCCTGTCAGTCATAAGGCAATTAGTCATGCCTTTTGACCATGTCACTAATCCCTGCAAGCAAATATTTCCATGGCTGTGGAGATACCTTGTTTTTCATCTAAACAAACAGCTTCTGCCTGAGCATTTATTGTAGCACATACTGTATGCCCAACTGTTACTGACTTTTCTTCTGAATTCATCAGCATTAGTTTTCCAGATGATTTCTTTACACACTTCATTTCTTCCAGTTAATGAATTTCATCCCACCACTGCAATGCCCAGCCGTGGAAAAGAGCCTGGATAAAGCATCCTTGCTGTCCAGACCAGTCCACATTTGACACAAAACTGAATTTGTAACAGTTAGGAGCTTCAGACTGAGGAATCATACATAACACAACTGATTTGAATCCCCAAAATGATAAGAATGTAATAAGCTAGCAAGCTGAAATACAATTTTAAACCATACATTATCTATTTTTTAATTTTTCCACATCAGTATTACTATCAAAAATGTTACTCAGGGTAAAGTATATATCTTCCTGCATTCAGACTGTGACTAGCACAAAGCTAAAGTAATTTATTACACAGGGAGATGACAGAGATATGAAATATATTGCATTGTGTTAGAAGCTTGGTTTAAAATTAGTTTTAGCTTGGGAGAATGTGTTAGATCACTACCACAGAGCAAAAATTATACTCTGTGTTCCTTTCAATATGCTAGCAATGTACACAACCTTACAGACAAAGAAAGAATTAGGTAACAAAATCCTGTACAAAGTGGATGCATTGATCCAAACTGTGCTCTTTAGCACCCATTAGCTTTTCATCATTCTCCAGTTCAAACACTCATGATCATTTGTTCTTTAAGTGCCAACAATGTCTCCCTTAATATGAAGTTCACACATAGAGATTAAAACTTTTCCTCTTGCCTTACTGGTCCCTAGACTGATATTTTGAATGTCCCCATTTCCAGCTTCCTTCCTAAAAACTTATATTTGGATGCCACTACTTTCCTCCTGCTGTTTCTTATGCCTGTGGTACTCTCATGGAACATGACCACTCATTCCTCCCCAACTTTCTGGAAGCCTGTGCAAACACATCATGAGATCCACCACCTTTGCCCCTGGCAGGCCTGCTGTCATCTAGGATCATTAACCCACCTCTCCTGGCAACAGGAAAAGGATTTCCAGCAGTAAGAAAATGAAAAGAAAGTTAGTGCGGATCGAAGAGAAGGTGGTAAGGGGAGAGAGGAAATGCCACAGATCATTGGAAGTACTTGGAGATATATCTTGGATTGAAATGACTTGTTGGAAAAGTTGAGGTAAGAAGGAAAAGCGAAAGGAAGCTTTAACTGGACTAAAAGGAATCTCTCTGTGACTTCTAGGAATCTTCTGCTTCCATCAGTTAGACTCATGGGGGAGATGCAAGGATGTGCATCTCCACCTCTTCTGTGAGACAAATTCTGCACCTCTTATATGTATTTCGACTTGCTAGTTTAACAGCAGCACTTCATAGAATCATTAATGATAGCAGCATATATTATCCCAATGGGGAGTCAGAAATGGACAGAGAGCTGGGGCCAAAAATGTAAGATGAGAGAACTCCCCTTCCCTTGCCTCTGAAACCACAGAAGTGACAAAATCAGTCTCTGGCACCACCCAAATGTCTGCCAGCCCCTCAGGCAGAATCCCAAGTGTTCTAGGCCTCTCCATCACATTTAGGTAGCTGTCACGATCCTGCTGAAAAACAAACATATCATGAGGGAAAAAAGAAAACCAGGTGTAATTCGGACTTCCATATATAACAAAAGCACAAAACAAAATGAAAACCCAGAAGCATGGTGATGGCTCACTCACAACTCATAGCAGAGATGGTTACGAGCAGCGGATGGGAAGCCAACGCATCAAACACAGCCTCAAAAGAAGAGCCCAAAAGAACTGTAAAACAGAGAGAAACCCAAAGAAACACATGATAAAAAACAACAAAATGAGAAAAAAATTAAACAGAAATAAATTAAAAACCAGTTCAATATTGTATCCCTCCAGAAACCTGGGTCTCTTGTTTAGCTGTTGCCATCTCCCAGCATCCTTCCCAGAGCTGTTGGCCCATGCTGTATTTAGTTTCATTTAGACAAAGCATTGAGTGAGCCTGTGTGGTTTGTGAGTGCTCTATAAAGTGGTGAGAGGGGTCCCTCTAGAGACTAACTTCCCCTTGCTCATATATCACACCTAATAGCATAAAAACTGAAGTTGAGAGCAGAGATGCATACAGCCTAACCACAGGTCAGTTGCATGGTTCTACTGTTATTTTCCTTCCTAATGTTATCTGATACCTAGACTTCCCCTCCTCCCCCAGTCAAACTGATCTAATAACCAGCAAGGGGATTGGCTTCTCATCATTTGCCCTTTTCACCCAGAGCAAGTTCTAACATTAGCTCATAAGTTTCTAAAAATAGAGATGTCCCCTTCCCCATTTGAACTGTTATGGTTTCCCACCTAAGATGTTTGGCTTTTTCTGCAACCACCACCTTGCTTTTTCACCAGCAATCTCCATACAATCACTGCCGTGCCAACTTTACAGGCTTCACAGCTGCCAACTTAAAGCATCTTCCCCTTCCCTGATGGCTGCTGCAGTGCTTTGCCTAGAAACAGCGGGGCCTCTGCTGTCTGTGGTGGGATGCAGCATGGAGGTTTGGAAAAGAGTGAAATGAATGAATGTCAGTGCTGCTTTTAGGCTACATGAGCAACCACTGTATCTTAAGATGTGAATGGCACAGTATGGAAACATGAGGCCACCCTGGTCAGAGGCAAGAGCTAATATTATAATATATTATATAACCTTAAAACTTAATTCAGTAAACTGAGGAAAGGTGTCAAGTGAGAGATACTTATTCCAACAGAAATCAACTAAATCAAAAGCAATCAACCCAATGGAGTTTCTTACTTAAGTCTCAGTACGCCTCTTCCCTAAAAATGTGCAAGTTCTAAGAATACCATAGATTTTGCACAAAATTTAGTTTTGAGAAAGCTACTTAATAGTCTCCTACTATTCTTTCCAAAGCAAAAGACCAAATGGAGATGAGTTAAAACACCACCTTTCCTTCTTTACTTCAGGAGAATTCAAAATTTCCAATGAATTTTAACATCATAAAAAGAACCCAAGTAATAATTTTGTCTTTCTGAATAGCATGGGCCAACTGTCTCATGCAATTCCTGCACCAGAACTTGTGCTGGAGATGAGGATGCCTTTCCCTCGTTAGAAACAGGGCTAAGAATGAGCATTTTTTTAATCAAAAGCATATTCCAGCTGTAATCCTATTATTCAATTATCATTCGACTTTTAACAAGAGAATTTCGGCCTCAGAGCGGCACTTGTTTCTTACATGCTTGGTCCCATAGGTGAACATGTAGCACAGAATATTCCCATGGAAAGCATGGGGAGTGCTAAGAAAGATGAAGTTTTCATGCGCTGTAACACAGAGCAGGGGAACCACTGAAATGGAAATGTTTTGGAGAGCATTGTGGAGTGTTAGTCGTATCTTGTTTGGGATTTACAGCTCATAATGCTTTCCTGGAGTTAGATGGAGAAGATGGTCCCTTTCTAGCAAAAGGAAGAAGACAAAAGATAGTCGTGGCAAGCACTGAGATGCAGCAGAGCTAAGTTCAGATCTCTCCATCCCTTGGACAGACATGAAAGCCACACCTCCTTCCTTCCAGAGTACACCCTCACCCCTAAGTCACAGGGTGCTTTGAGATGCAAGTCTAAGAACACCCATGTTGGAAAGAATCCCTTTTGCACAGAATAGTTGAATATTTATTACCAAGAGAGAGAAAGTGTATGACAGGCACTCTGTAACCTGGCAGCAAATGCACTTACCTGATGGAGAAGAGACACGACCTGCAATCCAACTCAACATTCACTTGCCCAGGGATTGAAACCCCTTCTCCCTCACCACCACACACAGTAACAGTTTTCTGTTCCTCTCTCTGTAGTCCAGTGGGAAGAATAATCAGAGCTTCAAGTGGAACAGCATCGACCAGAAGGAATGACACATTCAGACGTATTGTATCCCCCCTGCAGTTTGGCAGTAAAAGCACTTAGAAATAGAAGAAGGGATCTCAGTTCCCCGAAGGCATATATGGGATTTCAGCCTGAGCTGTCCTTCCTTTTCCCTCACCCCTGTAGCACAAGAGCTCTAACCAGAGAACTGCTATGTAAAATAAAACAACCAACAACCTGATGTAGATGATCTGAGGTCACCTGTACTGAACCAGGGCTTCCAGGGGAGGAAGGCAGAGAAACAGCTAGTTATAACAAGATACAAGAGTCCCTGCTTGCTAATAGATTTTCAAATCCATCAGCTAGTCTGGTTTTCATACATTTAATTTCAACTGCACCAGCCTTCTGTAGTTGTAAACGTTTTAAACCAGAACATGAACTCCCTTCTCAAGTCCAAATTTGCTACTCCAACACAGAAAATAATAACAAGAACCATTATGTAATTTTCATGACAATCTGTTTTATAACTAACCCATTCCCACAGAAACAGCATTTCTAAAATATATCACACGTGCAATATTTTTAAAGATGTAGGTCCATTTTTTTCTTTTCCCCATCTCTCTGTGAACTAATGTGACTATGCTGTGCTTCAGCCTTTTCTCCGATTACCTTTTCACAATACAAAGTTAAAGACAAAAATTATAGCTCCTCCTAAACTAACACAGTACTCTGAGTACTACAGCTCTACAAATCTGTTTATTCGACTGCAAAATGTTCATCTCCTACATAACATTACAGCTTTACATATATTTCAAGTACAAAGTAAGCATAAGAGCTCCTAGGGTTCTATGTTGGAATATTTGGGGTCTTAAGATGTAGGAGTTAATATCCTTTATGTTCTTTTACAGCTCATTTTCCAGTGGGGGAAAAACTCCTTAGCAGAAAAACATACCATACTCTCCTCTTTCTAATACCTTGTTCACTGCAGTGAAGTTTATTTTTAACACTATGCACAGGCATTTGGAAAATAAATACCTTTTCTCAATTAGCTGACACATTTCTGCAGCCTTCATCATGCTCGTCTAAACAGGCTATGCACTGCCCTGCCTACAGCATCTTCTTTCTGCCCACTGACTCACAGAGCCGCCCTTGCACATGTACAGTATCTTCAGCAAGGCACTGCAAACTACTGCAGTGCAGTCTGAGCCACGAGGAGATGGAGATCTAATCAATGGGCTGCAGCTGACTAAGCTAAAAAAAATGCTTGCTTAGCATAAGAGCCCAGCATCAGATCCTGCAACGGGAGAGAGACTCCAGGAAAAACATAGTCTCTCCTCTATTTTCAAATAAATAATTAAGACCAGGCTGCTAAACCCTTGACTACTTCCAGTTAATATTTCTGAAGCCACAGGGAATATGTTCCTGAAGGCAGGGTGTCACATACAGAGGAAAAAGTATAATGCTTTCTGTACTGCATGTTAGTGACAAAACTAGCATACCTCAACAGAGTCCAGTAATAATCCAGGAGTTCTTGTCCAAAACCTGACCTACATTAGCCTGATCAGGAAGAAAAAGTAGATGAAGCCTTCTCTAGGCAACTGGAGGAAGCCTTGCAATTGCAAGCCCTGGTACCCCTAGGCTGCTTCAATAACTCTTGTACCTGCCTGGAGAGGCAATACGGTGGGGTGAAGCAATCCAGGGGTCTTCTGGTGAGCACTGAGCAGAACCAGAAAAACAAGAAATGAAGGTTCAGAGTCACAAAAAAAGGACAACACTGAACAGGAGCACAGTTTCTTCTCTCCAGCATTAGATCATTCACTGAAAGTTTGGAAGTCTCAGGTTGAATAACCACATCTCCTACAGGAGTTCCTACATTCTCACCTGTCAGCAGAGTACCACAAATGTCATGTATTTAAGCCACAGGCAGAATGGGAGCAGGTGTATTGCAATCTCTCATTGAAGCTTTACAGCTTTGCACAAAATTAAGACATATTCCCTAGAAAAGGGACCTCAGGAGTCTCACAGCCCTGGAAATAGCCCTGTTTACTGTGACTAAGTAATTTTTCCACTCTCTGTTTCAGTAAATATGTAAGTATTGAGCATCAAAAGATGTTACTAAGGGTAATGGACCAGGAATACTTTGTGAATTATCACTGGCAGTGCCCCCTTGAGAAGCAGGAAGTCATTGGTCAAACATACCCTACTGAATACAGATCACAGATCTTAACCAGTAGTTGTCACCTTTCAAACAGGAAAAAGTAGGGCTTGGGGAGGGGCAGGGAGGATCAGTAAAGAAATCAGCGTCTCCTTTAGCAGTTTTGTCAAGCTGCCCATCTTCTCCTCCATTTCCCTGTCCTCTCAAGTGTTTGAAAACAAAAACCTCTGAAAATATTTTTTTTTCACTAGCAGTCCATCCTGTTAATCATAATGGCCACAGTCCTTCCCGGTAGCCAGGATGTTGACTCTGACTCAAATGCCAGAAATGCTGATGGTAGCCAAAGTTAACAGCCTTCAGCCAGGCCCTAAGCAGTTCTCAACACACAATGGACACCGTATAGCTACATGACTGATCCACATCTACTCTACCTGTCCAAAGGAGTAACTATCAAAGATTGACTTCTACAACTCTCAGAGAAATAACAAGTAATGAGACTGTTGGGAACAGCTGAGTTCTCCTGACTGCTAACAGAGGGAAAAATTGTTGCTGATGCTTCCTTACACACCTTCTAGCTTCAAACATCTTCTGTCTTTATAGTGCAATATGAGTTCCTACAGACTGCTACCCAGGAAATTTTGCAACATTTGGCAAGGGACAAGTGGTAGAGGGGTGAGGCCATTCCCATAAAAGCAAATTTGTGACAATGGCTTGTCTCCAAAGAGTAGCATTTGTGCTAATATTAGCATCCCACATAGGTAGATCAGTTTTGTTTTCCTAGAAGCACAGAATAAATTCAGATTCAGAATAAATTTGGATTTAGTTAAGCCAAGTGGCACATAGCTTTATAAATGCTACGCAATCAAGTTGAACTGTCAAGTAGGTATCCTCTGTAAAAACATATGAATGAAATACACAGTAGTCATCAGAAGCTTAGCAGAGTAACAGCTCCCTAGGTAAAAGCTACCATAGTATCCCTTGAAAGAAGGTGTGGAAAGCCAGAGTGGTAACAGCTGAGGATAGAGGAACTAACACTCAGTGAATATCATGGAGAGTAGAAACGATCCCACCTTGAAGCTTTAATCGATCTCTAGAAAATCAGAATGAGACCTTTTTAGTGAGAGCCTATGCTATCTGCCTACTAAAGAGCTCCTTGCCTTTTCATATAAAAAAGAATGATATTGTTTGGCATCAGTGCATTGCACACAAAAAAACCCCACCATAAAATCAGTGCCAACACAGGTTTCTAGAGGATTTTGCTCCACAGAAACACTGGCTTCTCCCTTTTTCAAAATCAAATGTGTTGTCAAAATAGAAAAGGAAACAAAAATAAGAAGGCAAAAGGTAACTTAAAACCAAACCAAACTAAAGAAAAGCCACAGCATCCTAAAGGCCAGGCCCATTATCTGTATTACTAGCAAGTCATTCAAAGTCTTTCTGAAAAGCTTACAAGCAAGATTGAGGTTATGAATTTCAGAGGATGTGAAAACAGCAATGCTTCTGAAACTGTAGGAACATGCACAGAACCTACTTGAGCAGAAAACATTTGTTAATAAATGAATACGACTGAAAGCAAAATTCAGACATGCTTCCAGAAGAATAGAAAGTGAGCTCTGTCCCCTACTTATCTTGTGTATTGTACCTCAGAACCAAACCACAAAAAACTATGCTCAGGATGATCATGTTATAAACCTGGGAATTGTATTCTTCACAGACACAGGAACTGAAAGAGAATGGAGAAAGAAGAGTCTACCTTACTGGCTTGAAATAATCTCTTTGGTGAAATAAAATATGAAGTTCTTAAATAAAAAAAGAAAAATCCTGCAAAAAAATTTAATTTCACTTGTCTTCATATTGCCCTTCATCCCAGTCTCCTTCCTAATCCTCACTGCATTATTTGGGCAGCAATCACACCATGCTTGTCCAGGCAAGTGTCTCAGTCCAGTAGGGGGGACTCGACAGTATTATCAGGCAGCAGAGACACAAAAGGATCGAACAGCCCGGTGACTACAATATAATGTTAAAAGAGATTGAAGTAAACATTTATGTTTATTTTATTGTATAATTTTTGTTAAAAAGACTCACCGCCTGAAGTGTGGCATGGGAGAATAGGTAGATTAGGTGCAGAGAGGTTATCTCATATGATCCTCCCACATCCCAGACAAACTGAGACATTTTACCACTTTCAGCAGAGCATAATCCCACCCCTTTGGGGTCCCCCATGTCTTTTTCAGGAAAAGATTATGTGTCATTAGTCCTTCTATGAGACCCATCTGTGGCAAGCAAGCAACCAACCACCAGAATGACCAGAATTAAGGCCAACCTTCTCAAAGTCTTGCGTCCTATCACAGCCCGACCTCACCCACACCAACCCATGCAGGACACAGCTTGCAACACACAGCTGAAGAATTTTTTGCTCTGAAAAATGCCAAGGCCAGATGTAGTGCCGTTTCAAAAAACAGGGCCTGTGAGTATTCTCTAAGGATGTAGCAAAATAAAATCAACATAATTTTAAAGTTGTAGGATAAAGGAAGAAAAGAGAGGATCCAAAAGAAGACACATCAGAAAAAATAAATTTCTTTAATTGTAGAGAAAGAACAATGGGACTTGCAATACAGACTTTAAACATAGTTGCTTCACTGAAATAATGAAGAAATTTTGCAGAAAATCAAATGCCAGTTTCAGTCCATAATGGGCTTGAATTCTGACTGCAGAAAGAGAAAAGGGGTGGGGCCGCATTTTGAAAAGGGCAATATGGAGAAGGGTTATCCCAAACTAAACAGCATTGACAAGGAAGACCAGTAGTACATAGTGTGTGTCTTTTTATGAATAAGATGCAGGCACAACCTTTGGAACTTCTCCCATCTACAGCTACAAAGAAAAGCTTGCCATGTCCCACTGAAAAGACTTATGAGAAAAGAAGAAAAAATAGAAGAGAAATCCCCCAGCTATGTTCATCTGCTAAAGACACAAAATCTGCTCACTGATCTTTACTTTCTGCCCACTCCCCAACCATATCCTGCACTACATAGTCTCTGAATTTAGCTCTCACATTGTCAATGTTTTCCAGAACAACAATTATCTTGCAGATAGAAAAGATGTGCAGACCAGAAGGTATAAGCCTAGGATGATAAACAGAGAGATTAAGCCCTCGCTGCTTGTGCTGTGTTCTGAAATAAACCTAGGAATGCTCTGACTGATACCTAGAACATCTGAAGCTTCATGCATCCTTATGCGTGACCACAGATAACACAGTGCTAGTAAAAGGACTGAAGATAACACATGTCACGTGGCACAAGTTACGCCTCCTGCCCTTACTTCCCCTCCATGCAGGCACGCTGAAATACTCCTGCTAAGAAATCTGGGTGGGGGCAATATACACAAAACAAAGCCAGGCAAGGGTGCAACCAGCATTAGAGGTTGCAGTTCACGGTAAGCTCAGTCTCAGAGATCAGGTCAACCTCTAACTTCTAGCATTTTTCTAATAAAAAGCTTTAAGAACACACTGACCTAGTTTCCGAGATTGCAGAGAACTGAACTAGACCAGTCCTCTGGGACTACAGAAGTTAGGTGGCCAGCATTGGGCTCACCCTCTTTGCTTGGCCATAACGTACTCAGTAAGTATTCCAAGCCTGTGGAAAACTTGACTATCCTAAAGGGAAAAAAAAAAAAAAAAGACACACACCCTGTAAGACAAAAGCAAGCATCCCTTCTTAGATTCAGTTGAAGTCATCTGCTGCTTCTCACCTTGCAGGAAATGCAGTCCAATATAATGACCAAGCATAACAACCACAAACAAACAAAATTACAAAACCTTTCCATGCCTAAGCAGTTGCAGAAGTGGAAAAAAAACTACTTGAAATTTACTTACTGGCCGGACTTCACCAGTAGTGTTGGTATACTGACGGGCCAGACCAAAGTCTAACATGTAGCACTTCCTGTATGTTGAAGGTAAGCGGCCCATGGCAAAATTGGACTAGACAAAGAAAGAAATAAAGAAAAAAACCAAATTGATACCAGCAACTTGGGTAGGAGTGGCCATTTTTTTAACAAAACTTTGTCATATAGCCCCACATGCCTCTGCTGGAAACATACATCAAAGAAAAGAATTTTAAGATGCATCTTAATCACCATGATTAGAGAATCACTGCCATGTTAAGAAGTTCATTTTGCAGAAAAGTGACTGTGGTGTCTCAAAATAAGTACAATTCACATTAGCTTCGCTAAATTTCAGCTGCTATGAGAAAGAGCTACATTTAACACCACTAGCTCTGCAGTGAGAGCTCCATAACTTGCATAACAAGCTGGAGTTATTGTGGACAAATGCTTCTGTTCATGGTTGAGCTGCTAGCATGCATTATTCTGCCCTAACTCCCAGAATCTCCATCCACTGTACTGTATTACCTAAATTTATCTGAACATTCAGACATCTAAAAAACACTGGGTTTGGTTCTCAGTAAATAAACTGACAACAAGCAAATGGAGCAGCTCTTGATCAACCCCTATCTTAAAGTTACATCCTTCACCACAACGGATGGCTGCTAAGGGATTTGTGGCCAGTCACATTAGTGGCTGATTTTCAGCTGAATGTGACCAGTCCAACCCAGCTGATTTTAAGAGCAGCAAATTATTTTGCTGGAAGGAAGATGGTCTCAAGGACTATGTAGCAACAAGTGTTCAGGTCAAGTAGTGAAAAGCTGCAGGAATCAAAACTAGCTCCCACAGTGAGAACTGGAATTATTGTGCCTCACCTATAGCCACCTATTGTGACTGTGTTTCCAACACTGGAAACTGTGATCCAATTTTTTTGTCAATTGCTCAGAAAAGATTAAGAGGGTTATTTAACTAAGTTAAATATATGAAATAGCATTTATTCAAGTGATGGGTCATAGAGCAAGACATCCTTTCTGGACATTTTTTATAGTAATAATTGGTTGGACTACAATTGATTGTTCAAAATTAGATTGCTTCGTCATGTGATCTTGACTGGTACAAGTGTGACTGACAGTTACGAACCCACCATGGAGCAGTCTCTGCTGATAAAAACTAGTTTGCTATGCACTTAAAGGAATGACAATACTATATTACTATTCTGTACTTACAGAAAATAGTCAATGTGTCAGACAATAGGAGTGTACAAGGAGGACTAAATGCCCCCACTGAGACCCATATTCAGACTGTCTGTATTGACTCAAGGAGAACAGACAGACATACAACCAAAAGAAGAATTTCCAAAACAACATACAGGCTTGATGTCACGATGTAGGAATCCCACAGAGTGAATGGCTTCTATTGATTCCAGAATCTGTTTGCCTAATCGCAGTGTTGTGCTCAGCGTGAAAGTCCCTCGCGGCTGACTCCTCCTGAGATCTGCAAGATTTCGGCCCTGAAACAATCAATATAACACTTAAATTATCACACTAAAGCATAACATTTCATAGCTGCAAGTTCTAACATGCACCCCAAAAAAGCAGAAATGCTAATCAGACAGATGCTCACCTTATGTCTGCTTTATTTCTTGTATATGACCTTCCAGTATTTCATTTTAAGTGATGTATTTGCTGGTAAGAAGATACCATACCATTATCTTGGGAAGTCAGCTGATGTACTGTTTGGGAAATATGCATGGCATGGACAGCAGTGCCTCAGATTGTATGAGCCCAGGATCTCCTTACTGTTAAACCCAGACAATACAGAGGCTGATTTAAGAACAACCTTTGGCTGGTCTCTGAGCCATCTAAAGATTAAGGCAGTACAAATACGATAAGCAGGCCATAAAGCCACTATCTATTACAGTTCATAGAAGCGGTTTCATCAGAAACTCCCTAGTGTACAACTCTGGCTCAAGCTCCAGTCAGCATTGTTGTGGCAACGCCACAATGGGGAAAGTTATTTATCGAGAGAATCATACCCAAAATCAGGAGAGGAGGACTTTTCCACTGGCTTAAAAAATACTTATTAAAAAAAAAATCTGTAATTTACCTCCAGTTCATCAACTTTCTGGGAAAAATAACCTACCAGCTGTGCATTAAAATAAAGCCAATCTGGAGGAGGGGTGGGGAAGGACAGACTAAACACCAGAAGAATCACAGTGTTCTTTGATCTTTGTCATCTCAGATTTACCTATACTTCTTCAGATTTGCAAAAAGAAGGTGTTAAAATGAGTATATTCCATGGTAGAGTAGCCCTCTAGTCTACAGAACTAATGCATTTATCAACTGATCAAAAACATCAGGAATAAGAGTCCACTGTTTCAGAGAACATGCATCAAGAACAAAACTTGGAGGGACATGCTGATTATCACTATACTACAGAATCTCTTTATTTGCTTCCGCAAAGACATACATGCTTATGATACAAGTCCAGACATATTCAAACAAAATTCACAACAGAAGATATATAAAAGATTCCAAACATTTGATGAGAAAACATAGATTGTTCTCCAAACCAGTGAAATGCCTTCTATTCATCCACCCGCTTCCAGTTCTCACGTTATTTACAGACATTAAGGGGCCAACTGCAACTGGTTCTTTTAGTGTATGAATAGTCTCTCAAATTGGTTTGACCCACGTTTCACTTCAGGGCTTTGGTCACTTGAACAACCACACTTGATAAAGGTCAGCTAATATAGATAGAGCCAAGCCACAGCAACTGTCCCAGGCTTGCTCCTTAGCACGAACAAAGTGAGACTGAACTACCTCTCTAGTGCTTATCTTTTTTAATTTCTGTAACAGTTCACTAGAGTGAACACAGATTTGTCATCACTATTCTGAAAGATCTGAGTTACTGAATGACAGCAGATCTTTCTTTCCACTCTAAAGTAGTTTCTTGGACACCAACTCTCTCATCCAATGGTGAAAGGCAAATTTTTTTCAGAGCTGCACACTGAAATATGCCATAATTTTCCCCAGCTGGTTTGAAAGACAGTTTCAGACAGCTGCTCTCCAGAAATAACCCAAGGCATGTGAACGTCCAATACTGCCCCCAGGAAAAGACAGAAAATGAACATTATTTTCCAAATAAATACCATCAGGCTGGCTAAGAAACAGAGCAATGAGTTGCAAAGCTTAGAGTGGAAGCCCAAGTCCCAGTGACTGAAGAAAAAGGGAGAATTGCAGTACACAACAGTCAGAGGGACACATGAAAAACCATGTCTCAGCAGACCTTTAAGTTGAAGGAGAATTTTAGCCTGAAGATGATGGTGCAAAGCTAGCTAATGCATTAAGTATCATTTGCAAATAATGAAATTATTTTTAGCTCTGCCTACTTTACAAGCTCAGCTACATAGTCGAGAACAGGCTAGAAAGTAAGAGATTTTACACAGAAGTCATCTTCGTCAGGCTTGTTAAGGACAGGACTGGGGAGTTAGAAGCCTTGTTATTCCATGAACTCCAGATTAGCCCTTTCAAGAACCTTATTCACACACACACCGCAGCAGCAGCAGCAATAGCCAGGGTTGGTTAGAGAGCAAAAGGTTTTTTTCTATCCGTAACAGTGATTGGGATGCGAATGGTGCATAAAAGGCAAGCCCAAGCACCAAGAGTTTACTGGTTTTATACATCCACCTTGCAAAGTAGAACTACACTTCAAAAGAATCAGAAGTTTATTTTAAAGACGTACTGGGGTCTGCTGGTGTCTATTTTACTTCATTCACCATTCACTCATTAAAAAATAACCTCCCAGTTTATGTAGCAGCTTACTTCTCAGTACTTAGTGCTTCAACCTTCTCACTTTCCTTGTTTTATCACCCAAATTATACATAAAGAAACATGACATGGGCTGTAAACTCTTCAGGGGAAGGGTAGGCTTGCATTGTATAATCATACAGTGCTTTGCACAGCAAAGCCCTGATCATACAAGCTGCAAGAGAGATAGGACAAGCTCCCTGTCAACTCTTTTATGTCAGATGCTGCAACAGGCCAGCTTCCAAGGCAACTGTGTCAGAAAGAAGCACCTTCAGTTTGAAAGTATTCCCCTCAAACCACGTACAATCTCCCTCTCCTTAAAGGCCTTTCTTCCATGTGTTTTTGACTCAGCCACCTCTTCCCACTTGTTCCCCTCCAACTCTTTCTCCTGTGACTGCATGCTGCAAAAGAAAGCTGCTTTTGTGAAAAAGAAAGCTGTTTTCATGACAGTACCATCATATTTGGGCTTTGAAGATCTAACTATATATTTTTTCTTGGTGAACTCTCATGCTGAACCATGCAGAGGTCCCTGCAACTCCTGCTGTTATTTTGTGGCTTGTGTAGAGACCCATGTAAGACTTCAGCTGGCTAACTCTGATAGGAGTAGCTGGCTGTCTAGCAGTACAGTTACCATGTGCTAGCTACCCAAGTATTTACGCATACTGACTTAATATCAGCAGTGTTCAAACAGGAGAAAACACTTTCACAGCACAAGCCAAGCTACTGCTGAGCTTGGTAGAGATGGGGGAGCCAGAGGTCACTCCCCTTCATAAAGAAGACTGTGCTGCTAGTGTGACACCGCTGGCTCCCACTGCACTCTGAGCTCTGATACGAGACACATATTTTGAATGCTGCATCACAGAGCTCAGCAGGCAATATTTCAAACAGCTGCCACTGCTGCACGATATTGTGCGTAGCTCCTGTGAGCATTCTAAATTGAGTGCTTTCCCCAGAAAATTGACAGAAAGCCATCTTAAACAGAGAAGCAGAGCTATGAAATATCTTAGCACATCTTGACAACTGGAGCTATCCCAAGGGATATCACAGCAACACCACCCTTCTCACTGTCTCCCATTCCACCCACTTTCCATGTACAACAAAGTCTCTACACCAGTGCTCAGCCTTATTCTCTCACTGTAAATCCTTCCCTGTGATGCCATCTCCATGGGACGGGGCAGGAAGGGGAAGCACAGAACTCACCTGAAGCTGCATGACCACATAATTAAATTTTTCATTCCTTCCACAGCCAATAAATCTGCAAACATGATCCTTCCCTGAAAAGAAACAGAAACATACAGAATGGAACATAAGATAACAACCCTGTGATCCCGATTTTTAGAAAAATGGTTTCTGATCAAGGGCTTGTATAATAATAATGGCATCAGGCAGGGAGTTTTGCAGAACAGACTGATTTTGTTTCTACTTCCCAGTCTCGTAACTCAGGAGAGTACTGACATTCAACAAGAAAACTGCCTGTGAAATAGCCATGAGTGGAAATCGGTGTCAGGGATCCTCAAATCCTCAAACTGACAGAGGGTACAAGTGAGATACAAGTGAGAGTGAGACAAACTGCAGTTTATACCCTCACCATCGGCATGCAACACCACCACAGCCACCACCATCCCTGAACTAAACCATGGGGAGCACACATGAGCACGTGGTTTCACAGGTTTGCTGGCAGCACACTTAAGGTCATTACACTAACTTCTCAGTAAATGCCGACTTCTACAAACCACCACTACACTTGCCTATTAGCATTACTTACCCTGAAACAGTTAAACTTATGCTACTTCAACATGGACAAACCCATTTTAATAGCCAGAAACATCTGGAAAAAGAAGGGTGCTTATGGAAAAACTCAATTGAAACATTAAAGCAATTTCATAATAAAAGAAGGAAATAAACCTGGGCAATTTCATGTCGAGTTCTGGCACAGTGTTAGAAGTACAAATTACATCTATTCAGGCAAAATCAAAACCAACCATCCACTCTGCAATGCTTAGCTAGTCCTCTAGGTTCTTCTCTGTGGTACAAAAGTGATGCTGCAACATCTACATTTCATCCCGTGGTACCAGGCAGGACTTATCTTCAAAGAAAACCAAACCAAAACCCAAAACCAAACAGAGGAACAAAACAAACCCCAAAACCACCAGAACAACAACAAAAAAATCCCAATCTGTAATGGACTTGTGATGGTGTATTAGCAAAAAGGAAGTATGACGCATGCATCCCTCTAATAGCAGGATACTGATAACAGCGTAAAGGTTAATGCACACCACAGTGGTGAACATTTGGTTCCTGGTGGGGTTTCTAAGCAGGGAAGAGGGCAAGTATCATTGCATAGCTTTGCCCTGTATTTCTTTGTAGCACTTGAGCAATAGTGATTTTAATTAGTTTTTAGACCAAAGCTTATTGTTTGATACTTCCCAGTTTTAAAATTAAAAAAGGAAGAACATGAACATATACAGCAATCAGTAATTGCACTGCCTGTAACACCCCTGGGACCCTGCTATTGCTCTCATTGGGTGCACCATAGGCCTGTGGCATCAAAAAATGTTGGGGACAGCAAGACATGACAGAATAGGGACCTGGAGGGCAGCAGGAGATAAAGAAGCAGCTTTCTCACTGGAGAACCAGAGCTTTGACTAGAGCAATGCATACAGCTGTGGAATATGGAGCTCCATTCCCCCTCCAGGGCCCAGCAGCATCCCAGAGCAGAACATTCACACTCCCTCTCCTACCACAAGCAGATAGCAGAGCTGCTGGCAACCAGAACTGGAGGGACAGAGGCCTTGGCTGCCCCTTCCTCCCTTTGGAGAAACAGGCTTAAAATCAATCAATCAATCAATCCTAGTATCCACCTATATCTGGTTAGATAAGCAGGAAGGTTATGTGGCTTCCTGTCTCTGGCACAGACTTAAGGACATTGTCCAGGGTGTGCACGACCATGCTGAAATCATCAAGGAATGTCACAAGCCACCATATTTCAGGAAAAGATATTCAGAGATCAGGAAAGCACCCTCCTTGGTATACATCAGGGCAGCCTGTACGCTCTCCCGTGGTCCTTTTTCCTCACATACACAGCCCATGTCCTGTGCGTGCCCATGAGTACTGGGTGCCACTGATTTCCTGCTGTCTGCAAATTCAGCATTGATTTTGACATACAGGTTTTTGGTTTTCTGAGGGAGCTCCTTGAGACACTATCTGGATGTAGCACGTGTCCTGGCCTGGGCATTACCAAGCAGGGACTGCCAGCATGCCTCAACTGCCCTGCACATCTTCCTGGCATGGGTCCCAATACAGATGGCTATGCTGCCTGCCGATGTGAGGCAGCCTCAAAGCCAGACTTGTGGCTACAAAGTCAACATACAGAATCATAGAACGGTTTGGGTTGGCCTTTTGAGGCCAACTAGTCCAACCCCCCCGCAGTGAGCATAGACATCTTCAACTAGATCAGGTTGCTCAGAATCATGTCCAACCTAACCTTGAATGTTTCCAGACACAGGGTATCTACCGCCTCTCTGGACAACCTGTGTCAATGTTTTACCACCCTCACAGTAAAAAATTTTTTCCTTATAGCCAGTCTAATATCTGGATAACCTCAGAAAGAACCAGTTATGTTTCTTTAGGAGCTTACGATACCTGTGTGCTTCAGCAAACTGGCAATCTACACAGGTCTCAGACAGGATGGAGAGGCCAGCACAGGTCCACGCTCATCCCAGACCAGACTCCTTTAAGCCCCATACAGATTCACACAGACCAGCCTGGCTTACTGACAGACACACTGAGAGTCCCACTTTGCTTTGTTTTGCCTTTCAGAGCACCTGGAGGTGGATATTGAGGCAACAGCCAAAACAGTGACTGTTTTTGTTGGCAATGAGAGCTACTGTGTGGTAAAAAGGGTAACTTCCTTCTCACCCCCCACCAGTTTCCTCCATAGCATTGTTGTTTTCTGAATCACAAAATTTTACAGAGAGAAAATGCATTTAAATTTTTAATTTATTATCTTTGATAATTGTACGCATGTTTAGGTCAACACCGTGTTTCTGCTTACTGTAATTTTTGAAAATGATTACTGACTGACCTACATCTTCAATCTGATTTAATTTCATATTGAATCCTCCTTTCCAGCCTAAAATGGGCTCCTACCTGACCTGTTGGTCTTGGGAATTTAGGCTCTCCCTGGAACAGCTCTCCCATGCACTATTCTGCAACACAAGCAACACCAGGAAAAGAAGAAAGAGGGGGGAGGGAAAACTGTACGAATTCCTGCATGAAACAAAAGGAATATAACAGATTGTAGAGAAACCAGGCCACATTTAGAGGTGGTGTATGTACAGCCAGCTGGTCATATAGATGGGATAAATCCTTGCAGCATCAGCCCCTCTGTGTTTCCAAGGCTTTTACTCTTACTTCAGCTGAAGGAGGCACCAGGTTACAACTGTTTGCTCTCTTGGAGGAGTTCATGTCATGCTGAAGTAGCAGATGGAGGCTGACAGTCAGGTGTGACTTAGGGATTCCTGCAGATCAGTCCTGAGACTGATCAGAATTATGAAGCCCACAAGAACAATCATGTTAATAACCTCCTGTGCAGCCAGGATGACGGGAGTGTCATATTTTCTTAAGGCAGAAGGAAATAGCCCTTTTTCCTCACACACACCCTCCTCAAGAGTGAAGATCATAGCACAGAGAGCAGCAAAGAATATTTTAACCCAGAAAAGTAAGAAAAGAAAAAAAAAAAGGATTTTTTTCAACATATACTTAGTCTGGGAAGCCTCACAACCATTTTACTGCCCCAACAGCCAGATCACACTTCTTTGCTACTGTTCCACTGAACAGCCACTCTGATATTACAGAAGACCACAAGCTTATACTTTAGAAAATAAGTCCTATATCTGTATTAGTTTATTACTAAAACATAGCAGTTATCTTGCAACAAAATAAAGGAACAGAGCAAGAGATTATAAAGAGTTTTGGCCTGTTAACTAACTAACATAGGTTGGAAGAATAAGTAAGCCTGATGTTCATAAACACTGCCTGAGAAAAGTTTCACAAACGTGTTTTATTTTGCTTCACATGCATTCATTTTTCCAAGCAATTAATTAAGGCAATGTTTTAATGTTCACCCATACAAAAATATTCTTTCTACTGCTGCCTTTAAACGAAAATGAACATAATAATCTCCCATATAATACTGGGTAAGAAATACAAAAATTTCAGTTACTGAAATGGTCTTCACCATATTTTTCTGAAGGAACTTAAAAATCACAGTCAATAACCATGTCCTCATGTATAAAAATAAGTACAAGTACCTGGAAAACCCTTCCACCCTAGGACAGATATCCATCACCTTGTAGAGATATGATCAAAACCCCACGTTAATACTTAAAAACTTTCATTAGATGAAAAACTTTCATTACACAGCACTTAAAAAATTAAATGATGATCCTTTTTGGAGTGTATTTTTCCCACACAGATCAATTTCAAACTGCAGGAAACCAATAATCATTCCAATCTTCTACATGTTTAAGTTCTTAAATATTCCTAATGTATTTTTCAATACAGCAATGAAACTAATCAAATAACTAGTAAGAAATAAATAGGTGACATTATTGTTGCAACCTGAAGTATCTTCCCCCCCCGCCCCGTAACTGAGTCCACATTTCCTGTGTTTTCACCTGCAGAAAACAAATAATGAGTCCTCTCCCCAAAGGAGCAGTTCAAGAATTTAATCTTCTAAAATTATTTTGTGATTCATCTCCATAGCTGATCTGTCTTTTTGCTAACAGTCCACGCAAAACACTGAAGAAACTTCTACTGCATAGATTATCATAAATCTCATGGCAAGTATTGTTACTCTTATAACTGTTGCCTTAAGAATTCTTGCATTTCCTCTGCAATACAAGACCAATGCTGACATAACAGCATGAGTCCAGCATGGCCACCAGGATGGTTTCAGGAAAAGGAGAATGTGACATTCAAAGAAAGTGTCAGAGTTCAGCCTTAGGAAGGCAGCAGAGGAGGATCTAACTGCTGGTTGGAGCCACCCAACAGAAGAGAAGTTGGAGCCTGACCTTTCTCAGGGGTGCACAGAGAGGCATTGGACATGAACAGCAACATGGCAAATTCCCATTAGGTGTCATTTCCTTTTCACCACGAGCGTGGCCAAAGCCTGGGACTAGGGCCCAGAGAGGCTTTGGGATCTCCATCTTTGGAGATCATTCAAAACTTCACTGGAAAAAGCCCAGAGCAACCTGATCTATTTATTTCTGTTTGGAGCAGGAGGTTGTACTAGAAACCTCCAGAGGTGACCCCCAACAGCCTGAATTATCCTCTGGATCTATCTGTGTCAAACACTCATTTTTCTTTAAAGCCCGCATCTCGCATCAGCAGCAACCTCTGACCTCTCTAATCACAAAATCAGCTTAATCCCAGAATCATCAGCCAAGTTTCTTTTTATTCAGGTAATACATGAAGTATCAAAACCAATGGTATACTGCTGGCCAAAAATAACCAGCATGACACAGCCATCCAGCAGCTCAACCCTAAAGCCCAAGTGCTTAGTGACATAATTTGCTTGAGCACTTGGCACTGCCAGGGTCTCCTTTATATGCACAGTTGTGGTTGTCTAGCTATACAATTGCTCTCACTGGCATTTGGAAAACTGCAGCTATTTTGCGTACTCTACATTATAGATATAATATACATTGTACAGCTATCCTTTTTTATTCACCTGTCAACATCAGTATCAGGTTTATCAGCTTATCACAGATTTTGTGTTGTGGGAATATTGAACTCATTTCTGAACAATATTCTAAAGAAATGGAAGACCCATCAGGACTAGAAAATGAAGTGAGAGTTATTTTCGTCATCTTCTAACTTTACTTGGAAATGTTGTCTGTAGCTTGGCAAAGCTGACTAGCGCAGAGTTTTTTTTCCTTTGCAGTTAGCGAGTTTCACCACTGGCCAGACAAACTAGCTGACTTCAGGGACTTGTCAACTCAGCTGGAGACAAGGAGTTTTTAACATGAAAGGAAACAAATTCTGTGCTTGAAGTAAGGCTTAAATAACCACATTATCCAATAGTAATCAAGTAGGATTTAATCAGCTGGGTTAATCTTGCTAGTGCTTCTGTAATAAATGAATGAATTAATGAACATAAAACCAAAAGGCTGGTCATGATCTTCTAATCAAACAGTAAAAGATAAATGCCAGTTCATTCAAACACCATAGGACTCTTCCACATGGAAAAATGCAGTGCTGGGCAGAGAGGCTAGAACTACATCAAGTGTCTGAATCTGCCGCTCTGCTATAGCCTAAAAACCTGCCAAGGGTAATTTACCCTGCTTTCCAGCCTTTACAGATAGCTTGGTTACATCAGCCTATAAAAATACTGTAGAAACATACAAAATGTGTCCACAAAAGTTAGAGAAATTGAATCACAGAGAATTAAGGCACCACTTTAACATGAAAAACTCACATATGCAAAAAGACAAGACTAGGGCTGGCAAAAGAGCAGAAACAAGACAGATCCCTTTCATTCCCTTATTTTGTTAGGAAGCCCTTACCTGTCCAACCCCTGGCAGTAAACAGGGAACAAGCAACACAGACCTGCTTCACTATCTACTGTAATAAAATCAGGTGCTTAAAAACTAGAATGCCTGTGACCAGGCTGCATCTTGCACAACTACTCAATATGCAGAAGATCTCTGCACTGCAGAATAAAATTAATCAGAGTCCTACACAATGAGATTGGTTACACTGAAAAGAAGGCATTTACAAAGAAAACGGCACACTGAAGAGAGCTTAGGAATATTTGGCTGCTGAGTGAGGTCAAAGGCAAGTACCTGGGGCCTTCTAGCCTCACACCAGGGCGAAATTGCCACTGCAGATGAACAGAACACAGTGCTCAATACCAGAATAATCTGGCCATTTTAACTGACAATCTGACTGTTAGGAGAATCCCAGCAAAGGAAACTGAATGCTGCAGCCACATCCATATCTTGCGGAGCCTGTGGACCAGAAGGCATCCGAAGCGCATGCCTCATGAGCCACCCTTTTGCACCATCCTAGTCTCACAAGCCCTCAGAGTGCTCCCAGAGAGACCTATCAAGAAGTGGGTAAGGACAGGGAGAACACTTTTGAATTCAAAGCATCTGCCGCTGGGCCTTGCACAGCCCCAGTTGAGCATCTAGAGCAGACACAGTGCCTGGTTTGGCATGTAAAGATGGTTTCCACACTCCTCTCTGCAGCAGCTCAAAAGCTAGAAAAAAATCCACTGGATTTAATCAGGGATACTGGTTTACTATTTCTGCAATTAAGGCTGCTGTTGGAAAGGCAGACTGACACTAAGATAGTCCAAGACAAGCACCTCAAAAGCTGTGCAAGAGCTGTTTTAGTAGAGCCGTTGTGTTTTGATTAACCTCAAAGACCTCAGAGGTGGGAAACAGAGTCTGGATAGTATTTCACAGATGCTCCTTGGCCACCTGAATGCTACTCCAAAGCAAGTCCAGGGTGCGCAAAAAGTAACAGAAAGAGCAGGCAGGTTTCTGTCTATCTCTACACCAAAGGGTTAGAAAAGCATTGAAGATATGGAAAAACATCTGCTTTTCTAGAAGTCACAGGACTCTTCCTTCCATGTGTTCAATGAGAGGAAACCATCCCATTTTTTCTCCCCATGATTCCAAAGAACAAGAGTCCTCTAAATCCTACATAAATAATAGGGCTTAACTGCTATAAATAGAGGTTTTAAAGCAAGCCCCCATACTGCCTTAAATCATTGCAATTACCATGTGTCAGTGTTGTTCACAGAGTGGCTTTGGGTCATGTAAACTTTTCTGAGCAAACAGACCCAGAAGCTCCATCCCAGGTGCACAGCAAGTAGTACCCAAATCCTAAAGGAGACAGACCAAACCAACAACTGGTCCCTCAGACAGGGGCAACAGATTAAAACTAATCTAAAGCAGAGTACCCCAAACACATGCTGTTTATAGTGTAAAATCCCCAAGTCATATATGCTGCAGATGCATAGGCCTGAGCAACTGCTTCTATCCACTGATCTGCTGGTACTGTACTGCTCACTGATGTAGACATAGCTTAAGATGGTGAAACATGGAAAATCCAAAGGCCCTTCTTGCTCTCTGGATAAGCAAGTTGCTAATTCACTTAGCCATACAGACCTTACTTCAATTCGCTTTTTAACGTACGTGACCAAAAGGCTTATCTACACAGCAAAACACCTGCAGATACAACTAAACCAGCCACCTTCTCTGCTGCAGACCAGTTGTATCTGCTGGTATTTTACCAATGCAGCTTAGGCTTCGTTTCAAAATGCTTGACTGCAAAGTAGAAAAGCCCAATAGGTTAAAATCATGTGCAAATGGTACTATCACATACAATTATCTCCTTAAAGATAATTATACAGTAGTGATTCAGGTAATAAAATGAGGGCTTGGCACTAAAATAGTATTCTTCTAGCTGTATTTGTGCAGAAGTTCCCTGTGCAGATGTGCCAAACTATCCCTGAATCAGTTTCTGAATTCGTTACAGGTAAGATTTTTGTCCCTAGTAGGGTAATTCTCTATTAGCTGTCTATAAAATAAGTTTTATTATCTTTTTTCATACTATTACTTTATTATCCCTATACTTACCAACTACATACATACATTTCTTATTGCTGTCCACCATTAATTTGTCATCATTTCCATATTGCTTGTTACTTATTGCATATTTTAGATATAAATACATACATAAGAATCTATTACTGCAAAAGTCTACTCTCTGATGTGGTTCCTTGGACTCTCCATGACACCCAGTAGCTGGGAACTGCACAGCAGCCTTCTTCAAGGAAGGAAAATTTTCAGATCCTCCAGGTAAACTTAGTCCTGCATATTCCCTCATCCATGGAAAAGACAGATAAGCCAGAGATAATCAAGCTCGACAGGAGTGGTGAGCAACTCCTGTAGTCAGGCCAAAAGGGTTGCTCAGGTTGGTGCTGATAAACTGCAGAGGACTTTACCTACAGCAGACAGTGGGTAAACACATGGTATGATCTCAAGTAAAAGAGAGGTCCAAGGTCATAATCTGCAGTGGCCACTGGTTCTACAACAAATAATGGTTGGCCGAATGCCTCCACGTAGTGAGGATTTGGAAAGAAAGACTTGTTTTCAAATGGTGACTCCTCATGGAAGAGGCCTGGCATCATGGAGGATGCCAGCTGCTCATGCTGCAATGATACGGGTACAATCAGGCACTATGGAGGGTGCAGGCCTACTTGAGCAGCAAGGACAGTAATACACTTTGTGATACTGAGGTCAACATTCCTAATGGTACCAAAAAGAGAATGCAACTTCCCTATTCCCCAGGTAAGCTTACCAACACACACTGAGAAAATGGCTTTGGTCCAACAGTGCCAAGGCCCTGCCTGAAGAGGGGAGCAACAGGACCATGTAAGCCAAACAGTGCTTGACAAAGATGAGAAAAAGGTTACCTTGTGGTACTCTGATTAAAATTGGCCAGACAGAGTAGCACCCAGACAGAATGTCCTGATCCTAAGCCCAGCCTGCACAAGGAAATACTCTACAGCAACTCTGCGGGACCAAGAGGTTTTTATTTTCACTAAAATAGTCCATGGAAGGCAAGAAAAAGACAGAAATTCTGCTGGCAATTTTTTGGGTAAATGTGCAACAACAGGACAAACCCAAAGCCTAAGAGGGCACGACTGCTAGTGCTTCCCAGCCCCAGGACAGTATAATGATTTGGAAAGCTGGTCAGAAGATGATCTACAATCCTTGCAAGTGACAATAGAAGTCAGAAAGAACTTTGCCTTTGACAAAGACATTAATATCTAAACAGATAAAGAAAAAGACCTATACATCTAGAAAAATCAAATCAAGTAAGAGCAGAACAATTGACTCCACAAAGCAGTTGAGATACTGAAGTGGCAGTGATCTCACATAGCCAAGCACAAGTATCACAGAATCATTTATGTTGGAAGGGACCTCTTGAGATCATCTAGTCCACCCACCCTGCTCAAGCAGAGACAGCTAAAGCAGGTTGTCCAGGGCCACATCCAGTTGGTTTTTGAATGTCTCCAAGGATGAAGACTCCACAACCTCTCTGGGCAACCTGTGCCAGTGTCTGATCACCCTCACAGTAAAAAGAAACAAACAAAAAACCAGAAGGTAACCACCCTCACAGCAGAAAACTACACAATGTTTATTAGAAGGTATAGACACTCTCTAGAGAGTCATAAACTCATTAGTTCCCCAGTGTGTTCTGTGGACTGCCAGTGCAGAAAGGACATTGTGTGGGACCTGCAGCTGTGTTCCTTATGTGGCTATTCCAGAAAGTGTCCCAGAAAGTCTGACTGTTGGCAACAGCCAGCAGTCCAAACTGATCAGGAGCTACTGCAATGAGAGGTCAGGCTGCACCCAAATCAGGTCCTGAAGTAGGTCTGCAGTATGGGCTAATGGCTAGCCTTCTCTATCCCAAACTCTGTGAAGCTCTTAGCAACTTGCAAGACCCTGATCACAAGCTCTGAAAAGAGCAGCAGCTCATTACTCTTTTAATGTTAGTGTAATACCTAAATAGAAAACAATAAAGCTGTACTATTTCAGAGCGACTGTAATGTTCAGTTCTACCAGAAAAGTACAGAGGAATTTTAGACAACACTGGTCCCTTGCTTTTTTACCTGGAAAACCATGAACCGACTATCACCTATGGTAATACACCAACTTTCTCCATCCACCACCTGTTTGGATAAAGTCAGCATCTCCCTTTCTGAAATGTTTCTCACCTCTTCACAACAGCTCACAGTGAAAACATACACAATGCATATTCCCAAATCTCTCAACCTTATTTCTTATTTTAACTTTATCATAACCTTGAACCAAAAAAGTTAAATTCTTCACAGAACAGCTTGATTTGTAAAAATACAACTGAAATAATTTGTCATTCTCAAAGGCAGGCTAGCTGATGCAGAGCCAATTCTGCTTCTTCTGTCTTTTCTGTCCCTTAATATTTGCTAACTGCTTTGCCAAGGGACTTTCCTAATTCCACACACCAACACTCTCTCTCCCAATTACCAGGATCATGCTGTGTCCAACTGTGGGTGTGTTTTCAAGCATTTGGTATTCTCAATTATTTTCCAGAAATAAACACTGATGACAAAGCACAAGTGTTAGTCAACTCCTTGCACATTTTCTGATGCTAGTTCTGATTTGGTGACTGCAAGTCATGCTTTTCAAGCATTCCCTACCCTGGATGTAACATATATTGACACTAGCCAGCACGACAGCATCGGCTCTTGGTATTCTAATAATCCACCATTCTACAGAGTCACATCCTCACTCAATTTGTAGTAGTTCCAAGTGTACAACTAAATGCAAAGATCTAAACTTCTGCCTTGCTTGCTTAAGACCTTAGCCACCTGCTCTGCTCTTCTCTGGGAGCTCTGTGCATCCAGGCCTTTCACAGATCAACAGCAAACTTCCTCCTAATGACCTGCGCTGATTTCTCTTTTGATTTGATTCTCTTCACTCAGCTCAGCTGAATCTATTACAATACAGTGTATTCAAAAAAGGCCTTGTAAGTCCTCCTCTTAGAAGAGCTGAACTGTGGAAAGCTATTTGACCTTCAAAAATTATTCACTGATTTTTACCTAGAGGCGATCTGCCACAAACATTGGGTCTCCTTCACAAGACCTGCAACAGTCTCACCCTCTAATACAATCATCTCTCTGGAGATTTGGCAAGGGCAGAGGTAAAGACACAGACACAAGGCCACAACAATACCTCTGAAGCATGAGCCCTGGTGATAAGGATACTACTCACTGCTTCATGGGAAGGTGTTTTCTCAGCCCAAGTGGGAATCCTGCGAAAAGGAACATCACTTCAAAGGTATATTATACTAGAACAAGTAAACTGTACCTGTCAGTAGCTGGTCTTGCCTTCACAAGGAAATCCATGCACTTCAGAAAGCAGCAGTTCTAGGTTCCTCAAAGGCAAATTTGGAAATTCCTTGTTTACATCCTCCTCTAGCAATCAGTTTTTAGTAGAAGCCCCCTCACTGTTCCTTCAGCAAGGAACAACTGCAGAAAGACTGCTATCTTGCACCCTTTGGTGTTAAACTGTATCTGATCAGTTTGGGATATTTGTTGACTTCTTTCACCCTATTCTACTAGTTCGCTCCTGAGAATGACTGTGACTTCAAAGATCAGCACAGGAAGTGTTAACTTTTAGCCTTATTTATAGTTTCATCTGAACAAACAGCATCCTGGCTTAAGGCAAATCCCCCTTCAGTGTAATTTCTTAAGTGGAAGCAGGGTTGGACATGCGTCAAGGGAGGCTCCCATTTTGCTGCTTCCCAGTCAGTTTGAAACCTGCTTATAAGTTTTGCCACATTCCACTATAGGAATTGATGGTCCCAGGGCTGACCTTCCACACCCAAACCAATAAAAAGCTGTGTTAGGGAAAATCAAGAATAGGCATATCATTCAAATCAACATAATTCAAAACCATCACTCCCAAAACTAGAAGACCTAAAAATCACTTCACGCTTTCCCTTCAGGACAGTCAGGTACATGAAAAATTAACTAACTGCCAGTTTGCCTATACTTCACATTATACACTTTTTGCACTCATCTACTAGTCAACCATCTTACTTGGACACTCAGTCACGGTCACGGTGCTATAGTCACAAACATTTTTCTGGTCCTCTGGGAGGCAACCAGCTAATTTCATTTCTTAGTCAGACATTGCTTGCTCTATTCCTTATTATCTAATGAGTATCACTAGACCACACAGACCAGTGTACCAATAGTTCAGTTTAAGTATCCTTATTGTTCTTACAGCCTGCTGGACACAAACAGGCCCTGTAGTTGGAACTCACTGGAGTAGGACGCTTTGCAGAATGTAATAACTTTCTGAGCTGAATGACTTAATGTAACATCACATACAGATGGAAGCTGAAGAGAAAATCATACAAAACATTTGCAACTTTGGATTCTAATTGTTAACAGAGCGACCTTTAGCACTTTCAAAGAGCTTTCTGCCTTACCTTGTAGCTTTTTCAGGACAGCCACTTCCATCTTGAGAACTTGCTTGGGCTGCTGGGCTGATTCCACCTTCAAGGCCACATTCTCACGGGTCAGCAGATCCATTGCCTCATAGATCTCCCCAAAGCCACCACCACCAATCTTCTTCAACTAGAAAAGTACAAAGAGTTTTGGTACAATGTACAAGAGAGACAACATCAGATTAGCTTTCACAGAGCCAGGCATTAGCTTCTTTACTGCATAGGGAGAACAAACTCAGCTCCCAATTTGTGCTATGCCTGAATCCCTTCACTGCACAGCTAGGCAAATGTCCAGCTACCCACTTGACTGTGCTATGTATAAAATTCTTTGCTTCAACAACAAAGAACAAGCCTAGCAAGTGATGACATGTGATACATTTAAAATCAAATGATAATGCTTATTACCTCAGTAACATTCTTGCCAAAATTCAAGGAAAGACCCTTCAAGGCGATAGTAGAACCACTACCACAGCTGTGGTAGTTGGAACTAATGCTTTCAGGAAATAAGTTAAATGAAGTTTACATCTCATTCACAGGATTTTAAAGATAGAACAAAACATCCACTGGAATATTTTACAAGATGCTTGAGCTGCTCTGCTAGTGAGGTTAAGTGTTACATTTCAGAGAACTGCCAACTGCATTACGTCAAAACAGTTATGTACAAGCCACCAGTACAGCTCCTTTGTTTCTCATTCTCTTTTTTTTTCTTTTTAATTTTAAACCACACAAAATGATGCTTTTTGTGTCTCTGAGCAAAATTAAAGACTGCTTCATAACTGAAGGATAACACTACTTAAAAATCAAAACCATTTCAATCGACATAAACTCAAACCTAAAGATGACTAAATTTCAGCATATTTGATATGTACCTACTAGAGATAGATCGTCTACGTGTTCTAGACTAGCCACCCACTCAGAGAGCAAGCTGGGATCCTCTGCCTTTCCTGGAATGTGATTCCTTGATTCTCCTTCTGCTGGGACTTGACAGCATATGCACATATAGTTATACATATGCATGTATAAGACAGACTCTTAACGTGTTGCAAGTGTCAATGTCTATGCCAGGAAAATGATTTTATATTTGTTTCTCTTAGATATATTTAAAGCGTACTATGCTGCCCAGGAACAAGTTCAGGTTTACAGGAGAGCTAGATCAGAGCTCCTTTGATCTGCTTAGCACTTGGTCATTGAACCTAGCTGCAGCCCTTCCCTTCAGCATTTTGTGTTTGCAACTGCTCAGGAAGCCCTCAGTACTGCTTCTTTCCAACAGCAGCAATAACACTTGAAGAGAAAAAGAAATTTGAACCAGGCAGATAGCCAAATATGTATCTTACACTATGTTTAATGACTTTTGATGGTAATTGAGTGTCTTCTGCACCACAGAAGGCCTGTCCTGTGCATCTGTCCAATTTACTGAACAAAGGGCCCTACCTCTCAAGGGCAGTTTTTTCTTCTTCTTAAAGCAACCTAACCTATTTGCTTTTCTGGCTCCCAGGTCAAGAAAAACAGATCTGCATGAAGAATGTAGTACTTTCTATATTAACAGCCCAACTATTGCCTCTGAAGCTATTTCTTGATAACCCTTTCAGAGTTGCTGTCCAGAACCATTATTCTTCTCCTTTTACTTGTTATTTTTCCTCACAACCTTCCACTGGGCTAAGAGGCATATTCGTACAGTAAACAGCCCAAGAACTAGGTCACCACATATTATTCATAAATTATTACAGTGCAGCCCTACTTCTACTTGGAAATTCACAATAAGTGGGCTGGCTATTAAACATCTTTCTATCAAAACAATGCTACATTCAGCATAGTAACAACATGCCAGCTAACACCTCAGGATTCAGTACACAAGATCTTCTGTTGCCTGATGTATTAACAACACAGACGAGAAAGAGATAGTAAAAGCTGCAGAAGGCAAAAAGTTTATTTGGGATCTGGAAGGACTTTGATGAAGATTAAAAAAGTCTCTGTGGGAAAATGGGTAACATAACAAGGAAAACTCAACAGTAATAAATATAGCACAACATAGCTGGGATGGAGAAGAAACACAGGCTACCCAAAATCTCACTGGGTTGCAAATTCAAGAAATGGATCTGGGGAGAGATATTGCTGAGCCAGCACAGACGCATACAATTATACTTTTCCATTCACTGGCCTTAACAGGGACAGCTCCCATGTCCAACACAGTTGTAAAAATGCAAAGCTACTACAATATAAATGGAACAACACCGTAATATGATTAGGATAGCAGCACTATAAGGATCTGTAGGGAGGTCTAGTCATGCACAATATCAATCACCCTCCTGCTAGAGGCTAGAGGTATGTGAGCTGAATGTCCAGGTTTCCATCACAGCCTGTGGAGTCAAGTGAACAACTCATCTGATCAAACACAGGTATCTATTTGGACTTGCACACAGACAACTAAAATTAAGTAAGCTGCATCTCAGGCATGATTTCAGTCCTTTTAGCATCCCATTAATGGCCACACGACCATACAGAACCACCGAATCACAGAATGGTAGGGGCTGGAAGGGACCTCTGGAGATCATCTTGTCCAACCCCCCTGCTTGAGCAGGTACAACTACAGCAGGGTGCACAGGACCACATCCAGGTGGTTTTGAATGTCTCCAGGGAAGGAGACTCCACAGCCTCCCTGGGCAGCCTGTGCCACTGCTCTGTCACCCTCACAGTAAAGAAGTTTTTTCTCATGCTTAGCTGGAACTTCCTGTGTTCCAACTTGTTCCCATTGCCCCTTGTCCTGTCGTTGGGCACCACTGAAAAGAGGCCAGTCCCATCCTCTTGACACCTACCCTTTAGGTATTTACAGTCTTCTCCAGGCTAAACAGACCCAAGTCTCTCAGCTTCTCCTCATAAGGGAGATGCTCCAGTCCCCTGATCATCTTGGTAACTCTCTGCTGGACTTGCTCAAGCAGTTCCCTGTCCTTCTTAAACTGGGGGCCCAAACCTGCACGCCGTACTCCAAATATGGTCTCACTGGAGCAGAGTAGAGGGGGAGGATAACCTCCGACAACCTGCTGGCCACACTCCTTTTAATGCACCCCAGGATACCATTGGCCTCCTTGGCCACAAGGGCACGGTGCTGGCTCAGGGTCAGCTTGCTGTCCACCAGCACTCCCAGGTCCTTCTCAACAGAGGTGCTTTCCAGTAGTTCAGCCCCAGCCTGTACTGGTGCAGGTTGTTCCTCCCCAGGTGCAGGTCCTTGCACTTCCTCTTGCTGAATTTCATCAGGTTCCCCTTGGACCAGCTCTCCAGCCTGTCCAGGTCTCATTGGATAGCAGCACAGCTTCCCAGCGTATCAGTCACTCCTCCCAGCTTGGTATCATACAGCTCATTGCAGTGCTTCTTCCATGTTCTAAGAGGTTTCACACCACATTAGGCCCTTGGAGTAAACTGTTACCGAAAAGTCACTCTACTCGACCTCTCTCTGTGTCAGTCTCCAACTAGGGGGTTCCAGGAATTCCCCAAACTGGACTGTCCCTCAGGACTACCAACACAAAATATCCATGTCCTGATGTGGGAAGCCACTCCCAAAAGCCCCTCTGGATATATCAGTAGTTACACAGGACACAGATGTTTTCCTGAAAAGCGGGTTCATTCACCCTCTGTGCAAAATGCCAAACTACACAAAGAGAGGAGGTATTTTATTAAATTCATGTTTGCGCAAAGATGGGTGCTAGGTAGTAGCTCCACAAAGATAGCACACCACACCAAGAAACTACAAGGTATTCACACAGTTAAATGTGTCACTAACAGCTCACATTCATGTCCCTCAGCTAATAATTGGTTAGTTTCTTTTGCATTTCACCTTAAAGATACAGCTGCCTTTAAATTTGCCACGCATGCTCAGAGAGTAAGGGGCTTATTTGAGAGGGGTTTTTCTGGCGTATGAGCATGATCTTTAGTATTATAATGAGGATAGTTCACCTAAAGGACACTTAGTTTTAGTTCTTATCAACATCCCAATTAGTTGTTCTCCTTGACCATATACTTTATCACCCAGCTTTCGGTGTCTTCTGAGGTGGAATGTTCCCTTTTATGAGTCTCTCAGTTCTTCTTCAAGGATATAGTTGTAAAACAAATGCTTCTCTATCTCTCAGCTCTCTTCTCTGGCCACCAAATTCTGTTTTGCCAGGCTCACGTGGTTCATTGTTATTACTTAGAAGAAAATTCCTTTTCTTCAGTATATCACAGATGGCTCCCTTTGAAGCCTCCTCTAAATAACCTGAAATATTTTGGATTTATCCTGAAAAGACTCTTGCAGCACAATCCTCCAGAGCCTATTAAAAAAACCAAACCAAAACAAAACCCACCACACAGCCTTCCCACTAAGCAGAAATCAGTACTCACTGATCACTTCAAAAAACCAAGGCAACACACACACCCCCAAACAAAAATAGCCTTCAATTACAAATTTAATCTTTTATTCAGCAAGCGTATAAGACTCCACTGCTCTAAACAAAGTCTGCCTTCCAAGGATATCATGTAAAGACTAGACCTTCCCAGGAAAATGCTCCAGGACTAAAGCACAAGTGGTTCGGTCTCAGGACTGGTGGCAAGGTCAGGAACAAGAACATGTGCTCTGAATCCAGAGCGAAGGACCAAACCGAGTGCCAGCGACCTATGGTGAACTCAGCTAGGCTAAAGGTTATCACCCACAGGCTTTGAACGTTGACAAGGTCAAACAGTGACTACTGTGACTGCTTTTTAGGACCACTTGTATAGTCAAACCTGCAACTCCTGCAGCCCAACTCAATGGGCTACTTGATCCAGAAATAGCTAGCAGGCCTCATCTGACTTAACAACAGGTGAGGAAGAGTGGAACTACATTCACTAAACTCTCAGAGTCCACTCAACTTGCTTACGAGGACCGGACTTATACTGATCTCAAGGGAAAACTAACTCATATAGAACAGGCATGAACTGAGAGGCCAATCAAGAAGTCAACAAGCCACATCCTAAATCACCTGAAGACCTGCCAAAGCCCACATAAAGCAATTCTGCAGGGTGAGACCAAAACAGGCCCTAAGACTGACAAAGCACCTTCCTCGTCCAAAGTTCCCTCTTGGAACAGTAAAAGGCCTTTGTGACCAAGACAGGGTGAAGAGTCCACAAAAGTTTGTGGGGCTTCCAGAAAGGTTTCCAAAGTAAACAGGAAAAGGACAAGTATACCAAAACGTCAGTTCGAGAACCTCAGAAACCTGGAAGAAACCAAAGCATGGATTGCACCTGACGAAAGAGCATACATCTGTATACAAGTCACCGCTTGTATTCAAAGCGCAGTGCACGAGCTGCCAACTCTGTCTTGCTAATAAGCCTCAGCTGTGAATCCCCAATACAAAGCATTTAGGTGAAGTAAGGAGATATATCGATTCAGCCTTAACATCTGTACCTAGTTCAAAGCAAGTACAAGTTACGTTTGACTTTGTTCCCTCTCCTGAACAAAGCAGTTCACAACATTCAGAGCACGTGTGGATCAATTCCCCTTCTGGGGTATCAGTAAAAGCCACATGGTTCCAGTACTGCCCAAACTGCATCCAATCAAAGCATCAAAAATATCTGCAAGTAAAGAATGATGACTCGAATGCTTCTTCAAGTCCAAGTTTTGATAAAAAGCACAACCACTCCCTGTCCACGCCTTTCTCAAAAAATAAGAACAAAAATATCATTGCTGTCAGACAGACAAACTTTACTGACTTGAAGCGACAGTAAAATGAACTACCTATGGGCTAACTGCAGAGAATCAACATTTTCATTTGTCAGAACTTTGTCAGCCAGCATATAAGAGAGAGGAAGAAAGGAATTCAAGGAATACATTACACCAATCCAAAATTAGAAATTGGCTCAATACTGGAAGCATGCCAGCACTAAGAACTACAAGGTTCAAGCAGATGCCCAGCCAGAGACAGTCACAATGGGAGGACAAATTACACAAAAAACCTTCTGGCAGCTGAACCCCAGCATCACATAAATATGCCACACACCTGCTTGAGCAGGATCCATCACTCACAGTAAAGCTTGGACTGTCTGGCTTGCATGCTATGGGTTAGATTCAGAAAGGTCTATGATAAAGAAAGAAATGCTGCTACTGATGTTACAGCTGTATGCTTACTTTAAGGTACACTGCCTTTTTATCTGTCACTTGATCCTATGCTATCCATTTCCTTGGGCCAACAGAGGTATTTTTATATTTTCCCCAGACTACTCTGAGCCCCATACAGCTCGCAGCTCTGACTGATCCCACACCAACATCAAGCACTCCAAGGGGACAGCACAGAAAGCCTGCCTAAAGTGCGTGCACTTTTTTGGGGGGCAGATATGACTGTTCAATGAAGGTTCACAGCACACTTCACAGCTAGCACTAGGTTAAATTAAGATTTTCTCATTGCTGTTTATGCCCTTTGGCAAGTCATGTAATTTCTCAGGGCCTTCAAGTGGGGTAATGACCTCACTGCAGTATTGAAGACTACTGTAAGCCAACACTAGAAAACATAAAAGGCTGTTTCTCTAGTTGGAGGTAGTTGTTGTTGACAATATAGCTGCACACTTCTGTATTTGTAAGGCAGAGTTAGTGCGCAGAGCTTCTAGCAGTCCCCAGTCACAGATTCATGCAACAATGAAGTCACTGAATCCCACATTTAGTGCCTCTACCAGATTTAAAATTAGTTTGAAATGTTCCCCTATGAGCATAACTGAGCATATTTTAGGCTTTATTTGGAGTTTTGGAGTTCTGCTGTTTCCAAGAACAAAGTTACTTTGTTTAGACTGTGTTAAAAAAAATATACTCCCATCATTTACAGAAGTTTTACTACTCCTGTCTGTGAAGGAGAAACTCAAAGTTTGATGAATATTAGGAATGCTACAAGCCAAAGCTAGCTAGGGTAAAGGAGAATGGAGAGGAATGACTATTTGCAACCATGCACTTGAAGCAATGGCTTAGCATCAGGAGAGGGTCTAAATTCAGCTTTGCAAAGAGCATGCACCAATCTGACCAAATGTAGGCTCTGAGGAAATTTCCATTAGTGTAGGGAGGGTCAGATAAAAGCTGCAAGTGTTATATCCTGAGAAGTCCATAAGCACAGAGCATGTTTCAAGTCCTATACGTCAGTTAACCTGCACATGCCTCATCCTGCCAAAACAAGGATAGCGCTCCAGCCCAGAGCTGCAAGAGCACAGCAAGACTTTCCTTCAACTGTGCCAGAAAGCTTTGGGAGGGGGATAGGGATTGTCTCCGTTTTGGTATCTAATCACAGAGAAAATTGAGATTCTCCATCTGCTCTCAGGAAGCATGGAGAATGAAGAACAGTTTGAATTGCTTAAATATAAATAGGCTGTTTAGGGATAGGCCAGGCAGAAAAATGAAGGCTGTGGAGAAAGCAGGAGCAAAGTGCTAGGATGAAGAGAGGCCGGCAATGGGGGAGTAGCAAGAACAGAGCAAGATGGAACTGCCCAGGGTGATAGCAAGTCTAATGAAAGGATAATATGTTGTCTGAAGTGGGCTGTTGAAAAAGGAAAAAAAAAAACAAACACCAAAAAACCAACCTATCAGCCTGAAACTGAAGCGAGTTCAGAGTCCTCTGGTCTTCATAGCCCACTGCAAAATGCACAGGGCAGCTGTACCACAGCTAGTTAGCAGAGAAACAACTTAGTGCTACTACTACAAATTAGTTGCAGTTCAAACTAGGGAGGCTTCTGCTGTGAGTTTAATGATTCAGACACTGCTGGTAATCCAAGTTAAAAATGGACACAACAGCACATATGGGATTTAAACATATTTTCAGCTTTTTAAAAGCAAAGCTTTTAAAGCCAGAAAACAAAAACCCTCAGAAAAAACATACAGCATTTCAAGAAGTATAAAGGCACTTGATCCTTTCATGTGTTATATTCTAGTGTCTTTAACTGAGGTGATAATGTAATGCTACTTCCCCCACCATCCCAGAGACCTCACTTTATGACTAAAGAGAAAGCCTTACACACAAGAGGAACCGCATCCTCCAAACAAGTCTGGTGGCAATGAAACACATGTCTAGTGGATGAGATTCTCCCCATGTCTCTGCCACAGCATTCTGGCGTGATTCTGCCAAGCTGCTGAAGTCTCTGCTCACAAGCCATCACTAATCACATGCTCATCTGCTGAGTGCGTAAGGCAAGTGGGCCAGGTGCAATCTGCAGAAGTGATGAGCATGCCTAGATACCCATGATGTCTAGCAGAATTGTACTTTGGTCATAAATATTAAGCAGTCTGTAAAATATAATAAAAATCAAGATCTAACTGAATTTGAAACCCTATCTGTAAAAGCAAGGTAATAGTTCTCTCTTCTAGCACCTGGTAAAAGCACGAATTTAAAAAAAAATATTTGACACAGATAATACAGCAATAAGAAACACAAAGAGCTGAGTTGAAATGGCAAACTCATGCCATGAATTTAAATGGACAGTGAGATCTGCAGCCATACAATGAATGCATAGAAGAGGAAATGGCTACTAATTCAGTGTACCCCATCCAGTTTGCACAACAGATGAGACGGTTTTCCCATGATGAGCTAAAACTCCTAACAGGTGATGATAGAATTTTAAAAAGTATCCTAATACATTTACACAAAAGTTGTACCAACAAGCTAATTATGGAATTTCTGACTTCTGAAGTAGCTGACATTCCAACCTTAAACATTTGCTTTTACATTATTTTATTGTAATGCAATTTATTTATAGGCATGTCTGTAGTATTCTTTGCTACAGTAACTTGAAATCTAAGCGTCTAACTAAAAGATTACGAAACCTGCTGCAACAGTTCAATCCTACCTAAAAATCCATGGCAGGTTTAGTCTTCTAAAAATACCAGACAGTCTAAAAACCACTAGAGCAATACTAACCATCTTCTTGCGGTATCTTACTAACATGTCAAACCACACCACTCCACTGTTGCTTGCTGGAGCCTGGGATTAACTAGACGAGTTTCTACACTACTACAAGAGGAAGAAATCTTTCTGGGCCACCAAAGGATGCACAAAGCCAGAGCTACTCACCACTTTCCAGCGATCTTTGACCACGTAATTGGCCGGAAGAATGTCGACCTGCTCCCCTCCTCCACTCATGTTTGGTTCGTCCTTGATGACTGCTGCTAGGCACTGCATTTGCCAGCCAGAGAGTATTTTAGTAGCTCCCAATTTAAATGAGCCATTTATCTGGGGAAAAAAGGGGCAGGGGGAAGGAATGACAAAATTAGTACAGGTCACAGCAGAAGTATATGATACATTTCCACAGGTTTTGCTTAGGACTAAATCAGAACCGGTCTCTTAGGAAAGAAGGCAAACTCACCTTGCAAACACCTGAGCTCACTCCATGCATAAACTTGGCAGACGCAACCATGCTTCAAGTCAGCAGCACAAACTAAAAGGGTGACAATTACTGGCTATACCATGCAGGAGTCCAGTGCTCTTGCGCCTGACAGCCAACAAGTCAAAGAGAATCCAATGCCAAATTCTGCAACAGCCGTTATTGTTACCAGGCAAAAAGGTCTTGCTTTAACAGAGCAGCTGCTAAATAGGCAGTTTTCATGGTTTTCATTGGACAACATCCAACACAAATCAGAAAGGTTTGCCAGGTATTGCATTCAATAAGCCTAAAAGCATCTGAATAGGGTAGAAGGGCCTTTACAGAGCCAGGATTACAGACACTATCACTGTGATGAACAGCCAAGCAAAGAAGATGGGGATGGTTAGAAAGGGCTTCAGCCATGTAAAAATTAGTCCTCCTCATAGCATACACACAGTGCTAAAAATGATCAAATTAAAATACAGAGAGATATCTTGCTCCTATGGTGTTTACATTCTACCTCACGCCCCTTTTTCCTGCTTTTATAGGGAGCTCCAGATAGCCTTTGCCAAAATTAATTTTGGTTTGAGGTTTTTTGTTTATAATTCTTCTACAATAATGACTTGCAGATACACATTAACTCTACTTTCCTGGAAGAAAATTAATTGAAACAGGACAAATAAAAGATCTTCCTAATGCATTTCGTCTCTTCCTGGAAGATAGTTTTCTGGCTTTAGAAGTAGGCTGGATCTTTTATTAAGCTTTCTTGGCAGCTCTATTGTCCTCCTGCAAAACATGAAATATTTTCCTTCCTAAAAATGGGTGTTACTGTAGCACTGACTGCAGACTTAAGATTAACAACATAAATACCAAACTAGAAAAAAAAGACTAGAGCTGGACATTCAACTATCACACTTCTCCAGGCCCCCAAAAAAGGGAAAAAGTCACCAGTGAATTATGAGCTCAAGTAGAGAAAAGAGCTCATTCCCTAGCAATAAAAGGACTGGGAAGGAAGGATAGGAAGTGACCAGCATGGAGTGCGCACAAGGACGCAGCAGACAGGAGTATATCAAAAGTGCAAGACATAGAGGATGATCAGACAAAACATGAGCAAAAGATCGTCACAAAAGATTGCATTCTAGATATAGAAGGTAACTACATAGAAAAAAGGAGCAGCAGACTAATGCAGTAAGAAGGCTGCTGAGAAATGTTCACACAATCCAACATCTGCTAAAGTACAATCAAACCGATAGAAGAGATATAAGAAGAAACTGAATATTAAAGAAATTCCAAAGAAAGGTGCTGCAAAATGCTCTGAATTCTCATGGAAAGAGCCTTCATCTGTATGGAGTAGCAGCCCTTTCAGTCACCAGGTATTGAAGTAAGAACCTGGAAAGCTCTCCAGCGAGAAAGTACCTGCTGTGTTTGGCAGCACATTTGTGCAGCTTCTTCCTAATGAGCAAGTCTAATGCCATTCCCAGGCTCTTCTATGGTCACCAGAACATCTGAAATGACCACCCCTAAGCTACCAGTGAGCTTTGCATATGCTCTGCACCAAGCCTTGCTCCACATCACCGCAGACTGCATAGGAGAGAGAATCCCTGCAAAAATCTCTTCTAAGGCTGGCTTTTCTTATTTTATTTAAAGTACAGTCATTTAATTACAGACTGTCTCAAACCCTCAGCATTACAAAAATATAAAACCCACAACATTAACGCACAGGTACGGAGGCAGGTATCCCCTCCCTACTCTTGAAAGTCTCTTGTCATCACTTCATGAAGACAAGTACAGCACAATGCAAGGTCTGGATTGCAGGGGATACAAAGGCAGCTAGAGATCCAGTACGTGTGGTGGCAGTAGCAACAAGATACATAGAAAGAAGTTTAGTTTTCCAGAGAAAGTCAGCCATGCACTATTTTTCACTTTGAGGCAAAACACCTAAAAAGTATGGTACATGATGTATGCATTAGCAATGCATGTGCATAATAAGATTTCAGTTTAGTGACAAGTCATGGAAAGCAATCCCGAGGAATAATTTTAGAGGAGAAACAGAGCACAAATGAGCACTCAAAGCTAGGCAAGGTAGAACTGCTTTCCCTCGTGCACTTTCCTTCATCAATATTATAATACATGTATACAAAGATAACATGTTTGTTATTTAAAGGAGTCACGTAATAATGGAGATCTAAGTTAACATCTCCAGAAGCATCACAAAAAAAGGGCAAAAGAAAGGGTGAAGTTGCCTTTGTGCAGAAAACGTAAGCACATTTAAATTATTCTTTTAACTTATGCATTGTTGTAATTCCTTCTAAACCAACAAAATGTAGTATAAATATTGTTTGACTAGCATCAAGGCCTTCAGCCAGCCCCCTGCTCGAGCTGAATTTGCTAATTTAGCTACAGAAGGGAGGTGGCGACGGATGGTCAGTGGGGGAAAGGTAAGGCACTACCATCTCTTCCCCAACACGCAGCAGAGAACATCATTTCTGCATGTTAAATGTTAAGTGGCATTACAGGAAACAGGAGGAGAAATGGAGGCATTATATCTCTCTTGAACTCCAGTAAAGCTGTTCCTGATTCAGAGGGTGACCAAGCGTATGAACTTTGTCACATCTGCATCACTTTTAGCTTTAAAATGTACAGATTGTAGAATGTAAAGTTACATAATTTTGAAGATAGTGACTGAGAAGACAAGGACTTTCAGATTGTCTTTTCCTATAGGAAATATACAGGATGTCAAGAAATTATTGTACCCCTCTCCCATGAAGACAGGCAAGAAAGCCAAGCAATCCTAAGATACTGTAAAACTGGCTTCCTAGAAGTAGCGAGTGAAGCAGAAATGAAAGCAACAGTGACAACAAGAGGACCAAGTCCCATCTCTTGGCCAACTCAGCATGAAGAAGTGTGAAACCAGCTCTTGCACACTGCTATCTCTTCCAGCCCATACTGGGGAATCTATATAGTTTTATAAATTTAGTCTTGGCCTTTAAAAAAACCACAAGAAATCCAAACAACCATGCTTTAACAGGCTAATAAGCCCCACTATATATTCTGACACAGCGCTCTGCTAGCTGTTCCTTCTACTTGGAATCAAAACAGTTCCAGTCAATAGCACTCATGGGTAAATGGTCTCCTTATTTTTAAGGCAGCTTACAAAAATCTGATGCACTATAGCAGCAATTATTTAGCCGACATGAAGATCAAGAGTCGGCAGAGAAGCATGACTGGGATAGGCAACAGTAACAAACTTCAGAGGAAAGTCTGCAAGAATTTCAGTGCAAGGCCTGATGTTGCAATTAGCGTGGCAGAGTCTTACATCAAATGCATCTGCCTTGTTCACATGTGTGTTCATCATGAGACAAACTAGACCAAGCAAACGTAACTCCATACAAGTTGTTAAGCTGAAGAAATCTTTGCTGCAAATGCTAAAAGCTTACATAGATTCAAAAAGCGACTTGACAAATTCACTAAAAATAATAATAATAAAAAATCCATTAAGCAGTGACATACAAATATTCCATCTTTAGCTTAGGAAGCCTTCAATTTACAAATCACTGAAGGTGCTAAGAGCATTCTGTGGAGCCATTTTATATACCTTCCCTGCTCTTATTCTCTACCCTAGATATCCACTCTTGGCCAACTTAGGATGGGATACTGGCCTAGATGGGCCTGTGATATGACTCAGTATGACCAGACTTGTGTTTTTATCAGTTACTTTCAAATGAATTAGTGTGTGTATATATATGTGTGTATATATATATATGTATGTATAGGTACATGTCTCCTTTATCCCTTCAAGGAGGTCAGAGACCAAAAAAAAAAGAATCAATCAAAAAGTCTCATATACACAACCCAGTTACCTATCTTACAATGTTCTCTTTCATGCAAGCAACATTTTGAACAGTTTTACTGGGAAAGTTATTTCCTAATTTTACAGGATCATGGCATTCTTAAAATTAAACTTAAAAATATGGAGCATTCCCTGTGGAAATTCCTAATGTATATATGAGGTCTTTTCCATGTTAGCTTACTTCAGTCTCAATATACTGTGGCAGCAGTGTTCAGAATACAGCCAAACTCAAAAAAACATCAAGTTGAAAACTCATCAGACACAAGGTGGTTATTAAACAGCAGAACAAAGCTATGGAGGTCTGTCTCTCACCATCTTACTAAAGGTCCTGGATAATCTTAAGTGTCTTAATCTCACTGTGGAGGCATTGCAATATCCCACTTTATTTCAGGCCACATCCTCACCTCTGGAAGCCTACAAATTAGAACAATTGGAAAAAGTAAGGTTTATTTAGACTGCTATAGCCCATGTCCTTCTTTACTTCATCAAATTCCCCACCATGAACAGGGGATCCACCTTAAGAGCAGATCCCAATGGTGCTTTAGAAAGCTGATGCAAACTACAGCTTTTTAGGTGAGACAACGCTGGACATCTGCAAAAACAAAAGAAGTAAACCCAGTAAACTGCAGTCTAGAAATCTGATCAATCTCCCTGTCCAATACTTGCATGGCAGGAACAAATAAAAAATAAGTTTTTAATTTTGGCATAACTTAGCTGTTCCCAGCATGAACTTTACTGGCATTAAGCCAAAATGAAACAGACGGGGTGGGGAATAAGAGGAGAATATAACAAGTAGGATTAACAGTGCTTAGAAGAAAGAAAAACAGTGGAGCTTCCAAGTGCAACTGAGCAGCGGAACTGGGGCACAGTTAATGGCAGCATTAACTGCATGTGCTCAGTGTCCCTCATGGTTTTACAAACGTCACTTGCTTCCACTGCACAATTCCAATTATAAAAATTAAAACCCTCACATTACAACAAACAAACCCCCCCTTAAATCTTTGCATAAATAAGTTGTACCATGCACTAGCCTTTTGTTATTAGGGTAGAAATGCATAAGACAGTACAGGAAACAAGTTGATTTAAAAAAATAGAATGCACTGGACTAACAGGCCCTCAGCCCTGGAATACGTCATACCTCCTGCTGAACTTGAAACAGCAATTAAAAACAAGTCATACACTGTTAGGGTAGGTCTGACAGCAGGAGCTCGAAAGGTTCTGAATTGTTCCTTGAAGACACATATCTTCCTTCATTGCCTGCCTCTGCTGTAGCAAACCCTGCTTAGAGAGCAGGCTCAACTCCTAGCAGTTGCGGCTTAAAGTCTCCTCTGTGACATACTCTTCTTATAGGCATGCAAGGGCATCAGCCTTAGAAATTCTGGATTTGCTATTCACAGCATTTCATTTCTGTAAAAAACAAAACATCTAAAGGTGAGGTTGGAAGACACTGGGACTGTTTTTCATCTTTGAAAGGTTTATGATCATTAAGGAGTCACGTAGCTATGACTGGTAAAAACAAAAAAAAACCAAAACAAACAAACAAACCACCCCAAAAAAAGCTGCAATCAAGACAGACAGGTCCGGATTCTCTGCTAACACAAGACTGCATTGAACAGAGCATACATAAATATTTTAAGTATGGTAACAGATGCACCTTGACAGCATTATTGTGGCTACCTGGCTGCACAGCCAACTGAATGTATTATTGCTTGCACAGTGACTTATGAGTAACAGCATACGACCTAAGCAAAACAAACACAACCCCCAAACACATAATTTCATACTGCCAGAGGCTGTATTCACATATATTACAGAGCAGACACACCAGTGATTTCTGTGCCAAAACCACCTATCTACAGGGAGAATCAGCACAGTTAATTATGACAACAAATCATTAGGAAAGCACACCAGATAAGCATGCCTGCAGTTTATGTGATCCTAATCCTCTTCAACTACATTTCAGCAGCAAAGCTAAAAAAAAAAAATAGGGATCAGGAGAGTTTGAGAGAAAAATCCATTACCTTCCACCAATCTCCTTGACAGAGTCCCTCCAATTATTGATCCAAGCAGAAAATTAAATCCAACACCAGGAAATCCCTCTAATATCATAACCAGCTTAACCTCTACTAATTTAACAGGCAAACATTACGGTCTGCTTACAATAAACATTTAACTGCATCTTAAGTGTATCTACCTGCAAAGTCAATATAGATCACTACTTGCAAACCTTGAGTAGTCTGTGGGTAGCCAAAACAAATATACCTGAATAAAAGCAAGAACTAAGCAGAGGTTATAGACTGAGTCTGATAGCATAACTACACCTGACACCACCAGAAACACCATACAGAGGTATGTTTTCATCACCTGATGCTGGACCAGTTTGTTTAATTGATCCTTAAGTAATATGAAGTGTCCCTCTTAAGCAAGTCCTCTCCCTTCTCCCTGCAGATGCTTTTGTGGGGAGCCTGTTACTCATCTTCCTTCAAACATGGCCACTCTAAGTTGCTTTTTGTAGCTGTGGTCAACAGTACTTTCCTTGAGTCCTTATTCTGGGAAAACAGTATTTCACCTTGAATAACCAACTCGGCCATACAGCAAACTAACACCTGTTGCTCAATGGTCTTGTGCATAACCAATTACGTTAGCTTATTAAAAGGCCCACAGTCTCAGTTCAATCATTTTAAACCTCCATTCCAGGGGAAATGATGCTCATGTTACCCATTCAAATCATTTTACAATAGACAGAGTCACCATAATTACTAAGGATTAAATAAACTTGTCAAAATACTATTCAGAGGTTAGGAACGTAACAGTAAGTTCCTGATCAGAGATTTGATATTTTTATTCAAATTCTGGAAGACTGAGTATTTTGCAGGGGAAAATCACATATTTATAGATTTGCCAGATAGGCTTCATATTGCCAAGCACTTTCTGAATTTTAATAAAAATTAGCATAAGTGGGGCAACTGCCACTTGCTGCACTGATACGTCATGTCAGACTAAATGAGACTAAATGGGACAAAAGTTTTGTGGTTTTCAAGTCCACTGCTGATAACAGCAGAGATTCTGTTTGTAATTACACAGAAGAGATTTCCTGGGACTGACAAAAACATTTTATCATGCCAACTGTTAGTCACTTAAATAATCTCTGTACAGCCAGCCCTTCTGTAGCCATTTGTCCCATTTTTGTAAGGAACTCTCGCCCCTAGTTGCAGCATGCTCAGGGAGCATACTCAACCTTCCTCTGTCCCTACAAATCTACAGTTTCATTCTCTGATCTGCAGCCTCACCAATTTTTAGTTTGCAGACAGCTGGTGACTTGCCCGAAGGTGATGTCCTCATGGCTGACCCACTTTTTCTTCTACCCTTGGGAAATCCCAGAGCTTTCTCAACCATATTCAATAGTTCCCTGAGCCTTTTTCTCAAAGACAAAAATCCCCAGAAGTGTAAAACTTGGTTTTAGATTAGAAGCTCAAATTTCACTGTTATCTGAATTATCTACAGTTCTAGAGGAATTTGCTTCCTTGGTAGTTAATAACTAAAGACAATATTAACAAAGGAAACAATAACATCAGGGCAGATTATCTGTTGCCTGCACCTGTTTCTCTCTATACCTTAACATCCTAGAAAGATATATGAAAACTCTTGTATATGCGAGATTGGTCTGTTTAATTTCTTTCTGCACTGCTGTGTGAGTCAGTTTCCAAGGAGAAATTGTGTTACTAAGATCATGAAAGAGTTTTACAAGCTGGTCAGGATTGTGTCTATGTGTGTCTACTTGTGTCAATGATGCTATCTAGTCCACAACTGTCAGTATCTGCTTGCATTCTGCCAGCCCACACAAACAGTCGTTTCCTATCCGTAAGTTTTCCTATCTGTTGAATTAGGCAGATGTATGACTTAGGCATGTGTCTTCTCATTCTGCTATCAGATCTTACACCAGCTTGTTGTGCTTGACAGAAAAATCACTTGAATATTATTTTCAGGGGGAAAAAAAAACCTCTCAAAATGTGTTCTTCAGGGCAGATTCATTGTAATAAACCATATTTCTACTTCGATCCTTAATTTGCCAGTGCTATGCCAGGTAACTGGATCCTGACAATTTCCTATTACAGAACACAGATGGTCAGAATTTGTTTCTATAAAAAAGGCATCATAAACCTTATGTCATATGTTGAATGTAAAAATAACCTTAATTCTATTCATAGCTGTAATAAAGTAATGGAAAACTGAATTTTGTACCTGAGCTGGCCAAAGCTCATAACAATTTTTCAAACTGATCTCAACCTGAAATGTGTAATTATGCATTCCGTGCTCAGGTTGCCAGAGTAAGCTGGCTGCCAGCAAACGCTTCTAATAATACTCCACAGACAGAACAACTACTGGTTCAAGTCCAGCCTAGGATGTTTGGAGGGGGAAAAATGTATATAATTTCATCACAATCACAAACACAGGTAGCAAGGTCAAAAAAAATCTGTTTTGCAAAAGAAGCAAAGACCACACTAAAAATACCAGCTTCTGAGTTGTCATCAATCTTGAAAATAGGCTGCAGAGACCTACGTGACCTGAGTCCTAGAACCCAAATGCCTCCTGCCATTTCCCGCACATCAACTGTCACAAGACTGAGAAAATACTTGATCACCTGCCCTTTGCATTTGCACCTTTTACATTTGTGGGTTTTCTTCCCCTCAGCTCAATGGACAAAGCCCCTTAAGCCTCATCTCTGCTTGATAAACAACTACCTCTGATCCTCTCTAGACATGGAGAACAGCAGAAAGAAAAAGTACGTCTTCCACTAAATGTTTCTTAATACAACCAAACTCATGCTCAGACACCTATGAATAAGTCATACAGCTCATACATACAGAGCACAGCATTGCCACAGAGAGAAGCAGAAAAAAAGGGAGGCAATTCCGTTCTTGCCTACAACTGTGGAGACAGTGGAGTCTGATAAAGGGCCAGCATCCATACCTCATGGTCACTAAAAAAGCTGGAGCTGAAAAAAGGCTGAAAGATGCCTTCCAGCTACCTGAAAACTAAACTCTTTAAAATGCATGTATCTTATCCAAAAGGCACACTGAAAAGCAAATTAATGTAGCATGGAAGTATCTCCCTATGATGAGAATTTAAGGAACTGAGGGGCTCTCCCATACCAGCTCATCTTCTGACAGAAGCTGAAGCCTGACAACTGCAAACTGGTTGTTCATGGGAGTTTTCCTTAAAGACAGGACCTACAACAAGGGAGATGGTGCATTCTAGATCTCTTGCTCTTTTCAGATCAAGGCTGGGCACTGCATGCTCTTTCCTGATCAAGGCTTGGCACCTTTAAAAAGGCATGCTTTAGCTACTGCAAATTTTACTAAAAACAAACAAACAAAAAAACCAAGACCAAAACTCACATTTTTGCGTGCTTAGACACTAATGAATGAAAGCTGAGAATCAGTGGAAGCACTGTTACACCACATTACCTACATTCCGTCCTCCATAAAGCCTACAAACAAATGCTGATCCTGGATCCACAGCTTCAAGTTCCTGGTTAGCCAATCTAAAAACCTACCTGCAATGAAGACAAAACAGTTCCACTCTGTCCTGTCAGCTCTGAACTCCTGCACGTAGGATTCCCCATGGGCCAGTTCAGTGACTTGTACCAGCATAAAAACTATCCCTCTTCCTAATAAATAAGGTGATTTGCTTGGTTAAGAGCTCCTTGAACTGGTTCATTGTAGGGTCAGTCAAATGCAAGTGGCTGGCACAGTAGAGGAGTGGTACCTCAGATCCATTTCAGCTTCAGTCGACCTGAGCTCCCTGGTCGTCTCCACAGCAGGAAGCCCTTGGCCTTCCATGAGATCACAGGATTCTGTGATAAGCCACTTCAGCTTAAAAGCAGTGGAGTAACTCTGCCTGAGGCCAAGGTTTTTTTCAAGGAAGGCAAAATTTAAAGAAAACAGTTAGCTTTGATAACTTACTTACACAACCCCTAAACTAGTAAATTTTAGAGTTGAATGCAGCTAGATTCTGTTTAAATAATTCAAGATAAAATTAAACCACAAAGCTCTAGGTCTCCTAACACAATGTCAGCACAAAGGTGACTTCTAGTCTCTGACTTAGGTACTTCAACAAGCATTCAACAAGCAACTTTCTGAGTACTGAGGGAGCTGGTGGAGGAGCTTGCCAAGCCACTCTCCATCATTTATCAACAGCCCTGGTTAACAGGAGAGGTCCCAGGTGACTGGAGGCTTGCCAGTGTGACACCCATCTACAAGAAGGGCCAGGAGGATCTGGGGAACCACAAGCCAGACAGCCTGACCTCAGTACCAGGTAAGATTATGGAGTGATACATCTTGAGTGAGCTCACCAGGCATGTGCAGGTCAACCAGGAGATCAGGCCCAGCCAGCATGGGGTCGTGAAAGGCAGGTCCTGCCTGACCAATCTGATCTCCTTCTATGACCAAGTAACCCACCTTGTGGATGAGGGAAAGGCTATGGATGTTGTTTACCTGGACTTTAGTAAAGCCTTTGATACTGTCTCCCACAGTATCCTCCTAGAGAAGCTGGAGGCTCATGGTTTAGACAGGTGTACTCTTCGCAGGGTAAAAAACTGGCTGGATGGCTGAGCCCAGAGAGTTGTGGTGAATGGAGTCAAATCCAGTTGGCAGCTGGTCACAAGCGGTGCTCCCCAGGGCTCAGTTTTGGGGCCAGTCTTGTTTAATATCTTCATCAATGATCCAGATGAGGGGATCAAGTGCACCCTCAGTAAATTTGCAGATGGCAAAAAATTGGGTGGGAGTGTTGATCAGCTTGAGGGTAGGAGGGCTCTGCAGAGGGATCTGGACAGGCTGGATTGATGGGCAAACGTCAGTTGTACAAGGTTTAACAAGGCCAGGTGCCGGGTCCTGCACTTGGGTCACAACAACCCCATGCAACGCTACAGGCTTGGGGAAGAGTGGCTGGAAAGCTGCGTGGCAGAGAAGGACCTGGGGGTGCTGGTCGTCAGCCAGCTGAACATGCGCCAGCAGTGTGCCCGGGTGTCCAAGAAGACCAACAGCATCCTGGCTTTTATCAGCAATAGTGTGGCCAGCAGGAGGAGGGAAGTGATTGTGCCCCTGTACTCAGCACTGGTGCGGCTACACCTCAAATACTTAGTTCAGTTTTGGGCCCCTCAGTACAAGAAGGACATTTTGTTGCTGGAGCATGTCCAGAGAAGGGCAACAAAGTTGGAGAAGGGTCTGGAGAGCAGGTCTTATGAGGAGAGGTTGAGGGAACTGGTGTTGTTTAGCCTGAAGAAGAGGAGGCTGAGGAGAGAACTTACCACTTTCAACAACTACCTGAAAGGAGGTTGCAGTGAGGTGGGTGTTAGTCTCTTCTCCCAAGTTACTAGTGATAGTATGAGAAGAAATCACCTCAAGCTGTGTCAGGGGAGGTTTAGATTGGATATTAGGAAAAATGTCTTTACTGAAAGTGGTCAGGCACTGGAACAGGCTGCCCAGAGTGGTGGTGGAGTCACCATCCCTGGAGACATTCAACAAATATTTAGATGTGGCACTTCAGGACGTGGTTTAGGAGGCATGATGGTGTTGGGCTGGCGGTTGGACTTGATCTTAGAGGTATTTTCCAACCTTAATAATTCTATTCTATTCTTCATGAAATGAGGGAAACAAAACACAATTTAATGGAGTGTCCAGTCAAAAGGAGCATTGCGCTGATGCCTGTATGAAGGTAAAAGTATCAGACAGCTACACCATCCCCTTGTTTGAGTGCGCAGAACGTGTATCAAGAACTTAAGCTATATGTCAAGAAGACTACAAAGTTCCTAGTCCCTAAATGTAGAATTAAAATTTAAAGAAAGTTATGCAAAAAGAAGAGGGAAACAACAGAACTACCTACTGACTGCTGTCCACTACCCCCAAGAAGGCTGGAAGCTGGGAAGAAGGCAGCAGTGCAACAGAAAGGTGAGAGGACTATGGTCTGCTTCAAGCACTGCATTTACAGCTGCCTACCTCTGAACAGATGTATGCACACCTCATGGTCCTCAAAAGCAACGTACTGCTTTTTCAGCTTAGGGATGGATGAACTGCACAAATTGGGGTTGGGGAGGGGGAAGAAAAGAACTTCAGATATGTTCCTGCCTTCAGACTATTCTCCTACTGAGAGGGGAAATAGGTTTTAGGGTGACTAGCAATCACCCTGCTGGTGAAACCTCCTCACCGGATGGCAGTATCCCATCCTCTTGCACCAGAAATACCCACCTGCTGGGCAAAGGAAAAGGAAGGCCACAGAGGCAACTCAGATACTGGGCAAGCAAAGAGCTGAATTTGTGAGGTGAAAGGACAGCGCGGCAGCTGTCTGTCTGGTGCAAAAGTGCCCCACCAGGTGCTGGGAGACAGATTCTTACAAAGAACAACAAGTTGAGGCACAGTATGATTGAGGTCTACACAGCCAGGTTCTGCATGGAGAAGTTGAACAAGAAATGACTGTTCACCGCTTTTTCCAGCGTGTTAAGGAAGCAGCAGCAGGCAACTCTAGCATGTGGCAGGTTTGAAACAAATGCAAAGCACAGAGGAGTTGTACAATGCCCTGCTGCAAGACACAGTGGAGGTCAGCATTTACAGTCAGTCCAAAGAACTGGACAAATTCACAGAAAAAAAAAAAAACAACTAAGAAAAACAAACAAAACAAAGCAACCCCCGAAATAAGCCAGTGGAGGACAACTGAATGCAATGACCAAATACTCTGACCGAAACCTGGACAACTGAATACTCTGCCAAAACAATGGCTGAACTGAAAGTGACTAAGTACTGGAAGTGCACTCCAGGAAAATGGTACTGCCCACAAGCTCCAACCTCCAGCTCCTCCCTGGGCATTCAGCGCTGGTCACGGTCACAGGTAACGTGCCACCTGGCCTAATCTAAAACAGCCATTTCTATATCACCCCAGGGTGAAGCTGGCAAGCATGATTCATGTGGCTTCCAATGGTATAAAGGCCAAGAACGATAGCCTGGATAAAATCCCAAGTTCTGAAACTTCTGATGCAGGGTACAGAAAAAATGGGCAGAATTTTAGAAGAAACACACTTCCCCACCCCACCCCCCAGTCGCCAAAGAGCAGTTTCGGGGGTATGTGATATTTAAATGGGACCCAAAAAAACAAAGAGATGAAATAGGTCTCAGAAGATGGGGAAGTAGGATGCATGGATTCAAGGGAGAACATGGAGGTAACATGTACCCCAGGAACCTGTTAACAGGGCAGCATTCTCTGGCGCTCCAGGGAACAAGGTACACAGGAGGAGGCCAGGTCACTCAATGGGAGGAACAGTACTACATGCTGAAAAGAAAAAAATAGACTACAAGGATATAGATAAATGAATTCTATCAAGCCTATATGGAAAAAATGTAGTGGTAAAACTACCCCATCAGACCAGAATAAAGCAGCAACGGTGACTTGCAATGGGAGAAGAGGTGGGCTGTGCCTTTAGAAAATAGGCAGCAATGGGGAACTTCAGTTTCCTCATGGACGTCAGGACATGTCACCGAGATGAAATTTTAAATAGTAATTTTATAACTAAACAGTAACTCAACTCTGTTGGGTAAGCAGAGAAATATATCACACTTAAAAAAATATTTGGCCATTGTAACTTCTGCTTGGTCCTTTAAACTGCTTCATTTTAATTATAATGGACTTATTGTACAAACTTTAAAGTCTTTTAAAGACAGTAAAGTCTTTCAAAAATAGAAGATCTGTGCAAAAGGAGAAACCAGCACAAATTCTTCCAGGTTAAATATGATTATTTTTTTTTCCTTGATGATTTTAAAGAGATGAAACAAATTTCTACAGATAAAAACCACATATTTTCCACATATACCTGACCAGAGGCCAGCCAACCAGCCTGCTGGATGACAGACAGAGAAGAAATAGAAAGACTGAATAAAGAAAATATAAGAAAAAAGATGCCAAGATTTTTTGGTTGTTGTTTATTTTAAAGAGCTCTGCAGAGGATCTGGAAAACCAGAGTCTCACTTCTGCACCAGCCATGTTTGGAAAACTGAAAATTAAAAAGAAAACTAACTGGCAGGTGGGGGGAGGAGTCATGGTTTATAGACCTATTAGGAAAGGCTAGGTGCCTTTAGGAAGACTCAACAAGCACACAGATAGGGCCGTCTCACTAATAACCATGTCTCTGGACAGCCAAAACCTTCTGGTGTGGTATCAGACCAAAGGCCTTAAAAATTAAGATGTCCCAGGATAAAACTAAAGTTTCTCTAAAACTAATAACTGGCTAAGAGAGAGGAAAACACACAGGAATGCATAGCTAGATTTCACAACAGAGTGCTGTTAACAGTGGAATGACACACCTTGTGTACATACAAAATTATTCAGGCTAACAAATAAGGCTGCAACACCAAGAAGGGTTTAACTAGGGTAAGCACGTTATTTGTGTCCTCTTAGCCTTTCCTCAAGCTTCATCTTTTGGTCACTGTTCAAAAAAGGACTGGAGCAATACAGTGTTTTGGCCTGAGCAGTTGGGTTTATAATCCTATAATCAAAACCTTTTCACTAGACATCAACTTCTCCTTATCCCTTTTGCAATCTTCATATCTGATTCGTAGGCCACCAAAGCTTTCTACACAGGCTGACGGTGAGCCTCCTAACATTTACTGTCTCACAGACAGCGAGGAATCCGCTTCCATCTGTCATGGCTGACACAGTCTCTTTCTTAACGCTAGGCTGCCCCACTTCTCCAGAGAAGAGGAAATCCGCGCCCACAAGCATTCTCTTTGCTCTCCGTTGCGCCTTTACAGCTGGAGCCAGCCCATGATCTGCAGTTTGTTCCTTTCACATTGTTCACCAAATTAAAGATGACACAGCTTGACACCAAAAGGAAAGGCTTTCCAAGAGTCTTATTTTATTACATCTACAGCCCATTACGCTGTCAACATCTTCCTTCTCAACTCAAAAAAAAAACCCTTTACCATGTAAATGGCTCTTGAGTAGTGAAGACGACTTAATGGAAAACAGTGTGGAACTGGGTAAGACCAAAAGGGAGTCCAAGACCAAAGAGTCTGATAAAAAAAGCTAGCGTGGCATATTTTTTTCCCCCACATCAAGCCTAATATATTGATTTATCTACTGGTCTCTAAAAAATTGAAGAGTTAGTCTGAAAAAAGACTTGATACACTGAGTTCCAAGTCACATTGCTACTGCTAGATTATTTCCCATATTTTCTGGGATAACTGTCGTGGGTCTCTACAGTGTGATACACAGGCTGTATGCAGGCACTGTTGTGGAGAAGACCCAGAGTTGGTCTTTTGTGACATGGAGGACTGCCATTGCCTAGTTTGTAGCTGATAAGACTCCTGAAGGCAAGGGACACTCAATTTGGGTTCATATGCATGGTGTAAAAATCACAGCATCTCCCTCACCTCCCACCTCTCCTTCCTAATGCTTCAATAATTCTCTCATTTTCCCTCTGCCCTAGGGAGGGAGGCCTCATAGCTAGCCTTCCTTATTACTCTCTCCCAAAGTAATTTCAACTTTTATTCCATTGGATGGTGTCCCATAATGACATTTAAGGGAATTTCAGGATGTTTCAGAGGAATACCCGCTTTTTGGTTATTTTTGATGGAAGAAGGGGAGGGAGGCACTAGCTGTGCCCATTCTGTATCTTATTCAGTAAACTAGCAGAGCTTAAACACCCTTTTAGTAAATGCTTCCACAATCACTCCAGCAAAAATCGGGCTGTGCCTTGCAACATTCAAAGGAGAAGATACCAACAAAGCCAACAAACCCTTAAAAAGGGGGGAACAGTTTACAAAGCCCTTGAAGACTTTATAGAGACATATTCCTCTGAAAGGCTCTATTTTCAGTCACCTCTCTGTTTTCAGCGTGAACCAACGTTACTGGAAGGTCACTATGGAGCTCTGGCAAATGAATCTGACCTAGGACCTTCCCAGGATGGGGAGACATTCCTGCAGAGTTTATCTGGACCCTGCACATTGATAGATACATAAATAAGACCAAGGCAGAAAACTGACAGGACACAATTGAAGAGGTGGGCCCACAAGGCCCACAAGAGAGTAGTGGGCTATATACCTAATAAGCCATAAAGTAATATGGCAATCTTTCTGTAAGAGATGGCAAGAAACAGCATGAAGGGATCCCAGCACTAAAGATATGGAAGAAAGACGGATTCGGATCTGTCTGATCACTCCTGCTTTTGAAAACAAATAAGTACCAACTGCTTCCATTGGAGGACAGCTCCACGCTGCCTGTTGCAGCGTAGAGATACGCTTGCCTTCACCACCAAACACTGGGATTGGGATGGAGAGGGAAGGGGAAGGAAATCCACACGTGCATGAGCGCCTCTTCATCAGCGTCAACCCTGAGAGCTGGCGAAACAGATTTCCTAACACCAGAGACACTCCTTTCTGAAGGACCAAGAGCACTCATGGGAATCTGACCTTCCTCTTGCTAACTACTCCAACAAAAAATGGTTAGGCAGGTATCCCTAAGACTGATCCTGATAAAACTGTCCCATAAGGCAATGATAATTCCAGTGTCTTTCTTTTGTCAGTCAGAAAAGAGGAACTCTGACCATTCCTGAAGGAATGAGATTATCATAAAGCATGCAAAAGCACACAGAACACAAAAGTTACAGCACTGGACACGCATACACCATTCACGAGCATCCCATGTCGACAGTTTCTGATCCCACATACATTAGCATGAGAATGCTTGTTAGGAGCTAGATGATCACTGGCACACAAAGGAAAAAAAGACAAAACATTGACACATAATTCCTAACTTGCCCCTCTTTTACCAAGAGATAGTCTCAAGAGAAGCTGATATGCTCAAATGTGGTAACTACTGGTGAGACAGTACTGCTGCAGACCACCCTTTAGTCATAGCACCCTGTATAGGCACAGCACCTACAAGCATTAGTGTTGAGGGAGCATTAGCATGCCCTATTTCACATGCAACATGAGGTTAAATTTCACTCATACAAAGAAGTTCTCAGGCTGAAAACCTCTGTTGTGACTCGCTGAGAAGCTTGTTGCTAAAAGGTAGCATTTTCAGCAATAGTACAAGCAATATAAAGAAATTCATGTGCAGTGGTAAAATTAGGAAACCTTTTATCAATCAAATTGTCTATACTTCCTCCTTGAAAGCCTAAGGAAATTCAAAAATATAGAAGGAAGATTTTAATATACAGCTGGTTTGGACTGCTCAGAAACACGACACCAACAGGTACTGAAATCCGCACCCCACAAAAACCACAGCGGGTCTTGAACTTGGCATGCAGGTAGTTCAGCAACACCGATGGAATGGCAGTGTCACTCCAGTGCTTCATATAGCATACTGGTTCCTCGCTAAATACACGATGCACTTCAAGGTCATGGTGTTCATGTTGGAAGTCCTCAGTGGGTCAGACCCCGGTTACTGGATACTGGAAAGCGCAGTGACTACAGTCACCAGTGCAAACTTGGGCACCACAAGCAATGAAGACACAATGGCAGGAGACTTCAAGCTAAAAAGCTGCAGAAGACACGGCAATGCACACAGGAGTAAAATCTCCCATTCTGTGAAAGCTCATGAGGAGAAACTCTCAGCCTCCTGCCTCAAACCCAAGGACTGAAGAGTTATCCCAAAATAACAGAACAAAAATGCTCCCTCCCCAAAAGCCCCTATGAAACAGGCTGGCTTTCTAACGTTCGGTTGAACAACCACCTAGTGACCCCTGGAAGGGTGCTCGTCCCTGAGCCCCGGGTGGCAGCGGGGCCTCACCGACATACCTGACCCCACCCCCACCCCGGTTCCCCTGACAGGTCCCCCCAGGCCCGGCCCGGCCGCCCGGCACAAGGCCGCCGGCTGCCTTCGCACTTCTGCCCTCACCCCGGCACCGGGCGGGCGGCGGGGGCACCCGGCACGCCCCGGCGGGGCCATTCCCCCCACTGCGGAGCCCTTGGCGGCGCGGGGGGCCGGGGGTACCCCCGCCCAGGCCGCCCGCCGCCCCGCACCGCGCTGCCGGCGCCCGCGCCCCTGCGAGGCCACCGCCCGCCCCTTTCCTCCTCTCCCCTCCCGCGGCGGGCGACCCTCCGGGCCTCGCCCTGAGCCCCGGCACCCGCCCGCCCGGGAAGGGGGCGACGGCAGGGACCGGAAAGCCGGGAACGGGAGCCTCCGCCGCCGCGCCGAGCCCCCCCCGCCCTGCCCCTCACCTCGGGCCGCCCCGCCTCCCCCCGCCGAGGAGGTGGCCGCGTCCGCCCCTGCACTGCAGCTGCCGGCACACCGCCCCCCCCGCCCCACCGCCCCTCTCGGCAGATGGTTCGCCCCACCCCGGTCCGCCTTCTCATTGGCGGCACCCGGCCGTCACTCCGCTTGAGGCCCGCCCAGCCCCGTCGGCATGCTGGGAATCCGAGTCCTCCGCGCGGGACCATTCCTCTTCCGCAGCCGGCGCCGGGCGGAGGGCCGGACTACAGTTCCCACAGTACCCCGCGCACAGCCCCGGAGCGGCCCGGCCCGGCCCGGCCCGCGTCCCCACACCTCCCCCGCCGCCAGCGGGACGCCCCATCCCCCGCCAATGACCGCAACGGCCGCTGCGGCCCGGCCCGGCCCGCCTCACCTGGCCTCGCCGCCGCCGGCGCCTCCCGCTGCGGCCGGCGCGGGCAGCGCATGCCCCGCGCCCCTCAGTGCGGCTCGCCGGGCTCGGTGCCGCCTGCCCGGCGCGCTGCGAGTGCGGCTATGGGGCGGGCCGGCCCCGGGCGCATCCTCCCCCTCGGAGCCGCGGCGGGCGGCGGGATTCGCCCACAATGCACCGCGCGCCGCACAGACAGCATCAGCCTGACATCACCCGCGGGCCGCCCCCGCCCGGCCAGGCCCGCCCCGGGCCCGCCCCGCTGCCACCGGCAACCGGCAACCGACCCCGGCGAGGGGCTGGGCGCCGCACCGGCACCGGTTACCGCGACTGCTGGCACACGGGGCTGCGCACTACAGCGCGCCGGGACACGGAGCGCTGGGCAGCACAGCGGCATGGGGGTGGGCACGGCGTAGCCCCGCCCCGGCACCGGCGCCAGCGCCGCCGGCACGAGCACAGGCGTTGCCAGGACGGGGTGTGTTGCAAGGCCGGTCTCTGTGCTGCTGGGATCAGCACTGGCATCTCCAAGCATGCGGCTGGGCGCTGCACGGCCCGGGGACTGGCACCGGCGCTGGCACCGTCTGCAAAGGGCCAGGTGCTGCGCTTTGACTGGGACCAAACTGGGTCTGGGACTGTCCCACCAGGGCTGTCCCACTGGGCCTGGGACTGTCACCAGCACCTTCAGCGTAGTGCTGTTGGGACCAAGGCCAGAGTCAGCACACGTGTCTCAGGCTGGGCGTTGTGTTGCACTGGGACTGGCGGTGCCATCAGTGTGGGGCTGGCACTGCCCTCAGCTGGCAGTGGAGGCAGCCGCAGCTGTGCTGGCCGGGGGTGTTTTACTCCAGTGCCCTAGGGCCAGGACCAGCTCTAGCACCACCAGCAAGGGACTGGTGCACTACACTACACTGCCAGTGGCTGCACCAGCGCAGTCTGGGCTGGAACCGGGACCAGCACCACCAGCGTTGGGCCAGACACTGCACCGCCAGGACCAGCACCATCCCCATCTGCACAGGGCCGGGTCCTGCCTTGCCAGGCCTGGGAACAGGCTCTGCAGTCCACAGCTAGGCGGAGCACCAGCGCTGACCAGAACTGCACCACATGCAGAAATGGCTCACGCAAGTGAGCCTCTCCCTGCGTGCACTGAGCACTGCGCCTGTCCCCAGGCAGTTCCCTGTTCCCCCACCCTGAGGTACGCAGCTGTGCCCGTGCTCCAGGGACATGCTGTCCTCCATGCTCCAGCTCACTGCTACTCACATTGTACTCGGAGTGCAGATAAGCATGGATGTGCTGTGCAGTGTGTGTCGTTACGCTTTCTTGTTCCCTTTCATCCCAGATGTGCACTGCAAATAGCCCATATCCCCAGCAGTAACTTGTACCTGTGCCCCAAACTGTGGATGTGCACTGTCCTGTGCTCTATAGACGTTCACGCAACGCACTGCAGAGAGTGCTGCTCCCAGACCCTCTCAGCAGACTTGCAATGCACCCATGTCTTCTCCCTGTCCCCATCAGTGACCCAACCAGTTGTTGGTCCCTAGCTGGAGGTTCACTGCTGACCTCGTGTGTGGGAGGTCACACCAGCTTCCACAGGGCTGTGATGCTCCCCAGTCCCTTGTGGGACATACCTCCTAGCCAGGACTCTTTCCCTCCCAAAGCAGCCCCTTGGGGCCAGGGTGGTAATGAAGGGTATATGTTATGAAGATTGACATGGAAAGGTAGATCCACCATAGCCATGGCCACCCCCAGCCACTCAGGCCAGAGGAACAGGGCTACCAGGCCCCTGTGATGTTTCTCCACTGGCTGGAAGTGGCCCTGCTCCCACTGCATTGAGGGCTTGCTCAGTGGAAGCATCCTGCAGAGGCTCCAGGGAGTCTCCAGCCCTGCAGCAGCTCATCCACCAGGTCCCAGGGTGTAACACAACCCTTCACAGGCAGTTGGACCTTGTCATTCTAGGTCTATGATTGACAGTTGCTGCATGCGCTTTCTGTGCTGCAAGGCTAGTCCCCATCACTTGTGTCCCTGGGTGCTGGCCCCTGGTGTTGGGTTTGAGAAGGCTCAAGGGAAGCAGGCAAAGCAAAGGGAGAAGTTGGGGGAACTCTCTTCCCCTGCAAAGGCCCCCTCACATGCTTCTCAGTGCCATTCAGGCCTCTTTTTCAGCACTCTACCTGCCCCATAGACGTCTCTGCTGTAGACCGCTCTCCCAGGCTGCTTCTCAGATATGCCCAAGGTCCTGGCAGAGCTTTTCCCCATGGAGGGATGCAACCAGGGGAGGGGCTCCCAGCCAGAGATGCTAGCTCCTTCATGCCATGTTCTGCTGCCAACATCTACATTGGCACTTGCTGGGGGGAAGGAGCCCGTGTGGCTGCGGGCAGGGTCCTGCGCCAAGCAGAGACCCAGCCGCAGAGTTGGGTTGGAAGAGACTGTCATGGTCCTGAGAGTACTAATAGGCCTTAATGGCCCTTACCAGCCTCACTTGAGGCTCTACCCGCACCCTGCCCATGGGCCCATGATCTCCATTTCAGCTTAGTCTTCAGTCCCTGCCTGAGCAATGCTGTGCTGATCTCCAGCTCAGCCACAGCTGTACCTTTCCATAGACCCTGACTTGTGGATGGACTTCCTCGCTTGAGCTTGAAGCTGTCTTGTCACTGTGGGCCTGCCCAGGAATCACTGGACAGTGTCTGAGCCAGGCTACCATCACTGGACCTGATTCTGGTCTGTAGATTGACTGGCTTGACCCCCTCCACAAGCCTCATCACCGCAAACTTGCCTGAGGACTTGGGTTCTTGGTTGAACCTGGCTACCACTGCTGCATCCATCTTGCCTGGGTACTGCAATACTGGGCCCTGGCTGGGGAGGGCTTTGCCTTGCTGGCAGGACTGACTTCAGAATTAGAACATAGACTGGTCCAGCCGAGTTTGGGAGATCTCCAGGGATGGAGAGGCCACAGCCTCTCTAGGTTCCTCAACCCCTCTCCCAGGAAAGCAGTTTTTCATGCAATCACAGTTATGTTGCAACTTGTGTCTCTTTGACCTTAATTGGAAGGAGAAAGCAATACCACTTGATGAGCTGAAGTAGAAGTCAAGTGAGAGCTGGAGGCTTCTTAACTTCCTCATTCTTTTTCCCCCAGGGCAACTGTATGCCCATGAGTGGGCCTTTGCCACATGTGGACACCGAAGCTAAAGCATCAGTACCAAGCTGGAGGGGATGGAAGGGTTTGGTCCTGAAGCCGTCAGTCCCCCCTTAGGGTAGGGGGGCTTCTTCTAGAAGAAGCCAGCATGATGGGGATGTTCGTCAGGAAGGACTTTCTGGAACAAAGCACATAGCAAAAACACTGCAGACTGGTGGTGCAGGAGAGGAGTCAAATGGCAAGGAAAGTTCAGTGTTAATCAGTATCAACACAGTACTGAATCCCTTTGGTTTGAAATCCAGCCTTGAGCAGGAAACCCTTGTGGATAGGACAACTGGTGGCCTGGGCAGGCGAATGACAAGTGAAAAGGAGAGTATGGGCACTAGCAGGGAAGGATACCCAGAAAGAGCAATGATCTCTTTCGCTGCTGATTGCCCCAGTGTGATACTGTACCAGTGGTGGCAGGGAGTCTCCAGAGAAGAAGGAAGCTGACTCTGCAGTAGATGCCAGGCTCTGAGCAGTACCACTGAGGCATTGGCTCTCTGATGCCAAACACAGCGTGCCCTCCACGCACTCTGGGCAGACAGCCTGGAGGGGCACCAGGCACCCCCATGCCCACTCCCTGTGGGGTGCTCCTGCACTGTGCACCACCACCGTGCGTGTGGCAGCCATGCCCTGTGCTGCGCTGTGCATTGCAGCCAGACCTTGCACGGCAGATGTCTGCACTCTCCAGCTTCTTCGTGCAGGGCTGGGCTCTGCTTCTTGGTCCTGGTGCTGCACGCTGCACCTGGGTCGGCAGCGCACGCTGTATCTGCCTTTGTGTTCAGCTGGGCACTGGGTCTCCAACTGCCTTATAATGAATTTATATCATGCTTCTTGAAACATTCTTGGGGGAGAAAAGGCACTCTTGTTCATGATTTTTTAAACGCATCTAAATGTTGTTTGTACTGTGTACAGCAAATGCAAACCTTGCAGCCAATTTAAGGGAAATAATGTGCAGTCTCTAAATGTTTGTGAGACAGTGCTATAATGTAAGAGGTGCTTTTTTAGTCTCTTTACATCTGTCTAAAAGCATTTTAGTTATCTGGATATTTCTAAGTATTGTTTTTCTCCTTTGTCACTTACTGGGCATTTATTACACATTCATAAATGGAAGAACAATGAATCTATTTTCACCCTTAGACCTTTATTTCAGGTGTGGCTAGATGGGAGCAAATCAGCTAATGATTCACATCTCCGATTAGTACTCTGCTCCTTCAAACCCTCTGTAGTTCCTGTTGCTTTGGACCCAAGGTCCGTGCTGATCCGTGCCACTGAGTTAAAGTGGTACCTGCGTTTTAAACTGCATTTTAGCTTTATTTCATCCCTGCTCTAAACCTCCCCCTGAGCCTTCTCCTCTGCCGATGGAGCTGAAAGGGCCCACAAACCCACTGCAACAGCCACCTGGGAACGTGTCCAATTTCATCTACAGGCCCAAATGTAGCTGAAAATGAGCAAAAGATGTTATTAAAATCTGGGTTAATTGTGACTTGGGAAGATTTCTAACACAGTCCCCTGTATATGGCTCCGATGTTTTTGCCTAGCCCTGCCGTTCTTTGTGAGGCCAGATAGCAGCTGCGTGCACATCATGTGGGAAGACCACTGGAAAGTATGGTTAGGAGCAGAACAGTGATAACCGAGTGGCAGTCATGGATTTCACCATCTTCTTACTGTCCTTTTTAGGGCGTTAAGGGAAAAACAGCGAGGTGGGCAATGGGGAAACATAACGCATGTCAGATAACTGCTTTGATAGAAAAGATAGGCAAAGCAATGCAGTCAGAGGGTATCGATGTGCATGCTCATAGGGTAGATGTGCCTGGGAGAGGGGCACGAGCAGAAATCCCCTGCTATTCTCACTCTCCCCAGTAGTGAAGGCCTGGTGCTCACCAGGCACAGAAAGAGGCGGCCTGTGGGGTAAATGCAAAATGAGCCTCTGGAGAGTTACTGTGGAAAAGCCAGCCAGGCTTGCTAGGATGCCAAGTGCTCTTTAACCTGGCAGGTATGAAAATCCTGTGCCCAAGTGTTTCCAGTTGAAAGTCCCAATCCTGCAAACACCTCTGCCTGTGTTCAGCTTTATGCTGACACTTTCAGGGCTTGCACACTGCACTGAGAAGATCTTGTACCTCTTGGCAGGGATCAAAGATGAGGCCAATAAATGACGTTATTGGTAGGAGAAGGAATATATGTACAAAGATGTGAGGGAGATTGGGGTGGTTTTTTGTTTGTTTTTGATATTTTTTTTTCTACAGCTCTTATCAAACGACTTCCGCAACCAAACTCACCCACTACTCAAAGCACTACTGGCTTGCTTCATCAGTGCCTACCATGGTATCACTACAGAAGACCTGTAATATATGCCAAGGGCTGCAGCTGTCCAGCAGGTGATCCTGTTAGCTGCTAAAATCTCTTGCAGGGCAGTGAGGTTGCCTGGCTGGACCGGGAAGCTGTGTGAGGAGACTTGGCTGCAGCAGGGAATGACTACTACTCTGGTAGCCACAAGCCCTTGGGAGCTGCTTTAGAGAGGTGGCATTTGCAGATCACAGTAACTGGACTTCTCCAGAGCTAAGCATTGCTATTTGAACTCCATAATACCAGCAGTATCTTATGAAAGGAGACACAATGAATGCAGGAAGCAATTCCATAACCTGTCTTTTATCCAGCATCAGCCTTTCCTGGCATACTCAAGTGCTGCACTTAATAATGGGAATTTCTGTAATCCGCCTTCGGCTTTCAAAAGTCAGCAGCCTGATGCCAGCCTTCACCACTAGAAAGTCATAGCTGGGACAAGTAGGCATTGTAAAATCTCAGGGACTCATCTCCCCTCTCCTCAGCTCTGTTGGAGGCAAGAAAGGAGATGCGGGGTTGTGCTTGCCTTGGCCAGCAGCCCAGCTGAATGGGTTGATCGGGTGGCCTCCAGGCTGGATTACATCTGAGTTGGGTTGATCATGGTCATGGCTTTCTTTGAAGAAAAAGACAGGGTGGGGAGTGGACTGGTGAAGCATGAGAAAAATAAAATTTAGTGCTGGAAAAGGAAAATCAGCCTTATGTGGAAGAAAACCAGAGAAGGGCACCATTCCCAGAAGATGTCACGGTCTGCAAATGAAACAGCTAGGTTTTCAGGCCAAAGAATTTAAATTCATGCTCAGTTTTTTTGACAACTCCTTTGCTTGTTTTGTGAAAAGCATTCTTCTGAAATCCGGGGGCGGGGGGAGGCGGGCAGTGGTTTGCAAATAAATAATATTTGATAGAAAACTTCTGAGCAATCCTTAAGCAAACCGAGTGAAAGCCGAAGGGCTCTCCGTACTCCCGTCTGGCACCAGGTGGCACACGTACCCCTGTTTGTAACTTAGCACTTGGGCAAACCGAAGGAACGGAATACCCAACTGTATTAGGAGTGCGGTAATGACAACTTTACAAGGAAGTTAAGAGTATATTTTTCCTTGTACATTACCTATAAAACGCAGCTGAAAACGTCAGAAGTGCCAGAAACCCAAATCCTGACAAAATCTGTATTAGTTACCTAGATAAAGTGTCTGGTGGTATTTCTAGGATAGGAAAAACTGATAGAAAATACTACTTGTCTCTACTACTGCCAGACAAGCTTCAGCTTAGCATAAAAAGTAGGTTCCGCCCAAAGTCTGTGAGTGAGCTCAGGTGGTTTTCAAACTCTGTGCTGGTAGGCTGGACCAAACTGCCTAAACCAATTAGTTTCTTGGTGCTAGCAAAGATGTCCCTGCTATGCACAGAGAAGAAGCTCTGTGCTACACGCTGTAAGACCTCGCTGCTCATTGTTGAGGGTTTCCACTATAAAGTCAGGGCTAAATCTGGTGCTGAGATAATTAAGACAGAGGAAGAAGCATTGTGATACCAAAGCCAGGAGCTCCACGTTGTGGTAATGACGATGCTCGCAGGGCTGCCAAGCAAACTGGATGTGTTCTCTCTTAGAGAGACGTAACTCGTTTCGAGCAAAAAGAAGATGAGTATGACACGTGGCAGCACGTGAGGGTACATCTTCACCACCTACCCACATGCACAAGCACTGTCTGGGCACAAGGGCTGGGCATGCTGTTTGAGGATCATGCCACTGCTGTGCTGACTTCGTGACTGGTGTCCAGGCATGTGGTGGCATACAGCTGTTGTTCATAGGACAATGTGTGCATGCACTGAGTGTTGCTGTGTGTGTTAAGGTACACGGCTGTACCTGGACACCTGTGCCTGTGGTGTGTGCAAGGGTGCACCTCCGCCTGCACAGGTGATGTTGCCAGGGTGGTGTTAGTGCAGGGTGCATCTCTGTGGGTGTCTTTGGTGGAGCAGGGGCATCGCTCCCAGGGCTGTGTGGGCACAGGGGTGCATTTGGGTAGGTGTCTCTCCGGGTAGAGTGTACCTCTACCCAGGACGGTAGAGGGGACAAGGGGCAATGGGCACAAGCTGGAACACAGGAAGTTCCAGCTAAACATGAGAAAAAGCTTCTTTACTGTGAGGGTGGCAGAGCAGTGGCACAGGCTGCCCAGGGACATTGTGGAGTCTCCATCCCTGGAGACATTCAAAACCCACCTGGATGCGTTCCTGTGCCCCCTGCTCTGGGTGTACCTGCTCAAGCAGGGGGGTTGGATGAGATGATCTGCAGAGGTCCCTTCCAACCCCTGCCATTCTGTGATTCTGTACCTCTTGGGGTGCTCCCAGGGCCATACGGGTGCAGGGGTCTCTGGGTGTGCGGTGCTCCCAGGGGTGCAGGGGTGTCCCTGGGTGCAGGGGCCGTGTGGCTGCAGGGGTGCCTCTTGGGGTGCTCCCGCCACCATGCGGGTGCAGTGGGGGGGTCTCGGGGCGCAGAGCGCTCCGGCTCCGCAGGGCTGCAGGTTGCTCCCGGGGTCGCCCGGTCGGGGGCGGCCCCTCCCCGCGGGCGGCCTCTCCGTGGCGGGCGGGTGCTGTTCCGCCGCCGGGGGCGGGGCCGGGGCTGTCGGGGCCGGGGCTGTCGGGGCCGGGCCGCGCCCCGTGGCGCTGTGCTCCATGGCGCTGGCGGCCGCCCGTGTGCGGGTGCTGCGCGCCCTCAGCCGCCCGCTCCCGCCGGGACGGGTGCCGCTCGCCGCCCGGCGCCGCAGCGGGAGCAGCAGCGATGCGGGGGGCCCCGCGCCGCTGCCGCTCGGCGGGTACGGGGTGTGGCAGGAGTGGGCGACCCGCGACCCCGCCGGTTTCTGGGCGGAGGTGGCGCGGGGGGCTCTGCGGTGGGACAGCCCCTTCCACACGGCCTGCCGGGCCGGCCCGACCGCCGGCGCCGCCCGATGGTTCCTCGGCGGCCGCCTCAACGTCTCGGGTAAGGCGTCCCCTGGCCAGCTCCCGCCCTCGGGCCGAGGCTTCCAGCGGGTCAATTTGCGCCAGAGCCCCTCTTTGCAGGGAAAAACCCGGGGATTTCGGCGTTTTCTCGGAGGAAATCTGCCGGGCGTTGCGAAATGTTGGGAAGTGGGAGAAGATCCAAAGCCCGGGATAACTCGGGCTGAGCCTCTTGCCCTGGTGTCGCTTCGCTAGCGGCCGCCCGTCACTTCTGCGGAATCCCTGCCACAGCCCCAACATCTTCTTTGGGTCCGCGTGCATGGGGTGAAGGGCAAGTGAAGGACCTCCAAAGGGCTGGGATGCGGTGTGCTTTGGATACGCTCCAGCAAAATTTGTTAAGAAAAATGCCTTGGCTGAAAGCTATCAAGCATTGGAACAGGCTGCCCAGAGAGGTGGTTGACTCACCATCCCTGGAGGTATTTAAAAGATATATAAATGCAGGCCTTTGGGACGTGGTTTAGAGTTGGACTTGGCAGTGTTAGGTTAACAGTTGGGTTTGATGATTTTAAAGGCCTCTTCCAGCCTAAATGGTTCTATGATTCTGTGAACCCTGGCACCATGCCGGCAGGGATGCCTTGACCTCGGCTGTGCTGCCATCAACCCGGCCGCCAGCTGCAAGGTGCTGCTTGGTCCATGGTGGGCTCTGCAGTGCCGAGGCAAAGATGAACCAAAGGTGGGGGGCAGTGTGAATCCCAGCCTTTTATGGGGAAGCTGCAGTCTCTTTTAGAGTCATAGAATTCTTAAGGTTGGAAAAGGCCTCTAGGATCATCAAGCCCAGCCACCAACCCAACACCACCATGTCTCCTAAACCATGCCCTGAAGTGCTGTGTCTATACTTTTTTTGAACACCTCCAGGATTTTCTCTCTTAAACAAGGAGCTGGGTCTTTTCCTCCAACTTCACCGCTTACAAGAAGGACGAGAAAAATTTACCATGATAGTCCTACCTACCTCTGAGTTTCTTCCTGCCCATATCTGCCTTGAAAGCTCTTCAGTGCTTTGGCCCTGCTTCATTTAGTGGGAGTAAACCCCAGCCCCATCTAGGGTACAACTCAGTGGTGAAGTCTGTTAACAGGGCCATTCATTTCATAGCTTCATTTCCCAATCCTGAGAGAGTGCTTGAATCACCATACTGAGGTTCATTAGTGCAGGAACTGTAGCATTTCTGGCCACCTTTTTTCACAGCAGAAGAGCAAACCCTCCTCCGGTCTTGCAAAGAACACAGGGATGCATCTCCTCACAAGAGATGATTCCCAGCAGTGGATCCCAGGTTGATGGAGGTGTGTGTACAGACCTGCTTCTAGCACCCAGCAGTCAGAGGGATTTTAGCCAGACCTCTGTTTTCATTGACTGCTGTTGAAATGAAGGTCTTGGCTGACCACAGAGACTTTCAGGGATCCGTTTCTTTCCTCCGTAGAGTGGGATCCACACCTTCTGGATCCCACGTGGGTCAGGTGTCTGAAATCCAGGTATTGCTGGGCTTGATTTTAGATCATGTCTTGGGACTGGTTCTTCTCCAGACACTAAATGCTGCTTAGTTTTCTTTGCATAGATGAAAAAAAAAATCATAGACCATTGAAACAGTTGCACAGAATTAAACAGTTATGCTATTGCTGGTTTTCTTCTTTTAAAGCACAGTGAAGACGGTACTTGGCCAGAGCTGAGCAGCTAGTTTTCTGCTAGGAGGCTCTGGTTTTGTACCTTGATCTCTTGATTTGAACTGGTTGCAGAAATATGGCAACAGTTCAGGTCCCTGATCCAGAGTATTCTGTGTGCTTGTCTCCCAACACAGCTGGATCGTGGGCAACTGAGTCATCTGCTGCTTTTTGTTTGGGGAGACCTTGTGACAGAATTTGGGGGACCTGTGAGCTTCAGTACTTCTGTGTTTATTGCACTATAACTCCTGGCTAGAAAAATACCCCGACAAACTACTGCATTTCCAAGGCACCCGTTGTCAGGAACATGTCTTACCGAAATGAATTGTTTCCAAGCGTTGTTGCGGAGGCAAGGAAACATATGGAGAAACCATTAGGGTATAGCAGTAAGGGGAAGGTCACTAAATTCTATTTTGTAAAATGAGCAAAAGGCTCTTGTAGGATTAAGATAAAGGAAGGAAATAATAAGCATTTTGCCTGGGTTCACCTGCCGGTTCTTACTGAGCGAAGAACTAAAGCTCTCACTTGACTCAGCTGGGGCTTGCTGCAACAGAAATTCCCTCTGAAGGCTAGTACGGCTGCTCACGAGTAAGAAGTGCTGCTGGGGCAATGAATCGCTGTTAATGTGATTTACTGGTAGTGTGGTGCTATTGTACGTGAGGGTGTTGCTGCGATGGGCTTGGAGGTGCGAGTTGCTAAGGGTCGCGGACTAAGCCACAGCAGATCCAATTACCTGTGGACAGACAGAGGAAACCAGTGTATAACTGCTTAAAGCATTCTCCATTAGCGTTTTTGTCCTCCCCTATTGTATTAGGGTGACCTCAGAAATGGCTTTCTCTTTTATTTTTATAGTATTGTTTTAGGAATTTACATTAAAAAATAAAAGCCTTTAAATGGTTGAAGAGTGCTTTTTCATATTTTTGAGATTGGCAGTTTTTCTTGTAATGAAATATGCTGTATTCTGAGGGATTTCTCTCTCTGTGCACCTTTAGGGGTACATTCCCACCATCCGTGCGGTGGTGTAAATCTGCTGTGATCATAGAACAGCAGAAGCCAACTCCTGGGCTGCAGGTTACTTAAACTTCACAAATTGTGACAGCAATAGGCAGCTTTCATTGCACTTAATTTATCTGGAAAAATTAAATCCTTCCCCACCAGTATTAATGTTTCCAGGAAATATGATCTGAAACTCAGTATTTTTTTACAGCTTTTCTCTGGGTTATACAGCAGTGTGCCTGACTGGGTTTTAATAATAGTGAAATAAAGTATCTTCCTTTGGAAGATTATAATGAAATAAATAAGCGTAGTTTAGGATTGGAATTCGTACCTTGCAAGGTTAATCTCTAACCATCAGGGAAGGTGCTGCTGAACATGGAGGCAGGTTTCTGGGGTGGATTCTGTCTAAGTTTCTTTTGGGGAGGTGCTCTCCCTAAGTCCACTTGAGCATCTCATGTAGTTGTTGGGGTTTCCTCTACCTCTAGTTGCTGGGGGGAGAGATGAACCTTCAGAAAGTATTTTTATACCTTCAAGTTTTAGGAGGTATAGCACACAGCTTGAGACTTGTTAATCTTTCCCAGATGTCTGGTAATGTGTAGATGTCTGTACTCTGTGAGTGTACCCTATATACTAAAGTTTCAGATATTTTCAATTAGCTGAGATTCAGCTTTTCCATTATACCCTGGAATAAAAATGTTTCACATGAGCTTCAATTAGAAAATTCAAACGATGCAGTGCTAAAAATGCAAGCTGGGTAAGACAGTCTGTCAGATCTATGTAGTGAAATCCTGCCCCGGGGAGCAAAAACATCAAAAGAGTGTCTTGTCTTTGTGCTACTGGGAGCAGGGGAGAGATTTGGGCTGGTTTAACCTTAGCCGGTGGAGCTAAGCTGAGCTGAATCACCCGAGGCCTCTCATGGGGACGCCATTCTTAAGAGAGCTGTAGCAGTTAAGTATAGTATTTGCAGTATTTGCATACTGCAGATATGGCAAACAGCAGCTTTACCAGTGCTACACTGCTATCACTGTAAAGGACATCTTCCCAGTGTTACAAATGAGTGTGTGGCTAGCTGGCTAATAAATGATGTTTCATCCTATGCTTGCTTGCTGTTATACTTGACCAAGCTAGGTTTCCAGAGCACGTTGCTCTCAGGCTTTGGTTTTTTACCCCTGGTTTTTTCACCTCTGTTTTTGTTTTGTGTTTTTTTTTTTTTTACAGTAAATTGCTTGGATAAACATGTTGAAAAGTCTCCGAACAGAGTGGCTTTGATTTGGGAGAGAGATGAGCCTGGCACTGCAGTGCATGTCACATACAGGTATGGCACCTTCTCACAATGCTTTGTGATGCCTGGCAATGTGGTGGGGCAGGGAGAAGAGCTGCTGCTCTGAAATCAGACCTCTGTGAAACTGCTTTCTTCCAAGGTAGTCCAGCACATAAGACATGCAGCTGCAGAACTGTGCCTAGGTTGTGGTGTCATCATGAGATAGCTCCTGAAAAACAGAGGCATGTTTCTGCCGAAAAATTATATTTTTCCCTTGGCTTCTACATGGAGAGGGCTCCCTGATCTCAGACGCCTGTATAATAAACATATTACAGGGTGAGAGGTACAGTGGATGTAAGTTAGTGACAGCTACAGAAAATTTCAGATTCAGATCTGGCATCATCTTCTGGTTATGGCATTAATCAAGCCTGCCTGTACACTCCCTCTCTCTAAGTAGGGGCTTTCAGAAGAGAAAAGCTTGTTTTTTCTCCCTGGCTTATGTTCCCATCTGCCAGTTTTCTTTTTTCTCGTTAGAGTGTTCATGGGAAAATTTCTGTGAGCAGCTTTTGGTTTCAGTACAGCAGCAAAAGTCCTGGTGTAAACAACATCTTGTGTTGATGGTCAATAGCCAGATACCGAGTCCTGGCTGGAAGGGATTTGAAGCCTCCTCTGTTCCTCTTCCCCATCCTCAGTGCAGTTTAGAGCAACCTTGGGGTGCTCTGAGTGATGCCAACTTGTAATTGCTGCTATAGATTGCCATATTCTAACAAACCCTACAGTTTTCGAGCATATTTCTCTTCTCCCTGCTCTGTGCCCTCATTTAGGAGATAGGGCTGCCTGCAAAAATGCCTTTTACATTGTCTGTCTCTCTAGTAAGAGTTAAAGGTTTCCCAGACTTGTATATTCCTCAGTGTGTGTTTTAGGGAGCCAGATGTTTTATCTACTGGATCAGAAGGCAGAGGAGACGTAGGAAGTCGTGGCATCTGACTCTTTTATAAAATGTTTTCTTTAGCTTGTTAATAGTTGGGATTCCTGGAGCTTCTTGAGCCTGAATAGGTTCTGGTGGTCTGGTTCTCACCTCCAGCACTTATCAAAGCTCCTGAAAATAATATTCATTGGAGTGAAGCAGCTGGTCAGCAGGGAGGAGTGGGTGTACTAATAGTTTTGAGATGTTAGTGCTCCATGGAACAGAAGTAGTCTGATATAAAGCTGTGGAAGGAGTGGATTGGTTTTAATCTTGGTATCGTTATTTGATGGGCTGTGTAGGTGTGTTATGATGTAAATGTGTTGTAACCAACTGGGTAGCTTGGCTAAATGCTTTGAGTTTTGCTTTCGCCACGCTGGTGGTAGAAAAGGAGAAGGTATCAAAAGTTTCTCCCAAAGTTTGGGGTGGTGTATGTACTTCTACTGGTCTCTTCATGCCCCAAGTGTGAAAAGCGGGGTAGGTCAGAGGTGAGAATTGTGCTCTGAATAACCTGAGGAGGAGATCACCCATCAGATAGTGCAGCCTTATTCAAGGCAACTCTAGCCTCCCCCTTAGGCTGTGCTACTTGAAACGTACTGAGCTGCTCCAGACCCTAAACAATCTTCTTGGGATCTCTGGAGAAATAAGGAGGCCTTTCTGAATAGCAGCAGAACTGCTTTTTTTTTTCTTTTCCATGACAAAATGTGTTTGGAGGAAAGTGTATTTTCAGCCTGTGGATTTGCTGTGGCTTGAAGTAAGTAACCCACATCTGAAAACTGAATCTGTATTTGTGCAGCCTTGCAAAGATACAGCAGCTAGCAACCAGGAAGAAGACCATCCAAGTGAAAGACAAGTTGGCAACCTCTATTTTCAAACTTCTGCTTGTATTTGAGAGCCATGTTCCTGTTTCTGCTTGTTACTCTTGGTGAGATTTGACTGCATTCGAGTGACAGTTTCTCAAGAGGCCTTTGGTCCTGCGATGTGGTAAAACTGGTCACTTGGTTCTCTGCTTATATCATTAAGTCAGGAATAGCTTTGTTGAAAACTAATATTATATGGGTGTGTACTCAAGGACAGAATCAAAAGTTTTGCCTTTTCTGTGATCTTTGGACACCATTTTTAAAGGTTTTAAATGGGGCAGTAAGGTTTTCCAAGGGGTGTTGGCACTGACCTCCCTTTGAGGCTGAGTTTAGTTGAAAACTTTCTGCAGTAGTGTCTTGTTTTAGCTAGAAGTTTTGTGACAGAAAGCATATCAGAAAAAGAAGTGGCTCAGAAGCTGTGATGCTGGTTGGGTAATCTGTAGCAGGGTGATCTCTGCATGCCAGCCTCAGTGTGAAGAGGGAATGAGAGGGACGCTGGATATCAGGAGGACACAAACTCTGGTGTCTGTGGCAGAGGAGATGTGCCTATTTCCTTAGCATCTGAATTTGCTGTTAATGGCACAGCAGTCTTGAAGTCATGCGCTAGGAAGGTAAAGACTTTAATTTGGCCATTGCCTCATGGACCAGCTTTGGGGAAGGTCCTGGAATCTCATCTGGGAGGTGTCCAGGGCTTATGTGCAGAGAAGTACAAGGCGCCCGTTTGTTGCAGAGCTTGCTGCTATGAACTTCTTATAGACAAGCCCTGGATGGCACAAGGAAAGACGACTGCTGGTGTGGGTGCTCTCCCATCTCCTCTGGAGAGCTGTCAGGGGCAAGAAAGCAGCTGAGTGCTGGCCCTGTTCCCATCACATCCTGCAAAGGAAGCAGGAGGCTGTGCAGGAAAAGGGCTGGAACAGGCTTCCTCCTTCCCAAGGAAGGGGAAAACCTCGGTCAGTGGGGACTCCTCCATGCATTAGCAACAAAATGCAGCTGCATTGGAAAGTGCTGTCCCAGCTTGCTCATCCTTGGGAGAAATAAGAGCCTCTGTTTGCCTCTTCTGCCCTGCTACCTGCCTAACTTGCAGCTATGCAAAGAGCTGATGGGGCTGTGCCAGAAGTCAGTCTACATCCCTATGTATGCTTGTCAGCAAGGTGGGTTGTGTTTATGCAACTAAGTTCAAGTGCTCTGTGCTAGGAGGGGAAATCAAACATCGCACTGGCAAAGACACACAAAGCCATGGGTGAAACATTTTAGTTTTGCTTGAACAATGGTTGCTGCCCTTACAAACTCATTTGTGATGATCTTTTTCACTGCTGAGTTTTGTACTGTGTCTCCAGTTGGTGCAATTCAGCCTTTTGGGAAAAAAAGTCCCCTGGCCCCTCTTGTGCTTTTTTATCCCTCTGGGTTTCATTTTTATCATCTAGAAATTAAAAATATCTCCACTTGTGAATGAGAAGGCAGGAGACTTGTTTTTTTACTGCTTTGTGACAACAGGGCACACAACCCTCCTGAGATTTGGTGGCTGCAGTCAGAAAAGCAGGGACAGATCATGCCAATCTATTGTCAAGAGATTTGGCTCTCTGGAGGCTGAACCACCATAAAACCATTGATAGGGCACTGGCGAAGTAGCAGTTAACCCACAGGAGTGGGTTAACAGTCAACCATTGGAATAATTACAGTCAACCATTGGAATAATCTCCCCAGGGAAGTGGTTGACTTGGTCACGTTGGATACCTTTAAGAGTCTTCTGGACAGGGTGCTGGGCCATCTTGTTTAGACTCTGCTCTTCCCAGAAAGGTTGGACTAGATGACCCCTGAGGTCCCTTCTAGCCTGTGATTCTGTGAGTGTGCTGCTGTGAGCAGCCAGCTGAATTTATAGGCTGAAGGGTCTAACCCGCTGGGGATGTTCTGTCCTGCTCTGTGGATGTTGTCAGGGTCCCGGAGCTTTGAAACCTTGCAAAGGACTTCCCCAACATGTTGCTGAGCATGGGTTTTAAAAGGCACTGTATTATCAACTGCCTTATATAAGCAGGCAGAGTTGGCTGGGTTGTAGCCTCTGTGAGCTCAGCAACAGGGAATGTTAAAGACAGCAGCTAAAGCTATGTCAGACCTCCCCCTGTCCGACATTGGGTTATTTATTCTCTCTGGCATTCCCTTGTTTACCACCGCCTCTACAATTTAGCCACTTGTGAGCCAGTGTTTCTTAGCACTGCAAAATTCTATGAATGTTGCCAAAGGGAGCTGTGTGAAGAACTGGGCAGCAGTACATGTTAGCTAACCTGTTTTTGCAATGGGTTGCAGGCTGGGTCTCAGCGAAAGGGTTTTAATTTACAAAGGAACTCGCTCCGGTGCAGAAAATGATGTGGGCAGAGGGAAAGTTCAAAATGCAAAATACAAAGTAGGGAGAGGAAGGCTGAAGCTGAGGGGCCAGGAATAGGGCCCTAGGTAGCTTTCGTAAGGTCCTAGGTAGGTGGGAGAGAAGTGGTTGGACATCTTCGTTAGCCACATCACAGCTATGCTTTTAACAAGCCAACAGATAGTGGTTCCTCAGTCCGAGCTGAAATGGCTGAAATTGTATTAGAGATCACAGTGAAGACTGCAGCTGGAAGCCATGGGGACACTTACCAGGCTGTGCAATGTGGAAGGTGTTCCTCGTTGACAGCAAACTCTTTTCCTTCTTTCTAGTGTTGAAGTTGCCAGTAAACCTTGTCCAGGCTTTCCCCATCCAAGGCAGCTCAGGCACTTTTCACTTTCTCACCTGAAAAAGGTCACATGGGGTTTTCCTTGCCTTGGGTTCAGGATGTCTGCAGACAAGTCCAGAAGACTGGACAATACTGCTCAGCTTAGCAATTAAACCTACAGCCAAAAAGCCCCATGTTGAGCTTTGTATTTTTCAGTTATTCTCACTAAAGTGAGGGAAATAGAGGGTTAAACTGAGGCACTGCCACAGAAGCTGCAGTGAGGGGTGAAGAGGTTTGTGCTTTATCTTTGTGGCCAGAACATTGACCCAGGAAGAAGGGGTAGGTGTAGAGACATACTGTGTGCCAGGTGACTTGAACCGACATCTCAAACAACAGTGCCCATGGCACTGTTATCGTAAGATACAGAGGCAGGCTTTGAACTCTGCTGCTCCACGGTAATTAATGTAGAGCAATGGCTAGGAGGTGAGATATGAGGGTGTGGGCTGAGAGGTGCCCAGATCTGTGGGTTTTGGGTTTTTTTTTTTCCACTAACTTGTTTGGGGTGTTTGACCTTAATTTTCAAGTAGTTTCAGCCTGATCCAAACTACAGTTCCCAGGAAATAAACTGGTCACTGCAAGAAATACTCAACACAGCTATAGTGCTTGAGACAACAGAGAACATGGCTTGTGCTGAGCCTCCTAAACAGGCATTGTCAAAGCCCATATAGGGCACTGAATATATCAGGAAAAGGTGTAGAAATGCTTTGCAAAAGGTTGTTTCCCAAAGAGCGCTTTGATGCGATTTTTTTGGATGTAAAAAGAACTGGCTTCATTTGGAAAGCTGCAGGCTGTCTTGCTGCGGCAAAATATAGCATCAGACTTCTTGGAAGAATGTTTCCCTGAAATGTGCCAGAGAAATGCCATGTGTTGATGCTGGGTTTTACAGGAGTTGTTGTTCCAGACACTGGGCAATGGGCTTTGGAAACACAGGCAACACTGTATCTGGGGAGGGATCTGGGAGAAATATGGTCTGGTAGTTTCTGAACAGTGATGTTGTAAAGATGGGGAGAGACGTGCTGCATCTGTTAGATTAAACAGAAGTACTGGCCTGAACAGTGCCAGCCTATGCTCCAGCTCTTGTTGCCCCATGCCTGTTCTCGTCACACCACATCCTGTGCCTTCACTTCTCAAGGCCTCTTATCACGCCAGGCCTATATTTCTTTATACTACCTCATCATGTTAAGGTTGTAAACCATGATGGTAGCATAAAAAGATAAAGAAGCATAAAAAGATATTAGCTGTGGTTACCTGGTCAATTAGAAGAATTGCTTTTACAGCTAAACCAGGTGTAACAAGGCTTGCAGGTAGGTCAGGAAGAACTCAGAGCAAATACCACAAGCTGCGTTCCCAAGACCTTGCAAACTTGGTACAAAGCCTGTGGCATGTTGCTTGCCACAGCGGTACTGTGTTACACGGCTGCAGGGAGACAACAGGAGCAGACTGCTCTGTCTCTGAAAGGAGATGACAGAAATCAGCAGGCTCTGGGTCAGGAGAGCAAAACCAAGAGCAGCTCTGTGACAGGGTGGTCATTACGAATGTGGAGGGGGGGGATTTATGTGCAACCCAGCCTCTCCCTGCTCACCTTTCTACTGGCACAGGCAGAGAGCTGGCTCTCCACAGGGGTCTTGTGTATGGTATTTAAAGCCTGTCAGTGTGTGACCTGCACCCTGAGCAGGCATGTCACTGGGGTAAGATGGTGCTTCCCTCTGGTTTTGCAGGTGCAGGGTTGGGATGGGTAAATTCATGTGAAATCCATGTTCCCCAGCTATCTACCCACACACCTGCAGTACAATGAATGGGTTGGACTTGTCTGCATTTTCAGTTGAAAGATAACATTTTCTGAAAGCAAGTCCAGAATCTCCTCCATGTGTCATAGTTTTTCACCTTCCCTGCCTATGTTCATTAATACACCTACCATCTCCCTGGCTTGCTTTGTTTTAAAAGAACATACTATATATACTCTTCTTTCTCCTGTGCAAATGGCCTCCCCTCCTGCGTCTAACTGGTTGCTGCTTCCCCATTTCTCAGCTCCACCCTGATACTTTACCCACCAGAATGGCATTCTGCTGCCTGGTTTCCTCTCAGTTCTTAGGATCTGCTTTTGCAGATGATCTGCAGACTGTTGCACCATGAACTGACTTAGCAGTTTCTCAGCTGTCTCTGTGCAGCGGTGCTGGGCGCTTCCTTTTGTTGAGGCACATTTCCTCCTGCAGTGGCTCTGCTGAGATCCTCTTGTTTGCCTGACTTGCACGCAGGGAGCCAGGTGCCCTGGGACCCTCTGTGTGCCCTGTGGCTTTGTCCGTCTCTGGTGGTTGTCCCGCCTGCCTCTGCTGAGCGTAGTGCCGAGCTCCGCGCTGTCTGCTTGGGCAGCTGCACTGAAATCCTTTGGAGTGCAGACAGGTGGCAATGCTGCGAGGATCACTTCGAGTTTTGCCTTTCTCCCTCTTCCTGTGGCTTGCAGAAGCAGTGCACATCTGCTCCGAGCCTCTGGCTGCCCTCTGTCCTTCACTGCCAATGGCGGAGCCCTTTCAGGATAGATGTTTTCACTCTAAGCCTTTGCTTCCTCTACCCTTCCTCTGCAACTCCTGTTTCAGTGCAGGCAGAAGCTAAGTGAAGATGCCTTCTTTTGCGCCGTCTCACCAGCCCCACGGTGACAGAATCTAGCTCTGTTCAGCATCTGATGTAGGTTTTCAGGAAATGTGCTTTGCTACCAACACACCTCCTGGGTGTGGAGGGGAGGCAGATCCTTCCCTGTGCGCAGCCCACTGGCATTTGATGGCATTGCCTCTGTGCCGAGGGTGGGGCAGTGCTGGGCTTGAGGCCAGGATTGCTCTTGCCTCTCCTGACCTTGTGTGGTGGAGGGACCTCAACGCCAAGCTTGGCAGCAGTAGCAGGTGGGGAGGGTAATGGCCATGGTTTCCTCCTGTTCAGTTCAGTTAGGGCTGTCCCACCCAGTTCTGTCTGTCAGAGATCCTGCAGGGTGCTCGTTCCACCCTGAGACTTAACCCCTAGGCTAAGTACTGAAAATGTGCAACTTGCTGGCATGTACTAATTGCTTGCCTGTTAGACAGCAAAATGTGTGTGAAGGAGTGAGGGAGTCAATGGAAGGATTCCTGACACAGTATTTCTGCTAACTCCCTTTCTTGAGCTGGAGGGGAAGCCTGAGTTGCTGCTACAGGAGCCAGAAGACACACCTGATGCACAGGGATTTGTGGGTTTCTTTGCTGGAGTTCTTGGATTCACTTCCTCTTTGCGTTTGTGTCTGTTCCCCCATGTGCTGCGCTGCCAAGGGACCTCCAAGGCTCTCCTATCTCGGGCTTTCAGAGCACAAAGGAGGCTGCAAAGTGAATAGATCCAGGGTAAAGACTCCGTCCTTATTGTCTGTCAGCTTGTTTACATGCTGTCATGAAGGAAATGTTAAATTGGAGTTAATCATAAAAGACCAATGAGAGCGTCTGCCATCAGGGTCATTGAGTCCTGAAAAAGAAAGCGAACCACGGAGTTGTTCAGAAAGGATGCCCTGGCCAGAGCTCTCCTGGCGTTTCTGTTCAGGAGAAAGAGGCTGCAGCTCTGAAAGCACTTGGGTATTTTCCATCGCATATAAGTGGTTTTTTATTTTGTTTCCTCACAACTGCCTGCCTGGGGCTTGTTTCACTTCCTGTGCTCTGCAGTTGAGCAGCTTAGTTTTGTTTTGTCTCTTTAATCTTTATTCACATTGAGATTTTTCTCTAATAGAGCATCAGATGAATTCTGGACCAGGGAATGTGACGCTGGACAAGGCACAAAAACAAACATTGGGTGGGAATTCATTACTGCACAGAGTCGCTCTGTTCATGAACTTAGTAAAAGTAAGGAAAATAGTACATCTAACAGGCTGTGCACTGCTGTAGATAGCAGGAATATGCATGGTCGTGAAGTCCTTGAGAAGAGGTGTTGAAGTTGTGCTTTAGAGTTTACACTGATCTCGGGCTGTAAGGGATTAGGAGGAAATTCAGTCTGGGGTAAAGCTGCTACGTATCTGCTTTCTGCAGGGTTCTGGTCTCTCTGCAGTGGCAGCCATTGCCAGCTGCTGCCAGAGAGCAGGCACTGAGCATGTCTGGCCACCTCTCTGAGTCCCTGTGCTTCAGGAGTGGTCTGTTTACTTAATGCTGCAGGAATAGTCTTAAAATAAATAACACAAAGTGCTGTGGCTGGGATTCGAGGCTTATTTCCTTATCTTCAAAAACATAGCAAGGAAGTGGTATCCCTCCAGCCGTCACTGTATCTGTCTTTATACTTTCTCTATGGCTGTGTTGCTTCACTGCCCTCACAGTGCAGATGGAGTTTTATCTTAAAGAAGTACGATGCAAAGTTATTCTCAGCCCATGGTTTTGTTATGACGTTTCCAAAGTGGAGCACTTGGGCTTTGCCTGTTTCCAACTTGCTTTGGTTTAACAAAAGAAACAACATTTTTTGACAGATCAGAAACAACGTTTCATTTTATTTTCAGCTTAGTCAGCAGCTGAAAACTGATTTTGTTTTGTTTGTCACAGCTATGGCCAGTTCTGTGAGATAAGGATATGTTGGTAGATTCTTGCTTTACAACTTACTATGGTATGCAGACCCCCAAAATTCATTTGTTTGTTAGCAGTTTTTGGAATCCCTGGTGGTGTAGCTTATAGACCACCAAGCATTCACAGAGGACAGGCTGAAGATGAGTGTGCTAGGGAGTAGAAGACACTTCTCCCCTCTGGGCCTCAGTACTCAGCGAGTTCCTGAACCCAGAAGACAATTTTCATTCCTGGTGGAGTCTGCGAGTCTTCTCCAAGCTGATGGTCGGCACCAGTAAAGCAGAAGGCTCTGCTGCCCCCCATGAGGGTCACCTCCTCATTTGGCGTGAGACCACTCCTCACCTGACACAGTTACCTGTCTTCTTGGAGCCCTTTCACTGTAGGCACACAGAGCTGTTCAATTCATGACAGCATCTTGGTCCCAGGCATGCCTGCAATTGTGTTATCCCCCATGTGGGCATCAGAAAAAGTGAATGTGCAAGTCCTTGCCCACAAACTGCTTTTTTGTTCCTTAGAGGAATGTTTTTGCTATTAAGTCAGCACGTTGCAGGGGCAGGCCCTGTGAAAAGAGCCTTTGTTCCTGTTCTCAGTGTTCCCATGTTTCTCTGTGTGAGAGCGGCTGCAGTTTTACTCCGGTGAGAGCCGTGTGTCCATTCTGTGAGGCTGTTGCACTCTGCCGTGCGACAAGGTGAAGTGACAGCAGAGGAATTTGGGCTGAAGGTGATCTGGTTTTGATGTGAGTCTTGTAAAATCTGCCACTCACACAAGTATCTGGGGACTTAATTTCGATTCTCCTTTTCTTCCTTATGCATGCAAATATGTTGTTTACCCTTGCAATTTAAAGAGAAACTACTAGTTGTGAAGCACTTCCAGCAGTTCCTGAACAGAAACACTGCTGGGAGTCTTTAGACAACGGCTTCCGTTTTGTCTTGTGTTTATCCCACGCATGTTCCCAGTAGCTTCTGACTGAGCCTTGTCAGTATAAAAGACATCAAGGATGGCTAAAATGGGCACCAACTTCTGGATGTAGAGGACAGCCACTGGCTTGCTGGCTGCTCTACCCACGCCAGAGCCCAGCAGCTCTGGGCAGCGCCTGCAGCTCTCACTTGCTTGTCCTTCTGCAGTGAGCATGGCTCTCTGCCCCCCTTTTCTTCTCTCCCCAGTGGCAGGAGCATTCTGGCTCTCACCACACCCCAGGCCACTCTTCTTTAAGATGCAAGAGCTGGCGTGCCCTATAATGCTGAGAGGAGGTGATCGTGATGCCTCGCTCAGTTCAAGTTCATCCTTTTTCTGCTCCCCCATGTAAAACAGGTTGCGCAGTCACATGACAATGTTGCTTCTGTGCCACAGGGAACTTCTGGATCTGACTTGCCGTCTTGCCAACACCCTGAAGAAATATGGGATACAGAAGGGGGACAAGGTGGCCATCTATATGTCCGTGTCTCCCTTGTCTGTGGCAGCCATGCTGGCTTGCACCAGGATTGGTGCTGTTCACACTGTGGTCTTCGCTGGATTCAGTGCAGAGTCCTTAGCTGGGAGGATTATGGACTGTAAGTAGATGCAGACCAGGGAACAAACACCTCTGGACAGTGCTCCAAGACAGATTCCAATTCTGTGTTTTCTTGGCAGAAAGAGAAATGGTTCATTCTCAGCTGGCGGGACAGTTCACTCTCCCTTGCAAAGTACTGTGAAGAGCCTTTTCCCAAGTGGCAGACGCAGTATCCTCTGGCTTTAAAATATTTTATAAATTGCTTAACATTCAGTCTGCACCGGGTTACTGCCAGACAGCAGTGAAGCTGGAGGCAAAACTAGAGCTTAGGAACGGGGCCTGATTTGTTCTTTCACAGTATAATTGCAGTGTTTCTTTGATACTCCTGCACAGTGCTAATTCTGCAATCTCAATCGTGATACTGTGATTTATGTATAGCACTGGAGGTATTGGCAGCCTGCCCCTGCTTTGTTAGCCATTTTACCAACAGATAGAGCTGTTCTTAGCCCAGAGCACTTGTAGTATGATTAGGTAAAAAGTAATGCTAAAAATACCAGCAGAAGAACAAAATAGCAAGTGGCTCATGTCCTAGCAGTCACATCAGTTTCTTTATGGCTAGTGTGAGGGAGTAAGTCTTACAGCAATTTTCATGCTTATTTTCTGTTTTTGTAGAGTTAATCTATGGACTGCAAGTACACATTTTAGTTAACCTTCAGTTTTGGCCACTTGTGTGTAGGTGATGGGCTAAAGAGCCATTTCGCTGCAGCCACAGCTCTGTAATAACATAATATGGTACCATTTGAAGTGCTCTGCCAGAGTCCTGCTGTGTGCTGTGGCTTCCAGGAGGTTTCCCTTCAAGCTACGGGTGAGTTTCAGAAGGCTGCAGGTGTCTCAGAGCAGGGTAACGCCTCTGAGAGGCTGCTGAGTTTGGTGCCATTCACTTCAGTTTGCAATGGACACTTATATGCAGCCCCAGGGAGACGATGAGAGGGGCAAAGGTGCTTGTTCACTAGAGTTTCAGGAAGTCTTGCACTGGTTTCAGTGTCTAAGCTGTTAGGCTAGAGCAGCAGTATTCACTATAACACAGGTGACTGGGAAGAAACTGTTCTGCATGTCAGCTTTGCTAGGGAGGAATGGAGGCATTTAAATTGCAGTGAGTGATACTGAGGCTAGATGTTGGGAAAGACTTTCTCATGCTCATGATAGGCATTGGAGTCGACTGGTGGGGAGAGGGTAAAATAGCTACCATTGGAGTGTTTTATGAAGATTGGACTGACAGCTGTCAGAAATGGTTTAGCTGGAGTGGACCCTGCCTTGGAGTGGGGAAGAGGGACTAGGTAACCTATGGAAGTTCCAGCTACCCCTAGTCTCTGTGGGTCTCAGGTTTTAAAGTGTTTTCATCAGTGACACTGACTGATTTTGATTGATAGAAATTCTGAGTATTTGTCACACATGTTGTCCTATACCTCATCCCCAAATGTAATGAAAGCAAGGTGCACATACTAGCCTGGGAGACAGGCTGGTATGTCTGCTAATTCTTTCTCTTTTTAGCTGGATGCAAAGCAGTTATCACCTACAACCAGGGAGTCAGGGGAGGCCGAATCATACAGCTGAAGGCAACTGTGGATGAAGCTGTTAAGAACTGTCCAAGCATTGAACACGTCTTTGTGGCTCAGAGGACAGATAACAACGTCCAGATGGGTGACCGTGATATTCCCCTTGAGGAGGTATGTTGGTATTCATAAACCTTGCCTGTTTCCCCTGATGTTTCTTGAAGTATGTGATGTTTACTGTGCTGGGGGACAGAAATATGGTGCACTAATTTAGGGACCAGCTAACACAGCCATTTCTGAGAGACCCAATGCAAGGCTGTTCAGAACATGTGCCTGAGAGTCTTGCTGAATGTGTACATCATCCACACTCTGGTATTTGGTTTTGGGCTTTGACCTGCTGTAGTCTACACTGGGAATCAGCAGCCAAGGAAGATCAGGCAGTCTCCGTACTTCCCTTGCGTATGTGTGCTGAGCTAAAAGCCTACAAAGCAGCTGCTGCACTGCAGCTTGGCGCTCTAGTTTAGCTGCACCAGACCTACCAGCTATGACTGGCTTTTATGCTGCCTCTGGAGCGGGTTTTCCATGTGTGCTGCTCTTCCTGTGCTGCCACAGTACCCTGGTGGGCTAATGGATACAGCTTTGTTGCAGTGACAGCATCTGTAGGTCCCTGCAGTCACCTAGCTCTGCAGATGCCCACTGGCACACTGCATAACTCCTTTTAGGTCTGAGTGTCGGCTAGATCATCTTTCTCTCCATCTGTGCTTTTGGACTTGAGTAGTGCAGATGAAAAGGAGATGCCCCTTATGGCATCTGGATCTTCATCCACAAATGGATTGCCTGTATTTACAGTCTGCTAGGATTGTGAGTGGAAGCAGCTCAATCTATGTCTGATTCATCTCAGCATGCTGCTCTGTTTTAGTAGTCTTGCAAACAGTGCTGAGATTTAAGGAATGAATGTTTCCTGAGACCCAGTGTGCACTGATAACCGTGGCTGTCGCTGTTGTACTGTGTTCAGACACTCTCTAATAGTTTGTCATATGCACTCTTAGACTGAACAGTGTTGAAAGGCAGTGCAGAAATAATCAAGTTCCTGGAGAGGCTTAAATAGCCTATGGACAGGTCATGGTTACCCCATGATGGGAGGGACAGTGATGGCTTGGGAATATTTAGGACCTGTGCTTCCAGGGGGAAAAAACAGCTGCCATTTTAATGTGTTTAACTCGTACACAGGGGACTGCAGCCTAATGCAGAAGTAGTTTTATCAGTTGCTGGCAGCAGTAAACAAACTCCTCGTTGTAATAATGCCTGGAAATCACCCCTCTGCAGCCAAGGTAATTACTCTGTAGTCCTGTGCTGGTCACATGAGATAGGAGCAACTACTAGAGTAAGTTAAAAAGAGAAGGCAGGTCTTGGTCCTTCTTACTCCACAAAGTGCATTCTGACTGTTTTCCTTAGTCTGCAAACAGCCTGAGGCGCTTTGGTGGTCCAAGAAATGAGCTCAGCCCACTGTTAGTCTGAAACATAACAAGAAGTAAACCATTAACTCTGTTAACTCTATCATTACTGATCTTTACAGCAGTTGTGCTTTCCAGCTCTTGCACCATGGCTTTCTGCAAAATTTAAGCTCATGTTGTAATGGAGGATTCCATCTTAGTTTGAAAAACTGGCAAGTCAGGCTGAATTGGCAGTGCTGAAATATTACAATAAATACCTGAGATGAGCCGGAGTGCTGTAACTCTGAGGCTGAGAATTACATCCGACCCTGTCAACTCTACATATTTTATTAAGCTTTGTTTGTCAGACAGTTTAAAACAACTTGGACCTGCCATCGGTAGTGTTCACTTTTAAGAACAGTGTGTTTTCAGTGTATACTTGGCAGTACCTAGAAATTCCTTCAAAGAGCCACGTAATAACCCTTGCAGGAATCATTATTCATCTAGGACAGTAGAGAGCTTGAGAGAAGCAGGCCAGTGGTGCTTTTTTTACAGCCATATGTTGAGCATCTGGAACACACAGTGATTATTGTGAGTTTGTACATGGATAAGAAAAATTTTTAACCTTGTCCTGAAAAATCTCAGTCTGGGCAGACAGCCCTCTGATGTTACAAGTTTTAGTGACCACAAGCATCTCTTTCAAAGCACATTATTTCCTCTTCCCCTGCTGTCTGGGCACACAAGCTGGACCAAAAGTTTGCTCTGACCTAGCAGGGCATTGCATCCTTCCCTCCCATGGTTCTGACCGTAGGGGTGAGGAGAGGCTCTCACCCACCTGGCGAAACAGTAGAGTATGAGGAAAGTGATGGAGGCAGGAGAGTAAAGCACTCTCCTTCTCATGGGTAGAAGCAATTAGAATTTCAGGATCAAATGGACAGGACAGTAACCCACTGCTGGGGCCAGGGAAGGGAGATGAATGCCCAGTTTAACTGTAGCATTGCAGTTTTAAAAGGAGAAGGAAGGTCCCACACAGTATCTAGTCAGCCTTTCTGCTGCTGTCAAGTGTCGTTCATGTTTGCAGTCACACTTTGGTTTTCTACCAGCAGCTTGCAAAGCCTTGAAATGTAAGCCATGAGCTACCATTTTTCTGCTGAAATGTTATTTTATCTGGACAACTCCCCTTGACTTCTGCACCTAGCAGAGGTATTGGTGGAAAGGCTAGGTGCTATGCATCCACAGGAACCTTTCTGCTAGGTAAGCACATATAACTATGATACATTCGTGGACGTTTGTGAGGGGGCAACACCAACGGTGGTTCTTGTCTCTGGATGCTGCTGACAGGCTTACAGATGGAGTACTGGTTAGCTCCATATAGCCAAAGTCTTTTTGTTGTTACCACTTTTTTTTTTTTCCTTAGGAGATGGCCAAGGCAGCTTCCGTATGCACTCCAGAGAGCATGGACAGCGAAGACATGCTTTTCATTCTGTATACCTCGGGCAGCACTGGGAAACCGAAAGGAATTGTTCACACCCAGGCTGGATACCTGCTGTACTCTGCTCTCACGCACAAGGTAACTCGGCTGCATCTGCTGGAAAGGGTTCACTTACCTTCTGACAGTACTAATGAGAGGGACTTGGACTGGTGAGGGGAGCTGTATTCTGCGTTCGCTGCCCAATTGGCATATTGGGTGTATACAGACTGAAAAATCTCTGAGAACATGTAATTGATCTTGAGAATTTGTTCCTGGGTAACATAGTGCTATGCAAACCAGAGCCTAGAGTTACGAAAGGAAGGAAACTGCGGTGCTGCTACTTTTGCATTTAAAATGTGATAGTGTGGCAGGCCAGAATTTGTGGACATTAAAGTGATGCAGCTGAGGAGATTCTGGTAAGTATCTTACTGGCATTGGTAATGTGGGTATTACTGTAGTATTTCGCAGTGGGATGCTGGCCTTTTTTATTTCAGAGAGGATCTGGACTCTTAAAACAACTTCTTTGCATACCACTTGTTGTCTGAAGATGAAGAATTATGTTCATGTTCTGCTGTTGCTCCTTTGTGCTGCTTTTCTGTGTGATCTAGGCTAAATGTTTTAACCTCCTTTCTCATGAAAAAAAAAAAAGTCAAGGCACTGCTCCTTGAAGCTTCTGGTCTGAGCTCTGCGTATGGAAAGGTAACAGTGAAATGTGGAGAGGACTGTGCTGAAAGATCTCCATCTGGCTTTCATGGTATCACCCTGTTTGTAATCACGCACAGTTCAGGCAGAGGTTTTCTTTCTTTAGGCTGACACAGTTGAATTTTTAGAAGATTTGAATGTGCAAGTGTCAGACTTTTCTGCATGAAGGGTATTCGTTACGTCAGCTTTTCTAAGTGACAGCATAATCTCCAAGGCATCTTTTTCTTTCTTAGTGCAGAAGGTAGATTCTGCACCCTGGTACAGACATGCAGGCGGGCACTGTGTGCAGCTGCAGTCTCTTTAGAGGTACTTCAGAGCCTGAGAGGGAAAGGCACTTGCAAAACTAAGGTGAGAATTGGCTCTCCTAGGCAGAGGGATCAGCTGACCTGTGTGGCCTCTGTGGTCTTTGCACATTCATACGTGACACTCTAGTCACACGCTCATGGGGTTTTCTTTTAGTTCTGATCCACTTTCTTTCATTTAAGACATAAAGCTGACTCAGCCTTATAAGTCAGGTCTTCTTCACTGTATGGTAGAGGAGTTAGGTTTACAGTGGGAAGCATTTTCCATAACTAAGATGAGAGGATGAATTCTCCAAGATTTTTATCTTGAATTTGATGAGGGAGAGGCAGGCATCTGGAAAGCAATACACTGAGAGAGAAGCTGCGCAGCTAAGAACATTTCTCAGAAAATGTTTCATGGGCATATATCAGTTTCTTCTGATTTCTCATGGAAACCTATTTACATTTGTGAGGGGTCTGAGCCTCTGAGGCCCCTGAAGTTCACGGTAAGCTCTCCCACATGAACTGCCTAGAGTAGGCAACCTTAGGTATCCAGGACTCTGGGCTTTGATTGTAAGCTTTGTTGCTCCAGTCTTAGCAGCGGCTGGTACCCATGCTCCCTGTGTTTGCAAAAGCAGTCAGGAGCCCGGAAGCCTTGGTATCGGTGCCTCTGACTTGCTTCCTCACGCTGGACTTGCCTTTGTGTTGCTGTTTCCTACATGCCTGGCTCCACTCGCACTGTGCGCTCTCTTGCTCCCACTTGGATGTCCAGTCCAGCACCTTACCTTTCAGCTCTTTGCACCTGCAAACAGAAAGTCAGCTGGCCTTACATTTATCTTTGCAGTATGTATTTGACTACCAGCAAGGGGATGTTTTTGGCTGTGTGGCTGACATTGGCTGGATCACGGGACATAGCTATGTTGTGTATGGACCACTCTGCAATGGAGCCACCTCAGTTCTGTTTGAAAGCACTCCAGTGTACCCTGACCCAGGTGAGGAAGTGGTGGGCAAAGGTTTGCCTAGACATGGCAGTCTGACAAAGGAGATTTAGAAACTTGTCCGGTGTGGCATGCCTGCTCAGGGTAGGTAAGCTCCATTTCTTTGGAACACGTGTCTGCAACATTCAGGAACATTTGTGCATCCAGGGTGAAAAAAAAAAAAGTTGCCATTGGTCTTGCTTTGTACTCACAGTAGTCACAGCTTTATGTTTGGGTGTTAACCCTCCTGCTGAGCATTTGCGGTGGTATGTCGGTGCTAGACAGATAAAAAGCCTGTTTGTGATCTTGCAGGTCGTTACTGGGAAGTGGTGCAACGGTTGAAAATTAATCAGTTTTATGGAGCACCTACGGCCATACGCTTGCTGCTGAATTATGGAGAAGAGTGGGTGAAGAAATATGACAGATCTTCCTTGAAGACCTTGGGATCAGGTAAGGGGCATGTAATCTTTTGAAAAAGACAGGGGGTTCTAGCTGGCGAAATGAAGGTACCAGAGGAGCTCGGCTAACCAGATGGGATGTGGTTAAAAGTAGATTATAAAGCAGGCTCCCTGTCTGGCTTTTCAGATATTTTCTCAGCAGAAGGAGAAACAAACTGAAGTTGGGGTCGTTGAACCTTAGTGTGATTGCCTGTTTCCTAGCTTATTTTGCAGGGTTGCATTCTGTCCTAAAAAGATTTATCCAGTGGTAAATGACATAACTTTGAATTTTACTGGCTTAGGAGACCCAAGCAGCATTTTCCTACATTATTTAGGATTCTAGAGGTTCTTATACATGACCTGCACTGATGAGTTACTTTCAGTGATATTTATTGCTTGCCTTTTGGTCTTTCTGGAAAAGTCAGTCCTCAGTTACATGAGTGCATCAGAGTCCTTTGCACATCCCAGCAAAAACGCTGTAAGCGTTCTGCTCGAAGATCATGCATTCAGCATGTTGTGCACTAAAAGGAAGAATGAACTGCCTGCAACCCCCTGAGTCACAGGCTGCTTCCTTTCTTATTTTGGTCTAGTGGGAGAGCCCATCAACCATGAAGCTTGGCAGTGGTTCTACCACGTGGTGGGAGAAGGGCGCTGCACCCTTGTGGACACATGGTGGCAGACAGGTAAAAGGCATCCTTTGGGGAGCGTGGAGGGTCCTGACCCTTGATAGGTTGCTGGTGGGTAGAGAATGAATGCATTTCAATTCGATCCAATGAGTCTGTCAAAAAACCCTCCTGGTGTTTTGATCAGCTTTTGAAAGTCACTGGGGAGTCTCAGCACATAATAGCAGTGTAATAGTGTACAAAAGCAATGTTGTGGTTTTTTTTCCTTTCTTTCTTTTCCCCTCTAAATGTTCTTTCATATTTTGAATGCTGGAAAATCTCAATTGGTTCTAGAAACAGGAGGCAGAGATTGAATTTCTGGGCAAAGCTGGGAGCAGGCGGCTTGAATTGGAAACTTCATTTTCAATTCTTTATCCAACTGTACTTAACCGTGATACGGTCTTATCATAAAAAGGCGTTTATAGCACCGTACAGCCACAATCTGCACTTAAGTATGCTGTGTTTCCCTTCCTGGGAATGATCAGGAGGGGAGGATGAAAAACTGAGCTGTGCAGTCAAAGGCATCTAGTGCAACTGCTCTGGCCGATCAGAAGGGAGTGAGTAGAGGCTCACTGGCTGTGCCTCAGGTGGGTAGGGGGCAGTGGCTGTCACCCAGTAGGGCTGCCTGGGAGCAGCTTCTCCCAGAAGTACTATGCTGTAGTTGTCTTCGCCCTGGACCTTTGAAGCTTCACAAAGGAGTGCGTTTCTGTTTTGGCAACATGCTTGGCCCAGCTGTGTGTATCAGTTAAGGCTTGTTTTACATTTACAACCTGCTGGACAGAGTGACTGGCTCTCATAGATCCCTGTCCAGTTGGAGCAGAGCTGGTCCCTGCCTCCTGCCCTCCCTGGCCAGCAGCAGGGGCAGGCCACAGCATTGCACTCTGGCTGGGGCTGTGGTGCCTGGTGGGGCCCTGTGCTTGAAGGAGTCCTGCAGCTCCTTCCCAGCCACCTCAGCATCTGGTCCACTCTTTTGAACATTCAAGAGTTGCTAGAGGCGTCTTGCAGTATGTCCTTAAGATGTGAACCACACAGTTTGCCATGGAGCTGTGGACTTAAAGGACACGGTACAGCTGCTGGCATTCTGCCTCTTCTGAAAAAAAGCTGTCCCTACTCTTAAATTTCTAGCGGCCATTGGGCAGAATATTCATTCCTTTTCCAGTCAAGCTGCTCCTGATTTCATCCTTATTCCTGCTAGCAGGCTCTCTCTTCAGGATCCCTGTGGCCCATCTCAATGTGATGAACTAGGTTCTGGCACACAACCAAGTTCAATTTAATCCAGACCAGACTTGCAGACTCTTTTTATTTTCAGATTTGAAATAAAACAACCTCAGAATTCAGAGCAGCTATGTTAACTACTGTCTACTTCAATCACTGATCTCTTGAACTGTCTGGGTTCTCACATGCTGAGCAGAAGGAAGGCTGACTGGCTAAGTGCTATATGCTTTCCTTGTCACTGCTCTGAAATAAAACACCATGGAGAAGCAGTTGATTACTGTACAGTGATGGAGCTGAGAAGAATCTTTTTTTGCTCTAACATTTTTTTTTTGTTTTAGTCTGTCTGCAGTTAGCTGGTGCATGCAGTGCACATACAGTGTCTCCTGTTTCCTCTGAAGTATAGGGTTAGATCTTATATTAAACCGTATTTCTCCTGGGTTTTTGGAGCAACAACTGTCAGGTTAAAGAACATTTGCTGGACAGTTTGTAAGGGCAGAGTGCTTGATCTGACCTTGAACTAGGCAGAGGTTTGCAGGTAAACAGTTACCAGCTCCTAGAAGCATAATATAATGATAAATATTCATGAAATTGGTTTTGTTAGAAAGGAGATTCAATCTTTCTCCACACTGGATGCTTCCAATAAGGAGGAAGCCAAATTAATCTTGGAAACATTATATAGGGCATTTGAATTTAAAGGGAGTGTGGAAAGAGATCATAGAAACAGTTTGATGGATGCTGGTTGTGGTCCTGCAGTGTCACCTCTCGTAGGCAATTTCAATATAGCTTGTTAATTGTAGCGTTGTATGCAGTGTTCTCTACAGTATGTTGCTCTGCAAAGCAGAAATGCGTTGCCAGCTAATAAAGCCTGGTAGGTATAAAGTTCAGCAAATGGTGATTTAAGAATCCACTTGAAAGTCTTTGGGTGAGCAAATGAGTGAGATAGCAATTACAAGAAGCAATTGAAGTAGTGTGGTATGTGCAGATGAGAGAGATGGAAATTTCCTGTGGCTTGTACTGTTAAAATATTAGGTACTGCTGTGCTGTGATTGACACTGATAGCATCAAAGCTGTGTTTGAGTTTCAGGTGTAGTTCACAGTGCAGAAGAGACAGTAGGTATTTTTACTTTTTCATTGGTTTTATAAAAAAGTACAGCTGTTATATGCAGCTGTGAACAAAAGCCGGTTTGAAAGACATCTCTGGATAGGCCCTGGAAGCTTTTGTTGTTGGCATCATCTTACAGCAATTTAGACTGGGCTAGTGTTTCTGAGATGGATTCCCCCCGAAGCAGTCAGTCCAATCTATCTGTGGTGGTGAAGGCAACGGTGGCAGAGTACATGCTCCACCCTGCTGCCAGAGGTGATTTACCTATGGCAGAGGGGAGCTGGTTGCGATGCATCACCCTCCCTGCTCAGACTCTGCTGTCTTTACTTAAAGTCTGGGTGGATTTGCACAATGGTGACGGCATGGGCACAGATAACATGGAAGTAAGCTTTTATTCTGCCAGCTCTGCCTCTAAAGAGACAGACTTCATAAGGGCAGGGTAGAGCCTAGAAGCCTTGCTAGCTGTCATCTGGCAGTGGCTAAAATAGGTACTTTTAAACTAGTTTAAAACAGGTCTTTACCATGCAAATAACTTTTAAAGCACCCTTGCCACCATGCAGCTCCTTCTGGAATGTGACTTTGCTGCCTTATTTGCAGCTGGCTGCAATATGTGTAGGATGTGGCAAAACCCATGTTGAAACATAGCTTCCAGTGCTGTATTCAAAACGAGTACTGGCTTAGGAAGAGCAACCATCAGTTTAATCAAGCTCCCTGCTCTGATGCAGATTTTGTCTGTGCGTATAGAGAACAGTAGGTGTCTGGCGTGCTTTGTTATTTTTCTGAAAAAATTCAACACGACCCTTTCAAAATAAACAGAAACACGTGAAGTAGATGCGTGCCCATCAATGAAATGTGGAATAATTTTATGTGTAAGCCACGTGTGAAACTGTTTTCTGCAGGTCTGAAGCTTAGGGTTCCTCAAAAAGACCCTTCCTCATAGCTATGTCAGGGCAGCTGGATGCAAATTCAGGGTCAAATTCAGCCTTTCCAACCCCTGGTTTCAGTTTTCACAACCTCAGCAAAGCTGTTAGAGGAATGCACTCTCAAGGTGGCAGAACGTACCTTTATTCATAAAGTGTATTTCTAAAAGCCTAATACCCCTTTGTTTTTGTTGCTCTGTTGTGTTTCTGAATTAGTTTTAGATTAGAAAAGATCTGATTAAGGTTGGAATCTGATTTAATGTTCCTCCCAGCAGGAATGAAAAAGGATGATTAAAAGGTTCAATTTTGAAGAGAAGATAAGCTCAACCTGTCTGTAAGGGGTGGGCTAACCTCATACTCTGTAATAATAGTAATTCAGAATCATCAAGTGCTTTTCATGCTAACCTTAGACAGCTGTAGAAACAGCACCGGGAGATAAATCTCCTGATGTGCTTATACTTTCCCTGTAAAATCACTTCTAAGGTAGGAAATGGGGCTGGTGAGTACTGTCCCTGCCACCAGGCGCCCTGTTAGTGTGAGAAGGGCCTGCAAGGGTGTAAGTGCACGTTAGAGTTGTATTTGTTGCTGGTTGGTAGCTGGAGGAATGGTTTTTTCTGTGAGCTGACTTAGGGAAACTGTAGGGGTTATTCATGTGTGCATACTCATGTGTATGTATTTGTGGGCTGAATCACTGGGGTCTTTACTGTGCCCAATTGATTTGCCATGGATGGGACTGTGGGAAGGCTCTTGAATGCACACATCGTGGCTGCAGGGTCCATGGGCTGTCTGTCCGGTGCCAAGCCAGCCGAGGTAGCCCATGTACTGCTCTCCTCTGAGCCTCTGAAGAGCTAAGCCTGACATCACTGATCCTGATGCTCTGGGGCATGGGGAGCTGCTCTTACCCTGAGGTGGCTGCTTGGTCACACTCTGTGGTTTGTCACTGATGTACACAGGGGACAGCAATCTGCAGCTAGCACTGAATGATGCATCACGCAAAAAGGGAGTAGGAGCAGCTCTTGATCCAAGCTCACCAAGGGGGGGACCTGCCTGCAGCTCCCTGTTCTCTACCTGCTGCAGTGTCCCCTGTAGATAGAACAGGCCTTAGTGGTGTCATCCTGCCTACCAGACATTTTTCTATGTTTAGGCGTTTCTTATATTCAGAAAGAGCTCTTGGTTTATCAGGTCTGTGCTGCTTTCAGATAGCTGTGCTACTTGGTGTTGTGTAGTTCCTTCCTAGTGGCGTTTTATTGCAAGGTGGCTTGGCTATTATCTTCTTTAACTAAGAAGAGCTGGCATTTGCTTTCATCCAGCATCGGATGGACCCCAAAGATTTTGTTTTTCATTATTCTTCCAGAAACTGGTGGCATCTGCATTGCCCCACGGCCTTCAGAGGAGAAAGCTGAGATCGTTCCGGCTATGGCTATGAGACCTTTCTTTGGGATTGTGCCTGTGCTGATGGATGAGAATGTGAGTTGAGGCTGTGCTGGGTGCCCGACAGAGAAGCTGCTGTGTGTTTCTGCCTTAACCACCTTTCTGATGGCAGAGGAACAGGATCTGGAAGGATGTTTGTTTCTACGCTAAAATGGTAGAATAGATGAGCAATTTATGTATTGAACATATCTCAAATGTCCATAGAGATTGCCAACCAGGCATTGCAAGCTGTCTGCAAATCTCTAGAGTGTGTGCATTTTCAGCACCACTTTTATAGTCTTTTACCACTTCTGATTAAGAGCTGCTGCCTCCATTTATGAGAGTAGTCAGAAGTCACACAGCTCCTGGGAACCCAGGGTTGAACAGTTGGAGCAGTGCATGGAACATCCAGTCACATGGCAAGACTGGAGCAGCCAACCGGACTGGTGGAGTTTTCCAAGGGAAATGAAAGGCATGAGGCCCTGTGACTGTACATTTCTGTGAGAAGACTGGTGCTGATGTGTGAAGCTGTGCCAGGTGCTCCCCACCTGCACTCTAGTACCCTGTTGAACAGTAAAGCGTGTAATCTCCTCCATATACAGTTTGGTAAGGGAATGTTGCAGTTAACAAAAGTGCAAGTGGAAGGCAGGGGTCCAGTCATTTCCCTGTCAGCCTCACCCCAGACATCCTCTGGCTGCTCGGCACATCTTTGCTGTCATCTTTGCTGTCATTGCCCTCCGGAGAATCACAGCACTCAGTTTTCTTTTAGTCTTACAACTATGTTCTCTGCTGTGCTGCTGGCCTTAAGGGTTGAGGAAGGCATGATATAGACAGTGCGTAGTAGCTCCATAAGTGAATTAATTTCTCCACCTGTGGCCCTCTGCTGGCAGGCTGCAGTGAGCAACAGGGTGGCTCTTGTCAGATCAATGACACAGAAGCACTTACTTATTCCTATTTTGCTCACCTGATCATTCTTCCTGTGCTTGACTCTGCAGGGAAAGGTTATAGAGGGCAATGAAGTGTCTGGTGCGCTCTGCATTGCCCAGCCATGGCCTGGCATGGCAAGAACAATCTATGGAGATGACCAGCGATTTGTTGATGCCTATTTCAAAACCTACCCAGGTAAGGAAAGTGCCAAGGGAAGGCAGTTTGCACTGCAGTATAAGCACACTGAATATTTCCAGCAGCACTTTGTGATATTTCTGTACTAGCCAGATCTTGATTCCTTGGGGTCGTGTGTCACGTGTTGCAAGTGTGCACTAATGGTCTTAGATAGTGTTGACCTTTCTAGCTGTCAAAAGGGAATGTGTTTTTTAGAAAATTTTAATGCCCAAATTTTAAAATCCAAATATGTTTTCTCTTGGGCCATGTTGGGTGATGAAGTACCTGCTCCATCACTTGAATTGCACCACTATCACAGGCTGAGTTACATGCTTCACTTTTAAAAACATGGTCAAGTTGTGTCTGGCAAGTAATTAGAAGTGGCAGGGAAACATTTTTTGTAGGAGATTAGACAATTGGGAGCAACTGAAAGGTATTTGAAAGCTACAAGGTAGACAAGAATTAGAGAGACAATCCTGTAAGTTGTACAAAAAGTGTTGGTAAATAAGAATGGGAAACTGGTAGAAGAAATTGAATGAGCCCACAGTCCCTTATTACTCACTACATGTTCGCATCTGAAATCTTGCTGGTATTTAGTTGGTAGTTGTTTAAGTGATTTGGAAGGGCAGGAGGCGTGACTGAAAGTCCATGAATTGACCAATAATGGGTCCTGGCAAGAACCATCTCAGATTTCGCAGCACTAGCTGCCTGCTGCTGCTCAGAAGTGCCAGAGGAACAATTCAGATGCAGAATCTGTGGCATCAGATGTGACCTCAGTGACACTGGAGTTTCCTGGGACCACTGGGTCTTTTTCAGTTTCCATCATAAGTTTTAGACTCTCCAAACACCATGCTTATCATGGGTGTTTGCTTTTTTCTAGCTAATCTGATAGCAGTGTTTCTGCCATGCTCATATGCTAGAGAGGGACTGTTATCTGGGATCTGAATCTTTGTTATCCAGAGAGAAAATGACTTTTCATCAGTCCCAGTGTAAGTGATTAAAAAAATTGGCAGTGTTCCCATGTACAGAACATAATAGAACTGCTCCCTTTTGGCTGAACAGTTTTAGTTTTCCATGAGCACTGAGGTGTAGCTAGCAGCAGACTGAAGTTTGACCAATAGCCTATGGCATGATGGCAGGTGGCATTTGAAGTGGTTTTGTCTTAGAACTGCATGCACCAGGCCTGAGCATGTAGTTGCAGTGCAGCTGTAGGCATGTAAAGCCTAGGGAGATCAGAGAGCCCCTCTTGGTTTTGTAAATCCCAGAAGGTATCACAGTGTTGTGTTGCCAGACTTGTTTTTACTACAGGGGACATCAGCCACTGTTTGCTGCTAATTGCCTACAGTAATTTTGCCCATCTTGGAAAAGATCTGACCTCCACTGTCTTAGTGCTGCTCAGGGACTTACTAGGAGCCAGCACAGCCCAGGTAGAGCAGGAAGGTTGGGGATGGCAGAAGCAAGTGGGAAATGGTGTGTGTGGCAGGTCATGCAGCTGTAAGCTTAGGAGTCGCTGTGAGCTGCCTGATCGATGCTACCCTACTCACCATCCTAGAGTAGTCTGTTCTGCATGAGACCCCAAAGCATAGGCTGGCATGCTTCCTGCTGCTGACCACCCACGTGTCTTTGCTGTAGGTTACTACTTCACAGGGGATGGTGCTTACAGGACTAAGGAAGGCTATTACCAGATTACAGGACGCATAGATGACGTCATTAACATCAGCGGACACAGGCTCGGGACGGCGGAGATAGAAGATGCAATGGTAAGTTCTGAGCAGGTAGAGGTCCTTTGACAGGGTGTATCTGTGGGGCAGAGTGGCCCCTTAAAAGAAGCTTTATGAATTTCAACAAGCACAGGGTCTGTTGCCTTCAAACCACTGCCCCTGCATACACACAGCAGCTTGACACATAATGAATAGCAAATGTGCAAAAGGAAACAGCACCCTTATTAAGGAGATGACGAACGGGCAAGTGAGAGAGCAGTCACACCTTGGGCAGTCAAACTGTCAGAGATGTGTTTCTTGTCAGTGATGTTGTACTGTTGCAGTTGTAATTTTTGATGCTGGTGGAGTCTCCATAAGGGGTTGTCTCTCCTGTTTGCTCTTTTCCTCTGCTAACGCCTAACCTCTCCTTCCCAAATCTGTGGTTCTTGCTCGTCTGAACTAGCTGTGTACGCCTGAGAATTCAGCAGTGTTAAATATGAAGCAACATTGATTCACGTCAGCTGCAAAGCTAGCCTGTCATTTTGAGAGAAAATAATATTAGCTCAGGGAATTGAAAAAAAGATGTCCTCAGAGCATTTATCTTCAAAGCTTGACCTGAATATTTATTTCTATATTATGTGCCTTGCCTGCAAATGGCGCTTAAATGTAACATTTGATAAACCTGCGCTGTGTTCACAAGGCACACAGCATCCTACTGTCTCCTCTGTGAGTAAATTTTTTGTCTGTGTGGGTTTCTGATCATAGATACAGGATCCAGTTCCTCTCCTACTCTGTGTATGTGTATGCATGTGTATACGCAAATATATTTATATGCTTAGATTGCTTTGTGAGGTTTTCTTTCATATTTTAATCTAATTTAAGAAAGCATAATCCAGATTTTGGTGTGAGATTCAGATATGCGATTTCCTCTAGTCTGTACACAAAATGTCTTTGTACTGCAGAAGAATGTTAAATTAAACTCTGAAGTGTGACACAATAAATCACTGTTGTGTAGCATAATAATAAAAATATGCATTCAGCAAAACAACCCTTCTCCCCTTCTGGGAAGACGAAAAGGCCTGATTCTTTCTGCCTTCTGGTGTGCTTTGGGCACTTATAAACACCAGTCAAATGTGGACTGTGATGTTGGCAGCTTCACATTTGCTCTGCTGGCGACAGTTCCCTGTGGCACAGAGCGATGCAGGACTGGTTTTGCTTGTGATTTGGCCACGGCCAGTCACCACTTGGGACCCTTGCCATGCACACACAAGAGCCCAAAGAAAGAGAAAGCAGGTTTTGAGCTGGTGCAAATTCGGCTTAGTGTGCAGTGGGCTTAGCAGTGTATGTAAGAGTACTAATGTTTGTATTTAAAAGCATGGTCAATCCAGTGAATAAATGCTGCTCCCAGAGATGGGGCCATGGCTGTGGCCACCAGCTGACTGTGTGGTAGGAAGGCAGCATCCAGCTTTCCTGTTGTGCTTTCAGCAGGATCTGCGAAGGGGAGGGTGAGATATGGCAAGGTGTTTTGTTCCTAAAGCAACAGGCGCAAACTCTGCAGGGCTTGAAGCAGTTGTTATGCTCTGTGTGTTTTTGTTTCATATTTTGTGAAGGCTGATCACCCTGAGGTCCCTGAGACAGCTGTGATTGGATATCCACACAAGGTCAAAGGAGAAGGTATGTGAAAAGCACTGTCCTGACATGATACCTACATACACTTTCCTTAATTTCCAACCTGGGCTCCATGTTAGGAGGTGTCTAGGGAACTGGAGGGCAGTTATCCTTAGGTTGACTTGTGTTGCAGCCCCAAGAGGCAGAGGCAGCCATGAAAATAACTGCATGTTCCTAAGCTGGGTGCAGGTATTACTCCCCTAAACTGTTTTCACACATAGTGTTTACATATATGGTAGAGCTTCCTTAAAAAGGATTGCGCTCAGACGTGTCCTTTGAACAGACTGGGAATAGCTGATTTGCATTGGCCAGCTTTTGATCCCACTGTCACTTTGGTAATTTATGTTGAGTTGTCATTGTCACTGAGATCAGTCTGGTCCACAGATGCCAAGACAAGGCTCGGCCATCATTTCAGGGATGGAGTCTGACTCTCTTTTGTAAACAAGATCTATGGTTTTCTTGGCAGTCCCTAGATTGCTCGTAGGAATGATTTGAAACCTGCTTTGGCATTTGAATAAGCATCCCTGGTCTTGCCAGCCAGGATCTAATAGGAGGTATGTGGCTTCTGCTCATTTGTCTTCCAGGTGCCTTTGCTTTCATAGTGCTAAATGAGCGGACAGCTCATATAGACCGTGTCAAAGAAGAGCTCAAAACCATAGTGGCTTCCAAGATAGCAAAATATGCTGTGCCTGACCATATTCTGGTAAGTGGCAGACTGTAACTGGGACCAGGAGCAGGAGTGGTCACATTGAGCAAGCCTCACCTTCCTGCCTGCAGTGCTGCTGTTGTCCCTCTCTGGCAGGACGAAGAAGCAGAAAAGCAGAACTAGCTGGGGAGGGTAGGGGAGGGCATGTGCTCATTCTCCGTGCCTGAGGATCAGCAGTGACCCAAGAGTGGCTCGGATATTACAGCTGGTTCAACCTACAGAGCAGCTTCTTGGTGGGGCATGTTTTAGAGCTACCCTTGAGGCTGCTCCATTTGGGCCAAGTGCTGAACAGTACTTTAAATGGGAAGCACAGAGAGTGTTGAGAGCACCAGGCTTGGCAAGAGCTCTGGCAAAGGGGAACTCTAGGCCCACTCTGTTCCTCAAGATGCACTTGATGTCCCTCTTCACTGTGCAGCATCATCACTGCTCCACATAGCTCTTGCCCTCAGCTAGCCCCTTGCTGAAGCAACACAGCGCTGCTCTCTGTGGCCCTGTGCAATGGATCAGATAAACACCCACTGAACTGTAGAGAAACACCACAACCTTCAGTGTCACTGTGGGGCAGAGTGACACTTTCCACTGCCCAGCTATTTTGCACTGTTAATTAGCATCAGCTCCAGATCCCAGAGCACTGGCTGTCTCTATTGTGTTACTCGGACAGCTGTTCAGCCTGACCCTGGGAGTACTGATGAACACCAGGTGCTGCTTCAAACCTGCTCACCTTTCAGCAGCTCCCTTTGTGTGTTTTGGGAGAGTGCACAAAGCTGCCCCATAGCTGCTCCCCAGGGCCTGTCTGCATCCATTTCACTCTCTGCTTGGAGACAGTGACCAGACCACCTCTTTGAGGGGCTCTGCTTTAGGCACATGCAGGGAAGGGGGACACAAAGACGCAGGTTACAGAATACAACAGGAGCAGGCAAGGGTGGCTTATTCAACCTGGAACAGCCCAAGACATCCTCAGTGGATTGGAGTTGCTCCAGAACTTCCAGGTTTGCAAGGAAACACCTCTATTTCCCTGCGTTCTGGGGTAGTCCTGTGGAGAAGTGCTACAACTCTTTCCTTCGATGTTAGTTAATGCTTTGGAGTTTTGTAGCCTATTGGCCTGATCATGCAGCAAAATGCGAGACCTGCTAGCATCTCTGGTGCCCGAGAACTCTTTACCAGGCTCAAAGCCTGGTAGTCTGCTGCTGAGTCCTTTGCAGGAAGCATAGCCAAGACATTTAACATACTTATGGTTATGAAGGAAGGTGTGTAAGCTGACAGATATAATCAGGCAGAGAGAAGCATCAGCAGACGGAAGTTATTCCTTGAGGAGGCCCCTGTAGTTGGTGTGCAGTATTGCGTACTTTATATTCCTGTCCTGTAAAGGAGAATATGAATGTCTGTTCTGGTAATGTGTTGATCTGTGTCATCATCCTGCCTGAGTTTTCAAGTGTAACTAACTTTATAGTTCAATAGTTAACAGCTTATTCAGGACCTGATTCTCCAAAGTGCTGTGTGTCCTGTAGCACCCAGCCTGGAGATACACAGCAATGAGTAAATGGGGAACAAAGTCCACTTAGGTAAGAATAAGATTTATAGCACAAGGAATTGATGCTAGTGACACTCCTTTCCTTGGGTGTAAACCAATGTGCTCAATGGTTTAGTATTTCCCAGGAGCCTCAGAGCAGCTGTGGCCATGAGACAGTGTGCCGGGCTTAGGACAGTTCAGCCAATTTTCCTTGTGGTTCCCAGCAGGACAGGTTCAAATATGGGTGTGCCTTTCCTTTCTTTGCAGGTGGTGAAACGTCTTCCTAAAACCCGATCTGGGAAGATCATGAGAAGGCTGCTGAGGAAAGTAGTCACTGAACAATCAAACATGGGAGACGTCACCACGCTTGATGATCCAAGTGTCGTCAAGGAGATACTGGATGCTTACCAGAAATACAAGGAGAAGACTTCCTCATAGCAGGCAGCTCTGGAACCATTCTCCTCTGGAACTGCAGAAGGTCTCAAATAAGCAGGCAAATGACATAGTTCTCTCTTGGTGTTTTGTTTAAAAACTCTGTTTCCCCTGTAGGGAAACAAGATTTTCCACTCCACAACATATTTTGAGATGCACAGAGCTAGGAGCAATCTGCAGTTTTGCACAGTCAGTGAGCTCCCTTTCATTGCTTTTAGGGCTGATGTAGAGCAGCCATTGGTGGTTTGAAATGTCATCAGCTATGATGAAATTTAATACTAGCTGAAGCAAGATGCAGATGTTAATGTTTTTCAGTTTAATGCTTCTGTACAGGGAAATGTTTTTATACAATACTTTTGCTGTTTTGAAAGAAACCCTGGTATAAACTTCATAAATTTTTTGTTCAGCTTGGATGTCCAAGTTCAAGTAGCTGTATTTCACTGCAACTGTGGTGCCTTTTCAGCAATGCTGGGTAGACGATTCACATGTATTATTAGGGAAATAAGAAGGACATTGCTAGTCTGATAATTCTTTCTTGTGTTTACCCAGTCATTACCCTTCGACTTTCCTCATAAGGATTTGTTCCTACCACTATATGTCCTGGGAGTTGCCAGAGATGGTGAGCCTGTCACCCTTCATGTCCCACCCAGGCAACCCAGCACTAAGCACTTCCACATGCACAACTGAGCCACAAAGCCTGCTGCTGGGCTCCCTACGTGTCCTCAATGCATTGCCAGTTGCATAGGAGGGGTCTGGTCCCATGTGTTTTTATTCTGCCTTGAGAAACTGAGATTACCAACAGGGTTTTTAAAGTAACTGTCCTCTTCCTCATCGGTGATGACAACTGATCAGTGTTGTCCATGGTGGTTCGCTTCTGCATAGTAGGAGTGGTGGTCTACAACTGGTAGATCTTTGTTGCCAGTTGGTGATTTGTGTAGGTGCCTTTGTTTCTTGAAGTCACTACGAAAGGGATGATGTTTGCTTGCCATCTGTTGGCAGAGCATTGGGAAACAAAATCCTGAAGTGGTCAAGAGATGTTTGAAGCTGAGAGATGTGCTGGAGGGTTCATTGTGACTTGCTGGGCTGTGTGATTTCTGGCCAAGGAATGGTTATTTTAGCCCACTCCCAAATGGCCTCTAATCTTGTTTGCTCCAACAAAGACAGGCACCTACCTGGAGGTAGGTTGGTTCTCCTGTCAGAAGTTATGACTTAATGCTTATCGTTTCAAGTTGGGCCCTACCACGTCTGCCCCTTCCGCATGCTGCCGTGCTGATTTTCCAAAGAGTTAAATGACAAGTGGGTAACTGCAAATTGCTTAATTCGCAAAGAAGAAGGAAGTGCCTCTTAGATGCCTTCTGGAAAATTATGCTAGCATTCCAGACCAGCAACCTCAGAATAGCAGGGAACAATAACCTTTGTCTTTCGTCTGCTTTCAAAATTGCAGCTAATACATTCAGTGTTTTATTTCTGGACTCGTTTTATGATGAACACATTTTGATTGAAGCACTCTTTATATTTGGGCTGTTCAGAAGAATTTGCTAGTAGATCTCCTGTCCTGTACTGTGCCACTGAAGGTCATGGAAAAGCCTGTAGGTGTCAAATGCCTTTGAGACTTCTGCCACTGCTAAATTTGCTTGAAGCTGGCTGCGGGGTTCAGAGTGGTTGGATGGGCCACGAGCATGCCAGGAAGGCACAGTAGGGGACTCCCTCCCCTTTCCCTTGGTGCAAAAGCTCAAGGTATACGCCAGTGTAGCATGGTCAGTGCTGCTTCTGGGAGCATGTACCACAAGGGCTCAGGCATAGCTGCTTCATCTTAACCTGCCTAAGCCAAGTGACTGCTAACCAGAGTTCCAGTGCTGTGGCTGGGGTCATTCCACCAAACCTTGCAGTTCTGCATCTGGCTTTCTCAGATGACAGTCTGCTTAGTTTCATGGAGCTGTGTGCTTTGGCCCACCAAGCCCCTGAGTAACTGGCAGAATCGCCATTTTTTTTGTCGTAGTTTTACAAGGGTTACTTATTGCTGAATTTAACTGGAGCAGCACTGGCTTTTCCAGTAGGAATATGTACTAGAAAGACAGTCTGTGCACCTAACTGGAGGCAGGAAAGGCAGGGAGGAAATGGCTAGATGATCCTGCAGGACTGGGAGAGGAGTGGTGAGTTTTTTGGCCATCAGAGATTCTAGTACCAAATGGGGAAGCAGCCTGCTCGCAGTATGGTGTGTTCTCAAAAGACAGGCATGTTGTCTTAGATCCCAGAGTTCCTCTGAGTACACTAGCTTGATTTGCTGGTTTTTTTTTTGTTTAGTTTGTTTGTTTTATTAAAATTTATTTTAAACCTCTCTAGGGACTGGGTAATACAGTGGGGAATATCAGACTGCAATCCATTTTTGCTTAAGGTAAGTAGACACCCTGTGGACTTTGTGGGAAGGTTTGATAGAGTTGACAGGATATTAGTATTTTAGGAGACAGCCACTACATATATCCTCTGTTGCCATTGCAAAAAAAACCCAAACAAACAAACAAAAACCCCAAAAAGTAAACCAAGCCCCACCCCCCCCCCAAACCCAACAACCTTTCCTTAAGTGATTTTCAGGTGGGAAGCAGCCAGGAGTTAATGCTTTTGACAGAAAAAGTAGACTCCCTTGTTCAAACTACTTGTCTCCATGCAGTCTGAAATACACTGTGGAGGAAGAAAAATGACTTGAACAATATTACACACTTTCCCTTTAGTCAAGAAAGCATTTCCTATATTAGGGATATAGAATTTCCTTGTCCTGTTGACCTGAAATTTCCATGCTAAGGTGTGACCCAGTGGTCACAGACACATGGTCCAATTAATCTGAACTGTCTCACGAAGACTAGCTGTGTGAGGAGCAGTGTGCTTTTGTGCATTGAGACCTTCGTCATACTCTTCTCAGGGAAAATGGGAGATAGGCACACTCCCTCACCTGCATCCCTGTTGTCTCAACCTGCGTGGGCTTAGGGACCACAGCTGCCAGTGAGGTTACAGAATGACCAGGTAGCTGCAGCACCCCAAAAAATTCACAGCCATGCCAGCTATGATGTGGACAGACTAGTTACAAACAAGCCTCACACTGTGAACTTCTGAAGCCTTACAAACACCTTTGCTAAAATCGTGTCACCAGCATGTGCAAGACAGAGTGCTACATGCCTGCCATCCAGTACCATGATAGCCACTCTGCTTCTTCCTTGCACGTTTCCACAGCTGAGCTGTGGTCCTTGGTATGTCCATTTGCTCAGAGGCCCCCTCAGGCTATTCAAAGAGATCACGTGGTGTTGTTGTGCTGCCCACATGGAGTTCTGCAGTGGGCACAGCTCCTGCTGGGCAGCCTCAGCCCCCACCTCTCCTGGTATACCAGCATCAGCTCTTGGAGCTAATATCCCATGCACAGTTCATCTAATAGCATCCTGAGGCTGGTAGAAACAGCTCGGCAGGGCTTGGAACTGATGCTTCTTACAAAAAGAATACTGTGCTTCACTGGGTAGGCTACTCATAGAAAGCTTTGCCAAACATGACATTTTCCAGCCAGAGAAGTCCCCCTTCCTTCTTTTTCCCCATGATCTCTGCTAACTGCAAGTAGTTGCATCTTCAGTGATGAGTTGCGTTTTCCATTTTCATTATTCCCTGGACACCACGAACATCCACGCTGGTGCGTGGCGACAGAGCTTTCTGCACTGCCTCGCATGCAGCAGCCTTACCCCACCACCCAGCCTGTGGTTCAGGGAGGGGCTCAGCCTGCAGAACTGGCACTCATGTCCTCAGTTCCTGAGACGCTAGGAAGGAGGTTGCTTGTGAAAAACTGTGGCCCTGCAGTCTTAAGAGCTGATCTTCACTAAGCAGTGAAAGAGGTAATGATATATGGAATACTTTACAGTGGGGTCATGGGGCAAACTTGGGGGTTATTGCTTCATTTAGAAAAGTGGAACTGTTGAATTCTAAATGTTTGTGTGTCCTTGAGTAACATGTGGGTAATTTGCCAGATTGCCTTTACAGCTTCATTAAAAAAGATCCAGAGTACTTTTACCTGCTGCAATTTGTTGCAAAGGGCAAATGTGCTTGCTTTTTTTCCCCACTTGGTTTTGCCAGTGAGACCTGGTCATGGTGCCTTTTGCCCCGCTGGAGACACAGGCCATGATTTTCTTAATTTTAGGAAGGGAAAGTCTGTTTTTCTAGAGATGAGGTGTGTGTGTAAAGTCTAATGTTAAGCCTTTAATGTCATTTTGTTTTCTTGTAATCATGCTTTAGACACATTTATTGTCCTTGACTGAAATCAGCTTCTTCAATGATCTCTGCATTCATATTTTCATTAAAGAAAATAACATTTCTATGTGTGATGGGTTGGCTTTGCTTTATAGTGTCTGGCCCTCTGTCCCCTAAAGGGTCCCAGACTTTTTCAGTTCTTTGGACTTGGCTTCTGCCTGTCCTGATTACTTTAGTTTGCCTGTATAGGACAAAGAAGGGCAAAGGAGTTTGAGATCAGGATGAGTCATCCTGTGGCCCAAATTGCTGATTTGCTTTGCTGCTTTTCTCTATAAGGAGTAGCTCATAGGAAATGAGTTGCTGCTAGAAAACTGCCGCAGAAAAACAACTCAAAAAGTTGAAGAACTAGCATTTGTATGTCAGTAAGCTGCATGTCTCCTGTAAATCACAAGGTCCCACAGCTCTACACTCATTTTCCTGTGTGATGCAAACAGAACAATTAGTGGGAACAATTACTTACCATTAGTTGATAAGGACGGTTCAGCTACTCGTGTTGTGCATAGCGTGCACAAGTAGAAAAGGAGTGAAAATGGGATGTGTGTGGGGAACATGAGAGAGCATTGTGTAGAAAGTGGGTGTGTAGCCATCCTAGAGCCAAGCAGATGAGAAGAAAAGTCCTAGAGCCAAGCAGATGAGAAGAAATTTGTTTCCGGGTGCCATGGATCGTTTGTAAGTGTCAGGAACACATTCTCTGCAGGCTGCCTTGGCTATTAAGAAGTGAGGAAGATAATGTTTCACCCTTTACATACCACGTGGATGACACTATAGTTGTAATGCAGGGATGGACAGCAAATACCCTCATTAGCCACTCCAGCAGCTGCTTCTGGAAAGGTTCCAAAGCCACTTTCACTCTGGCAACCTTCTGGCAAGTGTCTCTGACAAGTCACGGAAAGGGCTAGAGAGAAAGGCAGGTGCCCATCTCCTCACTTTGTGTTTTGCTACTGCAGCTTCCCTGATTTATTTACAGAGAATTTATTGGTAAAATGGAGATGCTTTTCCAGCCTAGCACAGTTATATTCAGGGGCTGTCTCTGTGGCCAGTTAAAGTCACAGAAACTTACTTCAGCAGCAAGTTTCTGTTTTTAAACTGAGGAGGAACAGATGATTCTTTCTCAGCTTGAAAACAGACAATTCTGGACAGGGACTTGTCTGCTGCCTGAGTCTAGAGGTGCAGTGTGTTTTTCATGGCAGTGAGCCTAGCCCTGCTTTGTCCTGGGTAGAAGGATTTGGGAATGTAACTGCCTTTTGGGGTGGAAATGGCTATGCAAAATTACCAGCCTACAACCATTGGTAATGAATGATCTGCCACAGCAGCTTTTCCAGTCTTGCTTCTATTCTTCTGTAGCTGGTATGTATCTGCCTGGACTCCCTGTGTCAGCAGTGACAAAGCTTACTTTGGCTTTTGGGTGTGTTGAAGCCGGGAGGGTGGAAACCTAGCATTTTTTAGTGCTCATCCTGCACTGCAGAAGACTCAATTAAGTGTCTTTTTCTACCTGTTGGACCTTGGGGATGCTGTTTTAGTCTTCTGTGCCTCAGCCCTCTACACCCCCAAGGAACGACAGCAGCCTCACAGCAGAGCTGGGAGAATTTGTGGAATACTACTCAAAAGGCCCTGGGGTGAGATGGTTGTTCAGGAAAGCGGGTGACTTTAGGGAACAGTGCTCCTAAGCTCTCTTGCAGCTGCTGGGCCTGTTGCCTGAATTCAACCCAAACAGAAAAAAGGCCTACCCCCCACCTCCCTTTACTGGCCACAGCTCCTCCCTGTGGAAAACCCACACGTTTTGTTACATGATGCCAAAACGCCTTTCCCATTCCTTCGGAATTCTTTGTTCCAGCCCTTGCCTATTGAGCTGCGCTTGCTAAATGCTGTTTTTTAGTCTGATCTTGGCCCTGGCACCCAGTGTCCTTCCTGTAATGCTGCTGCCCCTGAGCAAGGCAAAGAAGCCAGGAAGAAATCTCAGCACGTTGTGTTACCCAAAAGGCCAAGACAGGAGCAAAAGGTGATGTTCTGGGAGCCTGTGGGCTGACAAAGACAGGGGAGCAGGTGTCACCCCTTGCATCTGGATTAAGCCATACCCAGGGTACCAAAGTCGTTGAGGGGGACAGGCAGCTCTGCCAGCTCCAACCCCCGCCACTGGCTCCCGGAGCCGGGGAGGGATTAGCCCTCCACGCCCCAGAGTCCCCCGGCGGTCCTCTGCCTCCCCGCCGTCCCACAGGAGACCATTACCCCCTCCCTCCCTCTGTTCCCCCCTCGCGGTTTCCTGGCGCCATCTTGCGGGCGCTGGGACTCGGGCTCGCCGCGCCCGGGGGAGGGACGCCTGCAGCCCTGGCCCTGCCCACAGAGGTCCCCGGCCGCCCGGGAGGCAGCGGTGGAGCTCGCTGAGATCCCCGTGGCGGCAGGGTAGCTATTATTCCGCCCTGCCCTCCGGAGGGGCCGGACCCAGCAGCGGCGAACGTACAGGAACGGCTGCCTACTCTGGCCCGCCGCGGCGCGGGGACGACTGCCGCCTGACGAGGGTGGGGGCGGGGCCGCGGGGGTGTTTGGGGGGCGGGGCCGCGGGGGCGGGGCCGCGGGGGTGTGTGAGAGGGCGGGGCGGGCGGCGGGAGCGCCGGTGGCACCGGTACCGGCAGCATGAATGAGGCGGAGGGTCTGCGGCAGCGCCGGTCCGTCCGCTCGCAGGTCATCACCGAGGACAGCCCGGCGCAGGAGGCCAAGGAGGGCAGGTGGGGACCTCCTCGGCCCCACGGGGGAGGGGGGCCTTCCGTGACCGTGGGGGCGGGGCAGGCCTAGGCTGAGGGGAGAGGAGGGCCGGGACGTGACAGGGGAAGCTGAGGGCACGGGTCCGGCCGGTGCGTGGTGGTGCTCGGCCGGACTCGGGGAAAGGGCTGGGTCTGGCCGGGGAGCCCAGGCGGAGGGTTCGCGATGGGCGGGCGGGCGGGCTGGGGGGCCCGGCCTGACCCGGGGCTGTAAGGCGGTGATTAGGCCTGGCCTGCGGGAAATGTGCTGGGCGCGGAGAGGCTCCGCTCGGCCTGGCCTGACCCGGCTCCGCAGCGGGTGCTTCTCTCCCCAGTGCTCCTGCTTCTGCTGGAGGTGGCTGACGGAGGGAGGAGGGTTTTGGGCAGGGCCTGCACACCTGCTTCTGCCAAACTGCAGGAAGAGTTCTTAACCAAAAAAAAAAGGTTAAATTCGTGGCTATTTTTTAAAATGGGTCTGTTTGAGGACTTTTGCTGGTCAAGAAATAACAATTATCCCATTGCAGCTTGCACAGATTTATTGTGGGCGTGATTAAGTCCTGTATAACTCTGGTTAGTCAGCTTATATTTGGCAATAGTTTACAGAGTAATCCTCGGTTCAAAGACTAGTCTATACGTGTCTGAGATACAATAACCTTATAAACAGTCCATTTGTTTGTGGCTAAGTTAAAGAAGGTTCCATTTACAATTTTCTGTTTAGGAATTTTATAAAAAATTGGCTTCAGTGTAACTAAAGGCAATAGCTGCAATAAGAAAGTGGTGGTGTTTGCTTTGCCTTCCGCTGAATGAAGTAGTTGATCACTTATAATACTTCGGTTCACCATCTGTTGTGTCTCTTCCAGTTTGAGTACCTTGCAGATTCTTATCTCTGCCCTTCAGGGTCATCAGAATGAAAGACTGTATATGGTGGCTTGCATGCGTAGCCCCTGTTTTTGAAGGAGAGCATCGGCATCTCTCAGCTTGAGAGGCTGCTCTTCCTGGCTTCAGCCGCTCTTGGTAACTTTGCTCAAATCAGTTTAATTTCTAGGGCTCCAGCAACGATCCAGAGTATCCACAGGTCCTGTTTTCATGAGGCTGTCCTGCATGAAACCAGTTGAAGAAATTCTGGAGTCTGCCCTTTTTCTGGCTGGGAGCCATGGCAGAAACTCTTGATTGCAGTTACTTTTCCCTCTGGCCACCCAACAGCTCTTTTGCCAAGAGGATGAGGCAGCCTCGACTCCTGGCTATGGTGGCCTACAGTATCGTCTTGCCAGCCCACTGTCTGTCTTCAAGAGTTTGTGCAATGGCTTCTCTTTTTAGTTCTTAGTAGCAACTAAATTGTTGTTATTACAGCTGGAGTCCTGGTAAATTGAATTATTGAGATTTGTGGCTGGTGTCCATGTAGGATTAATTATCAGAGGCACAATTAGCTAAGGATTTCTGTTTTGCTTATCAGTGTTGGTGAACCAATACTTCAGTGGTTCTTTCCAGTAACCAGTCAGTAACTTACAGTTGTTGGTATTCTATATTGGGTGAGTTTTATTTGTTTATTTTTATAAGGATGCTGAGCAGCTGACGTTTTAATTTTTTTAAAAAAGTTTTGGGGTTTTATTTAAATTCTTGTGGTTTCAGCAGTGTCTAAAGTAGTTCTTGCAGTTTGCAGGCTTGAAGTATGAGTTTGTCACCTCAATGTTCCTGCCTTTTTCCTTCATTGGCAGTTCCTTGCTAGTTTGAATGAGGATCAGAAATATGACCTTTACTTAAATCATGCTTTCAGGAGCTTTAATTAAGTTGGCTTTGGCAGATGCGTTCCCATCCATCTTTAGCTGCTTCCTTTTGTGTGAGCTGTTCTCAGATGTCACAAAGATGCTTGGGTGTCTGCTGATAGTACTTTTAATCTTAAAGTATTGAGCCTTCATCTTCTGAAGGACAGTGGAAGGAGAAGGCTGACAGCTGAAGTCTTTGTCTTTGTGTGAACTTGGGGATTGCCTTGTATCTCTACCACCTACTCTCAATTCCAGATCCAAGGGGAAACAGATTGGGAGGTTGTTGCTTCCTCGAGACATCTACTGTTAGAGCAGGAAGTGCTGAGTTCTTATAATTAATTACAAGGGCAGTCTGGCTCTTGGAAAGTATGAAGAGGTGTAAGTGCAGATGAGAAAGCTTGTTCTGAAGCATTTTCACAGCCTGGTCCAGCTCAGATGGAGACAAGCTTAGTGCTGTAACACTGCTGAAGTTCATGATGGGAATGCTGTGCTCTTGAGTACAAGCGACAAAATTTATTTTTCGCTATATCTGAGAGCAGGAGTAATTAGGCATGCTGGTGGAAAGGAGTTAGGCTGAGGTGGTGAGTGCCTGGGGGGAGCTGGGGAAAGTTTGGTGACCAACAGCAGCAATGCTAACACTTCTTGGAGTGGGCTGAACTGACTTTGGGCTAGCAGCAGCAGCAGCTCTTGTGGCAGGCTGTCAGCATTGTTGTAGCAGTCACCTTGGCACAGCCTGGTGATTTGCACAATGGCTTGTGATGGCCTGTTGGGTACTGTGCAGAGCTGGGGAAACTGGGGCAGGCCTGCATCCTAACCGTCTACACCTGATGCCAGAAGAGAGGGGCTGGGAGCAGTTGTACCATCAGGAAAGAGCTGTGATAGATTATGAATATTCTGACTTCTGTACATTGTGCATGCAAGCGGTGAGCAAATCCATGCCTAGTTTTGTACTTGCTGTTCCAGCTGATAATCCCAGAGGTTACCTTGATGCTGATATCAGTACTGCAAGTACATGTCTCTTGGTTGTGCTTTGGCTTGAGTTTCAAACCAATGTTCACTAAGTTACACAAGCTTTTATTTAACTTCCTCTAACGTTTGCTGTTTTAGTTGAACTTTTCATACAGAATTTGTGCTGGGATGAAAACCATTGCCAAAACTGAAGATCAAGTTAAAGAAACCCCAATGAAACAACATCACCTTCCCTCCATTTCTTGTGGTTTTTTTTGTTGTTTGTTTGTTTGTGTTTTTTGTTGTTGTGTTTTTTGGTGGTTTTTTTTTTTAGTCAGCTGTAACCTGTAGCATGCATGAAATCTGTACATGAAAGTACTTTGCCTTAAATGATGCCAGTATGCTGAGACTGGATAAATATCCCTTTCTATTATCCTAAAGGGTTCAAAATGGACCTTAAAGGTCATTCAGGATGGTGGTTGGGCAAAAGTATTTCTGGTTCCTTTTGTGAAGAAAATAGGCCGTGAAAGAATTTTTAAAGACTATTGTATCTTAAAACAGCTTAACATGTTAATCCTATTTCCTGTCTGGTTTTGGCAGTACTTACAGCAGCAAGGTGTTCCGTGTTACCTTCTTGACTTTGGCTGCATCTCTAACTGTGCCCCTGCTTGGAGTAACTGTTCTACTGGATTGTCCTATAGACCCTCAGCCTATAAGGTAAATTGTTGCTTTTTTTTTTTTAAATAAATGTTATTGAAGCATAACTTCTAGTATGTGTTGTGTTGTTTTTTGGGGGGATTTTTTTAGCAAACAAGAGTCAACCGTGTAAAGTGGTTCTAACTGGATTAAGAAACTGGGGAGTGATTATCCATTCCCACAGCTTACTTTGCATACTCAGTCTGTTTCTGAGCCATCTTGTGCAGTTGTGTGTCACTACTGATCATTGAAGAAGCTGAATTACTTTCTTTGATCATTAATCTAGAAAGTGACTTTCTGCTGTCCAAGCTGTCAGTGGAGCTTGTGATTACTTAGGTGCACTCTTGCCTTCTGTGAAACAAGAACTTCATTTTCACTAAGGACCAAGCTGTACCTCTGCTATTATAGTTCTGTCAAAGAGAGACTGTTTATCTGAGGATGGAAATTGAAATGAATAACCTGACTGGGTTGATTTGGTGCTTTGTACAAGTGGAACCATATGGGGATGTTATATTTAAATACAGATCTCAGAAGGCTATGCAGCTAGGTGACTTCTGCCCTGTCTGAATTTATAAACAACTGAATCGAGGTCTGCATCAAACGTGTAGCTTGAGAAGACGTGACCTGTGTTGGGAGAAGTGCGCGAAACACACTGACTGGTAGCATAGGGTGGAGTCACGCTGTTTAGTGCTCCTGGCATTTTGAAGTAAGTGAAAATGCTCAGTCTGCTAAATATTTATGATCAACTTGATAATTCATTAACAAAAAGGAACAATACTGTAAATATCTCTAGAGGCGAAAGAAACAATGCGGTAGGGTAGTACTTACAAGTCTTGCCAATGGGCTATTAGACATAAGCTGCCTCATTGCAAAGCATAATGAAATACTTTCTGCTGTGGTTGGGTTTAATAAAATCCAGTTCCCTGAAGTACATTGCAACTGAACAGTAATTCTGAAAGCCAACAGAATACGTCTGTAATGCTTTTCCTATTACATAGTCCTGGTCTAATTCTAGTCCAGGGTAACAGTATTCTGCATGCTTACATTTCTTACTTTAAGTCCCTTTTGCAAGACTATTCGTCCTGCCCAAATCACTGGCTTATATTGCTATATGTTCTTAATTAGCTTCTTAGCTTCATTGCCAGAAGTGGTTCCAGTTTGTACAATAGATAGGATGATTCTGTGTGACGTTTATGAAATGTTTTGAAAAAGCCCAAGGAGGTAGGTGCTGCCTGATTCAATCCCTTCAGTAAAAGAACATGTAGAAATTGCATTTGCTAATAGTGATGTTATTCCTGTAAGCCACTGGAAATGATGAGGAATAAGGGGGGGGGGAGAAGAAACCAGATGTGATCTGTGAAACACCATGTCAAATTCCTGCAACTCTGGTTTATTTCAAGTTCTTTACCTGTGAGCCTGTCTTGGATAACAGTGATCCCAGGGAGGATTTTCTGCTTGCAAACACAACTGTCCAAAGCTCCCAGCAAATTAATTCCTTATCTGAAGCCTGTTATCCTCATCTGAAACTCTCTAATGCTTGGAAGAAGGGACAGAAAACAAATTTATTTTAGCACTGTGAAGACATGTCTGCTGTAAATCTTCTGTGGACAGGAGCTAGTAATTCGGTTGGCTTTGCTACTGCAGTAATACATACTTAAAGAAAAGTTTGCTGCCTGTTAGCAGACCGATAAAAGTATGTATTTTTCTCTCCTTTTGAATTATTTGTGTTCTGAACCTGTTTTTGTCAATTTTCATACCTTTTATAGTTTGCAATTTCAGTTGACATTTTCCCCCCAGTCACTGAAGCTCTAGAAATTGTAATGATTTTCACCATATGAGTAGCAGAGTTGCAATGTGGTTAATGACAAATAGGTTCTGGATCCTGTGAAACTGGGCAAGTTTTGGAGTCAAACCTCATTTTTTTTAAGATTCTACAGGTGGAAGGTGTTTGCTTATGGCCATATAAGGAGTTATTTAAAAAAATTTTTTTGAAAAATTATTTCAAAACCTGGCCTAGGGAGCTTTAGCATATTCATGTGAATGAACACCTAATAGGCTTACCACCCTGGGCGTGTATGCAGCTTTGAGTAATAACTTGAAATCCTTAACTCATTGAGACTGAGGTGGCTTATGTGTGTGTTTTTAAGAACCTAAGAAGCTGAAACATGTTTGTTAGCACAGTTAAGGCTGGTTTTGAAGCACAGTGCTTTGGGGCCTGGTATTTAAGTTGAAGCTGTGTAGGCATCTTACTGCTTCCCTCCTCCACGTTTCTGTAAATGGTTGGAACTCCAGTTGGTTTGAACCTGGCTATTTAAGTGAATAAGGGCTTGCAAGACTGGATCTTATTTTGTCATTTTGACGTTCAGTTCAATGCCCTTTAAGTTTATGTGCAACTTAATCCTCTGAGTTGGTCTTTCTCTGTGGGAATGCATTCAAGTCATGAACTAGAATCTGTGTTTCAATATGGTATGAAAGCATGTGTGCTGCAGTGCTCAATCTACCAGCACACTTTTTTCCCTAGCTGTATGCTAATTAGTAATGAATCTTCTGCCCCCCCGACCCCCCCCGCCCCCCCCCCCCCCCCGGTGAAAATGCAATACAGTGTCAGATCTCGCTGTATTGGAGTGTTGGAGGACAGCAAGTTGACCATGAACCAGCACCGTGCCCTTGTGGCCAAGAAGGCCAATGGTATCCTGGGTGCATAAAAAGGAGTGTGGCCAGCAGGTTGTCGGAGGTTATCCTCCCCCTCTACCCTGCTCTAGTGAGACCACATTTGGATTACGGCGTCCAGTTTCGGTCCACCCAGTTTAAGAAGGACAGGGAACTGCTTGAGCAAGTCCAGCAGAGCGAGAGCTACCAAGATGATCAGGGACTGGAGCATCTCTCTTATGAAGAAAGGCTGAGAGATTTGGGTTTGTTCAGCCTGGAGAAGAGAAGACTGAGGTGGGATCTTATCAATACCTATAAATATCTAAAGGGTAGGTGTCAAGAGGATGGGACTGGCCTCTTTTCAGTGGTGCCCAACGACAGGACAAGGGGCAATGGGAACAAGTTGGAACACAGGAAGTTCCAGCTAAGCATGAGAAAAAACTTCTTTACTGTGAGGGTGACAGAGCAGTGGCACAGGCTGCCCGGGGAGGCTGTGGAGTCTCCTTCCCTGGAGACATTCAAAACCCACCTGGACACGTTCCTGTGCCCCCTGCTCTAGATGTTCCTGCTCAAGCAGGGGGGTTGGACGAGATGATCTCCAGAGGTCCCTTCCAACCCCTGCCATTCTGTGATTCTGTAAAATGCCAGGCTTTTAAATTTAAAAATCTTTTTGCTTAGGTATTTGCATATATCTGCTTAGGAAAAATTCTGGTACAAACGACTCATTCAGCTGAGTAAGAAAGCAGTTATTCTTTTCTGTTGTGGCAATGCAGAAATGCTTTGCCTTTGTGTAAGATAGATGAATTGGAAACGTGTTGTTGGACTTGAAGCTGTATAGATTTCCAGATACGTCTTAGGAATACATAAATGCAACTTTTCTTATCATCAGAACCAGAAAATTATGGTCCTTGATGAACAAGAGTCAGTTTTTCAGCTTGTCGGCTGTGTTTTCTTTTTTGAAATATGCTGTATGTAAAGCATAGGACAGGTTTGCAGGAGTTGGCGAACTAGAAAAACAATGATCCAATACGTCGCTAAAGAGCGTTTGCAGATTTGTACAAAGGACTATGAGGTCTGTGTTCTGTTTTGCAGTTTGAAGGAACCTCCACTCCTGACAGGTGCGCTAGAGCCCAATATCAAGTTACGCAAAGCTGAGCGGTTATGGGAAAATCAGCTGGTCGGACCAGAGTCCATTGTCAATATTGGGGGTAAGCACTGACAGTATATGTTTTTAAAGAAGGGTCTTTGAATGTTGCTGTATTGGTAAGGGTTTGTTCAGCCATATAGTTCTTAGATAACAAACTCTGGAAGTTATTTTGAATATCGAGGTATTTTTTTTTAATAAAAAAAATGTGTTATGCAGCAAAACCTGGTGGCTATATACTGTTTTTCTCCTCTTTCCCCAGTATAAAATAAGTTTTGTTGCCAGATTAAAAATCCCTGTCTTCCAGGATTGTTTGGAGGAAGTGGTCCCATTTTTCATTTGTCTAACTCTTAACTGGGAATTAATATTTACAAGATACTACCTACTCTCTTAATGCTCATTGACTCTGAGGAGCTGAGATTTGTGATGTTAATTTTTGCTTATATGTTTACATTTTAGTGCTGTTACATGCATTACAGGTGCCATCCTATATCTCTCTCTTACCACACAATGCATTCTCCCCAAACCACAAACCTCTGAGTAGTTTCTTAATGAGGTGACTAGGCTTGTAATAGCAGGACACCCACTTAGTAGGAAACCAGCTTTGTGCAGGGGTTGTTTCCTGTGCCTCCTGAAGGGGGTTAAAGCTAGAAACTACTCCTGACATATGAGTTCTTGACTGTTTCAGTGTGAAAAGGAAAGGGTGTGGGAGTTGCAAGCAAGGCCCTTACTGAAACATCCTTCAGTACAAGAGGTGCTCAGTAGCCATATCATTTATTTTCCTTCTGCTATATCTTCTAATAAACTAATAAAATATTATTAAAAATTATTTTACCCAGCAAGAAACTAATCTAAGTTCCTTCCTCAGACTATGCTTATTCTGCCCATCTCTGTTAACAATGTGCTAAAGTGATTACCTGAAGCCACTGGCTCTTTTCTGTTACCTAGTTCCGTCAGTCTCATTGGAAACTCTTTAAGGAAACCTTCCTGCAAGGGACAACTGACCTATGGGTGAAATAATCAACCTGATTGGGAATAAGTTTTGTATGAATAAATGTTGAAGTATTCTTATTCCCTTTTAAAAGTGTAATTAGCAAACTTAAATCTTCAGTTGAACTGGAGATGGAGAAGTCCAAGCAATGGGCTCTACTAATCCAATGGTCTTTCATTTAATTTGGTTGTATGGAAGAGTTTGTGTGTTGTTTGTGTTCAGTGAATCTGTCTTATGCTATCACATGGCTTAGCATGCATACAGTAATTTGGCAAAGGTTTTGGTTTGGGTGGTTGTTCAATTGCTATAGTTTTTGGAAGTCTTCTCCAGAACAGATACAATATGAGCACTGGCAGGTGTCCGGCAGCCTATGTGGACTGTATCAGAATGAGAAGGTTTATCTAGTCAGTCTCTCATTGAAGAGCGGCAAGATGGATGCAGAGCCTGATCACCTTTTATGATATAGAAATTTGTTCAGAGGGATCAATCCAGTGACTAGCCATTAAGTTGTTATGTCCACCTTTAACCAAGGATTTGGACCACTTACAGGTGAAAAGCTTTGTATCCCATATTCATAATTCCTAAGGCTTAAATCCTTCCTCTTCCTTTTGAGTTGGAAGAAATCTAACCAAATACTTTTTATTTGCCTTCATCTTTCCCCTTCCCTCTTTATTCTTTTGTTATGTCTGAAGAAGACTGTTACTTCACTGTAACTTAAACATCAACTCTACTTCATGCTAGTAGAAGGATCACGTAAAAGGATGTTCACCACTACAGTTTTGTGATCAATCTAATCACACCAGTTGTTTTTGCAGATGTGCTATTTACTGGGACAGCTGATGGGAAGATTATCAAAATTGAAGATGGGGAAATACAAACAATAGCTAGAATTGGCCACGGTCCTTGTGGTGAGTGACAGCTCCTGAACATAATGTACCTGAAAATGTCTGGGTCAGGGCTTGTGTTCATTAAACTGGTGTTCTGTCTGGATTGCTCATGCAAGTGCATATCTTCCTCTGTAGCATTTTTTTAACAGAAATATTAATATATTTGTACGAGTGGAATATGTATATAAGCCCTGGAAGGAAGAGCAGAACAAAGGGCCAAATGGATGGGAATGGGTGCTCTTGATAACAAAGAACACTGTTCCCAGCAGTAAAATTTAGGAATGCGGGTTTTTTATGTCATAACTACAAGGCCTGCAGTCTCGTAATGCTGATCATGGGTGACTTGTCAGTAGAAGATCCTGTATCTTAACACCAGGATGAAGATGAGGTTGAAGTGCATCACAAACATTCCTTTTCCTGTTAGTCCATCTAGAAAAAGCATGTATCCTAAACAAGAAAAAAATGGGCAGCAACCTGGCCTAATATTTATGGAAGCTGAAGTCGGCAAGATTGAGGTGAAGGGCCATAAAAAACTGAGGACTCCTAAACAAGTGTGAGTGAATGAACTCTGAGATAATGTGTGAGTTGAAAAGATCAACTTATTTAGAGGATTTTGAAAATAAATATCACTTCCCCATCTACAAAATTTTGCCTTGCATGTCATGTACTAATTCCCCTTCCTCTGTTTGTAAGTACAGCGGGGGGTTGTGGTGGCTGCACCTGCTTTAGCAGAGACCTTCCATTGGTCATGATATTTCTGTCTTCTCACCACTGAATTGCAGTTATGTCTTGTTGAATTCCACACCTCTTTCTGAACCACTTATTTGATTCATTTAATGAGATTTCTGGAACTGAGTGAGAAAAACTGGTAGTAGCTTGTTTATTAACAGAACCATTTCTATGGGGAAGCTTAACATTGGCCATCTCAGTACTGCCTGAGTTGGGGAGGGAAGTGGAAAGGCTGTAGCTGACTACCTTCTCCAGAAGTTTCTTTTACTCATCTTTCAAACTGCAGATATTCTGAAGTTCTTAGTTCTTCAGGACTCAAGTAGACACATTTTTCAGATTTGCAGTATTCCCCTTCTTCCTCACTTAGAAGTCTTCAGTGTCTGTGTCTTGAGAAACCAGCTCTTTCATGACAGTGTGGGAGCTTTCCAGAAAAAGAAAGTTCCAATATGTGCATGTAATTTTTTTTTTTATTTAGAAAAGAAAAAGAAACCCGTAGTAAAACTGATTCTTTCTGAGAAGTGTTTAATTAAATCCAATTTTCTTACATTCAGTCCTACTTGGGGCAGCTCTTAGCTATCTACTGGCCTGGCAAATTATGAGATTCTCTCTAGACTGGTGAAAACATGGGGATATCTGTTTCACTCACACCTAGGAAAGTAAGAATCATTTCTTTAATGGATGTGTGTGGTGCTGGCCATAGAGTTTCATTAAGTTACAGTTTGACCTACGTAGGTAGCCTGAATGCCTTGTATTTATTTCTATTGGGAAAAACATTTAAAAATTGTTTCCTAAGGAACTCCTGAAGATGAGCCAACATGTGGAAGACCACTTGGCATCAGAGTGGGGCCAAATAACACCCTTTTTGTGGCAGATGCTTATTATGGACTCTATGAAGTTAATCCTGGTACAGGTATGACTTTTCTGCTCAAAACTTATCTTCCACTGACAAATCTGGCCTTCATTTGCAGTTTTGCCAGACACTGGAGGCAAAACGATGCTTGACTTCTTTGTAAAGTGGGTTTGGAGCTGTCTGGATGAAATATGCTGTGTGATATTTATTTTCTTGTAGCAATCACTTCCTCTCTATATCTGTCTGTCTGGATCAGAATTAACAGTGGCTTATCTTCTGCTTTTGGTTGTCAAAATTGGTACCTCAGGATCCATGAATAAAGCTCTGTGTAATTGTTTCTGTTTTCATTATGGGGGAAAAATATTGCTGTTACATAAACTTTTTGTCACGTTTGCTGTACTTCTGTTTCTGCCTTGATCTCGCTGTATGGTAGTGAAGAGCTCTTAACTTCCCTGTAACCCCAATCTGTAGAAAGTGAAGCGAAATGTATTTTGGTGTGGCTGAAGACCAAGTGGCTTGTCCCTGCTGGAAAGGCACTTCTGCATCGTGCCCTTTCTTATGTGTCTCTGAGCCAGATCTCAGCTTTAGCAGCTGTGCTCTCAGAAAGCGATAGTTGCTTTTGTGTGGGGATGATTTTCTCACACCGTATACTTCCAGACTGGCTTCAGGTGGGGAGAAGGAGGCTAGCCAACTGCTAGATGAGGTGTAACCATAGGGCTCAGACTGTGTGGATCTGGGAGGTTTTGATCAAGGTCTCCCCTTTTGATGGCAGACAGCTGCCATATTAGCTCAGTCATGACAAAAACAAGTAAACAAACCAACCCAAACCCTGTGCCAAAGATTACTTCAATAGATTTTGATTCATTTTAGATATTTGACCTTAATAATTTGCCTGGTAATACGTGGCAGAGCTGACTGCAGCAGAGCATGTTAGTGAACCTGCTGATGTTTTAATGTTTAGAAAGTATTACTCTCTGTTCCTACAGATTTATGGGGAAAGAGGGAGTGGTGACTGGTTTGCCTGCATCTTTCTACAAGGTTGGGACCTGAGTTTGCACTTGGTTTTATATGAGCTTCAGAAACATGAAAAGTCTGGCACTTATCAATATGGAACATCATCTACTCTTCTGGTTTTTTTTCTCCTGGTCATTCATGTTCGGTCTTGAGTTGTTACATTACAACCCATAACCTTATTACTTAACAGAGGCAGGAATGGAAAAAATGTGAAGTGCCTGCTAATTTCATGTTAGTACTTAACTAATTTCCATGGCAGGACATACAAAAACTTGTCTTCTCTGTCTTTTCGGGTTTTTTTTCTTCTCTCTGTAACCAGGTGATACAAAAATGCTTGTGTCAAACAAAGCACTAATTGAAGGACAGAAGTTGTCATTTCTGAATGATCTTACAGTGACCCGGGATGGGAGGAAAATCTACTTCACTGAGTCCAGTAGCAAATGGCAAAGACGAGACTACTTATTCTTGCTAATGGAAGGCACAGATGATGGGCGGCAAGTATCTCTTCCCCAAGGCATTTAACTTATTGTAAGCTCAGCTTCCTTGGTCTTCAAGTTTTTTCTCTTTATAAACCACTGTGCAAACACTGCACTGCCCAGGAGAGGGTGAGAGGATGTGTGGATGTTGCTAATGAGACATGCAGCAAAATAAATTAGATTCTTCTTTTTCCTTCAAGAAGACTTGCATGGAACGTCTATTTTAAAAAGGAAGGTGTTAGCATTAAGTTCAGCCTAAACCCTTCATGAATGCTGCCAGTTTCAAGTGGCTTAGTATTTCTTCTGTGTTCATAAAAAGCCAAAAATGCTTCCTGGCTATTCTGCCTTTTTAACTTAGGTGAAATGCATGTAAGAGAAGATTGAATGCCTGGAGGATGAAACCAAGGTGAATAAATATTTTTCTTCACTCAAAACCATAATATGATGCTTTCTTTTTAGCCTGCTTGAATATGACACAGTAACAAAAGAAGTGAAAGTCTTAATGAAGGGGTTGAGGTTTCCCAATGGTGTCCAGCTCTCTCCTGCAGAAGACTTTGTTCTGGTGCAGGAGACAACCTTGGCTAGAATCAGGAGGTGGGTATGACTTTGCTGAAATTATTACCTCTCTCTGTTTAGAGATTGCTTCAATAACTGAGTTGAATGACAAAAGAAACCCTACACTCTATTCATGTTTAGATATCAATGGCAAAGAAGGTGGCCTTCCTCAATGCTTAATTTTTTCTTTCACTGTAAATATCTGGACTGCATAGTCTTTCCGTCAGTGGCTCCTTGAGCATAACAGAGTAAGCTGACGTGGCTGTGCTGTACTTCCCCATACCAAAATAAGGAAAAAAAGATTAGGGTTTTTTAAAGTGAATTACTTTTGGGACTTTTATTTATTACTTAGACTGCTTGAGTTAAGATGTCCTAATCCTACTATTGTAACTTTCAGGTATTATGTGTCTGGGCTGATGAAGGGTGGAGCAGATATGTTTGTTGAGAATATGCCTGGTCTTCCAGATAATATCAGATTAAGCAGCTCTGGAGGATATTGGGTAGCTATGTCAGCTGTCCGGCCTAATCCTGGATTTTCTTTGTTGGATTTCTTGTCTGAAAAACCATGGATTAAAAGGATGATATTTAAGGTAAAAAAAAATTATCACCTTTAGTATAGGAATGGAAGTGAGAAATGTTTTTCCTCTTCCTTCCTCTTCATAGGCAGATCTTTAAATGTGTGCTTATGTTCTTCGCTGCTTTTTCCAAGGACTATGGAATGGTTTTGACTGTATAAGTGTCTGAGATCTAATTGTGGAGAGAAAAATATTCTGTTGTTAATTTTCTTTTTTTCTTTTCTTTTAGTTGCTGAGTCAGGAAACCGTGACAAAGTTGGTGCCCAAATATAGCCTTATTGTTGAACTTAGTGAGACAGGATCCTACAGAAGAAGCTTTCATGATCCCAATGGGGTAACGGTAGCTTACGTTAGTGAAGCACATGAGCACAATGGATATCTTTACCTGGGCTCCTTCCGGTCTCCATTTATTTGCAGACTTAATCTTCAGCATGTTTAACTGTCCATCCATGAGGAAGTGCCACTGCCCTATTAATACTCCAGAAGTTCAAAGGAAGCATGTGGTTGAGGTGGTGCATGACCAAGGACAAAAAGTGGAAGACAGCCTGTTAACATGAAGTAGCGCCATACTGTTGCCATAGGACAATGTACAGCTTGCTGTACCTGTCTTCTTCCTTGGTTTGACTGCCCTTGCTGTGAAGTTACATGCATAATTATTAATAACTGAGGAGTATGGTGGGGCATCTTCCTACAGTTATGTGCTCCTTAAAGAAAATCCACTGCTTTTCCATGTCCAGCCCTGTTTGGAGTCGTTTTAAATAGACATCATCTGTCACCTTTAATGCAACTGTATGTCTTCTTACACTGGAAGGATGTGTGATGTATGGAATTTAATTGTGTATAATTTGGATTGAAGAGGATGTCTTGCATGTGTTTATTTTCATTTTAGAACCTCCTGTTTAGGAGTGATTACAGTGCATGTTCTAATATCATACCATGGTGCTGTGGTAGGGGCAGCAACATCCAGAACATGCCTAGAAATCTAGTTACACCATTTGGGTTTCTTCAATACAGCCTGTGTAATCAACATCAGACACTACAATTAACCGTTAATCAACATGATGAATCAAATTTTATCATTATCAGTGGATTCCTGTGTTTCTTTATAGCATTGTAGTTAGATGATGAATGAAAGTTGCATTTTCTATGCAATTAAAGACTAGTTCCAGCAGGTTTAAAAAAGGTCACTGGTAGTATTTCCTCTGTGTTCAATGTAAGTCTCCTGTTCATTATGTAAGTGGCTGATCCTGAGAAATGTGGGAGGGAAGAGGGCCAGCTGCAGGAATCTTCTTCAGCATTCTTTTTATGGAGAACTGGTAAAGGTTTTTGGGAAGGTTGGTGTCTGAAGATGGATGTGGATTGAAAGGGCCCCTGTAAAATCTAGTAATAGCGGATGAGGAAGGGTTTAGTGGAAAATCTTGGAATGTGGTGGTAGCTCATGGGTGCTTTCTGGCATCTCCAGAGGAAATGGTTTACTTCCCCTGTTAACAGATATTCTGCTTGGTAAATCCAGAGAATGCTTTTCTGTCAGCTACTACAATGGAAAGGCTGTACTGTTACATTTTAAATAAGAGATTTTGCATCTTGAAGAACTAAAGGGGTTACTTCAAAAGCTGTGTGATTTAGTGGATTGATTTGTGCCCTGGGATTGAAGATTTCGCTGCTCTCTCTTTTTCTGCCACTGGGTGATAGTCAAACATAAACTTCCGCTATTCCTCAATTTCCTCAGCTTTGAAAAGGAAATAATCAAGATTTGCTTGGTACATAATGAAAAGCACCAGAGAAGGGAAAACTGATCTTAAAAATGTCATCTGCTTTCACTGGCCTTCTGCGCTTGTCTTTATTAATGGGGGATATGCAAATGAAAGTGACGATTTTCTGTCAGTGCTTCTGTCACCTTGTTCTATGTTACTACTAGGCTGCAGCAGTCCTGTAGTAGCAAGTAGCTGATGGTTGCTGGATCAGGCTGACTTGTGTACAGGCCTGGGGCTGCTAGCCGTTTTGCTTGACCTGGTGGTTACTGGGTTTGGGAGGGAGCTCAGTAAGAGGCGAAAGAAGCCTAGTAGATGAGTTGCTGCAGGCTCTGACCTTTCGTCCAGCTGAGCCCTATATAGCCCTTAAAGAGCCCTTAATAGTTTGTGGACAGAGATGGAGTGATACTATGGTAAGTCTGAAAGGCTGAAGAGGTATGACCCGCCTGGGGCGGGGGACGGACTTCTTGCTGTGGGAACTCTGAAGAAAGGCTGAGAATGGGACATGCTTGCAACATCTCTTTCTAGGGAAATGCAGCACAGGGCAGTCTGTTTAAAGAGCAGCTGGTTAGCATTGCTCTGCCAGCCCTTGCAGCTATTTGTCCCATTCTGGTAGGATATGAAAGTTGAACCTGATGGTATCTTAAATTGGCATTGTAAAAGCAAATTTGTTGTGGGGCTTGGTTTTTGCTGGTGCTCTGGTAGCCTTGGGGCAAGCACAGCTTTGCTTGTTGTTGCATAGTTACCTCTAGTGATTCATTTGCCAAAGTATCTATCTGAATAACTTGTGCTGTCTTTTGTAGTGAAGTAGACCGTGGCTGTTTTGGCATGCCAAATCTGGTGGCTTTTGTGTGACTAATTCCCTTTTAAGACACTGTCTCTGGAATTAGGAAGTGGGGAAGACAGGAAGTTGTAGTGCTGCTGATGCTCAAGAGGGATAAGACGTATGAAGAGTTGTCTCTGGGGAGTTTTTTGGTTCTGATCCTTTTCCTATTCTTCCACCCTCTCACTCTTTCCTGGCCACTGCTGGAGACTAGCTTAATACACTGATGATCCTGTGTTCCCACCAGAAAGTTCTTGAGTCGTTTTTAGTTCTCTGAGCTCTGTAGCAAGTACAGCAGACACAGAGGTCATGTGAATAACTTGCTTTTCTTGGGGAAGGGGAAAAGAAAATGCCAAATATGAGTGGTATCTACCAGAGTGTGGCTTTGTCTGGTGTGACTTTTGAGTGGACCAGTCCAAACTGTTAGATAGCGGCCAGGCGTAAGTATCTCGGGGGCAGGCGCAAGAAGACTCGAAATGATTAATCATGGCAGAACTGAAGCGCAGAAGCAGCTTCCCCTAACCTGAAGATAGCTAATACCCTTATTCAGTGGGGCTGTTGCCTTCTGAGCTCTTCTCTTACCCCTAGGCTAGTAGGGAGAGTTGTTCGGCCAAGTCCCACTGTCAGGAAAGGAGGCTGGGCACCATGAAGATATTGGAGCTGCCTGCAGAGGAGTCTTCCTATGTGGACCAATTTGCCTACAAAATCTGGCAAGTCAGTGGTGAAGGCTAGTGCTGTAGCACAGAGGAAGCTGAGCTGATACCTTGGTCATGGTGAAGGCTGATGTCTTGCCCTGCCTGTTGCGTCCATCCTGGGCAATAGAAATTTTTCGTTGTTCTTAACTGTGCTTTGTTGGAAAGTAGCTGAATAGCTGTCAGTCTAAATGAGTTTGTCTAAAGGTTAAGCCTTTGGACAGAGTGTGCAGTTCTTCTCAATTTAAATTCTCAGAATGAATAAAGCCTGTCAGTCCAGTCTCCGCAAATAGTGTTCACCAGGTACAGGTCCAGTCAGTCAGCCATTCCCTTAAAAAAAAAAAAGACCACTGAAGTCTGTAAAGCACCCAGTGTAAACTGTGGTAGGTGGCACAACTTAATATCATTCTAAGCAACAAACCTTGCATTGTGACAGACTGCTTAACCAGGTCATTGGTATTTAATTTGTCATAAGAACCTTAACGCTTCATTTTAGCTGGAGCTTTATGGACATAAATATGGGTCAGTCTTTTTCTCAGAGTGAGGTGATCTGGCTGACTCCTGTGTCCTGAAATTTGTCTGCAAGGTTTTTCAGTGCTGTGCTTGGCCCTGCAAGTTAGAGCTCAGCCTGAAGCAGAGTGGGATAATGGCATGTGAGGCACCAAGGTCTAGGGAAAGTCAGTATGCTTGACGCTTCCTGGTGAGAGAGATGACTCACCCAAGACTACTGATGCCTCCATGGCCCCTAAAATTGAAAGGAGGCCAATTACTGTCTTGATGGCTGCAACACTGCAGGGTGGAACTACACTACCAGGCAGAGGTGTCACTATGCAGTTTAAGGATCTTATGACAGGTATCTGAATGCAGGATCTGCATGCTTCCAGTCCAAAGAGATGCAAAGTTTGCAGAGGCTGAAAAAGTGCCTTTCCTGAGCTCAGATGGTGTTGGCTCCCATTCCTGGTGCTGTGCTGGATCCTGACAGTCCATCCTTTATATGCAGAAGTGGGGTGGTCTGCTGTAGAACCCAGATGAAACAGGTTGACTGACACAGTTCTTTCATTACTAAGCATAGGGGATGCTTAAGAACAGTGTTTTTATAGAAGCTCAGATGCTTTTAATGGTTCTTCAAATGCAAACTTCCCAGAGTAATTGGGAACTAACAAACTGGCATAAAGTCCTCTGGGTGCTCCTGTGAAGACTGCTTTTACCAGCTCATTCTGCTTCCACAGAAGTGTGAGTCAATGGCATGTTACGGTTTCAGATGGGTGGAACACATCTGCCTTGAGGAGTGGGAAAGCTGGAACAAGTCAGGCTTGGAAAAAAACAGCTTTGTCTTTTCACTTGATGGTATCAGTACAGGAACATGACACCTTTGTACCTCTGAGGCTGGCTCTTCTCTAGTGTGGAGGCATTGCCCACGCTGGAAGAAGCAAGAGCATTTACAGCAGTATCCAAAGATCCTGTCAGGGCAAGATTGTTTTCTGGTGGCAGGAGAAAGGGGCTGTGGCTCCCTACGAAAGGAGGAAACCCTCTGTGCACAACTCCCAGAAGAGCCTGAGGGTGCTTCCTTGTGCCTTACCAAAACTTCTTTTGGGACAGCCTTTGGGATGTGGAATTGGAGAACAGTGCCGGGTCTCCTGAAGGGCTTGGGGAAATCTTTGCTTTAGTCTAAAGCCCTGCAGTAAAACAGCCTAAAGAAAAGGAACTGAGCTGGAGTACACCACAGCTGTGCATTTTAAAGGTATGTTTTGTTTTGCCTTGTTGGCTGAACAGATGTTTCTGCAGGGCACAAATATCAAGAAGATATTGCTGAAGCTATTTAAAATGCTATTCCACAGCTAATTGCCCTGTCCCTTCTCTGGAGCAAACTTTTCCTGTAGTAGAGCTACTGGAAGGCAACTCATGTATGCCCCTGACACTTACATGCGACGTTAGTATCTCAGCATAAAGATCTGATGAAAGTGATTGCAAAACCTTGGCGTAAATTTGATTCCTTTAAATCTGGGTCTGCTTTGTGGCAGTAACCTTTGCAGATGAGATAATGACCTCCTAAGCTTCTGGGTCTGTCTGCTAAGTGATCACAATAGAGATCTGATGATGCTGACACTTGGACCTTCTCATCTAGTTCACTTAGAAAACAAAGTGCTGTAAACGAATAAGCACATGGGGCAGCTCATTTTGCTACTCTGCTTGAGGTAGGGACCGAAAAATTTAGCAGTAAGTGATTGTAGTTGGCCACACATTTTTTTTCCTCCCAGCCAGAAGCCGTCTTGTTATCTAGCTGCTGCCATTTAAACCTTGTCTTGGTTCTGCGCAGCTGCATGCATGACTCCCAGAGCTGTCAGTGGGTCCTGGAAGTCAGTCAGGTTGTGAAATTGGGTGCAACTGGTATAGAAAGGCCTTCCAGTTCCTTAACGTGGAGCTGCTGATGTGAAGAGAATGCTAAGTCCATCAGTCAGCAGTGCTTTATATTTTGGTTACAGGCAGTTTGTTTCCTAGGCAATTTAAAAAGTAGGAGTGTGAGAGGAAATATTCGCATAGCAAAGTTTTTGAGCAAATGCAGATCTCTGTCTGAGGATCACTGGGCACTGTGAAGCTCTGGTGAAACGCAGACTAGCTGGGTTTGAGTAGCACTGTGTGGATGGAGGTCCCCTTAGTGTGCAGCCAGTCCCCCCACATGGCAGACTGTTAGGGAACTCTTGTTCAGCTGAGGCTAAGTATCTTCATAAGCAGATGAGCCAAGAAAGTATGTCATGCACCAAGCCCAGTGCTTCCAGCATACTGGAGAGAGATCTGAAGCTGAAGGCAGCTGCTCCTTCAGCTTGTTTGTAGCACCCATACCTCTGAAGCACCAGCTTTGGTTGTCCCAGAAGCTCTTAATGTCTATGCTGGGATTGTTCCTTTTTATCCAGCATCCAGGGCTGGCAGGAACAACTTTGCCTTCTCTCCTTATGCCCTAAATCTTTACTAGAAATATTTCTTTTTATTTAATTGCCTTTGTAGCCTGGAATAAATGTGTCGCGGTTTAGCTCCAGTCAGCAACCAAGCACCACACAGCTGCTCGCTCGCTCCCCCCCTGCTGGGGCAGGGGAGAGAATCAGGAGAGTAAAAGCAAAAAAACTCATGGGTTGAGATAAAGACAGTTTAATAGGTAAAGCAAAAGCTGCGCATGCAAGCTAAGCAAAACAAGAAATTCATTCACTCCTTTCCATGGGCAGGCAGGTGTTCAGCCGTCTCCAGGAAAGCAGGGCTCCATCAAGAATTAACAGTTACTTGGGAAGACAAATGCCATCACTCCAAATGTCTGTCCTTCCCCCCCCCCCTTCCCCCCCTCCTTTATATACTGGGCATGACATAATATGGTATGGAATATCCCTTTGGTTAGTTGGGGTCAGCTGTGCCGGCTGTGTCCCCTCCCAGCTTGTGCACCCGGCAGAGCATGGGGACCTGAAAAAGTCCTTGACTAGTGTAAGCACTATTTAGCAACAACTAAAACATCTCCACATTATCACCACTGTTTTTAGCACAAATCCAAAACATAACCCCATACTAGCTACTCTGAAGAAAATTAACTCTATCACAGCCAAAACCAGGACAGGATGTCAGAGCCTCAGCAAGCTCTGCAAGGGTATGGACTCCCTAGAATGTATAGGTGAACAGTTAACCTTGTTGTAAATGCCAGCAAAGATGCAGAGGGCAGAGACATTGACTTCTGACTGCTGCATGTCATTGCGATTAAATGCATCTTCCTCCTGATAAAAGACTCTTTAATTGCCCAAATCCTTCCTGCACAAAGTGCTCTGGGGTGGTACAAAGAACTCAGTTGACTTTATCTCTGCTCCTTTCTTTGGTGCTTGTGATAACTGTTACCTGGGGGGATGATGGATGCTGCTATTCCAGTGTGCCTGCCTTATTGTAATGTTACAATAAGCACTTTGCTGCAGGTGTAAACATATGGCTAATCTGCCTTTCTCAGAAGGTGCTTGTCTCCTTTCCCACTGTGGTGGTTTCAATGAGCTCATCTGTGGTGCAGTAAATGCTGGCAACAGTTTTATGTAAAACATGCTTCCAAACAAGCCAGTTTGGATAGAGAGGTCCGAACATCTGGATGCATTTTCCTTGAGAAAACAGCAAGAGCATGTTGGGTTTGTTAGCCTGCGTGACGCCAGGTTCACCTGGCTTTAACTTTTATTTCTCTGACAAATGGGGAACTGACTCTGTGAGGAGACTGAGATGAAGCTCTTTATGCAGGGGGCTTGAAGGGTCACATATAGGAGACTGCTCTGTGGTGTGCTTACTACCCGCAGGAGTCTCTGCATGGACCTAAGCTGATTGCATGCTGCCTTCTTGCCCCCACTGTGGCACGTGGAAAGGCTGATGACATCTGTTACTGAGCAACAGGCTGCCCTGCTGGCTGAAGGAAGAAATGAGGATCTGTCTGGCCCGTTCTGGGCCCAAGCTATCTGGAGCTGATGGCCTGGTTGGAAGCCCTTGGTATTGTGTGAATCACCCAGATGAAGTTGAAGAGGGATTGAGGCCATTGCTAATCCCTTTGAGGTTTGGAGAGCAGGTCCTCCTGGCTCCTCTTGCCCTCTTACAAACTTAGCTGTGGCTTGGCTTTCCTGCTTTGTGGACAACTTGAGCCACCATAGTTGGCTTTGTTTTTCCTTGTCTTTGGCATCAGGCTGTCAATGGTGGTTTGTGTGATGGATAAATGTAGCACCATGTTATGTCCATCTATGGTCCTTCTGAAGGTTTCTTTTGAGTTCTTCTTTTTCAGCTAAGAGACCGCCACCCCCAAAGATAAGATGCAGCACAGCTGTCTCTCTGGCAGTGGATGCTGAATTTGAACTGCTGCTGGGCCACCTGCTCATCACAAGTGATGTTTCTGAAGCAGAACTTGAGACTTGCTCAGCCTGCAAAGGTTTGCTTAGGGATTACTTGGTGCAGAGACCTCAGCTGTGCTGTTTATAGATCCATCTGCCTTAAGATCCCTGGACCTTGGCCTGGAGCCCTTTGCTGGCCTTTCTGAATGAATGGTTGTTAAAAGGCTGAAAGTGCAGGTGTCACTGCTAATAGGAGCTGCAATATTGCTGCAGAAAGGCAACAACTATCAGAAGAGAAGGGGTGTTTGTGGAAAGAAAGTGTTCTTCATAGCTTAGGTCAGGGCCCTATCCATATATAACTGCTGATCTGTGTATGACTGAACATGGGCCCAGACTTTATTGCTGTATTAAGGGAGCAGTTACCCAAATCCTTCCAAATGAGGGCCTTAGTCCAGCATAAGCAACAATCTGCCCATGCATGAAGAGTGAAAGCTGAAGGAATGGTAGGTGCCCACCTCGAGAAGTCCATCATTCTACTAAACTTGAGTATAAGCTGTCGTCAACCACAGAGTGAATGTTTTATATTAAACTGAATGAAAGTACATTGTTTAACCTTAGCAAAAATATGCTTTGGGAATATGATTGGGTTTATTCATCTTGGCATTTGCAATCATTGCCTTTCATAGTATAGATTAGGTTTTGATCAAAGTAGAAGCACTTGTTAGACTGTATAATTTCAGGGCTGTGGGTGTGTTTCAAGACAGCCTTATCCATACTCTCATCTTGAAAAAACAACACTACCTCATACATTCCTGACAGATATGTCTAATCTTTTCTCTAGCACTGGAAACTCATAAGACTTTGTGTGTGTGTGTCTGTGTGTGTGTGTGTATGTGTCCCCAGGCAAAATATCCCATTGTTGTAAAGCTTTCCTTAGCGATCACATGTGCTGTGGTTTAGCCTTGTTTACGTCATAGCTGCATGAAGATTCATCACAGAATAAAGCAAGTCCAACAGAGCTTCCTGGGTGTGTTCACACTGCTTGGAAATTCAGCCAGAGGGTGGTTGGCTCTCTACTGAATGAATGGCAACATGGTGTCATCTGCAGTTTAGTTTTGGAAAAACAGATACACAACTGGATAGCAATAAATTCAGTCGAGGCAGGTCTTTGTCACTCAGATTTTTGAGCATCTTTCTAAGGGAGAAAAACAACCATGTGCTTTGAGAGAAGAGCTCTGTAGCGATTCTGTACAGCTGTTTCCTACTCCAGTTTTGGACTCAACAGGCAAGGAAAAGCTCATGGTGGTAGATCCACTGTTAGTCAGGCTCTCATGGAGAAAGGTGAGTCAGTGACAGGCAGCAGTGGGGACATATGCTTTATGTAACCAAGGTGTTATCCAGACCTCAAAATAGCATTTCAGCATCTGCAAATAAAAAGCAAATTGGTGACGAAGTTCAGGTGGCTGCTGGTTGTTCTCAGCATTGTGGGCCATGATGGGGTAGGAGAGAACAGCATCGTCTTGTCTGCCCCTTTTATCCTGGGAAAAGTACTGGTTGCTAAGTAATCACATCTTAGTGGGAAAGCCCCTGTAAGGATTTCCCCCACCCAGGAAATCTCTGTTTAGCTCACACTCTATTTCTGCAAAATTTCACTCATTTATCCGGGAATGTGGGCTAAATGGCTGCATCTGGTTCAACTCCTTGCAGACAGGAGCTGGTCCTGGACGCGTGAGAGGTACTATGTTGCTTATACTGATAACCCTGCCTCACCCCAGTGGGCTCTGCAAAGGCTTGTATATCTGTGGGGACATGGCAGAGCTGGTCTGAAGGTGGCTACACAGCTAGAGATGGCAAAGAATTCTCTGCAGTTACTGGGTACTCCAAAGGAACTGGACACACACCTGTTGCAGTTTTTTTTCCCTCTGGAAGTGACAGTTGTCCAGGCTGGAGTGCTCCTTCTTCTCACACACGGTGCGTCCAATTTCCACGTGGAGCATGTACTTCAGTCCTCTGACAATCTAGGGGAAGGAGTTTCCTTCTTTGAAGTAAGGGCAGGGGAAAGGGATGCCAAAATTTTAGCTAGGAATCAAATTCTTCAAATGCGGTGTGGATAGAAGCGTGCTATGTTGAACTACTGGGGGTGGTGGTGGGCATGGAGCAAGAACCCCCCCTATGGAGCAGTAGAAGGACATGCTGTTTATCTTGAGGCATGCGTAGCAGTCCTGAGGAGCATCAGGGCTCCCATGGTGCTCTGTAGGAGGGTCAATTAGTAAATGGTTTGGAGGACCACAAGAAGTCTGGGCTTTTCTTACCTGTACCATGGCTTTGTTTATTTGTGATTCCTTAAACAGAAAGAGGTCATTGGAACTGTTGTTGTATCTGTAAACCCCAAAGCGAGCCGCCTTGCGAACACCAGGATTGTCGGTGTTCATTGGGACAGGAAAGCCAGGTTTCATGGTTGAATTAGGTGGTGGTACATATGTATCTGAAACAACACAAAACATGAGTGCAAAACACATCAGGTGCCTGAAATAGTGGGAGCTTCAGCCCCCTGAAACAACGCTAAACCTTCTTACTTGTCCCATGCACTTATGCTTCAGAAGGACTCTGCTCATATCCATTACAAAGTAATTTTCCTTTATATATTTGAAATAGTGAAACAATCCTGAGGAATGAAGTGTCAGAAAAAGATGCTGATAGAAATGGTGGCAGAGCTCAAACTAACTTGGAAGAAGCCTGGGTATCATTAATATTATTTAGAACATCTCTGGTACAACTGCCAGCTCATAGAAGGCCCAGTTTTGAATCTAGTTATAAAGCTAGATCATGTTGCTCAGAGTGCAGTATAATTTTGATAACTTATCGTTGTCTGGCAGACCCTGCTGCACTTAGTTGGCATGACAAGTTTAACTTGCAGACATACGTCTTTTCCACCCTCCATTAATCATTTGGTGGCATCTTGAGGTTTTTATTTTAGGGGGATTTAGGTGGTGATAAATGTGGGGGGAAGATACCCTCCTTCTACATGCTGACAAGGGAGGGGGTATCCCTGTTCTCCAGCTCAGCAGGGAAGGGTCTAGGGCAGAACTTGGGCTAGCTGCTCACTGTCCTGGAGAATGGGATGCTTTGGATACTGAAGTGCTGTTACCCTGACTCAAATGCCAAGGACCATCTTATTATCAGAGCTGAGAAGTGGAGGAGCAAGGTGTGTAGGAAATGGGGGGGGGGGGGGGGGGCAGTGGCACCCTCACAAGCTTTCAAGTTTGATCACTTCACACAGCCCTTATTACCATATATTCTTACTTGGTTGTGTAGCAAATTTCCTTGTACCCTGCTTGGCTTTAATATCAGTATTTCCTCCCCTTTACACCTGTCTTCCCCTCCATTTTCCCTGTTCTGAAATACAAACAAGAGGAAGAAATGATCAACCTGCACAAGCTGCTGTGCAGCCACTGCTGATGCCAAGACCTGCCAGTGCAGGAGGTGGCCCTTGGACTTCACGCTCTGTGTGTATGTGTGTGTGTGTGTAGGCAGTCAGCCTGCGTGTGCATGTGCCCACAAATGTGCATACAGAGCTTGTACTAAATTTGCTGTGAAAGTCAAACTTTTTATCACCTCTAGCTTTTTTTCATTAACAGCCAAGCACAGAGAATAGACTGTGTAAGCCAGTTTCTACTAAGAAACTCAAGAGTAGAAGAGAGAAGGATAACCAGGTGACCCAGAGTCTATTTAAAAAAAAAACCAACCAGCATTACATGCCATCATTGGCACAGGAGGCTGCAAAAATTCAGCTTTCATGTTGCTTACATATGTCCTAGTTACACTAGTACATCCTCCCCCGCAGGTGGTAATGGCTGTACCCACTTGTAACACTGCTTGGGGATTAGAGTGTTGACGTGCAAAGGACAAACTCAGTTCCACACCCCTCCTCAACCCAAGGATGTCCAAATTCATGTCTTTTCCTGGCTGATACACCAGCTACCTTAATGACCCCCATGTTTTCTTGCAGGTGGGAGCTGAGAGACCCAGGCCATGTGTCTGAGAGGAGTGGAGGTTCTGCAAGTGGCTTTGTGTCTGGTGTGGAGGTGACAAGCTTTCCTGTCCCATGGTCTCTGATGTATGTTGGGACTGGGTGTGCAGCCAGTGCTGAGCAACCTGGCAGGTTTTTTCACATAACAGCTCAGAATCCACTTGTAGGTCCTGAGACTATTCTCTATGAGATGATATTTTCCTACTGCAGCAAGGGTGGGATTCAAGAGCCACAGAGACTCATGACCATGCAGCCTAGGACTGAAGGTATTTCTCAGGCAGCATTTCTTATCCAGTGGTCAGCTCATAGGCAACACTTTCCAAAGCATCTGTTTGTCCTCTTGTGCTGAACAGGGACTTTGCCAGGGAGTAAAGGTGGTTGGATCCGCAGGTGATTCAAAAGGGCTGTTGCAGGATCTGCCTGAAGTCAGATAGGAAGTTTGGGGCAGAGCAGCACCTTGTTTTGGGCCTTGCCCATAAGGCCACCTGTCATCTTCCTCAGGGATGCCATGCCTTCTCCTGTACCATCAATATCAACTCAATAGCTTATAGGCACAAGCTTTTTCCTGGGCTCACCTAGCAACTGAGACAGGGTGCCAGGCTGAGAGCAGGTCACTGGCTTGGGCTCATCTGGCTGCTTTTCAGTACCTTGCTTGAATCTATGCTGTTATGCCTGTTGGAAAGTCAGATGTGGCAGTGGTGGGGACATTGACAGCAGATACTGTCCTTTGTAGTAGGAGATAACCGCAGGCTTTTTCAATTTTAGTACAAAGTTCCCCTGTGGCTTGATAGCCCTCAACACTTCTTGAGTCATGATGACGTCTTTTAGGCATGGGGTGGCAGGCTGAATGAGGCTGGCTGAAGTCACACTGTGTGTCTGGGAAGAAAACGATGAAATGTGTGCCTCAAAGCAAGAGGCAGAGTTTGAAGTTCCCTTGTTCCTGACTCCGGTGCCTGGTAGGTCCAGTAGTGTCACACATGGCAAGGCCTCTGAAATGCGACATCTGGACAGGTAGGCTCACAGTCTAGCAAGCTGGACCATATGTTGTAGACGGGTAGCAGGCTGGTAATATACCATGTGTTGTAGACAGATGGTAGGCAAGTACATTTTTGCCGCAGCTTTCACCAAGGCGTACTGGGCATTTTACCTCCTTCACCCATTGCATTTTGGGGTTGAGAATGACTCATACCAGAGCAAAGTGAATATAAAACCTACTGAGCCCTTGTGGGAGAACTTTACCCCCCTGTTTTCCTCTGACGACCCAGATTCCTTAAGGTTAGGATTTTGTTTTTCTTGATGTGCTTTGATTCTCATTCAAGGTGGTCACTGTATGGCACACACACTAGTTGGAAATCACTTTTGCTGTTTGGAATAGTTCCCACCACTGTATTTCCAACACCCAGATATTCTGTGGTGTGAGGCACCTGTAGTTCTGAATTTCTCCACTGCAACCTTTCCTAACAGCTTCTTCCCTAGCTTGGCCCTTGAGGGCCATTACCTTAAAAAGTTGAATATGTATAAGGTGATGGCCTGACTCCAAGAGCAAAGCAGAATGGCTCAGAGGGTCAGATAACAGTGCAGGGCTCTAGGCACACTAGTACTGGTGAAACACTTGTCCAGTCCTGGGTGGGAGCAGAGGCATTGCATGACCTGGCAGGGCACCTACAATACTCAGAGGCCCTGAGGAAGTGATCTCACAACCTGGGAAAACAGCTCTTACCGCTCTACAGGGAGATGCTTAGGGCCAGAGCATTTGTATTTTAAACCCCACCCTTGCTTCTGGGTTTGGAAATGTGAATTGAGAAGGAGCAAAATGTGGCTGCCCTCCTCTTCCTTCTGTTGGATGGCAGTCGGGCAGACTCTTTTCTCGCTCTGAGTTAACAGGCAACTGCCCGTTATTAAGCAAGCAAGTGCTGTTCTTGCAGAGGTGAGTTGAATGTTGTATTAAGAGGCCGTCTCTTGTGCTTTCCTCATGGTGGAATAATTTGGGGGCCCTGTTTCTGCAGTATGAGAGCACAATCCTCTGGATATTCTCTCCCAGCCTGCAGTGAAGCAAACAGGCAGATTGCAACAGGTTGGGTTTTTTTTGTTTGTTTGTTTGTTTTAAATGGGGTGCTTTCAAAACCTCCTCCCCATTACTAAGCAAGGCTTAGGCTTTATCTTTACATTTAAGATGCAGCAAAGTTCCTGCATGCTTCTGCAACCCCCAAAGGAAACCACAGCTGAAACAAAAAGCTACTGGCTAACCAAACACCATCCCTGAGTGCATTAGTACTTTCTGTGTATGGGAGTCAAAGTAAAACTGAAGCAGAGCTAAAACCTTCAGAGAGAAAACACTCCTGTCTGCAGCTCCCGTTCTAAAGATTTAAGGCCAGCTGCAATCAAGAGAGTTTCCTTGCTCAGCAAAGAAAGAAATGATACAGAGTAATGTTTCATTAAAGTCAGCTAATCGGCACTCAAGTGCCCATCTGTAGTTAGCATTCAAATTGTTACCCACAGTCTTTAGATTTAATAATCAAGGTCATGCAGAGTTTAAACACTGACAAATAAGCTAAAACCAAAAGTTGACTTTAAAATCCTTAGATGATGTCCCTGGATAACATGGTTCACTACAAGGGGAGAAAGTCTTTTAAGCCGTTGGATTTTCAGCTGCAGTCTGAACCCTGCAGTGCTGAGCCAGCATGGGCAGCAGTTGGAGAAGGGCTGTTATTTATCAGTGCAGTAGAAAGCAGCACTCACAGGGCCTAAAGCACAAGCAAAACAGAAATTATTTTCCACTCTTACCATCTGAGGTCCTGATGAAGCCCCAGAATGCTAACCAGCAAAGTGCGGCAAAGCTGCAGGTGAAGTTCACTGCCATTCTCCAACAGTTCAGAAGAAAAGCCCGCCAGTGAGAGGAGTGGTGACCCTGCTTCCTGCAGGCGAAGATGTACCTCTTTGAGTGCTCTTATTGGCTGGGAGGAAAGAAAAAAAATCACCCTAAAACCCCCTGAATCATCACAGCTCTGATGCAGGCTTTGCCTCCTGCTGATGACCGCACATCTCAAAGCATCACCACAAAACTCTGGCTTGGTGATAGCAGCACCAGTCCTGCAATCAGACAGGGACTTTTGCTACGTGATCCTCACAGATCCTTACAGATCCTGTGCAAAAGCATGGGCAGACATGTGTGATGTAACACTTGGAAGTGGTGTGGGGGTGAGAAAGCGCATGACTGTTACGCTCAAGATTCATGTGGAAATTTAATCCCTAAGAAATGGGCAGCAAGCCCTGGCAATGTAGTGCTTGACTTATGTATGGGTGTCTGCGTGGGGAGAAGCCTGACAGAGAAGATGGGCCTAGAGTCTTGCTTCCCCTGACGTGGAGATGTGGGGTTTGAGTGAGGGAGACAAGTTTTAGGGGTACGTCCCTGAGGGGCTGTGTCAAGCAGAGCCAGTAGGAAGAGGCTTTTGGTTTTGGTGGCAGAGAACACTTTGCCCCATATTTACAAAAGGTGTTTTGGCAACAGGAAAGGGCTGCATTAGGCTCAGAGGAGGTGAGGTTTTTCACTAGGTGCTCTCCAGAGAGCAAAATAAACATGAGCAGAGGGGTAGCTTGGTTCTCTGTGGCATGTTTGGGTTTGGATTCCCCAGGGTCAGTGCTTGGTTTCCAGAGAGGTCATCTCCTGGCAGCGTTGGTCCATGCTGAGCAGCTTACAAGTCTGGGAAAATGAGCTGGTTGCCAGATGTGATGCGCCTGGGACCACCAGCTGTCAGATTCAGGAGACTGGGAGATGAACTGAAGGGCTGGGTGTGGTGGACCGCATGTGTGCGTTTTTTCAGGTGAGCAGGAAAATAGTGGTTGCCTTTAACTTGCCCCAGCAATGAACTGTGCTCCTTTCTGAGCAAAGACATCTTATTGCCCAAAGGAAAGTCCTAATGTAGGCCAGTGTAGGTGGTACATAAGAAGCTGGAGGAAAATAATCTTAGTGTTTTCTTGTAGGAAGGGATTAAGTAAATCCTCTGTTGAAACATCCCATGAAGAAGGAATGGGGCAAGCATGGTGAGTCACATTTATCGGCAGTCCTACTTGCATAGAGCTTCTGAATCACCCCAAAGCCTGTGGAAAATGTTGAGAGAGCATGAGAGGGGCTCTCCTGGTTTTCTTCACACAGTGACCTGTCCCTCATCTGTGGCCCTCACTCCTCTGCATGGCTGAATTAGTATCTTCAGCCCGCCCTTTCTCATCAAGAACTGTGCTCTATAGTTCTACCCGCAACATGCAACAAGGGGGGTGGTCGGGTGGTTGGGACCTTCGTCACTGGATCCCAACGCATCTCCTGTGTATTGCAAGAGCCTGTTTGTCACCCTGCCACACTGTGCACCAGAGAGGTGTTCAGGCTTCCTGCAGGACCTGCATCTCTGCTTTCTTTGCTTCCTGGTGAGCTCAGAGTCTTTTGAGTCGAAAGGGGCTCAGTGTGAGGGTCTGCTCAGGGATTTGAGGGGATCTTTCTAGAGCATAGGTTTTTTCCTTGCTTAAAACAAGTGGTATGGGACACCACTAGTAGCCCTTTGACAAGATTTGGTGTGGGTGGGGACGATGACTAACAAAGACAGAGAGAGTGCTGAGATGCAAGTCCAGCACCCACAGCCCTTCTCCCAGCCGGTTCTGTGCAAGGCCACCTTGCTTTCCTCTTTGCACTAGAGGGCACCAGAAGGTAATTCGCTGTGCTGGAGCCCAAGCTTGCCTGGTCCAGGCACCCATAGGGCATCTCGAGCAGCCACTGCTGCATTAGATCTGACCTGAGTGCTGAGGAGATTGGGGTGCCCTTGTGTGGAGCTCCTTCCTCTGCACAGAAACCAAAGGCAAGTGCAAACCTCACACAGAGCAGAGTTGTCCCCAGTGGAGTAGGGACAGACCCCAGGGGCAGTGGCCCTGTTTCAGCCTCCTCCAAAACTAGCAATGCCCTGGGCTCTCTCCTTGCCTGGAAGGTTGCCTGTGGCTTTGACAGATCACCTCTTGGGTGTCTGATGGTTGGTGGCCCAGAGCAGAGAAGAGTGTGCTCTGGCTGTCAGGGCACCCTTGCTCGTGATCTGATGCAAATGTGGCTTGATCTGCTGTGGTAACATCTGTGCTGCCACAGACTTTGTCCTGGGGAGCTCAGGACATGCTCTAAAACCTGCTCTTTCCTGAAGAGCACTGTTTTACTGTTAACAGGGTTTATAATGCCAAACAGTGACTTAAAGAAAGCAGCCTGTGTCTGCAGAGGGCACATTTTTCCTGCCTTCTTCCCTCTCCCCTTCTTTCCATAAAATTGCTTATTTATAGCTCTTCCAGATCAACTTTTCCTTTTCCTAATGACCCTTTTATGACTCTGCTGAGGAAGTTTCTCCAGTTCTTTTCTCTTAGGAAGTAACAGAGTACCCACTAGTAAGCAGTAGTATTAAAAGGGCTAGGTATTATTATGTGAAAAAAAAAACCAACCCCCCCCAAAAAAACCCCAAACCAAACCCAAACCCACCAAAAACCTCCCCCTCCCAATAACTGAAAAACAACAGCTAACTCCAAGCCCACAATATGCAAATACTTGTGATTTTTCTCTGGGAATTTTTGTGCCCTGAAGGAACTTGTGACTGGAGACTGGGTCAGTTGTTCTTTTGCCATGTTTCGTTCCAAGCAGGTGCCATGTCCTGGGCCACTGCTCTGTGCCCCAAATCCCAGTGTCTGCAGGAGTGGAACAGTGTGGATGTCTCATCTGACATCCAACCCAGGAAAAGGAGGCAGATCCTCTTCTCATTGAAGCTCCCTCAAGGTCACTGATGGGAATTTTGCCCACTTTCCCTGGAACGCACATGTAGTCCACCTCCTCCAGCTCAGCACAGGGCATGGTAGGACACTCCACGGCGTGGTTTCTACTCCCTAAATTTCCCACTCTGTGGCTGTTCCTGTGTGAGCAGAAATCCTGAGCAGGGAGAAGATGACAGTAAGAGGGCAAGGAAAGGCTTGCTGGTTATCCCAGGGTAAACAGAGCATTTGCTTTAAGCAAACAGCTAGCCCTGGCCCACTCTACGTGAAGCCTGTGATCTGTCTACATTAAGCTGGGTTAAATAGATCTTAAAAGACTTGCATGCCTGAAGAACCCTTGTGTTTGTTTTTGTGCAAGTAGGGGATGTTCACTGCAAATTTTGGGAGACCAAGTGCACTTTCTTTTCTGCAAGGAAGTTTGCAGAGTCCATTCATTCTCCCACTGTTGTGCTGGGTTATTAGAGGCTTGGAAATAGCCTGCAACTGTGTGTGGGGGATTTTTTTGATTAAAATAAGAAACCCCCAACTTCTATTATCCATAAATCAAAGATGTAATCATCTCCTTCTTTTCCACTGAAGAAGCAAAACCACAGTACCTGAATTTCAATTTTCATGACATTTGGTGCATGAGGCTGACTTTTACAGCATCGCTTTTTACTTTTGTAATTCAAGGCACAGCTTTGGCCACAGAGCACAACCCAGTAGTTGCCACCATGGCTTCCTGGAATAATGCCAGTGGGGTCTGCAAGGGGTCATGTTGGAATTACACTCCTGTAAATGCAATCACCGTCTAGCCTTGCACCCACAATATTTCATTTGCCCTTCACAGACCAATGGGGGACTGTAAGAAAAATTAATCTCATTATTAACTTTTGCAGGGGCTTGGAGGATGGCTGGAGTGTGTTTGAATTGTGCTTTCAAAAGTTTTAATTAAGACACATTTACCAGTGTCAACAGTTGTTTTTTTTCCTTTAATCTTTTTTACATTTTCCAGGCCTTCATCTGATCCCCAGAGCAGCTACTTTAGTTGGCTTTGCTTTAATGAAGGATCTGAGCAAGAGGATGCTTTTTTGTCTCTTAGCTGGAAGAGGGGAATCACCACAATTCAGCTTTTGGTAGACTAGTATGTGGGAAAATGTGTGTTACTTTGGCAGACTTTAAGCCTTAAAAGTGAAAGAGGTGGACATGATGATTCTCATGGAACTCCCCCAGGACTCACAGGATGAACTTCTTCCACACTGGAGACCTGCACTTTGCAGATGCTGAAATATGTCGAAGTGCAGAGAAAGGACAGCCCAATGAAGGACCAGGGTGAATAATTCAGGTGAGGACTCAGCTGCTCCTTTGCTGTCCTATAGCAGGAACACGCCACCAGCCTGTCTTTCGTAAGTGAAAAACCACACAGCTCATATAGCAGCAGCTTTAAAGTACAGGGTCATCTGGGCAAGCCACAGGGTACTGATAAGCATACATGTGGCTGAGAAAGTTTGGTCAGGCACAAGGGATGGAGGAGAACGGCTCAGAGCACATAACCCTATGTAGGATTAAAGCAGCAGTGATGGCTATAATAAGGATTATGTGTCTGTGCACTTGGCAGCAATAGGATGTAGATGAGAAATTGGGGTTTGACAATGGTAGGTTGTCTCCTTATGCTCCCTTGTCTCTTCTGCCAGGTGCTCTGTAGCTCACCAACATCCCACCTGGGCCTCCACTGCAGAAGTTGCTCAGATTTTTCAAAGGGATCAAGGCTCATGCAGTTGCATCTGTTTTTCTACTGGCAACAACTTTTGAACTGATGAATTTCAATCAAATATGAAAGTGGGCTGGAAGGCTTGAGGATAATCTGTTTACCATACATTTCTAGAGGAGAGGAGAGGAGAGGAGACCCAAATGAATGGCTGGGCTGAGGTGAGGGAGAGAACAACTGTGGCATTATCTAGTCTATCTGCCAGCAGCACTGTCAGCTGGTACGCAGAGAATGCCTACAGATTGCACTATGGGGTATTTATAAGGGATGAGTGTACGTAAAGACTCCCTCCATATTTTACCTTGGGGTTGTTCTATTCATTTTGAGATGAGCAAACCTCCTATCCCCTCCCTCTCCATCTGAAGATTTGAAGTAGGTCACTTCCAGGGCAAGCCTGTTCCTCTCTACAACCACTGCAATGAGAAAGGAGACACACATTTCACTAAGATCCTGGTGCTGTTCCCACTGCAGCATCCAAGGTTTGCTACTTGAATTTAAAATCATCTAGAGCATGATTACTTCAGTAAGAACAAATCCTCCATTTCTAACAGGAACATGATATACAGATGCCCAGAGCAAAGGTCCCTTTAGCCCTGAACCTTCTCCTGGAACACAGCCTGGAGGAGGGAGTATGGTGTCCTAAGCTACCCTGAAAGTATTTCAAATACAGTTAATCAGCTTGTTCTCAATCCCATTTGGGGACCACGTTTTCACTGGGAACTACTGATCAGGAGATGTTGGTGACCGTGCAGATGTCCCCTGCCTCAGTTTCCCCACTGACCTTTTCTATATTTTGCATGTTTTGCTAATGGTCTTCTCTGGTCAGGACTGTGTACAGCACCTGTCACCAGCTAGATCCTACTTTGTGATAGAGCCACTTGGCAAGATCATAACATAAAAGGAGTAATGCTGAAGCACTAGCAGTTTAGCTCTTGCCACTGTGGAACCCTACTTTCTGAAATGACTGTCCATGTGCCGTGCCTTCTCTCTCCACTCAGCACCATGCCAGGGGGTAACAGAGTGTAGTCAGCCAACTGTGCACGCCCCTGCAAACCTGTTAGCAAATGAATTAAGAATTGAGAGGTGATGGGAGAAGCGAGGGCCAGCTGGGGGCAGGGCCAGCTGGGGGCCTGTTTGAAGGAGACCCATCTAGTTAAACAGATCTTTTTCTTACCACATTGGAAAGTGCCTGGGCAGAGCCATAGCCTTAGGCAGACACTTAATCTTGCTAATTGCTTGTGTTTCAGTAGTGCTGGAGGTCCCTGCTGTGGAGTAGGGTCTATTGCGCAAGTGGCCCACGGAAAACACCCACTAAATGAACCTGTGAATTCCTGTTAGACACCAGCTACCACAGTGGGTAATTAAAAGTAGTTAGCAAGTCTCTAGTTCGCTGGTGTGAACGCTCACAGCTGCTGGTGACAGCTGTGACAGCTGCTTTTCCTCCCCTTGCGTCACCCTGGAGGAAGCGGGCCATTGTTCCTCTGTCTCAGCAGCGGAGTGGGGAGGTTGTGTGATGACAGATGAGCTCTACAGGGGTTGGTAACGCTGGAAAAAAAGGGGAAACATGGTCTGCTTGGTTTTTGCATCCAGGTGCATCTGCGTGGGAATGCACACAAGCACAAATGCAGATTCAATGTGTCTTGCCCCTAAACCTATGCTAAGGCAGTGGCTGAGGGAGGTTCTGAAAGCCCCTTCTTGTCCTCTAGGGGTACGGTGCAAGGGTGGCTTCAGATGATTTGGTATTTCTCTTCTTCCCAGATATCTTGCAAATGAATCCATCCTATGTTCACCCAGCCTGCACTGGACCTGAGGAAATGATGCAGCATGTTTTGGGGACTCAGGACCTGTTGGTCCTTTGTCCAGGCCTTTGCTGAGTTCCCTGCTCTGTTTGCACTCACTTTCCATCTGCTGGCACCCTTACTGCCCACCTCATATTTAACAGTTTTCTCTAGACAGGGCAGATACTATTGACAAGAGAACAGCGTGCTCTGGTTTAATAACAGTGTGTCTGGAAGTGATGTTGAAACACAGGGTCCCTGTGCTCTGTCGTCTGCCCCACTCAGAAACATGCTTGGCAAGAACAATTGCTCTTAGAGCAGAGGGGTTCACCAAAGCCAGGATGTGCTGCAATCACTCTACACCTTTTTAAATAAGATGATCACTTCTCTTTTGTGGGGAAAATTGACTGACTTCATGATTCTGGATACACTGAAAATATTTGCCATGGTGTCCTGTGGGAAAGGACGGAGACAGGGAGGAAGCTGCAGGGGGTCAGAGCTGCTAAAAAGCCATTCAGTGGCCAAAGTAGGGGTCACAGTGAGAGGCTGTCTCAGGCTGCCAGCTGTCAAGTACTGCTTTTCAGACAAACGCTGTTTTCTATATTCATGTTCAGCCTTGGAGCAAGCCATGAAAAAGCAAGTCCAAGACAGAGCGAGGCGTATTGGTACTGCAATGTAAGCCTGTGTCTGCAATGCAGCATGTGCTGCAGGTTTCCCAGTATGAAAGAAGACAAATCTCTGCTCTCTAGCTGTGTTTAAAAATCCCATCCACAACTCCATGGAGCTTCTCTGTCTGACAGGTACTCAGGTACTCAGCACTGCTAAGACTTGGATCTGACAGTCTGCCTCTGCTGTTCTGTGTTCCCTTTCACCACCACCACTAGCTCTTACCCGGTGCTTCAGATCCGTGAGGAGCAACCATAAGCTGATTTGAGGTGGGGCTGAGCTATGATTTCACATGCAGGTAGCAACACCACCATGTGCAAAATGCTCCTGGTCTAGAAGGATGGTGTCGGAGATGCTGTCCCACAGAGAACAGAAAATTGGTGTGTCCTGAATATAATCTAAACCAAGCAGAGTATAGTCCGTTACCTCAATACCCTAGGCAGAGGGATAGCTTTGCACTGTCCCTCTCCCTTGAGAGGTACAGTGTGGGTGCCCAGGCTCAGGGCAGCAAATGAAGTCCCTTTCCCTTCCTAGCAGCTCTGCATCTCCCTGCAGTTTGGGCAGTGGCAAAAAAAGCCACACTGCCACCCAAGGCCCGTAAAGCAAGTGTTATCTACTAAAAATCCATCACTGAAAAATGTGATTAAGCCAGTTCTATAGCAACAAAAGTGAAGAATCAATCAGGGCTTAATTATCTTTCCTGAATGCAACAAGAGCAATTTTTTTTTGCAATTTTACAGCAATTCGCATCCCTGCCCTTCCACTACCCCAAATGCATTTTCCTGCATTCAGCTTCTTTCCCTTGAATAGCAGATAATCAGCTTAACAGAGAAAAGCTTGTCCTTACAACACAACAGAGCTGTAGTGGAGGGAAGTCTGCCTTGAGAGGGGAAAAAAAAAGAAGAAAGCGTGGCTCACTTACATAGCGAAACTGTTGGTGTTAGGAGAGCCTGGGGGGCGTGTGTGAATTAACATTAACATCTTTCCCTGGGAAAGAGCATTGTGGGGCTCCTGATACAGCCTCTGCTCTCCACTGTCTATAGAAGCAGGAGGTAGAGAAGAGTTTGAGGAAGTTTTTGATCATTGGCACTAAGCTAAAGCTTCAAGGCCCTTGTCTGCAGAAAACAGGGTGTTCTTAAAAACATCTCCACCTGGGAAGCCAGTTACGAATGGCACTTGCTTCGTTAGTGCCTGTGAAGCAAACCAGGTAAGTAACAATGTTGGGATAGCTGTGTTTAAGTTTCATAAAAGAATCCAGAAATTGCACTGGCCTCCATGCTTCAGGGCACCGTGTGAGCTGAGCAGTAGTGGTCAGCAAACAATGTGATGCTTAGTTACCCCATATCTGGGTCCTATGGGATTTCTGCACTTATCCTGGAAGAAGCAAGTGCTGCTTGCTATTGTAGACTGGCAGAATGAATTTAGCCATGCTGGAGACACTGGTTGGGAATTTTCTGTGGAAAGTGTTATTTTGCAATGGCAAAATATGTTCCTGTGAAATAAGCTCTTTCAGGTACCTTAAACATCTTTTTTCTGTTTTCTACTAGAAATATAAAATTAGAGAAAACCAGAGTGCTTTTGATTGTGCTGCCATTAAATGGGGCTGCTGCAGTGCATCAAGGGAGCTGTGATAAGATATGCTGTGTGCAGGCTAGCAGAGAAAAAGCAGCCCAGGTGGGAAGGGGTAAAGCTGCGTATTAACTTTGATCTCCCTCTGGGGCTGTCCCAGTTTCCCTGCTCACCTAGTGGTACCTCATTTTGCAGTGTGTGCCTGGGTGCAGCCAAGCTCCATTGCTTCCTCCCAGGCCCATGGCCAGAGCCCCTGCTCTGGCTCAAGGATGTCTTTTCTGTACAAGACCAATGTGGTGGGAATCTGTGTGTCAGTGGTGGGTTATGTTTCCCTATGGTCCTTCAAACTGGCTTTTCTGGGCTGTGTCTGAGGGTGAAAGGTGCTAAAAAGTGAGGAGCCATCTCTGGCAATGGGAGCAAAGCTGCAGGAGGGGAACACACCTCCTTGAAGCTCATGCTCTCCAACCTCCTAAGCAGCTGTGGTGATCAGGTCTTCCCGTACCTTTTTCTTTCTTCTGACTGCTGACCTTTCTGAGACAGTGGGATGTCAGGCTTAGAGAGTTTCAGCAGACATCAGTGAGCGGCTTTGTCAAAACCAGCTTTTCCCCGCAGAACATAATTACTTTGTCACAACCTGCCTGAGAAGACCTATTGCCAGGATGAGTAATGCAATGAGGCAAAATGAGGTGGAGACCCTGCAGAGTTTCTGTGCGAGATGGAAAGAGCTGGAGAATTTCAAGTGAATGCTGAGGTGAGAGAAAAATCCCCTGGATACTCAGGGAGGTTGCTGTTCTCCTTCCTGCTGCTGGGCAGCCCAGCATCTCCACCCCAGGGTGTAAAGGAAGAGGTGGGGACAACAGCCATGGGATGATTCCACCAGTCAGCAGTTTCTCTTGGTGTTATGCCAGTGGTTTGGCCCCCATCTCTTTCTCACCATGCTTGTGCCAGCAGTGCTTAGCTGACAGAAGGGGTGGGTGGGCAGCAAGTGGGACTTACACTGCCCAGAGGGAACTCAGGGTCAGGGTAACATCATGTCTTTGGCTGCTGGCACTGAAGATAAGCGGTGAGGGGAGTGTCAGCCAGGTTTGAGGCACTGAACTCACGTTGTCTCATGATGCAATCAGCAACCCCTTAGATGAAAGGGCCCTGAGCTGAAGATCCTGAGGAAGGGACGACTTCATCATGAATGCCCTGTGAAGGTGAGGGACGGCAGAGATGATAAGGGATCTGCCCCTAGCAGGGCAGCAAGGTGCAGCTACCAATATGTCCAGAAATACCTTGGAGAAAACAAGCACACTTGGAGATTTACAGGGTAGATTTACAAGCTTTAAGGAGGCTTAGGCAAGAGTAGCTTTAGCCTGTAGAAATATAAAGGTCTTTTGCATACGTACCCTTATCCTGCAGGGATGGCTTTGCCTAATGAGAGCCCTCGTCAGTTAACTCGAACACATGCTCTCTTGTCAAGGGCTGCATACTTTTAGGAATACATCATTCAGAAAGCCAAGGAACCAAGACATTTGCATGAAAACTAAGGGAAGCAGTTGTGTCACTGAAGAGCAGGGAACATTTATCTTTTTTCCCCTGTGTGAATTCATTTTTCCTTGTAAAACAGCAGTGTAAGAAGTAAAAGGTGGAGCAGAGCTGAACTCGGGGTCAGAAAATTGCACTCCTGCTGGGTTGAGGGTTCAGGACGCTGTGGACAGGGGTCCCTCTTGGAGCTGATAAAAGGTGACATGTGATGACCTTGGTGCAGGCAGAGCTTGGCACAGAAGGCTAGATCCTTTTGGGATTCAGCCAGAAGCAAAGGAGTTAATTTCTCTCCCTCTAGACTCCCAGGCATGGAAAGGAAACTGCATCATTAACAAAAGTACTCAGTACTGAGCCATATGTGAACCTCCTGTTGACACAAATGCAGTTTCAATCTCAGAGGTTCCTTTAGATCTAATTAGCATCAAATGGTAGATCATCTCCAATAGCTTGGTGTGTCTGCCTGACCTCAGCTCTGGGATCACACTGCTAAACTCTGCAGACCTGCAAGAAAGCCTGAGTCAGTAACTAGGAGGGCTTTCTCTTCATTTACAGGGCCTGTGACCTATAAGTCAGCACCTATTTAATTCTGTTTTATTGTCTGTCTTCTGTAGATCAGTTTAAATGGGAGAGGCAACTGACTACTGAAAGCGAGTTCATGAAGAGCTCGTGTGTGAATAGAAAGTCTTTTTGCTTTGTTTTTGATTTGTTCCATTTTCTTATGCAGAAAGCCAGCTATTAACGAGGAGCTTTTGAGAATTGAGCAGCCAGCTGTCCAACTAGTGGGATGCTTTATGTGTCAGTCCTATCACACACAAAACCCTGTCCAGAGGCCCTAGCTCAGTTATTAGCAGTTGCAGGCAGTGCTAACACATCAACAACTGCTGATTGCCCTGACACCAGATTAGGCTTGAAAACCTTCTCCCAATCAATATCCAAGCAGTATATAAATGTCTATGTGACAGTGTGTCAGGGATATCTCTTGGGCTGGCATAAATGTGTGCTGGGGGATGGCAGTAAACCCTATCCCTGACTCAGAAGGGGGGAAGACAAGCCACTTAGGTTGGGAAGACTGACAGTGAGCCTGTCCTCCTGAGTCAGGGAGGGCAGAGCTACAGGTTACTGTCACCAGCAAGGGCTAAGCAAGAAAAAAAGGGACCTAGAGAAATACAGAGGCTGGGCAAACACTGGCTCCAGTTAGGAGTAATTATAAACCTGGTGGGTGTCGGATTTCCCCGGAAAGGTGGCACTAGGGCCAGCCTGACCCTGGAGTGAGGCGGGGCATGCCCTGACAGGCAGCAAGTGCTGCCCACGTGGTCTGACTGCTAGAAAAAAGCAGGAGGAAAGGCAGTTCTCCACACTCAGCTGGGAAACCAAACCAGGACTAATTGTGTCTGAAAGCAATGCCTGCACCAGTGCTCTGAGCAAACAGGATGAATGTCTTCCATGCCCATGTCTCCTGCCTGCTCTTTCTCCCCTAGGAAATTCAGAGCCAGGGGCTCTCCCCAGCTTCCCCTCTTTCCAAGTCTCTGATTCTTCAGAGAGTGGAGGTGTGAGCTGTTCCACTGCAGCAGAGCAGGGGAAGCAGGGATGGTTTTGTATGCAAGGAGTTTTGCATGCAGAGGATCAGATTGCACGAAGCCCAGCTGCAAAATAACCTTGAGAAAATCTGCATGAAGCTCTGAGTAGGAATGGGGGAGCATGATGGTTTAGAGAAGAAATTGGAGGTTGGATCCACAGGGCAGAGAGGATGTCACTGCTGGAGGAAGAACTGGAGCATATCTGGGGGCCTTCTGAGCTTGGTGTTCTTGGGAGGAGGCCAGCTCTCCTAAAAATGCCTTGCTGGATGACTGGAGAGCAGCGAGGGAAAGGTTACAGAAATGCTGTGTCCGGTAAGTGTGTATGTCTGGCACTCCTGCAAAAAGGGCCTGAAAGGTTTCGTGTGCAAACTTGTCTATTGAAGGGGGAGCAGTGGAGCTGCGTGTTGTCTGTCTCAGCAGGATTTGGCCATTTGGCCTTGCCATGGCTCTGCAGCCTCATCTCCTGCCCCTCCAAGGGGTCTGGCTGCCGTGCTTAAGGTCAGGTGTGGTCTGGTGCTGCTGCAACCTGAGGTCAGACTGGAAAAACAAGTAGGATGTAAGAAAGAGCCATGTGAGAAAGAACAGTGAGGAGCCTTGTTGGCATCTCTTCTCCTTGGCTGTGGACCTGCGTAAAGTCAGGTCCTTGACTCCAGTCCTTGCCTGACCTGTGCTGTAGTTATGCCTGTGCCTGGCCCTGTACCTTGCTGATCTTTGTGTTGTTTTGCTGATGTGGCTTCACAGCTTGACCATCAGTCTGCCTCTTCATCACGGACCTGATTGGGAATCACTAGACTGTGCCATTACCTTGGGTAATGTCACTGGACCTGCTCTACTCTCTGTGTTCAGGCACTGTGGGACTGCACCCTGGTTGGTGAGAACAGTGCCCTGTCTTGCTGTCACTCTGGGGTCCAAGATCCCCTTCCCTCAGGGAACAGTCCCACTCTTGCTGCTCCCTGACACAGGCTGTGGGGACACCATAAAAGCCCATGCAAGCAAGTCTCTAATAGTGCTTTCCATCCTCCTGGGCCTGCAGGATGTGGTCAACAGGTCTTTCTGACAGTCTTTGGAAAGTCAGAGAGGCTGAATGTGGATACAGTTTGTGCAGATAAGCCCATAGGGAAGGAAATCTGGAGCCTGCAATACCACTGCAGGTTGAATCAACGTGGCATGGTGTTCCTAGCAAGCATTTTTCACTTGCCGCATGTGTTGGTCCTTGCCTGTAAGAACATCCTGATCACGCTGCTGCAGACCCTGGCCTCAAACCCCACTTCAGCACAGTATGATGGGGAGTACTCTAAACAGGGTCTGAAGCTGTCCAGTCCAGGAAGAGCTAGAGATAGCTGGGTTTATAGAGATGTCAGGGTAGGAAGGTGGCTTGAAGCACTTTTGGGGAAAGCAGGTTAAGCTGGTGTGTAGGTTGCCTAAGTCAAATATATACTTCTCATTAGGTACGTGAAAAAGTTGTCATACCTTTCCAGTTCCAGAGCCCCACAGTCCTTGAAGAAAGCGTTTCTTCAAGGCTCTGGCTGTGTACAAGACGTCAGAACAAAGCCCCCCAGTGCAGGACCTTAGTGCTGTTGTAGTTGGAGGAGCATGAATGTTCCCCCAGATGGACACGTCACGTCCTGCCTGTGGGAGGACAAGATGCACAGTTCTGCCCGGGGGATTGGAGGGAAAATACCCAAGCACCGTTGCGTCACCTTCAGCTGCATCCATATGGAAATACAGGCTGCCTTCATGGAAACCATGGTTCTCACATGCCTTCTGTATCAGCTGAACAGACTCGTGTTCAAAACACATGTAAGTCTCTCCCTCTTAAAAAACCCAACCCAACCCAAACCCACAAAACTCTCTGAGAAGGCCAGTAGGGGACTTTCAGGCCATCCCACTGTGTTCCCATTGCAACCATGGAAGATGTTCCCTTATGGATGATTCCTATACAACTCACAATAAAGAATAGGCACTTTTAGAGAAATAACAGGCTGATTACAAAGCATATTCTTGTGGTTAATTTGTATTCCATATGGCCTTTTTTGCCCTAGTCCTTGCCAAATGGGAGCTAGATATTTTCCTGGAGCTAAAGGAGAACTACAGGAGCAGGAGGAGCAGGGCCGGGACTGGACCCCCACTGTGTTGTGATGCATGAATAAGACAGCAAGCCTATATACTATGTCAAAAAGAAGTCTGATTAAATGACTGGTCAGGGAGAGGAGGTTTTAGAGGGTTTCTTGATAGGAAAAGATGTCATACCCAGTGTCTGGAAACTGAAGTCAGCAAAGATCAACCTGGAAATACAATGTAGATTTTTAAGAATGAGAGTAATCGGCCATTGAGAGAGATTGCCAAGGGACTAGGTTCTTCATCACTGTGAATCTTCAAATTAAGTGGACATGTTTTTAACAACTAGCAGGCACCATGGCAGGACAATTTTGGGACTTCATGCAAGGGCATTTTATATAAGGGGACCAAGCAATCTGTGTGGATGTATGGGGAGCGCTGCATCCTTTCAGGGGTGCTCCTAGGACAGACCCCATCTTGGGTTGGGTATATCTGGAAGAGAAAGGACCAGCAGGACCAAGAAAGTGAGGAAGCTGAAAAGCAGACATTTAACAAATCAACCGAAGACTTGCACACCAGGCTCCCCCAGGGCCACATCCCTGGATGTGCTGGGTGGGAGCAAGGGCAGAGGAGGCTGTCAGCAGAGTTAGCAGAGCAGTGTGACTAACGGGTTGTCCAGTTCCTCACCTGAACTCCACATTTCAGGAAAATAGATCTCGTTCTGGACAAAATGGAAACTTTTCCTGAACCTGCTGAGCAGTGGAGATAAAGTAATTTCCTACTTCCAGCTGGGGGCCTGAGCCAGAGTTTGCTAGATTCATTGAAAGTCACCATTATCTATCAAATAGCCATTTGGCCATTGACCATTATGTGGCCATTGACCATTATGTAGCCATTGAATAGGGTGGGTAGACACAAGGTCAGTCAAAGGGGCAGATGTAAGATAATCTGTGCAATCTTTGTTTTTGGACAGTTCTTCATTTTTCAAGAACATCTTCATAGTGGAAGCTCTTTCAGAGTGTTTTTTGTAAACTATTGCACTGCCACTGCTAACCAGGAAACAATTCTCATTTTAGAGAAATATTTACCTCATATTTCCATAGTAGTCAGATGAGGTTTTCAAATTCAGAGATAACTTGTGGGAACTGACATTTAAATTTTTCCAGCTTTTAGATGCTTTTTAAAAAATTTCTACAGTATTTTAGCAATGTTGTATTAAAAGAACACATGTGGTCTCAGAAGCTGGTGTTATTAATCTGGAAATGGTCTGGGCTGTACATTGTGGGAGCAGCAGTAGAGGTGTAAGAGAGGTTTTACAGTAGGACAGTTGATTTTGCCTCCTGAAGTGGAGGGACCCATATGCCCCTGGAAGTACTTCTGGGCTTGGTAATCTTGTCCACCCTTCAAGGATGTCCCACATGAATTATGCTCAACAGGCAAAGCAAAGTGCTTTGACCTGTGACAAGGCTTCGTAGCCAAAGCCTGGGTACGTCAGCGGAAAGAGCATCAGTAGATTTTTGATAAAGCCTGTTGGCTGTAGACCATAAAGTTTAACAGAAGGCAGCTCTCCAACGGGATCTTTCCCAGCCGGGTGTCCTCATTTAATGCGTAGTCATCTCTGATCTATTTGCATTGTACTGCTTGCTGAACTGGTTTGTTATCTGTACATGAGCTCTGTACTTAGAGGCACTCTTCACTTATGGCTTCAGATTTCAATTATTATTTGAACTTGGCTTTTTCCTGGCTACATCGTTAAAAAGAAAGAGTAGTTTCTTTGCCCACCTCTTCTCCTTAAACTTCTGTATTGCTGCATTTTATGCTGCACACATTCAGAGGATAATAAATTCAGTCAGTTTTGGTCTAAATGTAATTCCTTAGTAATTGCCATGTATTTATTTTTATTGGTAGCAATATCTTAGCTTTATGAATGCAAGATCTAGACTCTTCTGGCAGCGTCTTAGGGAAGGCTTGCTTAATAAAAGTAAAAAAGCATTTGGGAAGGTTTAAATTAGACAACTGCAGAAAACTCTCTTTTTCGCCGAACATGGCAGAATTCATTCCCCAACAAGGCCATGAGGGGATGTAGGGGATGGAGGGCGGGATGAAGAGCAGGATGAAGCCCTTCTGTCTGTGAAGCTTTAGGACATCTCGTCAGCTGAATGACTCCTTAAAAAGCACAGCTAGAATCAGACTCAGGTCCCAAAAGGCTAAGCATCATGGCTGTTTCAGCATTGTGAACACGCAGTGGCTCCAACCCAATTTGTGACCTTCCCCTTCTCTTCCAATGCTGGGGGAGCCTTTGCATACCTACTGATGGCCTTTGGGGTGGGCTCTTAGTGATTTACAGTTTCCTGATTCAGACTAGGCATGGCACTGGGAACACTAGTTATTATTGTAATTTTTCCATCCCTTTCACAGTTTTCTTTCTCATCTTTTTGATCTATCCACACTGAGAACAGTAAATCCCCAAAACCCACTCTGACCCACATGCACATGCAGCACAGAGCATCTTTTGATAGTCACATTGAGCAAACTTCAAGAGAAACTCTGGGTAATTTTCATCTCCATTTCACCATCAGATCATTAAAACGAGACAAGTAAAACATCTCAGAATAAAAATGACAGACACAAAAGCAGGTCTTTAAATATTAGCAGCTTTAAAATTAATGTTTGATAAGATTCCATGCTGAATTTTGATTACTGGTGCCTTTTGCAAAGTTCAGCTATAAGATCTGAATCTTTTATTGTCCATTCCCAGGAAGATAAAACACAGTTATTGCTAGTGCAGTTTGGCTTCTATACCCTTAACAAAAATGTCTGTTCCTTGGTTGCCATATGCTACCAAAAGGGATAAGATTTTAATTACCGATCAACAAAGTCCCTTCACATTTTTCATGGTAATAGACCTAAAAAAAGTTATTTTTACTCACTAGTTATATCGTGCCTCGTAAAATGTCAGTGGTTAGGTACATATTGGGGTCACTGAAATTCACAGAGGTGGGTTTTTTTGCAAATCACATCCCCCCTCCCTCTGTCTCTCTGTTCCCTGGCAGTGGTTTCTGCAGAGGGACACCCAGGGTCCTGTGAGCCCCATGGGTTGTCTGGGTCTGTCACTTGTCCCATGCCAAAGCATGGGAACAGCACTAGCAATTTACCAGTGGGACTCTGCGTGAGTGTTTGTGTGTCAGTCCGTGCACAATATTCTATGTATGGTCTCTGATGCTGGCAGGAATGCGTCCTGTAGGGTCCTTGCTTTTATTGCTGCCTCTGGCTCTGTCCAGGAAGCCATAAAGTGTAGTAGAATGTGAGAAATAGTTTAAGTCCTATGCTGCTCATAAACACTTAACCCTGCTTTTCAGGAGGAGTACTTAATCAAGGGGAGGAGAATATGAAGTCTCTTCCAACTCACCTGGGCCATAAAGGAGCCCTTTAGCAAGGGTAAAGTGGGGCACATAGAGAATTGCTGTTGTTTCCACTGGCTGAGAAACTGGCTTGTTATCGAACAAAGTGTTCCTTTTCAGGGTTAAGTATAAGTGGCCTGTTCACCTTGGTAAAGACGGGTGATAATTGTCTTTTGGCAGGAATGGGGACACATCATGATACCAAGCACCAATTCATCTCTATATACTATCGACCTCCTTATCTAAGCTTTTGTCACCCTTGGCTTTTCTAATGATTGCCCTTAGCCAACTCTGTCTCATTAGGATGGTGGGTCTAAAAACACAGTTCTTGGAACAGAAGGGGACCACAGCCCCAGTGATGTGGCTGATGCCTGTTCCAGTGCTTATTTGTGAAGCCTTGCCCTGAGCATCCTGCTATCGCTAGGGGAGAGGGGGTGTGTGCCTCCAGACTCATGCTTTTCCTGTGGCTTTTTCTTGAAAGGTACCTGCCTTTCTGTCCCTGGAGAGAGCATGGAAAAGTAAACCAGCTTCCTGACTCACATCTTGAGCATCTCCAGCTTTCACATTGCATTTGGAAGTCTCATTGGTACGGTATGGGTGACACAGAGCTATTCATTTAGACATTCCTGGGGTAAACCAAGTGCTAGGATGCACGCAGGCAACACCCCAGAGGGGTGTGAAAGAGGATGGACAGGAAATGTTCAGATTGGAGCTGAGTATGGAGACACTGCTGCAAACACAGTAGTCTGTTTAGACGGGGATGGGTCTCTGACCCTGCAGACCTTCAGCTCAGCAAGCAATTCTGGGTCATTGCTCTGCACTAATTAAATTTAGCTGGGAAACTTCTGGGGGTGTTTCAGTGCACATGGGTGCTGCTCCGTTGGGGCAGTCGTGAAGGAGCACTGCTTTGTCAGAGCCTTAGGCTGCACGTGGCTGGATGAACATCAGCATCAGGGAATCAGAAATTGCTTCCATTAGCAACTTAATGGTTCTGCATCTGCAGATGACAAATGCACTGCTTCTGATGATGGAGGGCATGCTGACACAGTTCTGGGAAGTTAAATACAGGTAGATTCAGCACTGGGATCAGAGGTTGTTTCACAGAGAGGCGCAAATCCTGTTATCTTTACAAGTTACCTTCTGGAAAGACGGTAGCTTGCATGCATGAGCCTGTTTGGGGCTTTACTCAGCTTTTGGGGACTTTCCTGCATGAGCAGACCCCAAGGTTTCATTTGGGCTGTAAGCAAGTCAAATGTTATTGGAGGTGCAGAAGCAGAAGTGGGTATCAGACTGTGCCTGCAGCAAGCTGTGTGGAGAGGAAATGGCCGTGAATAAAAACATCAGCATCTGGCCCAAAGAGACTCCCTTGCAGCCAGCAGGCTGACAGCAGGGAAGTCCAGGGGGACAATGGTGGTTTGTTTGGCTCATTGATTGTGGCAGGCAGCTGATCTAAATTCAGCTGCAGTGCAAAGCCCCGGGCAAAGGAAGTGTGAGGGCCATGAATGCTAGAAAAATAAACAGCATCATTTGGGGTTGAGAAGGTACACGGAGTGTGCTGGACATGGGCTGTAGGTGTTGAGAGCAATTTGCTGGAACAGGGAGAACGTACTGCCTCTGGGGTCCTCAAACAGTGATGTGAATGGTGACAACCAATCTGGGTCTTCTCCCTGAACTGGTTCATCTTGCTGTGCAAGGAGGGTCCCGGTCCTGCAATGGGCTCTGGACAGGGACAGCAGCCTACCTATATGAGGCAACTTACAGGATTGGGACTCTGTCCTGAGTTTTATTCTAATGCACGTACCTACTTTGATGATGTGGCTTTACATACTGTCTGTGCCTGGGCAGAGGACACTCAGAAGGTCTCATCAGGGAAAGAGTTTCCTTGAGCTTGTCCTACATCAATGATACTGAACTCTTTGCACTGGCCATGGGGTTTGTGTCTGTTTTTTTCAAGGATTCTGTGCATTCTCCAAAGAGATTAAGCCAAAGCGTGGGTCCGAAATGTCACTGCTGAGAAGTAGCTATATTTTTTAGTGCTTACACTAAATCAATCAGTCTATTGTGGCACAAGAAAGAACTGACTTATAGTCCTTCTGCATGTTACACAGTATACAGTCTTTGGCTAAAGAAGCTGATGGCTGTAGCTTACAGACAACAAATCAACAGGGTCTTTTCCAAAAGCTGCTGAAAGCAAAGCCTCTTTAATAGGAGGCTCCAGGTAACTGGGACTGTCAGGAAGAAGTTGGTTTTAAATATCAAACATGCAGGGCCACTCTCATCCAGGAGAGACCCCAGATGGTCCCAGATGCCCTGCACCCACCATGCACTGTCACCTCAGCTGGGGAGAACACACTGGGTGCTTGGTGAATATGTCCTAAGATAAAGTCACGTGCATACCTTGAGGGGGAGAGGCCGACTCACCTCTTCTTTCCTCAGTTTCCCTGCTGTGAAATAGCAATCCTTTCCTGCTGACTTCAGCCCAGCAGCATATGCTAGATCAGGCTGAGGAAAAGACGAGGTGCTTCCCTGCACCCTGCCATTTGCTGGGATTTTGTCTGCATCAGTGCCTCAAGTTGCAGCTTCCCTCATCATCAGCAGTCATGCAGGGAACAGGCAGCTCCATGCTCAGTGCTGCTGCAGTTACTCCCTGTTGTGATAATGTTGTGTTTGCTCTCTGAAGTGGCAAACGGTTCCTGACCCAGGCTGTTAGACTCCCATAATAGCATGGCTAATAACCAACAAAGCTTTTGCACTTCTTTGCAGCCCGTTTCACAGGCCATCTGGTGAGCCTGGCTATAGGTTTGAAGGCAGGTGGAGAGTAGACATGACTTTAAAGGTGGCTTGCAAAAATCACATGCTGCCACAAAAGATACTGAGAACATCTCTTAGGGAATAGCTGCCTCGGGAAAAAAAAACCCAAACCAAACCAACAACCAAGAAAAACAACAACAGCAGCAACAAAAAATCCAAAAGAAGAAAAGCCCCTGACCCCTGTTCTGGACTTGCAAAGGTTCTTTGTGGTTGCTTCTGTAGCAAAACAAGAATGAACTCCATGCTACCAAGGTAGACTGCAAATGGGTGGTAGGGAGCTAAGCAAACAGTGGGGAAATAATATGGCATGGATCTAAGCCATCTACTACTATTTTGCTATTGCTAGGAGGTGACAGGACAACCCAAATGCCAGGCTCTGCAAAGGGTATGCCTGCTGAGGGTTATATCCCTTTCATAGCTCTCTGACTGTGATTGCTCAGCAAGAGGCAGAGGTGGCAACAATTTATGCCATTAACTGGAAGCCTGGGATCCATGTGCACAGCATGTCCTCCTGTCAACTGTGGCTGAATTTCAAGCAGTTAAATCTGATGGATGCGGGAAACAGCAGGCTGTACTGTGAGGTTGGAAAAGGAAGACGAGCTGCTGGATTGGTGGATGAACTGCAGTTTATTGTCAGGACAGCATTTGGGACTTTTGCCCACCCCAAGCGTGTCTTTGGGGTTCATGTTATCCATGGTCTCTACTGAGGTCAAGGCAGCTTTTCTGGAGGGCTGTGCTTGCCGACCCATGGACACCCATGGGCCATGAAGCTAGGGATGTCCTGAGATGGTTGTCACTTTTGGGAATGAGGGCAGGAGGGAGAGAAATGCTTCTTCTGCTTGGCACACTGTGTCTGTTTGGGTGACAGAGACAGATGATGCCCAGCAAGTTGAAAGCCACCACTTTTGCCTTTGCTCAGCCTGTCTGCAACCACCTCTTGAATCCCAGATTGCACAGTGTCTTGCACCAGCATCTGCAATGGGGGACTCCAGCCAAAATTGTGATACTGGTCAGAAAGATTGTGCTGCAGGGAAAAAGTGGAGTGTCCTAGGAATAATGAGCTGTACCATTCACTGACTGTGGGATTGTGAACTCTGCTCCTTGTGGGTGATGGCACAGGAAAATATGCCTTGGCCTTCTGCAGGAGCAGGTGAGGTGGGTGGATGTGGGTGTCCATCACTGCCCAGGGTACCTCTGCCCTGCAACTTTGGCAGGAAGGCAAGCTGGGCCACAGAGCAGCTGAGGGCTTGATGCCCAGATGCTGTCAAGGTTATTGAAGGCACACCAGTTTGCTCCAGAGCCTGCTCCATGGTTTCAGTGGGGCTACACTGATTTATGGTGACACAGGAACACACCTGCTGCCCTTGGTGGTGCTGGGAAGTTCTCTGGTGGCCATCCACACCTGCTGTCTCCCAGCTTGACTGAGAGAAGAAACTCCCAGACTGCTGTAGGCACAGAGACCACATAGGCAGAGTAATAAATGAAATGGTACAAGGTAATGCTTCCAGGCACTCCCCCATCACTGTTACTATTACATTTTTAACATTCCGAATATGGTCTTTGACCAAGGCCAGCCTAGTGCTTAATCCTCAGTCATGAGCCTGGTGACTGAAAAAAAGGGGGAAGAAGATTATCATGGGTCTCATGGAAGGAGCAAACCTGTGATGGGACATTTCAGGACACTTGTGGGATTGTGTAAAGTGTATTATCAGATGTTTAAAGGGGATTGTAAGAACATCCAAAACATCATGGGATGTTTAAGGGAAGGGCCAGAGGCAGGGAAAGGAGGGATCAAAGCAAACTGGTGAGGAACAAGTATGGGAGAATGGGTAGGAGAGCGGATAAAAGGGTCCAGCTGCATGTAAGCAGGCTGCTGATGAGTGTGCTTTTCTCTCTGGGTCCTGTGCCTGCACTTCAGCTTAGCCTGGCCTCATATTAAACCTGATTCATAGCCTTTTTATTTCTTTCTCTCTGTCTTAGTGCATGTGAATATGTTTATGTTTCACTGGAAAACTTCAAGCTGAACTGGTTGGTGAGTAGAAGACCAGAATGTGAAAGCCCAAGGCTGGACACAGGGTAAGTGTGACTCATGATCTTGGTACGGAGTCTGGGTGGAGTAAATGCTGAGGTTGGAGGTTTCCGCTGATGGATGTGTGCCTGTGGATGAGGAGAGTGAGGCTCTCTGTGTGTCTACCAGTGACCTTCAGTCCTGATCAGCTGGAGGGGAAGGGGGAACAAGTGGGGCTGCTTATGTTGTTCGTGTTCATGAGAGTACTGCTGATGTTTTTGTGAGGGCCAGTAAAGGCACTGTTCTTTGTCCGTGTTGGTCTGTGTGGCCAGTTGCTTGCAGTTTGTGTGCATCTGCATCTCTGGGACATATGCTTTGCAGTGTGGAGACAGCCACAAATTGGAAAAGTGGCAAACAGACTGGTGAGGAGAAACTCCTTGGACCTTCACAACCACCGGATTCAGCTTCTCCTAACACAATGCTTTTTAGAATCAGCTCTGGAAAATACTGTTCCCACTAGGGGAATGTATTTCACCCTGATACCATAATGGCTTTCATGGAGGATATGTTGCAAGAACTGCACATTTCTGCAGAACAGCCATTTCCAAGGTGGAGTCAGCAACTTGCTGTAGTTATGGGACAAGGTAACAAGTACAGCTGACCTGGGGAACCAGACTAAACATGGACCATTGTCCTGGTTTTGGCTGGAATAAAGTTAATTTTCCTCTTAGTAGCTGGAGTTATAGTGCTGTGTTTTGGATTTAGTATGAGAATAATGTTGATAACACACTGATGTTTTAGTTGTTGCTAAGTAGTGCTTACACTAGTCAAGGACTTTTCAACTTCCCGTGCTCTGCCAGGTGCACAACAAGCTGAGAGGGAGTGTAGCCGGGATAGCTGACCCAGACTGCCCAAAGGGGTATTCCATACCATATGATGTCATGATCAGTGTATAAGCTGAGGGGAGTTGGCTGGGGGGGCAGCAATCGCTGCTCGGGATGGGCTGGGCATAGGTTGGCGGGTGGTGAGCAACTGTATCGTGCATCACTTGCTTTGTATTTTATTACTACTATTACTACTACTACTACTACTTTCCTTTATTCTATTTCAATTATTAAACTGTTCTTATCTCAACTCACAAGTTTTCTCACTTTTACTCTTCTGATTCTCTTCTCCCATCCCATGGGGGGAGGGGACTGAGTGAGCGGCTGTGTGGTGCTTAGTTGCCAGCTGGGGTTAAACCATGACAACCATTTCCAATTAAAACTTTGAATGTGACTGGTAACCTACAAAAATTAGGAAGACTTCATCCAAAAATCTTGGGAACTGCAGTCTAGCACAATATCTTCCAAACCTAAAATTTGTGCTCATATTCATCTTCTGCGCATGCTGTATACCTGGTGTTTGATGGTGCGTGTCTCAGGAAGGCAATGTTTTGCATTACCAACACTGAAATAAGTGGCCCACATACATTCTTTCTTGTAATGTAATTGTAAATGGATTTTGCTTCTAAAACACCATGACAATGATTTCCTACAAAGTGACAGCCTTCTCTCATTACCTAGATTCATTTGTTGTCTGATGAATTTTAATAGCACAGATCTGAAATCTGATGACTAAACCCCACCCCAAAAAGAAAAAAAGAAGTTCAGAGCTGTGTCACATTCTTAACAGAGCTTCAAAAAGAAGCATGACAAGCAGTGTTCAGGAAGAAATACATGCTATTGGAAGTCTGATGGCAGGAAGTCTCAAACAAAAGGAAAATTTGAAGAAGGAGAGAGAGGGGAGCGAAATGTTGGATGGCAGAGAGATGAGCATCAAACAGGCAGGCACAGTGTCCCTACCAAGAAAGAGCAGATGTATCTGTGTCCAAATGTCCTTTGCTTTGACTTTATCCCCTGCCTGTGTTGTGCCTGATAGTGATGTTTCTTATATTTGGGTCTTCACCCTCCTGGCTCCAAAGGGTCAGCATCACTTCCCTAAGTTATGGAATAACCAGAGTCATTTAATGCACAGGATTTTCCAGTGTGTCTTATGTGCCACACAGAGCTAGATTGCCACCAGGATGGATCTGACTTACAAACTTAACAGATACTGCTTCTGAAATTCTGGGATGGATTACAAGCCCCTTGTAATAAACACAGGAGAAGAAAGGATGGGGCATATGTACAGAACAGGCCAAGGAAATATAAGGTGGAGGAAAAAACAGGACATTGGGCAGGAATACTAGGGTAAAGCTTATCTGCTGTGTTTTAGGATTTCTATAATAGCCTAGTTGTCTGGGTCCTCTGGGCTCGTTCCCCTAAATGTGGCAGCTGGGAAACTACATTCTCACTGTGAGTCTTTCAGGATGCAAGCTGTGCTGCTCCATCAGAGTTACGGCTGCTACTTTAACAGCCGCATTAACCCATTCACAGGATGAAAGATCAGTGCCATTTGCAGCAGTGATTGTCTACCCTCTCTGGGGTTACTGCTGAGGTGGGGGTGTCAGGCAGATGCCTGCGTGGCAGTGCTGGTAGAGAGCCTGCTCTTCTGTAGCTGGGCATCCTGCTGGGGACATGGGCAACCACACATGTCCTCTTCTGCCTGCTGGGAAACTTGCAGCCCTCTTCCTCACTGGCTCAGTGACTGACTGCAATTGAGGATCATTCATTTTGGGTTCCTTTGCAGGCAGCTGTGCAATCCCAGTTCTGTAGGGGTGTTGTCTGCATGGAGCAGCAGCAGCAAGGCTGAGTGGAGAGGGCAGACCAGACCTTCCTCTGGACGAATGAGTCCATATCATTTGTCCCAGACTGTGCAGTTGTCTCAATGCAGCACTACCCTACTGCTTGTGGTTGGGACCAGAAGGGTGACTGGCACAGTGTCATGCTTTTAGCTGGGATAGAGTTAATCAACAGGCAGGAAGGTTACGGGGGTCACTAATGGGTGCTATCACAACCTCCACACACACTCTGTTGCCCATGAGGCTGGGTCTTAACCCATCTGGGAAGTGCTTCCCTTGGCTAGTGGATGGTAAGTCAACACTGGCCTCATGCCACCCCTTCTCCAATGAGCAGATGGGTAAAGGTCGTGCAGACCCTTTGAATCAGGCAGTAGGGGTGGTAGCGATGGGGAGATCAGGGTGCATCTTTGCTGAGGAGTAGGTATAGACAGAGAGAGAAAACTGTGACCTGCTGCAGAGTTGGTCTCTCTGGGAAAGCACAGAGCATCAAGGATTGAAAGGCTCAGCACCGCAGTACCAGTGGCTGAATACTTCACATGGACATCTCACATGAGGCTTTTGGGCTCATGCCAAATGCTCTTGAAGTATTTTTACTAACTGGGTGTTGCGAAGGTTTATCAATGTGAACTAGTCAGATATTGTACTTCAACAGAATTTATTTCGGTTCAGCACCCCAATGAACATCAGTTAATCACAGGTTCAGGATGCCAGGTGGGAACTATCACTGCACAGCTGACTTAAGAATTCTTAAGGTTTTTAGATGAGGATCCAAAATGTGCAATCACTCATCTAAGAAGATGAGGGCTCTCAACCTCAAGGAGTTACCTTAGGTGGTGTCCTGACCAGAGGGGAGAGTCCCCATCTGCAGACCTGCTCCTCCAAGGAGGACTGACTCAGTAGGCCCCCCTGGCAGGGCTCGGTTTATACCCTGGTTGAATCTGACCTGTGGTCATATATGTCACAGCCGTTTCCTATTACCTGCAGGCTCTGTCTGTCAGCAGCTGTGCACATGACAGCAGTCATGGCAAGGCGGCAAGGGTGTGAAAGTAAGGTTGCGAAAAGCAGCAGTGGCTGCTCTGCTTTGGGAAGCCCTGGTCTCTAGAAGGGTGGGTTGCACCTGCCACACTGGATTGCAGAGTAAGAAAGGTTATGTGCACGGAGAATTTATAGCTAAATGAAAAGCCAGCATTGAGAGTTGTGTTTAAGTGATTTCCAAGACCCAGAAAGCCGTGCAATGTCCTTAGGCTGTGTCTGCCTTTATTTAAGTGGGAGATTTTTTGGGATCCCTGGGAGAGAGTGAGCTCATGTGACAGCAAATGAAAAATGTGAGGCCTGAAGAAGTTCCCTTAAGTTAACTTCAGGTTGGAGGAGACCCAAATTCGGTGCAAAGGGTGTTGTGAGTCATGCTGCAGGCAGCCATGCTGCAGGCAGCCTTGCTGCCGTGCACTGAGAAAGGCATCTGGGGCTTACTTCATGGCTGGCTGCTTTTTCAGGTGACTCCCCCCATCCTCTGCTCCCCTCACCCTGTAAGTTGGCTCAGAGGAGGTGAAAGGTGACAGCTTTTGTTCATTTTAAAGTAATTTTGAACAGATCAGGACAAAAAGCTAACTGTGAAAGAAAAGTGAAAGAAGTCTTAGGTGGTGGGTATTATGAGCATACAGGCAAAAATGGCAGTGGTGGGGTGAAGCAGGGAATAATATCAGCAGCTGAATCTTTCATGGGTTTCTTGCTGAGACCCTGTACTGGCAGGTCAGCAAAGTCTGTGGTCCTGTCCTAGTTATGACCAAATTCATATTTACTGGGCTGCGCTGGGTTTTACAACTGGATACTGCAGCTGGATTCAAGGAACTAACAGTGCAAGATGTGATTTCCCTCCTTCAGTATTTAAGGCTATTTTCAGATAAGTGACATGTTGTTAGCTGATCTTCATGCATTTAAGAGCCTATGTCTGACCATCTGTCTCTAATTAGTCCCTTCAGCCCTGCAGTTTTCTCTCTTTGAAGTTCTCACACTTCCTTTTTGATACATTAAAAATAAAAGGAACCTCAAAACACCCTCAAAGTATCATTTGCCCTATTCAAAGCAGGATAACTTCACCCCTTTGGGAAGAGGTGGGACAAGTGAGGTGAATTTTTTCCCAGACTTCCTTCTCTTAAGAACCATTATTTTTTGTCTCTAAGCTGTAAAAGTTGGCTAAGATAGCACTGTGACAGAGGCTCTGGTCAAGGCACAAGATCAGGACTCAGGAGATATAGGTTCACTCTCACCTCTGCAGAATGACTCCTACCTGGTCACTGCATAACGACATGTGTATCATTACTTTCTTCTGCTTCTAGTGCTGTCAGGAGCTGAGCAAACATAAATGGGCTCTGCAAACTCTTCACTCCCTCCTGGGAGTGTGACTGCCTGTTCTCAAGAGCAACTCCAATATGGTGCAGCTTCAACCTGGGATCATGCTGTTGGGACAACATCCTTGGTCTAGCAGTTATATTAAAGCTCAGGTTGTTTGCCTTGGCCTTTCCTTGAGCTGCGCTGTAGGTATGCCTATGGCTGGTACTGTACCTTGCTGATCCTGACTTCATTGTGTTGACTTCACTTCCCTGCTTGACCTTGAACGTCTCTTATCACTACAGATGTGTCTAGTGATTACTGGTGTCCATGGTTGCTCTCACTGGGCCTGCTCTGCTCTCTTCATTCAGGTATTGTGGGACTCTCCTCGTTGTTAAAAAAGGATATTGAGGAAAGGGAGCTCTTGTGGACCAGGTCTTGTCTTCCTGACAATGGCTAGAAGAAATGAGGTGCACAAACAGTTGTTTCTCTTTGAAGGTCCTTCTCAGCTTCTGGCAGTTAGGGTAGGACCTGTTGAGGCTGAAGGTACAGCTGTACCAGGGAGGCATTCATGAGCCTATCTTCTCCCAGTATAGTGAGTACTGTAGACCTTTGTGTGCTAAAAAAGTCTGAGTAATTCCCCTTCGCTGCCTCTCTCATGAATTCAAAGGTCATCTGTCCATCTTGGTTCATTTTTTCAGGGGCAGATTCCCTGCCAATGTACGTGAGGTGGAATTACTGCCATTTTGTGTGTGTGTTTGTGTGTTGGGCTAGCAGTTCAGTCTAAACAGCAAATATTGCATCATTGTTTTTCACTGAACCCCAAATCTTAAAAGCTTTCCTTAAAATATCCACCTGTGTTAAGCTCCTGGATCTGAACTGGGGGTTGGTGGTTTTGTTCTTTTTGGTCTATTTTGTCCAAAAGTCATTAGGTGAAAGAAATTTAGTTGAATGCCTCTGGAGAAGGATTTGTTAGCTGACTCCTCTGCTTCGTTATTGACAAGAAGAGTTAGTTTTACTGTAACATGCTTCATGCACAATAGGAATTAGGTACATACTGTACACATAAAAGCCAAAGTAACAAAGAACAACCTTTAAATAACTCTTACAGTCCATTAGCCAGACAATAACACCTGTTGCGTAAAGGATACACTTACAGAGATCTCTCAGAAAACCCCACAAAAAAATGACTTCTGAAAACTCTCTGTAAAATTGTTGGCGTGTGTGATTTGTGTAACTAATAGACAGCATTGTTTGCACATGGCATGGTCATTAAGAATGACGTGTTCAGCCTTACCTTTGGATCCTGTAGGAACACTCTCTGAGATTCTGATCAAATTAATTGAACACATCCTGTCCTTCATCATTTGCAGAACTCTGTATGATATGCTGAGGTTTGGATGGTTATTGAGTCCCCTGGAGTTCTCTCTCTCAGCAGATAGGGCATGTTCTTTAATTTTCTTCCTTTCCTAGAGGAAAGGAGTCAAAGAGAAGAAAAAGGCTACGAACAAGGGGAGGAAAGGAGGTTAAGGTTCACATATGCTGTATTTGGAGGGAAGCTAAGTTTTGTTTTATGTGTACAGCCTTTCTCCTAGACAAATATGCATGAATTAGTGCTGATGGATCAGAGTGACAGAAGGCATCTCTGAAGACTATCTAGTCCAAGTCCCAAAACAGTGTCAGCTAGGGCAGGTTGCTCAGGGCCTGACCCATTAGCTCCTAGCTGACTCATCATCCATCCCAAGCAAAGCTTCATACATTCCTGCTTCTCTCTCATATAAAAGGCAACTCCCCATCCTTGCTGTTGTGGTCAGTTCTGCCTAAACAGCTGTAACCAACCATCACAGCCCTCCAGGCCTTTGAGCCTGGAGGCACCATGTGAGGCACCACATCTCCATGATCCAAATGAGCTCATAGCACTGTAATTGCACACGGACTTCTAATTCCTCCTATTTGTTCCCCATGCTGCATGGATTAGTGTTCAAGAACTTCAGAGAAGCATCCAGTCATGCTGATTTCAAAGAAGAATGTGTGAGAGCTTTTTCCATGGTGCTGTCCTGTAGGAACTTCCTTAACTGTGTGCATACTCTGGAGCTGAGCCCTCTTCAGCCCTGCACTGTTGATTATGAGGTCTTTCTTCTCCATATAACCCTGCAGGCTTTGCTGTCAACCTACTAGACCACTTCCTCACTTAGCTGCAGGTTGTCACTTCCTGCTCCCCCAATCCTTCCTAGTTTAAAGCTCTCCTCACCAGCTTACCAACCTGTTGGCACAGATGCTTTTGTTCCACTTAGGTGGATGCTTAGGTTCCACTTAGGACCTCTTGAAGCAACCCTTGATCCTCAGAGAGGGTCCATGATTGTCATCTCCAGCTTTGCAAGAAGCGGAGGATGTACAGGATCAATCCACTCTTCCTCAAGCTTTTTTTCCCCTTCCCATTCCCTTTTAGAGGCAAGACTGAGGAGAATGCCACTTCAGCACCCATGTTCTTGGCCATCATCTCCAGATCTGTGTAGTATTGCTTTATACTTTCCAGGTCTCCAAAGGCAATTTTGTTGGTGCCCACATAGATGAGCAGAGGGGGATAATAGACTTCTGAGGCTTTTCTGGCCTTCAGACTATCATCAGTGTCCTGGATCCTACCAAATCTCCCTAGGCAGTGTCAGGCTGGCAGATGGACACCTCTATTCCACCCAGGAGGGAGTCTCCTATTGCTGTTACTCATAATTTTCTCCTGCTGCTACCATGTGGTTTACGCGCAGTTGTCTCCAATGCTGCTCTGAACAGAGCTCCTAGCCCCGCATCTGATACCATAGCACTAAATCTCTTCTGTAGTTGCTGATCTGCAGGTGGAGTAGCAGCCTTCCTCTTGGTGCCAGAAGTCACCAGCTTTCAGTCTTTTCTATCATGGGATTCTCCTTTTCCCAACCTAATGAGTACAGACTCTGAATGTTCCTCCGTCTGTGTAGTTGGGTGTTCAGGCTCTTGTAGGGTCTTGGAGAAGATCCTGTCCTCTTTTTCATAATCTCTAATGCTGTGCAGACTTTCCAACTCCTCCTGCAGCTCATCAACAAGCGCTCACTTTCTGCAGGCAAGAAGTCCATTTCCCCTGCCCCAGCTTCATTGAGGAGCCACCTGGACACTCACAAGTCTATGGAGCTAGATGGGATCCACCCAAAAGTACTGAGGGAGCTGGCAGAGGAGCTTGCCATCATTTATCAGCAGTCCTGGTTAACAGGGGAGGTCCCAGATGACTGGGGCAATATGACACCCATCTACAAGAAGGGCCAGAAGGAGGATCTGGGGAACTACAGGCCAGTCAGCCTGACCTCAGTGCTGGGGAAGATTATGGAGCATTTTATCTTGAGTGCGCTTATCAGGCATGTGCAGGACAACCAGGGGATCAGGCCCATCCAACATGGGTTCATGAAAGGCAGGTCCTGCTTCACCAACCTGATCTCCCTCTATGACCAGGTGACCTGCCTAGTGGATGATGGACAGGCTGTGGATGTTGTCTATGTGGACTTTAGTAAAGCCTTTGACACTGTCTCCCATAGCACCTTCCTGGAGAAGCTGGCAGCTCATGGCTTGAACAGGTGTACTCTTTGCTGAGTGAATGGAGCTAAATCCAGTTGGCAGCTGTGTTCCCCAAGCGGAACAAGGGGTGTTCCCCAGGGCTCAGTGTTGGGGCCAGTCTTGTTTAACATCTTTATCAATGATCCGGATGAGGGGACTGAATGCACCCTCAGTAAGTTTGCAGACAACAGCAAATTGGGTAGGAGCATTGATCTGCTCGAGGGTAGGAAGGCTCTGCAGAGGGACCTGGACAGGCTAGATTGATGGGCTGAGGTCACTTGTATGAGGTTTAACAAGGCCAGGTGCTGGGTCCTGCACTTGGGTCACAACAACCCCATGCAACACTACAGGCTTGGGGAAGAGCGGCTGGAAAGCTGCGTGGCAGAGAAGGACCTGGGGGTGCTGGTTGACAGCCGCCCGAACATGCGCCAGCAGTGTGCCCAGGTGGCCAAGAAGGCCAACAGCATGCTGGCTTGCATCCTTGCTTGTGGCCACCAAGAGCAGGGAAGTGATGGTGCACTGGTGAGGCTACACCTGCAGTACTGAGTTCAGTTTTGGGCCCCTCAGTACAAGAAGGACGTTGAGGTGCTGGAGCAGGAAAAGGGCAACAAAGCTGGTGAAGGGTCTGGAGAGTAGGACTTATGAGGAGCAGCTGAGGGAACTGGGGTTGTTTAGCCTGGAGAAGAGGAGGCTGAGGGGAGACCTTATTGCTCTCTACAACTACCTGAAAGCAGATTGCAGTGAGGCGGGTGTTGGTCTCTTCTCCCAAGTTACTAGCAATAAAATGAGAGGAAATGGCCTCAAGCTGCATCAGGGGAGGTTTAGCTTGGATACTAGGAAAAATGTCTTTACTGAAAGTGGTCAGGCATTAGAACAGGCTGCCCAGACAGGTGGTGGAGTCACCATCCCTGGAGGTGTCAAAAAAAAGGGTAGACACGGCACTTCAGGCCATGGTTTAGGAGGCCTGGGGGTGTTGGGTTGGTGTTTGGACTTGATGATCTTAGAGGTCTTTTGCAACCTTGATAATTCTATGATTCTGTGATTCTGTGATCCTTTCTTGGGAGCTCAGTCTGTGCTGAGGCTTCTGATGTTCCAGGATTAGTTGCTGCTGTTAGTGTTGGTCTGTGCCCTGTGGTGCATCACCACCAATGCTGAGCACACCTACACTGCCATCAGCTGAATTTCTGGCTCCCTTCTGTGTGCTCTTCTGTGTAAACTGGTGCATCTCTTTGCACCTTCTATTACAGCAGCACAGGCTGATTTTTTTGTGCTGTGTGACACACTGCAAACTCCAAGTGGTGCAGATGAAAAGCCTTTCTTATTCCCAAGTTCAGGAGCATGAAAATTATGGATCAGGAGGAAGACTCAAAGGACACACCTGCAAAGCACAGGTTCATTCTCCCCAACTTCCTCCTGTCTGCACAGATACCTCTATATGGATACCTCTATATAAAAGCCCAGGCCTAGACGCTTATCTGGCATATAAAACCTTGGCCAGGGCTCATTAGGCCAAACATAGTATGGTTATAACCTGCTTCAGTGGCAAGGCACTAACTGCAGTAAGGCAGAGAACTGGAGTAGTTTTCTTCTTCCAGCATGCCTGGCTCCTAAAAGCATCACGTTTGATGACTCCTGTGCAAAAATGTAGGCAAGTGCAAAATCTGAGCTGATGTTTGATGAGGAAAGAAACATTCCCATCCAGAGCTGTGATGAAGAAAGAGGGAGGGGTTTCCCTGCTATATATGGGCTCATTCCTGGCTAGGGTGTGCTAAAATAACTTAGCTACTTGTTGAGCCTGTTTTACAGGTATCTCTGTTGTGGTGGGTCCCAATTAGAACAGCTTTCTTCATGTGCAAACATAGACCTTGCTGATACTAATGTGCACAGTGATGGCTGGATGAGTGAAGGCTACTACCCAAACACTAGGCTGGATGAATGTGTACGAGCTGAGGACTGAGTAGGTCACGATGATCTCTGTGTGTGTTGTGGTGAGGAAGGAGAGAAGAGAAAACTTGGCTGGGGAGAGAGGTGGAGGACAGGGAAGGAAGAATCCTTCTGGGAATAACTAGAGGAGAATGTCGACCATACTCTTTGTGCAGAGGACTGAATGGAAAAGTAGGCTTGGAATTAGCAGGTAATCCATTTTTTCTCTGAAGCACACTTTGAAGAGATAAGGTGTTGAGATACACTCTGTAAACAGATCAGCATCCAGGAAAATCTGGCTTATGCATTTGCTTGCTCTTGCTAATACAACAACCTGAAAAACTCCGAAGATGGGTTTACTGCTTACTCCAAGAAAGTCAATAATATCAAGCTGGGAATAGCTTTGAGTCAGCCAGGGCTTAATGTAACATGGCATGTGTAAGATTTCCGAGCTTGATGGCATCTGCTCAGAGACACATTGGATTGCTGTAAGAATGTCAACAAATAGGCTTGAGAAGCTTGTGAAAATGAGGAGGGAAATAGATAGCTCCAGGGTGTAGGAAAATGATTTTTCTGTGTGATTGTTGCGTTCATGAGATTGGTTAGTCTGTTTTTTTAATCTGCTCCGTTCTCAGTGTCTCTGGGGAAGTGCCTGCAGGAGGAGAGACATGAGCCCTTGAATTAAACTGAGAGAAATATGGCAATGAGTCTAGCAAGCTAATCAGACAAAAGAATAACTTCCACATAGTCTTTGGAGACATCACTTGTGAACCCTCAGAGAATTAGGGTTGGTGGGTTAGTGGGGGAAGAGCAGCTACTGGGCATTATAGCTAGTAGCTATAGGATCTCTTTAATGGAGCTCCCAATATAATCTGTGAGGTACCTAGTTTAAAAAAAAGATGTATCAAAAAATGTGAAATTTAAGCCCCAGGTGGTAAACGTAAGAGGAATGTTCTTTGCTCCAAGAGTCAAGATAATTGTACTTTGAAAAATGATTTTGGTATAACGTTAATTTTGACCTTTCTGTGAAGCGTGACATAAACATGTTTAAAATGGATATTCATGCCCAAACCATTTCCATTATCAGTAGAAAGATTTGGGTGTTAAGCTGTTTTAAATAAGCAATCTCTCTTGCTGTGCTGTTTTCATGCTATAATGGAGGTGTTTAACAGACTACACAGGTTTATCTTTTCTTCTGTGTAGAAAATAAAACTTTGCTGTTTTGCAACAGCTGATGCTTGAATACGTACAAAATGCTTTGTGTGTATGCAGATTGCCTGTCACAATGTTTAGCTACTTTAAATTGTTGCTCACTAAAGACTAATTTTTTTTTCCTGAACCCCTGTCCTACTTTCACCTGTTACAGGTGAAGAATAGTTTATTCATGGTGATAAGGATTATTAATATACATCAGTTTCTGACTGCTGTCTTATTTCCCCCACCAACTACTTGAATAGCAGTGGCATGGATGATGGGGCTGAAATGTTCAGGCAGCACGAGGCAACATAAAAACATGCAATGTCCACAAGCTGAGGTGTGGGAGGTTGAGTTGGTTTCAGAAGTACCCCTGGGGCAGGTTGCTGGGTGCGAGGGGGTGGAGTCTCCTTCCTTGGAGGTTTTCAAGATTCTGCTGCACAAAGCTGTAACAGATACAGTCTAGTTTCGGTGCTAGTGCTGCTTTGAGAGAGATGATGGACTAGACACCTGCAAAGGTCCTTCGCACCAATGCTTCTGTGAATATATGATCACATTATTCCTCTCCTCTGATCTTCTCCAGAGTTGGAGACCAACTTCATTATCTCTACCTTGTGTAAGCATGAAAGCAAAGGCACAAATGTACGCCATATCCTGGACTCATCCTTCTCCATCGGCAAGTGCTCCTTGGTGATTCCTGCAGGGACGATTCGTGCCCAGTGTCCTCTAGAAGTCAAGGGTAAAAGACTTTTTCAGGAGCCTCAAAGCTGGAGCTCAGGGTAGGTGTGTGTTTGAAGCCATGGTCCTCCACGTAGCCCAGGGGGTGGCTGCCTTGCTGCGTTGAGGGTAAGAAGGGGCCCATTTCCATAGTGCCTAACCCACAGTTGTGTGTAAGGTAAAAAGGCTAAGGAGAGACTGGGAGCCAGTGTAGTGCAAGGGGCAATTTTGGAAGTGTGGGAATGAATGAGCAAGGCTGTGAAACTCATCTGTATAGTATGTGGACTGCAGATCATAGGCTTACTGGGGTCAGATCCCAAGCCCATTGGGCTGAACAGTGTTAGCTCCTGGGAAAGCATCCCAGAAAAACATACTTGTCTACCACTTATTTGTAGCTCAATATTTCTTCCTTCATCATCATGTCTGTGAGTTACTTTGATGTGTGGCTGTCCTTGAAAGACAAGTGGAACAAACCAAACACATGAAGATGAGGTTACATTGGTGGTACTGCTGGAAACCAGTGTTCTCTAGATCAGTGTAATGGTAATGCCACTTGGCAGTTTACCAAAGTCAGATTTTGCTTATTTTAGTTGCTCTCTGTTTCACTCCAAAGTCATTTTTTCAGTACTTGTGATGACGTGTCCTAAGAGAAATGTATAAGGTTGCTTTAAGGATTAGCCATTAGATCCAACTATTTCAAGAGTGTAAGCCCTGGAAGTGGAGAAAATTTGATTGGTGCTCGCAGTGCCTGAGGCTAGCCTGGGTGATTTCTCAACTGTGAAGAGAACTTTTATTTGTGAATCCAAGGTATATATTTTTGAGAGAGCAACAAATCTGTAGTTTTTCCCACTGACTCTTGTTTAATTTATTTTTATGAAGTACTCTTGTCATGTGCACGGACCACTGAACGACTGAGTTTTACATGAGGTTCAGTGAATGCATTAATTTTTAGTCTGTTATTCTCTTCTGCAGCTCAGTATTTGGTTGCATAGTGTGTTGTCAAAGCTGTAATTACCCAGAAATCCCCTTACACTGTCATCTCTTCCAGTTACTACATACCTGCAAAGAAGACTACACAACAAAAAAGAAAATTTGGAAGGTGCCTGAAATGCAACATGGGGTGAGGAAGGAGGAAAAAATACAGGGGATTTTTTTTGACACCCAGATTTTAAAGATAGCTTTTTAACAGACATGCTTTTATACTAATGCTCATGATAGAGTATATGCTGGAAAAACTGCTTCGGTGAAAAGGCTTAAAACCTAACCTGATTCTGTTGTCATACCCAGACACAGTAGCATGAGCTATGCTTGGTGTTTCACGAAGAAAGCTTGAATGAAAAGATTCTCGTTGCACTGCTGGGAGAGCTCCTTTTTTCATACTTCAGTTGTACAGTAAAAAAGGCCTTTTACAGAGTGGTGCAGGGCAGCATAGGGGTGCTGGAGAACAGGCTGCCAGTGCTGAATTTGTCAGCTGACACCTTTCTGGGTCTGGAGCAGAAGGGGAAGATTTGATGTAGGAAGGGATGATGGAAAGAACAGAGGCTGTGAGATATGAGATACCACAAGCAAAGCTAAGTAGCCCATCTGCTAGAGTCTGCCTACACCTTAGCTGGCACAGGCATGCAGAAATGAGTCTGGGGTGCTCAGAGATCCCAGACAAGGAGAAGCTGGCTGTGGTTCCTGTGCCTTGCTTTTGTTGTTGAAATGCCCTGTAGCAGGCTACACCCCAGTTTTCTTTGCTAAGCATGGTGTTACTGTTGTGGTACAGAGCAGGGTGGTTTCTAACAGCACAGTGGTGCACATTGGGAGGCTCAGCAGGAGTTTCTATCTGTCACCTATTCGATGGGATCTGTCAGAGGGTAGAAATGCAAGTTCCTTTGTCCTGAAGGGCATGAGTTGACCTTTCCAGCAAGCTGGGCTCTGTTGACTTGGTGTGTCACAGGTGAAACACAGCAGGTGTGTAAGTCTAGACATGACCCTGCAGAGGACAAATTAATGAGTGCCTGGCCCTGGGCTCTTTGGGCAAATAGGGAGTGGAAAGACCTGTGAATGATTACTTCTACCCTGACTGCAAGGGGTATTCAAGCTTTTTGCAAATAGGCTGCAAAATAAAGAAACAGGTCAGTGGGTCCTTTTAGTAAACCTGTAAGTGTGCAGCACTGGGCCTTTGGCTGCTTGTGCCTTGGTCACCCAGATCAAGAGGCATGGGATGGCAGTGGAGCTTCTGTCGTGGGCTGCATGTGTGGCTTGGACTTGTATGGCAGCCAGGGTGAGAGCATGTGTCCAGCTGTTAGGACAAAAAGGTACCTTGGACATAGGTCTCTACAAGACTTGGGTAATGTCCCAGGATTTCCTCACTGGGACAATCCCTTGAACAGGCTCTCTGGCAACATGGCAGGGGTTAAACTAATGAGGTTTATTAGCTTTTTACGTTGCTACGGGGAGACAATAACTCTTTCTAAAGTCTGTGCTGAAGTTGGCACTGGGAAAGGCTGACATTTAGCTTCAAAAAAAGCTCATTTCAAGGAGTAATTCACTGTAGTGCTCTTCAGATTAATTTTAAAGCAAGTAATCTAAGGGGGCTGAGGAAAGTGGAGTTTCAGGCAGTCTAGAGACCAGGATGGCAGGGGATTGCAGTCCTGGAGGGTGGCTGGGGGTGCTAACCCCGGCACAGAGGGGATGACTTTCAGGAGTTGGTTTGTTTCTGGTACATTGGTTAAGTTATATGGGTGGGAGACAAATATGCTCTGGACTTTTAGAGCAGAAAATGTTTTTCTGCCTTATTAATGTGTCAGGCCCCATAACTACACAATCTGCAGAGGTGTTGTGTTTTTGTTTTTTTTTTAAATTTCCAAAAGGCTGAATGGAAATAAAGAACAAATGACCCCTTCCTGTAGACCTTCCAGAAAGAGGCAGAGAGAGGCAGTGCTGTGTAGTCCTGGGTCCAGTTCTCTGCCAAGGGACCTGTTGAGTATTTCATGCCAGGAGTGCTCTCCCCTAAGAGAGTCACTGTTTCCTGCTTGCCCATGTTGCTAGCTGGCTGCTTTGTCATGGCTTGCATAACGCTTTTTACCTGCTAAAATAAAGGAAACTTTTAATATCTCCTGCTCTGGATAAGGGTATGTTTCTGGAGCCTGCTTTCTCCTCTGTAGTGGCCAGGGCTCCCTAAGGTGACCCCTGTGCAGGGACACTTATCAACATTATCTCTCCATGCAGGCTTCCCTTTGAGGTGCTGCCTGGTATGTGGGGGTACAAAAGGTTCTTGCACTTCTCCAGGAGTTACATTCAGATGTGCTAAAATCAATAGGCCACCTAGCATGTATGGACAAGCAGGACTTCTAGCAACAAGGAGAGGTTCCCTGAGTGAGTCACACTGATGAGCAGATCCTTACCTGTACTCTTCAGCCTCTGAGATTAACAGAGTTTCTAGACATACAAAGTTAACTGGGACTGGATGTCCTGACCACTGGCAGACATGCTCCTCTGGATGGGCCAGCTGAGACCTCTGGGTTCTTACTTGGTCTCCATCCAAAATGTATCTTGCAGTTCCTGGGAGGAAATGCAGATTGCATTCCCTTCCCCGTGCTGGGACACCAGCTGCCCAAACAGTGCCATAGGCACATCTAGCAGCATGGCCTCACCTATATACCCAATTTGAACCCTGGGTCACTGATTGTTCAAAATCCTCTCACCAGGGAATGGAAAGGAGACAGCCAGCAATGAAGATTTTTTTTGTTTTCTTGCAATGAGAATCTGCCAGCTGGGGAGGTGCTTTTGGCTCCCTTGATGCGAGTGAGTATGTGCAGAGAGATTTCAAGTTGAGATGGGGTGGTGTGGTTTAGATGGCGGAAACAGCAGTGCTCTGCAGCTTCTGCAGGAGAATGTCAGACATGCTTTGTGAGCACGTCTGTGCAAGCTGGTTTGGATGGGAAAGGGGAGAATCTAGCCCCACATCTTGCTGGGTGAATGGATCCAGGCAGTCTATGGAAATCTTTGTGTGAATATCAGTTGTGTTTGTCCAAGGGGGATCCTGGCAAGTTGTGTGTCTTGTTTTGTGAGGCCTGCATGTGGTAAGATCCTGGTTCCTGACAAATGCTTCCTCTGATAACCTGTGATGGTGAAAACAGGACCTTTATAGTGTAAAGTAACTGTTTTGCAAAAGCAAATGATAGAAGTGTTGACATTATTTCTTCTTTGGCAAGCCTGCCTGTCTTTGGGAGCTATGGAGTCTCTGTGGGGTATATCACAGCTCCAAGCAGGGTGGCTGAGCAAAACCAGGAGCTGGAGTGTCCTTTGACTGCCCTTTGTCACTGTGATTGGGTGAAGGAGGGTGTTTAGTCAGGACTTTGCAGGCCAGGATAAAGAGAATCTGTAGAAGATGGTAGTCTGTTTTTGCTACTTGGATGCCTGGGTCCAGGGGTCAGCAGTCCCACATTAGGGCAGTCCAGAAGACAGTGACTGTCATTTTACACTTTTCGTTCTGCATGTCTTTCTACATGTTACTCTGGAGGCTTACCAACTCCTGATGCCAAAAGGGAAAAAGTGCACTGGTCAAACAGGGGAAGTGGTGTCTGCTGTGAAATGTGAGATATAACATCTATTAAACATTTGCACCCCACACCCCAAATCTTCCATTGTTTTGAAAGGCCACCCTGCTCTTCCATGTGGTAGAATAGGGCAGGTTAACTATGAAGGGACAAATCCCTTTTGCTCCGGCAGGTTTCTCAGATAGCAAATGATGTTCCAGCTGTGCAGGAACTAGGGCTGTGAGTGTGGTATGGGGGCGGGGGGGAGGAAGCGGGTGGCACCCAAATCCACCCAATCCTAGACCTGTTGTTATCCTCAGTGGGGAAGGAGTCTTTCTTCTGAGTACGACCAGTGTGAATCCTGTTGCCTTGTTGATTTGTTCCTGTAGGGTTTAGAGAAGTAAGTCCCTAATCCAACAGAGCTGTGTTTGTGCAAACTGTTTTAATTGCAGTATCTAGCTCTTCTGTACTTAAATACTCTGTCAGGATGGCTGCTTAGTGTGTACTTCTAGTGACCTTCACTTTAATTGTCTAATTGCTTGCAGTTCATTTAGGTGATTCCAGTAGTGCCTGCTAGCTCTCATTAAAACTGGTTTCTTTCCAAATGTATTAAGTTTCTTCCTCTCACTTCTGTGCATAAGTACTATAAATATTTAGATGCTTGCTGAGGTATCCTAAAACATTGCTCTGGAATGGATGGATTGAAGAGCTGACGTACTTCACTTCTTACTGCCCTAGGGGACTTGGGGTCAATTGTTTGCTATCTGCAGGCCCCTGACTTGTGATACTGGGCTTCAGCACTTCGCAGCATGGGTAACACGCTGTGTAGAGGGAGTTATCTAGGAGAAAGTGATCTGCTCATGTTGCACAGGGGACAGTCAGGGCAGGAGTGGCAGAAGCAAAGGGAGCAGAAAGAGGGGACGGCACTTTAGCAAAGTGAGTGGTACGCATCCCCTGGGCTGGGCTCTCCCAGAGCCAGCACTCCAAGGGACAGGGGAAGACAAGAAGAGATGCGGGTTGCTGGGAACTTCTGACCCTCTGCTCCAAACCTGAAGAAGGGTGCTGGTTCCAGCTGGCAGTTGGCAGGACACCAGCAGGAGTCCTTGCCACAAAGAGCGATTGCTCGCTGTGCCCGCAAGTGCTTGCTGTGTGACCAGAGGTGTGTCCACTCTGCTACCCAGATGGGGAAATAGAGGAACAGAGAAGGGCTGTGACCTACCTTGTATCACCCAGAGGTGCAGTGGCAGAGCTTAAGTGCATCCCCCTCTTTCTGAGGGTTTAGTTGCCTGGTTCAGAGTCAACTTAGGTATGGTGTAGACATTCAGCTTTTAAGAAAGCTTTTGGAGGAGGTGCTGCTAAGAAGGTCAGTGGGGACTCTTCCTGCCTTTGACTGCATTTGGTTTTTCATCTGTAGGTCTCACTGGGTCTGTCCTACCTGCCGTACTCGTGTATGTGGGACAGCACCCTTGTTGGTGAGGCTGGTGCCTCTGTTCAGAGATAATTCAGTAGTGATCTTGCTCAACTCCTGCTCCTGTTTACTCATGGAGCAGCCACCCTTGCTGTGCCCTGACACTGAGGCGGGTTTGGAAGAGACCCAGCCTTCCTTACTCCTGCTTTAGCCACCAAGACAAATCCTCTAGCAGCAAAGAGAGAACCTAGGAGTCCTGGTTCCCAGTGCTTTGATCTGTGCACCTTTCCTTATCACGTGAAACAACCTGTGCCTTCACATCTCAGGGTCAGCCACAGTGGTTGGGCTGTCCTGGTGCTCAGAGGGATTGGCCTGAGCAGGCGGTGCAGCATATTGAAGTGCTAACCTGATGGTGATGAAGCTCCTTTCACAAAGTCTCCCTGGAGGAAGACAAAGGTTCCCAGACATTCAGCTCTAGCACTACAGGACAGGAATATGATGCTTGGAAAGAGTCTTGCTGGGAATTGCCCTGCACTGTGTCCTCGTGTATGTGGTGGTGTGGGGAGAGGCTGAATGTGTTTGGAGAGTGTAGACTGCTCTGCAGGTGTTTCTGGGAATCAGATGTCTGTGGTTTTTTTTGTCTCAGTTCAGAAGGCAGAGCAGAACTTCACATAGGCTTGTTGGCTTCTGAAAAGTCTCACAGAATTTCGTAATGGTTGAGGTTGAAGGGTCCTCTGGAGCCATCCAGCCCTCTTGTTCAAGTAGGGTCGCCTAGAGCTGGTTCCATAGGACCTTGTCCCGGTGACTTTTGAATACCCCCAAGGATGGAGACTCAACAACCTCTCAGGGCAACCTGTGCCAGGGCTTGGCCACCCTCACAGTGAAAAAGTGTTTCCTGATGTTCAAATGTAACCTCCTGTTATTTCATTTTGTGCCCATTGTCCCTTGTCCTGTCATTGGACACCACTGAGAATAGCCGGGCTCCGGCTTCTTTATACCCTCTCTGTCCTTGGAGATCTCCAGCACCTGTCTGGCAAGGCCATGATCCTGTCTGGACCCACTCTGAACTGGAGGTTGGACTAGAGACCTCCAGAGGCCCTTCCAAACCTTCGTTTTCCTGTGATTTTATGGTGGAGCCTAAGCACTGTACCTTAAGGGTACTTCCTCAGGGACCAATGAGGGGGACCAAGCTACCACTCACCCAACAGCTGCAGCACTGAGTGGAAGAATACAATTATGGGCAATTTTGCCCAGGTTCCTCTTTAGTCGGAGCATACTTCTTTTTATAAGTAGTCTTTAACTTTGATTACTGCAAACACTCCAGTCAAAGGCACTCAGCAGGTACCTATGGCAACCCCTGAGATAAGTGGTCTAAAATATACCAGGTAAAATAATGAGGGAATAATAGCATGGTTTTAGTTCAAATAAACTATTAAGTGTGACTAATGGTTTTACATTTAAAAATATTAATACACCATATTTCTGGGCTATAAATTAGTAATGGTTCGAGGCCCATTGTTCATCCCACTGATGTAGGTGGTCTCCAAAGAATACTGTTAATATATGCCTCCTGCATTTGTTAATCCAGCACTCAGCAGGATAAAAAAAGTCTTGTAGCTCCACAAAATAAAACTGTTAAAGGGAGAAGAGAGAGGGGGGGAGGGCTCAGGGAGGGAAGATTACCCATGCAGAGAGAGCTACAGCCCCTTCTCAGAGGCTGACCTAACTGATCTACTGTGACTCTCTCCTCAATACTTTTTTCCCCCCCAAACTGTTTCTATTGGATCCAAATCAAAACTCGCAATTAGCAGCTGGGTGATAAGTGCTATGCGTACTCAGGATAGGACAGTCATTACCCAAGGAAAGCTTATGATTTAAATAGTCTAGTGTATTTTCCTAACTTGTGGTGAGGAAAGGTGCAGCTGAGATTCTCTATTCCTGAGAAGCTGGTCTCCTGTGATTACTCCTCCAGCAGGACTGCTAGCCTGCTAGTGATGGGAGATTGCAAGAAGGTAGAACTGAAATTTGCTGCAGCTACTCATGCTGTCTATGGTGGGTAGTAAACCTTTAGACATCTTGATTTGCAGAATATACCCACAACAAAAATGGGATACCATCTTCCCTCTTACCCTCCTTTTCTCCATATAGGCTTCCTGTCTTCACCCTGTCCTGAGCAGAGCCTGTCCCTTCTAAATTTTCATTTGCCTTTTGGCTGTGGGTCACACAGAGGCAAATAGACCTGTCCTAATTCATCAGGGAAGAATTCATCCTTCAGACCTGGCAACTACCTCAAGGATTTTGGATCATAAATTCTGCAGCAATCCTTGCAGCCTATTTAGTTGGTTCACCTTGAAGTATCTAATACATAGAAGATTATTATGTTATTTTTTTCCAAAGTACTGTCATTATGAAGTGGACATAGTAAACAAAAAGTGGTATATGTCCCTTTTTTGGGTATCCTCCCTCATTTCTAGATAGTTACAGAAAACCCAGAAGGTTATAAACAAAGGGGCTTTGTTGAGTTAGCTTTTCTTGACAACAATAAAATACATATTTGAGTGTGTTTTAGGCCAATGGAGAGCATCATGTGAGGAAAAACATAGGTCTTCATGGAGTTGCTTTTCAAAATGGACTTTGTCATTGATTTCTGTTCTTCAGAGGCTCTTCCTGACCAATTTAAATTCCTCCTCCATGAGCTCTAATTACCTCTGTATGGTTGTTTTTGTCAGGTATTGCCTCTGAAAGAAGTTAGCTTTGTATCACAGCAACAGTGTCTTAAATAATGCAGTGTGCAGTGTTTAATCAGCCATTACCTGGGGCAAGATTTTGCATGTAGGGAAGGGAGGAGAAGAAGCAGAAGATGGAAGCCCTTCATCCTCCTCCAGCAGTGGGTCCCAGTAGATGGGGGCAGGTACACTTCCAGCCCTCTGCACAACCCAGCAGCGTTTCCCGTTTGCCTGGTGGGCTCTCCTACCCTTTCCTGACTGCCGCATTTCACTAATCATCCTGCAGTGCTTTGGATCTGTTGCTGGTCAAGGAGGATTTGGACCTTCCTTCTCCCTATTAGTATTGTTCCTTGCTGTCTCTAAGGCATTTTGAGAAGCAGGCTCCCTTCCTCATAGAAGTCTGGTTTCTGTAAACAGGGTTGTATTGTATCATCCCCTGTTTTTGTTTCAGGGAAGGATGTTGTCTCATCAAAATCCAGCTTCCTATTAGCCTGTGTTAGTAAACTCAGCACCTCCAAATTTCTTATGAAACCAGGGAAGCCTTATGCTTTACCAGGACGTAATTGTACTCATCAAAAATAGCAATCACTGTAAAATACATGCTCGTGAGAGCGTTCCTGTGCAATGGGCAATTATTTTCCAGCTCTGCCATGTCTTGTCACAATGCTTATCTGGGCTTGCACAAGCAACGTGCAAAACACATTGCGACAAACAAACAAATACCAAAACACAGAAAAAAAAAAGGGTGCGGTGGGTGTTAAGTAGCAAAAATCTCCTCCCCCAACCCCAAAACAGAAATAAGGAAGAACTGTGCTAATGGTTTCTCAAGCAGATGATGGAGGAGAGAGGTGGCAGCTTGTATAGGCAAAGAGATGTGAAGGTGCACATTTTTGAGAGCCAGGGAGGAGTGAAGATGCAGGAGCATTGAGAGACAGGTTAAATTTCCTAGGCTGTAGGGCAGGATACTGCACAGAGACTGTCATTACACCATAAACTGACACTGCAAGAGAGACCAGTGGACTGATACTAGAGCTGCTTTGAGTGAAGGTAATGAGCCCTGCATGGGTGCCATGACTCTGCTCTGTGCTTTGTGCAGCAGGGAACATAAAAAGATAGTTGAAGGAATATTGCACGCTTCAACATCCTTACCTGTTAAAGCACAGCTTATGTGTGTCTGCTGCAGTATGCCATGCAAATGTTTATAAAATCCAACAGTTTATTATGCACAGTGTTAGGTATATGCATGAGCACTTCAGAAGATGAAGTGCTCATCACTCTCCCTCTGGGCTATCTGGGGACTTCCCATCACCTTGAAATAGGGCAAGGGATTGCTCAGTCCAGCTGATGAAAGGTGATAGCGTTTAATATTAATTCTGTGCTATTGATTTTAAGTAATCCAAGTTCTGTTTAGAAGTAGGAAATAAAACAAGGTGAGAAAAAGTTTTGTGAAAATATGTGAAGAATCTGTATGCTGATGAAAATGTGAAATGTGGAGGATTTTTTTGCAGCTGTTGTCTGAATCGCCCCAAATAAATTAGCTATGGAATTGGCTATTGATCTTTCCCCCCTTAATTAAAAAAGGGACTTAATCCATTTTGACTTCAAAACAATCCCAAATCAGAAAGCAGAAGATGGAGGGGGAGGAGTGGGAATGGCACATGGCAGTTGTGTTTTCAGAACTGCCACTTTCCCTAAGAATACTGTTGGGTTGTATAAACTTTTTTTTTTTTTTTGATGGAGGGAAGAGTATGAAAATAATTTCCTACCTGGCTCTAGTTGCTTCAGAGGAGAGGGACTACAGAGAGGGAGCTGGTCAATGTGCCTTATGGATGGCCACTCAAAAAGTGTATTGCCTTGCTGTGCCCCCAGGAGAAACTTCTTTGTCCTGCTCTTTATTGCCACTGTTTTCTTCTTCCTTGCCACACTGGTATTTCTATCTAGTTTTTCTTTCCTGTGCCCTGTGGTTGCCCCCTGCCCTCTTCCCACACTTCTTTCTGTCACCAGTCCCAGCAATGGTGTTGAAGAGCAGAAACCAAACTGGGTGCAGTTGGCTGTGTCTCAGGGCGGCCTTTCACAGCAGCTGCAGAGCTTATCGTCTTGGTTATGTGCTTCCTCCACCCGGTGCATTACAGCTGGGACTGTACAGCTCAGTAGGTGGACAAAATGCCCTACATCATCTGTTGTACTTAAACCCTATCCTAATTCAAGTGACTGCTCCCCATATCCCAGCTTCATTTAAGCAAGGGCAAGGGAATGCTTTGTTAAGTGAAAGACCCAAAAGAGGCCACTTCTCAATCTTTCCGTAAGATGCCAATAAATAGACTGCCTCAGAAAATGTATTCTGGGATCCACGAGTAAGTGCTTTAATTTTGGGGTGGAGACACATATAAGAATGAGATTGATTCTCTGCTTCCAGTGCAAATTCCTTCGTAATTGAGCTGCTATTAGCAACTCCGGGGCGGTGCACTGTGTGTTTTTATGGACCAATAATAGGCATCTAGGGTGATTGGAGGCAATCAGCCTTCAGCCTAGAATTTTACAGAGCCCCAGATGTGTAAAATGATAGGCCACTGAAGTCTTCCCTTCTCAGACTTACAAATACCCCATGCTCCAGGAAAGCAGGCCAGCTGCTAATTAACAGGGAACAGGCAGAAGACCTGTGGCCGTGATGTTGTGTGTGGCCTGGGCCACTGCCAGCTCAGTCAGAAGGGTTGTCATGTTTGCTGTGGCCCACAGTGTCCAGCTGGGGTTAATTGTACCAGTTTGAGTGGTAGTGAATGGTATGAACCAAGTGGGACATGGTAGATGTGTCAATGGTCTGGAAGTCCCTTGCGGTGGCAAGGGGTTTTTTTAATGTTCAAAATGTGTCAGTTTTGCCAGAGCAGGGCACAGCCTGTCACAGAGGTGAGGCTTGTGGCCAATCTGGGAGCCTATGTAAACACATTTTCCAAACTAGCTTTCAGAGCTGGGTATTACCACTGAGCCTGCAGCGGAGGTGAGGCCTGTTGTGCAAGGGTATACTTGATTTTATTGCAATGCTCATAGGTCCTAGAGCACAGCCATGCAAAACAGTATTGAATTTGGAGATGCTTTCTATGCTAAAAGCAGTGTTTGTGATCTGGCATTGCCCAGCATAAATCAGGACATCTTTTGCTGCTGCCTTTCTTCCGGTGCCCAGGAATGGGCCAAACACATCGCTGTCTTCTCTCTGTGTTTAGCAGCCATGGGTGCACACAAATCTGCACGTATGTGGGGAGCTCAGTGGTGGCGTTCAGAGTCACTGTCCAACAGTGCAAGTGGACAGCGTGTACAGCACCTTGGACAAGCAGGATTCTGGGCTGAATCAGGGCCCTAGTGCTGCTGCCCTGGTGCTTCTCAAAAAACCAAACGTGTTCCATTCTCTAGCAGGCAGTGAGCTTTTTGACTTTGAACCCATCTAGCAAATGGGAGAAATGATGGATGCTCATATAAAAAAGATTCAGCTGATGGAGGGAGCAGAATGGGGAGGCATTTAGTGTTTCTCAAGTGAGAAATAAGTAGGGAAAGAAGGAGCAAACTGTGCTTGAAAATAGATGCTGAAGTGTTTAAAGCTAGAGGAGAAACTCAAACCAAGGGATTCTCCATTTTGAAGTGCAATGAAGACAAATTTCCAATACTTTAATAAAGAGGAGTCTATTAACCATAGCCTGTGCTTAACAAGGGCAGTCAGTTGTGCTATAGAAGTGTGAGATGGATAACTTTGCAGTCTCTCCCTGAACTGATATTGCATGGTGTTTTTAGATGCAGCACTAAGATATTCCTTTCCTGGCAGTGCTCTGCTTCATCCAGGAAAGGGCTTGCATCTCTGTTGCTTTATGCTTTCTTTTGCATTCCTAGCTGAAATCATGTTTTGGGTGTGACTGTGGGGATATCGGAACAAGCAGAGGTTCCCAGTGCAATCCATGCCTAGGAGATATGTGAGACGATGAAAGATGATGTGCTATGAAACCCTTACCTGGCTCAATGCTGGGCTTCTTTTGTCACATTTAAAGGTGTAGGGATTTCTGTGTGAAAAAACAGCTGCTGATTTAGAGGTATCAATACTATTAAGAGTCTGGTTAATTGTGAAGGCTCCTAAATGTGATCTTAGGCACGTTGGCCTGTACAGTGGTGACGACTGGGAGTTCTACTTTTTTGAATAGTTCTCTTTTCCTTTTTCCCTTTTTTTGTCTCTTGGCAAAAGTATTTGCTCAGTGTAGAAAAGTATCATTATCTGTGGCATATACTGTAGGTATTAAAGTCAAAATTTTGTTTGAGAGTGTTAGTTGATGTGTTTCTCCCTGTGTAGCAAGGGAGATTTTGATTGTTTGGAAGTGAACTCTGGTTAGAAGGCAGCAAAGAAGTGCCTTTCAGCTGAAGAGCAGGAAAGGAGCAAAATGAAACCTGCACTGGTCTCTTTAAGACATAAAAATAAATGAAAGCATAAATCTGAGTTCATTATGGATCTGCAATAAATGTGGCAATAAATCAGAGGCCGCTGATAATGTAAGAGTAATGCATGTTTGCAATACAATCACCATATGATATTAAAAGATAAGTGTCCATTTACAAAGCAATGATGAAGCAGTTCTGGGTGCCTTGAAGATCACCTTGTAAAACTGCTAGGTGAAAGGAAAAGGTCCCTCGGTGAGATCCAAAGGAAGTGTCAGAGACACTGGAAAATGTGAAAGAAGGTGAACTGCCTTTGCTTGCCCAGCAAGGCTGGCGTGAGGAATGGGGAATCTGAGCTGATCTCCCCAAGTCACAATTCCAAACCTGTCTTCAAGATGAAGGATCCTACCATGTGGGAAGGCCGAAGGTTTGCTTGCAATGCTGCGAGATTGAAACTGTGCCTAAAAAGTACTGTGAAACCCTCATAAAGCATGTAGTAAATATAAACATCAGTTGTGATTGTGATAAGATGAAATGAAAGCAGTAACTAACAGCCAGGATTAACAACCAAAAATTTCGTGTTGCTCTATAAACCTTGGGCTAGGCAGTGAAGCAATGAACAAGGCTGCATAATTACAGCCATAAAAGTGCAAATGTTCTCAGCACACTCAGAGCAGAAGAGTCAAATGAATACTGCTGAGCTTGAGAAGCTGTTAATTTGTTTCATTTCTGTAAATTTCCATCCTGTAAGCTGTATCCTCTGCTGGTATCCTCACTTAGCTGAGATCCACTGTACGCAGTGGAGTTCTGGGGCCTTGCATCCAAGACAATGTCTGCTGCCACAATGAAAGCAGAAGTAACTGCAGTATTCATAGATCTTAAGGCTGTATGGGGTTATTACAAATCTGTATCTTGCCCTTGTATAATAATTCAAGGCTTGAAACTTTACCCAGCAATTTCTATATGTATCCCATAGCTCCTGATTTAGTTAGCCAGCTGGCTGTAGACCTTAGGTGATGGTGGCTCTACCGTGTCCTGAGGAAATTTGCCAAGTGATTAATTTACCTCATTGTTAGATATGTTCAGCTTTCAGTGTTGAACTGTATTTTGCTTTTTTTGTAGATGGAAGAATTCATACTTCTCAGTAACTTTTATAATCGACATTGAAATAATTTAATACAGGCAAGAGGTTTGGAATATATTTTTCTTTTTTTCTTTATAAGACATCTTTTCCAGAATTCTGCTGGGCTTTTTTTGCTCTTTTTTTGAACTATTCTTTCTTCTTTAACGTCCATCTGGAAACATAGATACAGGATATGCTACAATCTAAAAGCACTGCTTTATTCATATTTGGTATTCCCTATGTCTGGACAAGAAATATTTTGCCTGAAGTTTTTGTAGCAGGATTTCTTTTTCTTTAATTTTGGATTTATTTCTTCTCTTCTATAGTCAGAAATTCATCTGAGGGCGGCCAAAGTTTTTGCTGAAAACTGTAATTCTGTGAAGACAAATATTTTGGTGAGCTCTTTGTTGTCCTCTATCGCGTTTCTGTTTCTGTCATGGCTTGCAAGACACTATCTATTAGAAAAGTGAAATATCTGGGTGATTGTTTTCCTTGTCTTGATCCATTAACTTTGCCGTCTGTCTTTGAGGTGAGCTGGCATATTACCAACCAAAGTAAATAGCTCATTAACAACCTTGACAACACTAACTAATGACCTTGGGTTCTTCTGGAGCAGATGGAGATTGAATTGCTGCATGTGATCACAGCACTAGTTGTTCCTGTCTCATTCCTTTGTGCTCTGGGACCCCATTTAGTGGTTAACAGTAACTAAGAGAGGTGGTCTGATCAAATAGGTCTTACATCTGGTTTTTCTTCTCCCTTATCTTCTCTGGTCACTAGGAGTGTTTGGCTTTGTATTGGATGTCATGTTGTGGCCTGATGATAGCGCCATAGAAGGTGTAGAACTGGAAGGTATCTCCAGTGTGATTGTATCCACTCCATGTTGAGCTCCATCTTATGTTCACCAGTCATCTTGGAAGGCTGATCCAGAAGAGCCTGCTATCAAGATGATCCATGAAACCATGGGGAGATCCTATGTTTAGTTTACAGCTCTGATCACACTGTGTTTCTTTCAAATTTCCTCAGTTTCCTCTTGTAAATATTAGGGATAGTATCTGTCTTCTCTTTGGTAATGAACTTAGAAATTAGAGGGTGGAAAAGGCTTTAGAAAGCATAGACTCTAATGCATATGCATGAGGAGTTGACAAGCATCCCTTGATCTGATTAGACATGTTTTGAGCAGATGGATGGGCTAGCAGACCTCTAGAGGTCCCTTCCAACCGAAATTGTTCTAAAATTCAATGAATATGAGTCATTTGAGGCTGTTTTGTTATTTTAACACATTTGTATGTTTTTATTCTGGCAGTTGTATTTGCTAGATTCACTTAAGCAACTGGCCTGACATTTTTAATAGTTTCAACTTATTTTGTTCAAGTGCCTTAGCAAACCAATAAAGATCAATTTAAAAAACAAACAGATAAATTACAGAGTGGAGCCCTGCCCGATGCCAACTGATAAAAAGACCAAGGTGCTCAGTGCTGCTTGACCTGAACCAATACTGTCTCAAACACTGGAACAGAAGGAACCTTTGAGATCTAGGTTGGCCTCCCTTCTTTTCGACCTGGATCATTCAAATCCAGAGCCACTCTGCTTTATGCGGGTGTACCGGTTCAGGCTCCAGCCCTTGGTCTTTTTTATTGCTTCTCCTGAGAAGAGTGTGTTGGAAGCTGTTTGTTTGCCCCTGCCTTTTTGTTCCTCAGAGGCAGCCTGCAATCAGTCCTGTTTTAGATTGTGTTTGTATGCTAATTCTCTTCTTTCTTAAGTGAGGAAGGGAATGGTAGTTTTGTTCTTTCAGATCAGCTAAGCAATGGTGCGTTAGCCTTGTCTACCAGCCTAACTCCCACCCAGCTGCTCACTGCCCACCAGTCCCAGCAGGATGAGGGAGACAATAGGAGAAAAAACCCAAACTGGGAACAAGAAAGCTCATGGGTCAAGATAAAACCAGGGAGATTGCTTACCAGTTATAGTTGTTGGCAAAATAGTCTCAAATTTGTGAAAATTAATTTGTTGCCACTTCTGACTTTTCTACCTCCCCCTCTTCCCCACCCTCCCCAGAGCAGTGCAGTGGGGATGGGGAATCGGGAGGGTTGTCATAACAGCTCTTCTGTGCCACTCATTCCTCCTCACGCTGCTCCTGTATGGGTCATGGGTTGCAATTCTTCAGGAAAAATCTGCTCCAGTGTGGGCTTCTCCATGGGCCACAGTTCCTGTCAGGAGAACCTTCTCCAGCATGGGGTCTCCACATGCTGCAGTTCCTTCAGGGGATATCTACCTGCTCTAATATGGGGTCCTCCATGGGCTGCAATGTGGATATCTGCTCCAGCGTGGTCCTCTTCATAGGGTGCAGGGAATACCTACTCCACCAAAGTCCTCTTCCTCTCCACAGGCTACAGTGGAATATCCATTCTGGTGCCTGGAGCACTCTGGAGGTGAGGCTGACCAGCCTTTAGTTCCCTGGATTCTTCTTGACTTTCTTGAAGATAAGAGTGACACTTGCTTTCTTCCAGTCCTCAGGAACCTCTTCTGATCACCATGATTGTTCAAAGATTATTGAGATTGACCACAAAATGACATCAGCCAGCCCCCTTGGCACTCATGGGTGCATGCCATCAGGGCCCATGGTCTTATGTATATCCAGTTTGATTAAGTATTCCCTGACCAGATCCTTTTCCACCAAGGGCGTGTCTTCCTTGCTCCAGACTTTCCCCTTGGTCTCCAGGGTCTGCATTTCTGAAGCTGATCTTAACTAGTAAAGGCTGAAGCGAAGGCGGCATTCAGTACCTCACCCTTTTCTATGTCGTGTCACCAGATCCCCTGCCCCATTCAGCAACAAGCCCACATTTCCCCTCATCTTCCTTTTGCTATGTACACACTTACAGAAGTCCTTCTTGTTGCCTCTAACATCCCCTTGCCATGTTCAATTCCAGGTGGTATTTGGCTTTCCTAAACATATCTCTGCATGTGCATATTAGGAAAAATATATTCACTGCAAGAGTGGTCAGGCATTGGAACAGGCTGCCCAGAGAAGTGGTGGAGTCACCATTCCTGGAGGTACTTAAAAGGTGTGTAGACACAGCACTTCAGGGCATGGTTTAGGAAGCATGGTAGTGTTGGTTTGATGGTTGGACTTAATGACCCTAGAGGTCTTTTCCAACCTTAATGATTCTGTGTTTGGACAGTGTCCCTATATTCCTCCCACATTACCAGTCCCTGCTTCCAACTTTTGGTATACTTCCTTTTCATGTTTGAGGTCAGGAGTTCCATGATTGTCCGTGCCGATCTCCTAGCATTTTTGCCTGACTTTCTGGTTGTCGGGATGGACAGCTCTTGAGCTTCAAGAACAGCAGTCAGCTTAAACAGTTCCCATACCTTGAGGTTTAAATTTCTAATATTTCTTCTTTTTTTGAGTCTGTCAGGTCAATCTTTCAAGTTGCTTGTTCACCATGGCAGTTAGGTTCTTACCTAGAATAACAGAAAAATATTATCTTGGACTTAGTGGACATGGGATTTAAAAAAAAACAAACAACCCAGCAAATACAGATTTGGTCATGAGATGGCAGTCCTGTTTGTGGGGGGTAATTTATTCCATTTTGAAAAGCATTTTGTTTCAGTTTTGCTTTGATGGTCAAATTCAAGCTTATTTGGACTTACCCTTAACTTTAACAGATCTATACCCATTTTGGTCAATTCAGGATGTAATCCTCAGTTCCTATACACTAATGCAGCATGTTGGTTGTGGATAGAGTACAGCATGAAGGGCATGCATCCTCCCTGTCTGGATTTCCTGGTTTGAACTTCTGTGCATTTTTCTTGAGAGCTTATTCAGGAGAAAGTGGTTCAATAATTTACGCGTGGATGAAGCTATCTATTTCTGGCAGGTTTGATCGCCTCTGCATCTCTTTTTTTTAGTGCTCAAGATCTACTACAAATTAGTTTCTCCAGGGAATATTTGCCTTAACTTCACTCAGAAAACTTACTTGTTGAAAGAAATAAACTGTGTAAATAACCCTCCAGCTCAGGCACCCTGGCCAAGTGCCTTATAGCATTTTTCTCTTAGAATTGAATTTGTTCTAGTGATTTAAAGTGCAGCATTTACACTGAGCTCAGAAGCCTCTGTGCTTCCTTTCATCACTGTCTTTATCAGGATCAAATGAGCCCTTATGGGGTACAATGAGACTTCTCTGCATTATTAATAACAATTCAGACCTATAGAGATCCTATTTGTTTCTGGCAGGGGAAATCTATCTGCAGTGGCTCAGGAGCCATTGTAGCCCTTTGTGCTTGTAGGTGAGCATCAGTCAGTTTTATACATGCCACAGTTTTGCACAGCCCCTGCGACCTCAGCCGGCTAAGAACAGCACAAAAGGCAGAAATATATTTTTCAGCTTGGCTGAATCTGGAGCCTTCAGGAGGTGTTAGTGGGCCATTGCAGGGAAAAAGTCTGCAGTGCAGTCACTTTGAGTTGTACCTGATGTTCAGACAGTTAAAGACACTTAATTAGCACTCTGCTTTCTTTAGCTTCTATGAGCATCCTATAAATCACTTTCAAATTGGAAATTTGGGCTATTTCTCAGGCCAATTGACCAACAAACATCCAAGGAAGAATTGTGGGGTCTTTTCACAAGTACTCATGCTCAATCTCAATAACTGAAGTATGCAGGTTTTTTGATATGTTCATTTATTCATGTTTAAAAAATGCAATCTACTTGCAAGAGAAGCATACATTAAAAGGCTATTGGAATTCAGAGGCATTTGTCATGTTTTCAGGTTCTTTTTCTTTGAGATGTTGAAAAAAACATCCCAGCCTGCAGGAGAGTCTACTGTTGCTGCCTGTTAAGTATACTAAACCATACTGTCATTTAAGGCTTTCAGGAATGATAGATTTCACAGGTATTGGTGGCTGAAAGAAGTAAAGAAAAAACAATTTCCTCTTGTTTTTCCCCTATTAAAATGTAATATGTTTACTTCCAATATGGCTCTAAAGGGCTTTTCTAACGTGAATATTGTTGTCTAGATTTAAAACTGAGGGAGAAATGAGTAAAATAAGAGACCTGGGTTACAGTGATAGTTATGTTCAAAGTTTTCACGTTGTGATAATCAGAATTTTGAAAGTAGGGGACAACATCTAGTTTCAGTGTTGTGAGCAGTACATTTTAGGTTTCTGGGGAAAGATCTCTGCCATGTGTTTTAGAAGTGCATGGGTTGGCTATAGTGCAGCTGTTCGTTCTCATGAGAGTATGGAAAAAAAAGAAAGATTTAATCCAAGCGATGCTTCAGGTTACAAGCATGCAGGCCTAGCATGCCACATTGCAGCACACAGCTGCCATTTCAACCCTGCTGACCCATATGCAGGAAAAACATCCTGGCCCTCTCCACAGACAACTTTTCCACACCATGTGATTTAGGATTAATTTCTGGCAGCTCCCAACCAGTCACCTCCTGACAGACAGCCCTGTTACCTTCCCAGTCCTGACGAAATTCCATCCTGAATCTTCCAGCCCTTGCATGCTGGGGCAAACTTCACTTGCCTTGGCCAGATGAAAGACTCAGTTGCATCCCAGTCTGAGAGACATGTGGACAGGCATAAGGCAACTCTTATCTTTCTAATGTTTTTTAATAAAGCCTCTTACTTGATCTCCCACATAACGAAGAGAGATTTTCTACACATGCCCCAGTGTGATGAGTTCATTGTTCACCAACAATGAAGGCCTGATTATAACGAAGATGTGATGCCTGATACTTACTGTGGGGCAGTGACCATGTTTGTTTCCACACATCCCACTGCAATTTAGCTGAGACAGTAACTGTTGTTGGTGTCTGCTGGAAAACACAGCCTGCATAAGTAAAGCACACTGCAGTGTGGGTGCTGGAGGGGGAAACGCAACAAAGATATGGATGGGTACCAGTTTGGTACCAAACATACAGCTGATGAGGAAGGGCCAAACAAGAAAACTTCCTGAAGAACCTTGGTCTTCTTGCTATTAAAAGAGCTGCCGTAACATGGGCACGGTCGTCTTGGTGGTAAAGTTCCTCTGCTCTTTCACCTTTTTCGTTGGCAACTCTATGACAAGGAGGTTAATTCTCAGACATTTGAAGAAGAAGCCACTTGGCTATGTAGTGCCTGTTTTTTCTTTCATTTGCACTGGTTTTATTTCAACCTCATTTGGGCTGCTCCAAGTCATTTTGGTTTTTGGGGCCAGTTTGCAGCAGTAATTGCAAGTGCAAGCTGCTGGAGAGCTTGTTCAGCTTTCTTTGCTGCATATGTGTTGCATCTGTTGAGCCCAAAAGGAGAACTGTACTGTTATTGCCATGCTGCCTTGCAGGTTCTTGGGGGAGCAGCTGGCCCAGCAGGAATGACACACAGACCAGGACTTTGGTGAGATGAGCTCCAACCATGCATGGTAATGCTCTGAAAAATCATCCTGTCCTTTTAGGTGCACTGATAACCAACTTCTCTATCCATAAAGTGTCCCACTTCTGTAAAGAGGAGCACAGAAGTCATAATTTCCCTTATGTTGTCTCCTCTGGCAGGGCAAGGGTCCAGGAGTGGTGTAGTGCATCCATGAGGTCTGCCCAGTGGAGTGGAAGATCCACCTCACACATGGGAACCCTAAAGGCTTGTTCTCTGTGGCAGTTGAAAAAGGAGAGAAGGCTGCTCCTCAAGTAGGGCCATCCATGTGGGAAGATGGATGTTTCCTCACAGCTGGGTTTTCATCTAGCAGAAAGGGGCAACAACATCCCAAACAACCAAAGCAGGCAGGCTCTGTGTCGGAAGATGACCCAAGCACACACCATCCTGCCTGCTCCGCAGCCCGTTCTGCTACCTGCAGCAAGAAGGTCCTTTTTCCACTCTCCTCATGGCCTTGAGGCAGGGAAAACACTTCCTGAAGGGCACATAGATATGAAGTGTGTGTTGGAGAAGTGAAGCCAAGAAGCTGGATGGCAGGATGGAGTGGGATAAGGGACATTTAACAATTTGCAGGGCTTAATCTTGTGATACCGTTGTGTGTCCTTGAGAAAGCTTCCTGCTTGCATTTTTAGGAAGGAGCTGCAGCTCTCTTAGTGAACGGCTATAGGTTGCTATTTTCCTTCTCTTTCCTTACTGTATTTCTTCTTTTATTTTAGTCTTCTTTCTTTTCCTTAAAAAAGCAACAGAAGCAAATAAACAACAAAATCTTCAGAGTGACTTAGTCTGGTAGTCTCAAGATAGCAAAGCTAAACTCACCTTGGTAAGCTCCACTCGGTTAAAAGACATATTTGGCAGCTTCTTGCTGCTTTTCTTAAGGAAAGTCTGCCCTTTTTTGGTTTGTTAAGCACCTAAAATGCCTGGTTGAGATTACAACACTATCTTTTAATGATCCCAATAGAGGCTGATGCTACTTTTTCAAGGCATATACTGCCCGTCTTGTAATTGGTAGCAGACAGTTGACATGCAAGTGTCTCATTTGGGGAAAATTGCAAATTAGAATGGTTATGATGCTGCAAATTATAGAGAGGTAGCACAGCCCATTATTCCCAGTCCTGCTTGTGTGAAACAGTGCACTGCTGAGGCTTGAATATCACCGAGACACTCTGAGCAATCTCCCCTACCTGCAGTGAGGAGCTGTGTGTGAGAGGCTGGGTCTGGTCTGCAGACTCCATATGGTCACAGGACTGTGTCAGCCCAGAGCTGCTGGGCTATGGGTGGACATGGCCTTTGCTCACCATCTTGGCTGTCCATCAGGAAGAAAGAGGAGTCCTTGAAGCTGAAGGACAATGCTCAGAAGAAACGAGAATGCGTAGGGGGAGGGGGAGGGCCTGCCACAAAACTCTCAGCAGCTCCAGCTGCCTGAGCCTCTCTGCTAATGCACTCTTCTCCCCAACTCCCAGCCCCTAGATAGTTTAGGTAGTGGTTTTCCCTCATTGTCTTTCACCTTTCCATGCTTTCTTGATCTCCAGAAGCCAGAAATGTGCCAGGACTGATCTACTTGTCACGGCCTGAAAAGTCACATGTGGTCTTTTGGTAGACAAGGATTATGTCTCTTTTCCAAATCCTCATGCTGGGAGGTCACATTCAGTCCTGTGGCCGTTGCAACTCCCATTTCGGGGTACAGTCCCTGTTTTCTCTGTTTCTCCTTGCTAGACACATGACTTTTTGCATATTCAAGCTGTATCTGTGTGAGCGGTCCCTACTCCCTCAGTAACCCAGGTGTCTTGGTATGGCAGCCTCATCCTCATCATTCTCTGCTGAGCTGCTGGCATTTATGTCACTTGGAAATTTTATCTGCATCAACTCCCAGAGCACAGCTGAAAGGAGCAAACCATTCTGGTCATAGTCCTGCTCCTTGTGCCACCTCACTAGAGCCACTCCTGTTTAATGCTGGTTTCCCCTGACTGGTTGCTGCTTGATATCTGTCAGGTAGGCAGTTCTTAATCTGTTTAGTTCATGCTTTATTGATGCTATGTAGTACAAATTTTTTAAAAACAATTGCTATTTGATACTAAGTCAAAAGCCCTCCGAAGATCTAAGCCTATTACATCTGGACAGTTCCCTTTATCAACTAAATTTGTAATCTCATCACAGAGCAAAATCAGGTTTGTTTGACAAGCCCTATATTCCACAAAAACAGGTTGGTTTGTCTTGTATTCCCTCCTTTAATTCTTAAGAGAATGTGTCCTGTATGGGGATTTTTACAACATTGTCCTGGATTGATGTTACACATCCCTTTCACTCTGCTTGTCTTTTTGCAACATTGGCAAGTTGTTATTACCCTCCAAGACTGTTGGGTGGGCTGTGCTGCTCTGGGCAGACAGAAGTAGTAATTTCTCAGAAACCAGCCTCCCAGCTGTGCCTCAGAGCAGGGGAGCAAGGGATCCCATGGGAGGTGGTTTGAAGGGCAAAGGAGCTTAGGAAAGGTGATGGGTCCTGAAGGACAGCATCCTTCCAGCATCCCACAGGACACCTCCCACCAAGGCACTAGGAGGCAGTTGGCAGAGCAGGTAATGCTCTTTCTCTGCATCCCCTAGGCAGTAACCCCTTTATGACTGCCAGAGGTGGTTGCCTCCTGGCCCATGAACCTGATCGCTCTCTGTGACAGCCCTGGGAGGAACTGGAGCAGGGTATAATTCAGTGTTCCTTACCAACCACTCTTCTCCTGTGAGCTGGAGGCAACATTTTGTCACATAACCTACAAACTGACACTCAAAAAGACAAACAGGCGTGTCAGCATACTGGCTTAGCTAGTCCCGGGAATCATGATCTGACATGTTGTCATGCTTCATGCTCACCAAAAATGGAAAGGAACCAAAGTGAAACCAGTTGTTTTGTGGGAAGTGCAAGTTCAGAGATGTGTGTTTATAGCACAGAGCACCCAGGGCCTTTGGGCTGGGGGTAATGGGTGGGTACTGCAGTATAGACAACTCATGCGACTACTCTTCAGTTTATAGGTGTCCTTAGTCTCCTTGAGTGGGTGAACCAGAAAAACTCAGATGAAGGTGCTCACTTTGATGGGAACCAAGGCATTAAGTACAGCTTCTTGCCATCTTTTCCTTTGTTACCTGCTAAGAATAAAGCCAAGCCCAACACATTAGCAATGACAGTGGGAAGCCATCCTTACAGATACCTTCTTCTAAGAGCTGTCAATAAAGATTACCTTTTGTAATGCCTCACAGGTAATCTGCTCCCTGCCTGCCTGCTGGATGATAAGACAGCACAGGGAAGATCACAGTGTGTTCAAAAGTAATACCTTGATCAATGCAGACTGCCCACTTGTCTGATGCAAGACAGTTTTGATAAGCAGTATAGGGAGGCTTGGTGAGTCTACATACGCCTCTGTTACTGTGTAGACTTCTTTAACTTCACCTGTGACCGTGTCTTTTTCCCCAGCTTTCCCTGGAAATCTCTTGTTAACCTGACCTATTCCAAAGTGCTATTTTGTCCACTTGTGATGTTCTTCTTTTGGATTACTCCCCAAGCTACACAGAAAGCCAGTGTTGGGATAACACCTCCCAGGGCTGAGCAGAGAGGTTGCCTTCCTCATTGTACTGGCAGTGTTTAAAAAGATGAAGAAAGCTGATGTGCTAGAATCCAGCAGCTCAGATACTGATGCTAGGCACAGCTGCTTCAGTGGAGCAGCTTGTCACCCTCCTTGTTGTCACTGCCTGCAGCCTCCAGTGACCAGGTATAATGGCTGCAGGGTGGATAGGTATGTCCATCTTTCAAGCAGGGGAGGGGAAAAGATGCTGTGGAGGAGGTGGAAATACACTGAAGAGACTGACCAAGGATGTCTGTCTCCCATGGATGAACTTTATACTCTGTGCAGGTCTTTTTGCCATATGGAGGTCAGTTTTTGCCCATCTTATTTACTGGACTGGTCTTCTGTGTTACAACCCTTTCTCATTGCCAGTGGACTGCCAAAATTTCCAGATATACAGCTTAGGGAAGGAGAAGAGCTCACAGTAAAGGATGCGTTAGATGGCAACATTAAACATTAGAGTGCTGGAGACTGGGGCTGGTGTTCACGCTGGAGTCAAACACTTTTGCTATTCAACATCACATGTAGCTTGATAACGTAGCCTGAGTCGGACCTGAATGCTGAGGAGTCCCCTTCTAAGAGGTCCATCCAACTTACAGAGGTGGAAATATGTTAGATGGAGAGGGTCTGTCTCATACAGTGAGTGGCCTCAGCCATGCTGCTTGGAGGGATGAGAGGAGTTTGTGCCCCACAGCTGCCTCTTCTCACAGGTGAGAGTGCTGTGTGGCTTATCCTACATCAGTCAGAGGCAGCAGGATGTGGTGTGACGGAGGTCAGCGTAGAGTCCTCCCCAGTTTGATCTGTTCAGCAAACAGGAGATGTCACAAGGAGCTGAGAAGCAGCAAAGCTTCCCACAGGGTGTAGGGAGAGTCTGGAAGAGAGGAAAGGCACTTGACTGTGGAGGACACCCTGTCTGCAGAGTGAGGCATAACCTGACTATGATGGATTGCTCTCCACCACTTAGGAATATGGCCTAAATTACTGTCAGGCAGTGTATAATGATGATGCTGAGCTCAGTTTTAGTGACCTGTATGCCATAATTTGGGCAGCAGCTGCCAAAAATAGAGGACACATGAGAGGAAAACATGCCACCAAGAAGAGCTGAAACTGGGTCAGCTGCCCCCGAGACACAAGGTGTTTGACCAGCTGTGCTCCCCTGCGGGAGCTGCACTGCCGTGGTTTGAAGCCACTACCTCAGCCCAGGGCTTTAAAACCCATTTTCATTCTTGTTTGTGGATATTACTGAAAATCACAGGTCAGCAGTGGCTCCCTGTTAACCCTGTCATGTACCCATCTACATCCAGCTTTTTTCTCTGGCCTCATGGAGGGCTTGTGATCTCTCACCCAGCAGAAATCTGCCCCATGGGAAGAGCAGAGCTGGAGGGAGAGGAACAGACTGATGTTTGTGGGTAACACCTCCAAAACCACCTGACTTCAACCTCAGAAGCCCTGTTCATTCATCTTTTGGATACTGTAACTGCAACTTTAGGCACCTTCTCCAAGACTAATTTAGGTAATAGAGCTTCAGGTGAATTAAAATTCCGCGACTGACCTTGTTTTTTACAACTCTTTCCAAATCACTGGTCATCTATGTTGTCAAATGGTTCATGCCTGTCTTCAGCCAGCCTTGATGGCCAAGTACATCAGAGCCAGGTCACCACCACAGGGGACACAGCTTTTCCTCTTAGCCCACAGGCCTGCAGCAGCCAAGCTGTGTTTTGTGTTGATGTCCACATCTATACAGATATATAGATGTCTTTAGTATTTGTACTGTATCTACCACCATGTGTGATCAAATCTGGAGACTGTCCTTGCTTGAGAACCTCCCTCTCCTCCCCCTCTATCTGCCACAGCTCTTTACACTGCTGCCAAAGCACAGTGGGTAACGTCTTCTTTCTTAAATGTTTTGTCTGCTTTAGTGACTCTGACACAGGGTCTGCTCCTTGCTGTGTTCATGTATGGCAGCTGTAACAACTAGGGTGAAAGCTTGGCAGGACTCCAGCTAGCATGTGTTACCAAAGTTATTCCCACCACCTCACCTGGTGCCCAAGCTAGCTCCATTTGGCCATTGTCTTCTCACAATATTTATCAGCCAAACATCCTTTTCATGTAGCTGGAACTGCTCACACAGGTCTCATTGGAGATGTAAAATTGGTATGAATTTCCTCTGAATGAGGCTTAGCTAATTTGCAGTGTCTCTTGGCATCAGAAAAGCATGGTTTCACCAATACAACCGCAGTTTGGCTTGTTTTCTTGGCAGCAATATTGAGAAACAAGAAAGTCTGAGTGACTTTGGAGTCTCTAGTTCCCAGGCTTCTGAGACTCACTAAAGCCTGGGGGTGTCTAAGTGTCAAAGGAGGCTACTACACACTTCTGGAAGTGCCTGCAAAATGTTTGCAGCCCAGCTGGGCACCTTATCCAGGTAGGCTTTTGAAGGACTTCTTATGACTCTAACGTGCTTATGAAGCGCTAAAAATACTGCTGGGAAGGGAGCTGCACCTGTAAGTCCCCACAGCAATCAGAGAGCTGGTTGCTCTTCACTGCAGGAACAGAGGTGTCATCGGGTGTTGTTTGAATCAGCCTCCTGTTGGGAAGGAGGCTTCAGTTTCAAACTTCGTATTTCTGAAAAGTGTACCTGCAGCTGGTGCCTTCAAGCCCTGTCTACAATGCTGGGGTATTAAATCCTTGGATTCATTACTACTATGCTTTTCCTGTCTGTTTAGAGGAAGATACGGTCTTTGCTAAACACACACAGCACCAAGCACTCAGATCTTCGTGGGCGCTTCTGGCCACACCGCCCTCTTCTGGTCGAAGTTAACAGAGGGTTTTGCAGGTTTTCATGCAGTTTGAAGTTTTGCAACAAAATCATGGTGAACTGTATGATTTCATGTATCTAAACTTTGAAGATTTATCTAATAGAACAGAGTTACTTGGCAGCTCCAAGGTTTGGAGAAAGCAGGTCGAAGTTAGGGAAATAAGTTATTTTGGCAGGCTGTTGAGAAGTATAAATTTTGGACCCATGGGTAATAATGGAACACCACATAGGTAAGGATGCAAAAACTCCTCTTTTTTTTTTTTAATTTAAAGGTTCCATAGAAGGCAACTTTGACAGTTCCTTTACCATACTCTGCTTATTTTCTTTGACATTTGCTGCTTGTTTATCTTCACTTCAGGCTTTATCCTCAATAACTTCATTTCCCTGTGTCTGCCTTTTTTCCTTTAAGACTCAAACCATGAAGGAATCAAGGTAAAACCAAACCTCCTCATCTCAGGAACTTTTGCAGCCACGAATTTTGGAAAACATAACTCCTTAATACTCCTTTATAATTTTATAATAAAATTAAATAACCTAACAAGAGAGTCCCATTTGTAGCTTGAAATTAAGTTAGAAAATTAAATGCCACTTTTTCGGCTAGGTTTTCACTGCTCCATCAGAGTCAGAGATATGCTAATTAGCAGGAGCTAATAAAGCTGAAATGCTCTCTTTCTGCATAAAACCGTATAATACTCTTAGCTGATTTTTAAACTAACTTTGTATTTTTTGGTTTCATTAGCTAGAAATACATACATATATATGTACATATATACACAGAAAAAGAGGCTTTTTCAAGAGAATAAATTAATTTCTCTGTAGTCTTACTATACTCAAACAAAACCTGTGTATCCTAGGAGACAAGGAGATTGCTTCCTATGACTGGATTTTTACAAAACAGTATTCAGATGAATAGCCATTATCTTAAAGAGTAAAACCACTTAGCACAAGTGCATGGAAATAAAAAATGAGCATTTCAAAGTCCTCTGCAAGCGTGGGCTGTTTTAGCTTTGGATTTGCAGCATCCAGGATGTAAGGGTGCTCAGAAGGTACCTGCAGTTTTTGCCACAGAGCTGATGGCTGGAGACAGCTCTCCATGTGTCTGATACTAGATGGTTTACTCAAAATTCCCAGATCCCCACTATTATATAGCTGGTTTTGAGCTTCCTTATTTGTTTGTTTATTTTTCCTAAATAGTGATAACTTGGGATTCCTAAATGACCAGATCCAAACCCATAGGCAAAGTGATGTTTCTTATTTCTGTTAGATTGGCATGTGTTTCTCACAGGTGGGTGTGCATCAGCGCACCCATCTTTGGGTTTGAGGTTGACAGTATGAAGGTGAGCCACAAAAGGCAAGCAAGGGAGCTGAACCAGAGTGCAGTGGTTGCTATGCAGGGGTTTTATCAGCAGGCCTGAGCTTGCTTTGGCCACGCTCAGCATGGCCTGATATGTGTTAGTGCCTCATCCAAATCGAGGCAACTGCATTTTGTGTTGGTGGCCAGAGTGTGAAACTGATACAAGACTCACTGAGGCTCTCTGGAGTCTTTAAAGGCACTGAGGTGCTTGTCCCAAGGTCAGGGTGCAGGCTGTGCCCTTGGTCCTACTCATCTCCGCTCCTTTTTTCCATCTGTCTTCCTGTGAGTATGGCCCACAAAGCCTCCTCTTCCTCAGGCTGGAGGGTGGGAAGTACTACTTTGTCCTCCTCCCCAAATATGCTTCTCCCCACCTCGGTCTCACAGGAGGGAAGGCAGAGCAAGTGGACCCTGTTTGTCCTCCTTCCTGGGGTCAATGAGAGGTAGCAGTAAATGGATCCCTTTCTGTATTGCTGTGCTTGAGTGGCTCATGTAACCCAAGAACAGCAGGAAAAACCCAGGCCATGGGCTGTCTGGCTGAGTAGGACATATGACCATCTAAATACTGCTCAGTGGCAAATGGCTTTCCAGCTAAGTGGAGCTGCTCAGGAAATACTCTGTTTTCACAACCAAAGTACATTATTTGTTTTTGTCCAAAAGAAAATAAATTGTGAAGAAACTTGTATTTAAAAAAAGTAACCTCTCAAAACCAAAGAAAACAAGGTATCATGGTTGATGCACACTTGCACGGAGCAAAGTATTTCTTGCCAGGCGCTTATATCCTACAGGTGTCATGGTCTGAGTTTGGCTATCCGAGCTCCATGCTGGTGCATTCAAAGCTTTCTTGCTGATGCAACTCACATCAGCAACAGTGGAAGAAATCAACAGCCACAAAAGAAGAAAGAAGAAACTGTATTCTGAAGAAAGGAACAAGGTATAGAAGGAGGCAGGAGATGCTGATGTTTCAGGTCCTGCCTGTGTTTGAGCTTTCAAAATTCATAAGGACTCAGATGACACTCTACAAACAACGGTACATTTCCCTTCACTCAATTTTTAAATTCTCCAGAGGTAACAAATGTTGCAGACAGTTCTTGGTATTAGTTCTATTATACATGGTAAATGCATACCACACTCCCACACTCGTGCAGAAAAATGGAACAGTCAAAGCAGAATCTAGTTATACATTCCCAATATATCTACTGCTTAGTTCAATATGTTCATTACCTGGTATTGTTCCATAGCCTCTTTCATCAATAGACATGAACAGAGCAATAAAGGTAAATTGGTATTCATATGGTTATGTAGATTTGATATCTCTCTAAGCAAATTGTCAGTGGAAGTCCTCTGGAAGGGCTGAGTTTCCACATTTCTCAACCGACTGGGTGCAGATAGGGTCAGAGTACTGCAAAGGCTGCCCCATTTCCAGGAAAAGCTGGGAACCTGCTTTAGCTGTTGCACTGACTCAAAGGTTTGGATCTAAAAAGTGTGGTTAGAAAAGAAGCCACTGACCTGCCCCATTCACTGTTCAGCCAGCTTGCCCCATGCATGGGTTTCAATGCAAACCCAAGAAGAGCAGCCTTGCCCTAGGAGGTGTCGCAGACTACCTGCAAACCAGTGTGCAAGAGGCTTCCACCCACACCCTAATGTGTTCAGCATCTTTGGTTCCACTGAGCCAGCCTGAGCAGCTCTCCCAGGCAATCCACACAGCTGGGAAGTCTCTTCTAGCCACTAGCCTTTGCTGCATTGCTGGACTTGAGCTGGGATGGAACAGAAGACCTAAATCTTGGGGAACCTCAAGTCTGGTGGGCTCCTGGAGAAGAAACAATTACCATGAGAGACTTCGTGCTTATAAAGAACAGCACCTGGCTGGAGTTTAGTCATCAAAAATTTTTGCAAAGAGGTATATACTGAAGGAGCACCCAAATAGCTTGTTAGTGACACACGTGAGGAACTCTGGGAGAAGACAGCTGCCCCTGCCCAGTTTTGCCTGGAAAGCGTATGCGGGAATTGCAGGCTGACTGGTGTTATTTGTTTCAAAGGTGGTATGTGGCCACAACAACACCTTGATGGCATGGCAGAAGGTCATGTAGTAACTTTTGGTAGACTGCTGATAGGGATGAGACAGACAAGCTGTTGGATGCATGTTTGGCCTTTCCCAGGCCTAGAGCAGCAGCAGCAAGCTGTAAGCCAAGAGAGCTTGGGAACAATTGCTCTGAGTTTCTGCATCTCTGCAGTTTTGCCACCAGGAGCATCTCATTACACTTGTCTCATCCTGCCTCAGCATCCAGGGCCCGCCCCTGCCCCAAGCATCACTGAATGGACAGGCAGCCTTGTGCCCGGTACCTGTGCTAGGCTGGGAAGTGGCAGTAACTCCTGCACCTAGTCTTGGCCCAAATTTAACCTCATGGGTATTGCCTGCCTCTTGCAGGTTTTTTTTTTGCAAACTGCAGTAGATGGGCAAGAAGCCTGGACTCTCAGGACTGGTGGTGATTGCTACTCCTTCTTGTTTTAAAGGACCAAAGCCCAGAAGGTCAAAGGGCTCCTGAAAAAATCAGCTGGCTCAGGACTTAGCCAAATTTGGGCCACTTCTGCTGGGCAACCTGTATTCAGAAGCATATCCGTGGATCCATTGGCATAGCTCCTGCCTACCCTGCCTGCCTGCCATCTCTTGCCTAACTGTGCAGGGATGCTGCTGCACCCCCCATTTCTCATGGCTTTTCTTCAGGAACTGAAGACAAGGGGTGTCACAGGTTTGGAAATTCATGTCTCTGGAGGGATGTCTGACATGTGTCACTGTACCAGTGCTGCAGTGTTTGCTTTCCTCCCTGTTTAACTGAAGTTGAACAAGACAAGACAAGAGTATCAGCCTGATCCCAGGTTCTGGTGGCATCACAGGCTGGTACATGCCAAACTCATGTCAAAGTTCTGCAAATCCTGGTTGTGCATTTCAGTTTGCAGTGCTGGAGTAGGTTGTATTAGGCAATACAGTCCCTGGTGTTATTGGGACCTTTGGATACTTTCCAGGATGTTGAAAGGATCAAATGCCTTGTGGGGATGGTTATGGGACAAAGGATGAAACCTGAATTACCTGAAATACAGTTATTGCTAGCCTCAGTGCAAGTGGACCGAGGAGCTGGTCCTGAAACCACCAATCCAGGACACAGAAAGCTTTTAGCAACTGTGGCTCTTCTGGAATAGACTGTGCCATGTGCATCCATGTCTATTAACAACCCTTCTCCTATAGCTGAAAAGGAGTTTGAGATCTTGCTTATGGCTAAAGGAGGATGGTGGCCTCAGACAGTGGCTGAGGCCTGGGGCTTTAATTACCTGTGCCGAGCTATGCCCACAGCGTGACAGAAGAAAGTCTTTCCCTGGGGAAGAGGCACCAGTGAGTGGTCAAGATGGAGGAAAACTTCACCATAGTTTTGGTTGTAGGTGGAAAGTTCTGGATCAGAGAGGAATTCTACATCTTCTGTACCACAGCACAGGTAACTGGCTGTGCAAGTGTTTTTCTTTGCTTAATTTTTCCTGGAAGAGTCTTAGGTTGGTCCCGAGTAGAGGCAGAATGTTAGACAAAGTTGCTCATTGAATGGGAATGATATAAAGAAATTGACTTGGCTATTAAAAGCCCGATTGGTCTAGAAGTTGAATTGTTTTTCTTTAGTGTTTGTGGTTTGTTTTTTGTTTTTTTTAAGGAAGGGGATAAGGGGAGGGGCATGGATGATTTATCTTCTAGTTCCTAAAACATGCATTGTAGCAGTCAAGACAGAATATGCATTTCTCCGGTACCTTTTTTTGAACATGGTGAATTCAAGCTGCTGATCAATAGTACGCTAAGTTCAATAAACACCTTTGGTTTTTATCTGTTGACTCAAGAGCTAGATGCAAACTCCTGTCACTGGTGTTAGCACAATTAATGCACATAATCTGCTATCTACTATCTAATAACCTAGGCTATGTACTATCTAATGATCTATGCGAGAGTACAACCTGATGCGAAGTTACACATGACATAAGCACTATGAAGAAAAGTGATGTTCAAAGGAAAAGTAAGAAAGTATGAACAGCTTTTAATAGCTTGCAGGAGTAAAAAGGGGAAGTTCTGTATATATAATGCAAAAAAATAACATGGATTTTCTCCCTAAATTTCTGAAACTTCTGTCACAAGTTATGTCATATCAAAGTGCACATCTGCACCCCCTGTGCTGCACTCTGTGGGTCCTGTTCACATTCAGTGATCTGGATGATGCAGCAGAGTGTATCCTCAGACAGCTAGCAGATGGCACAAAGCTGGGAGGAGAGGCTCATGCGATGGAGGATTGTGCTGCCAACCAGAGGGACCTTAACAGGCTGGAGAAGTGGCTGAAAGGAACTTCTGCAGGTCAACAAGGGGAAGAGCAAAGTCCTGCACCTGGGGAGGATCAAGCCATTGAGGGGGCTTTCAGGGGCTTGATAGGAGCCCTCCTATGCTGGGGGACACCCAGCTGGAAAGCAGCTGTGCAGAAACTTGTAGTCATGGTGGACCACAAGGTAACCAATTTGGAGCCAACAAAGTGCCCTTAGGGCAAAGAAGTTTAACTGCATCCCGGGCTGCAGTAGGGAAAGCCCTGGCAGCAGGTGGAGGGAGGTGGTCCTTCCCTTCTGCTGTGTCCTGCTCTGGGCTCCCCAGTGCAAGCCAGACATGACTAAAATCAGGACTGACTCCAGTGGATGGTGCCTTTCCCTATCTAATAGCAAGGTGGGATGGAAAGGTTTTCAGGCTCTCCCCGGGACAAGGAGAACAAGAGAAACGGAAAGAGAAAACAGGCCTGGGGAGAGGAGAAGGAAAGCTGCACAGAAAAGAAGAGGAGGAAGAGAGAAACCGATTCTGGGGATGGAGCATTGAAAAGATGCAGGAAGGTGCAGCGTGTCCGGAAGCCCAGGTGTGTACCAGGCTCTGCTGGCCATCCTCCCCAGCTCTGTACGCTGCCCTAAGCCAGTGCAACTGAATGGCAAGGGACAGCGAGGGATGGTGCTGCGCAGGGTTTGGAAAGGACTCCGTGGCAGCTCCTGCTGAGTTTTGCGTATCTCCTAGGAGCAGTGCCATGAGGCCAGAGTGAGGGTGAAGAGGCAGGCAGGGCGTGGTAGCCAGGAAGGGCTAAAGGTCCTTTTGTAGCTACCGTCAGCTGCAGCTCGCTGTCCCCTGCAGCCATTCTCCTTGCATACTGATTGTCAGGAAGTTTCTTCAGACCCCTCCACCAACTCTGGGCAATGGTAGAGATGAACTTCCACGCTGGGCGGTATAAATGTGTCAGCTGAGCCAAAAAGTTTGGAAGCGGCTCCAACAGCATCTGGACTGCTGAGGCTTTCGTGCATCCCGATGTGATAGAGGGGTTTCCCGCACTGTGACGGAGGAGGAAGGATGAGCGCTCTCGCTGTCAACTAGCTAACCGTTTTGCTCATCGGTCGTTGTGCTTTAACCCTGGCTGGCGCCTGGGCACCACACAATCACTCACACACTGCCCGACAGGGAGATGGTGGGGGAGAATCAGGAGGGTCAAATGGAGACAACTCATGGGTTCAGGTAAAGGCAGTTTTAAATGTAGAAGAAAAAAGAAGAAAACAACCCCAACAAACAAGAAAGAGAGAGGAAAATGAAACTCAAGAAAAACAAGTGATGGAAAGGAAAGCATGTTTCAGGACTTATTTTGCTCTGACTTCAAACTCTCCTGGCCTTCGTAGGCTCCTTGGGAGCAAGGAGCCAGATCTGGGGCAGTGCTCTGGCCACAGCTGTTGGAAGGCATGTCCTCAGCCAAGCAACTGTTGTCCTGCTTCTCCTGCAGGAGATGCTGGCTGTCCTGCAGCGGGAAGGGCCGTCGATGGAGGGGATATTCCACAGAGCCGCCAGCGGGACGGAGCTTCGGAAGCTGCGGGAGGCCCTGGACCACAGTGCGGATGTCGACCTGGGAAGTCAGCCTGCGCTGCTGCTGGCCATCCTCTTGAAGGTGAGTGCTTCTGAGCTGCACTTGGAAGAGCTCCTGGCTGGTCTGAAGTGTTCAGAGGCTCACCTGGAGCCCTTGGCGTTGCAGCATCCGAAGCATTCCTGGCAAGCTCCTCGTGACAGAGCTCTACGAGAACTGGATGGCAGCGATGCAGGAGGCCAGCAAGGAGGAGAAGATTGAAGAGCTGAAAGCGTAAGTGTGGGCAGCAGCATGCCTGTGCCTGTTGAGCAGGATCCCGGACCGCTGGCTGAGAAGCCCTGGAAACCGGCGTAACGGAGCCGCTGGCTCCCGCCTGCCTTGGGCAAGGCTGGGGGACGGCTGTGGGCAACACGTGCTTCATGACCGTTGTGTTCCTGTCCCCGCAGGGTGGCTGAGAAGTTGCCTGCAGCCAACCTCCTCCTCCTGAAGTGGCTGCTGTCCCTCCTCCAGCACATCGGCCACAATGCAGCCACCAGCAGGATGAGCTGCAGCAACCTGGCCATCTGCGTTGGGCCAAGCCTGCTGAGCCCACCCAATGAGGAGCTGCTCCCGCTGGAGGCCCTGCTGGCGGTGACTGAGAAGGTACGCTCTCTTGAGCAGCCAGCTGCGACCTCCCTGGCCCATCGGAGCTTGGCTGCTCAGAGGTCCCTGGCTGCCTCCTTTCTTGAGCAAATGAAGGTGGGGTGGCTGCCTGCAAGAGCAGCCCCACAGGTACAGCCTTCTGCGCAGAGGCAAGGCTCAGGAGTGGGAGAGGCCGCCTGGCCTCCTTTCAGGCAGCTGGCTTGAGGACAAGGGTGTCCTGTGTGCAGGTGAACGTGCTGGTGGAGTTCATGATTGACAACTGCAGGGAACTCTTTGGGGAGGAGACAACCGCCCTTTCCTGTCCAGCAGCCGAGGAGTCGCCAGCCCCCGCGGAGAGATCGAGAGGTAAGAGGAGGGACTGAGCCTGGGGCTTGGGACACCAGAAACTTCAGCATTGTTTGTGGCGGCGCTGGGCATTGAGCATTGTCCTCTGAGCCTCGCTTGTGCCGTGGCCTCTGTTTGGCCACTGCCTCTGGGGGCACGAACGGTTTGCTCTGCAAGAGGAGCTGAAGCCAGCAGACAGGGCATCCGAGGGCTGAAACCAGAAGTGGTGTAGGGCTTTGGGCGGGTTTTGCTTGAGCTGTTTTTTTCCTTCCAAGAAGTCACTTTGCTGCACATGCTTTTGCTTTCCAGAAGTGCCTTTGGAAGAGCCCAGCGTCCCTGCAGTCGCAGCAGGCACCGAGCATCAGGCAGCAGCCTTGTTGCATGTACGCCCCTCTCTGCTCGGTGTCCTCAGAGAGGCTGGGGGAGATATGGTGGGAGAGTCTGAAACAGGAGAGGTACGCCAGGTCCCCAAACGCTGTGACAGCATGCCTGGCATAGCGGTGGAGTTTCTGATGGGGCCAAGTCGCTGCTGTGCCTCTGCCTGGCAGTAGAGCTGGTGTGTGCCTGGGTTATTCCTCCACCCGCCAGGACGACACGTAGTAAGGAAAACTGGCAAGGCTGTTTCTCAGATGCACTAGGCGTGTGCTTAACCAAACACAATGCCTACAAAAAGACAGAAGGGAGAAGCTGTCAACTTCAGAGGGGTTTTGCCCAGGTCCTACTTTGTTTGGCAGAGCTTTATCAAGTCTGTTTGGAGGGGGAGGGGGGACTGTGCAAAATGTGGCTGATGCAAGCCAGCCAAAGGGATCTCCTCTGGAGAGCTAAGGTAGCAATTTGGCAAGCAGTCGCTTACTGCTCCAGGTCGTCTCTTGCCACCTGCTAACTCTGACCTTTCTGTCGTAGGCAGCTCCAGCTTTGCCTCCGACCACCCCCGAGAGTGCGGCAGAGTCCCTCGTACGCCCGGAAGAGCTGGCCAGCCTCGCCGAGCAAAGAAGGTAAGATGAGCTTGCTTTGGTTAAAATCAGGACTGACTCCAGTGGATGGTGCCTTTCCCTATCTAATAGCAAGATGGGATGGAAAGGTTTTCAGGCTCTCCCCAGGACAAGGAGAACAAGAGAAACGGAAAGAGAAAACAGGCCTGGGGAGAGGAGAAGGAAAGCTGCACAGAAAAGAAGAGGAGGAAGAGAGAAAACGTTTCTGGGGATGGAGCACTGAAAAGATGCAGGAAGGTGCAGCGTGTCCGGAAGCCCAGGTGTGTACCAGGCTCTGCTGGCCATCCTCCCCAGCTCTGTACGCCGCCCTAAGCCAGTGCAACTCACTGGCAAGGGACGGCGGACGGCGAGGGATGGTGCCGCGCAGGGTTCGGAAAGGACTCCGTGGCAGCTCCCCAGTGGCTCCCCATCGAGCACTGCTGTGTGGCACAGGGGCACTGTGCATCTGCGCACACGCACAGGTCTCCAAGGGCATCACCCCTGGGGATAAGGTGCCAGAGCCATCCCATAGGCAATGCCAGCAACAGCTCTCTCTTCTGGGCCATGAACAATTGCTCGTAAACAGTGTTCCCCAAAGAAAGGGGAACCGACTCATGCCTGTTCCTGCCTTCATGGCTTTATCCGTGCTTTCTGACTCTATCGTTGTAGGTGCTGTTTTCCTGTTACTGGCTGATCCCCTGTGACTGCTGGGCGCCTCCTGCCCCCGCACCCTGCAGCTGATGTCTGCAATAAAATGATCTTTCCTCTCTTCTCACTCTGTCTGCCATGCCATATTCTGGACTGGGGAGATGGTGTTTGGTGATGAATCCTAGAGGAGGAGTTTGGGATCATCCCTTGCCCCAGCATCCTTTCCAGTGGGCATCAGGGCTGAGTTCGGAGGCTTTAGGAGTCAAAGCACAGCACAAAAGTTTGGAAGTGGCTCCAACAGCATCTGGACTGCTGAGGCTTTCGTGCATCCCGATGTGATAGAGGGGTTTCCCGCACTGTGACGGAGGAGGAAGGATGAGCGCTCTCGCTGTCAACTAGCTAACCGTTTTGCTCATCGGTCGTTGTGCTTTAACCCTGGCTGGCGCCTGAGCACCACACCACTGCTCGCTCGCTCCCCGCCAGGGGGATGGGGGGGCGAATCGGGAGGGTAAAAGTGAGAGAACTCATAGACTGTGATAAAGACATCTTCTTACTGCCTTCACGAAGAATGATCTTGCAAATTTAAGCCCCTCACGACTGAGGCAATACTCCTGTTTCAGATTTTCTTTACTCAAGTTATTTACAAATTTCATCAAGGATATTACATGTAAGTCAAGAATGGTATGTAACATGCTACTGTTTCCCTACCTGACAGTAATAAATATTAGACATTATTTTTTTTCCAAGGATGTGAGCTTATTTGTATTAGCAAAAACCTGTGAATTTCAATATACTTCCTTCCCCGCCACCCCCCCACTCCCCGCCATGTCCACTAACTTTCCTGCATCTTTCCAAATAGCTACATGCCAGTGGGCTATACAGGAAAATCACTGATGGGGACTTGGTCGTCTCAAAGTATAAGTGTTCTAATAACTATTACATCAACTATTGTTAACTGGATATGTGGATTTCCGATATTTTGACTGGTGAAGCATAAGCAGCCCCCCGAAGACTCCACGATGTATGTTTCACGTCTACTTGTCTCAGCTATTTAACTATTACCTCGCTTTACTTGCTTCAGCAATGACAGGTAAGGACCTACACAGTAATTAAAATGACGGTTAAGGTAGATCACCATCACATTTCTGTACGAAATCTTAAGAACTCTGTGCTTCTCAGCTTTTACAAATAATGCTTTATTTACATGCAACATACCTGAAATTTATTTTGACTGTGAAAAATGTATCCCTCACACAGAACAGCACAAAGCATTGTGTGGGGCACGTTAAAACAAAGAGGTGTTCACCTAATTCTAAGGCCTTTATAGTTTAAAACTAATTTGCTAAAGAGCTATGAATGTTTTTGCTTGTGAATACAAGAGTTAGCTGCGTTTTTCTCCTCAAAAGAAAGCAACAGGCCTGCCTGCCAGTTTCTTGGAACCTGCAGTTGGTATTTGAAGAAGCTTCCTCTTTCTTACTAGGAAAGAACTGATTCCAAATCTACAAGCAAGAGTACAGTAAGGGGGTACATACTAGCTACAGTCTATTGCAATGCCATCCGCAAGGTTTCACGTGGGACTGTTTTGTAGAGTACTAAAATTAATAAATAAAAAAGCACGTACAACATCCACTTCGCCTCTAGACTTCTAACTGAGAAGGGGTATCTAACCTGGGATGCAGCAAACCATTTACTGGAAATCAGGATTGATAATCAAGCTCTCTTATGTTTGTCTCACAAAAGCAAGGCTTACACTTCTTTGTTTGACAGACACCAGTTGGAATGAGCCCTGATTTTAACAGTAGTTCTGAAGAAAAAAACTCCAGGTAATTGGGTGTTTGGATAGCAACCCTCACTCCAGATCAGCCTTTTTCTATTCATTGAGGAGCAGGTGCTGAGAGAGAAAGGAAAATGTCCTGCGTGGACTGGAACAACAATATAACCCTTAGCAATGCTAAAACCGATTTACCTTCGTGAGTAAATTTACTTGTGTGGGTAAATTCTATCTTGGCTGCGTAATGATTATGCAGGCAACTTCACGGGATTAGTCACACAAAGAAGCGTTCACCAGAGTAACAGAGGGCTTCATGCTTTAAGTTCCTGTAACTTGTAACGCAACTAAGTTGCAAGCAGACATCAAGAAAAGAAAACCAACCCAACCCAACAAGTATGGACTAACTTAACAGAGCACGCAGGGAGTAAAATTTCTTGTTCAGCATCATCCTGGTAAGATGGACATTCTGTAGGTTGAGCTAGCGTGACCTGTCTAAGGAATAACTGAAACAGCAGCGTGCGCTATTGCAGGAAGTGTGCTGCACACAGTTAATTCTTCCTGCTGGCAAATGCCAATTCTATGCCAAAACGTGGTGTTTTCGTTTTGTTGTTTGTTTTTTTTTTTTTTCCTGTCATGGTTGTGTAAGTACTTTGCCAAAAAACGTGTACTCAGCAGTTTATCGTATTTAGCTCACATCCCACATTTCTCGTGCGGTTGTTGGAACTTAGGGGACTGATATTTACTCACAAAAGACTACTGAAAAGTGGTAAGTTACCCTGCACACAGTAGTTGCTTCTACTTCTGAAGACAAGGTCCAAACAAAAAGGCAGAAATGCCCTTAACTGCAGAGAAAAAAAATACAGCTGCCCCAGTGACTCCTTCTCTTGCTCCCGGTGCTGTGTACATTAATGGCAACATCTGTTGACGTTAGCAAACAGGAATGTGGAACTAAACTTGCCATCAAGAAACCAGGTTTTTGCCTGATAAATAGGCAGTAGCGGTCTTGGACACTCCAGATTGTCTTGAACCATGCTGGAATGGACAAAGAACAGAAAGAAGTGTTGAAATGGCACCTTTTCTTATGGCAAATGACAGTATTATTTGCATGATTCTGAGTCTTCTTCCATGTGCTGCCCATGGTTTTTTTTGTGTGTGCGTGTCTGCTGCGGTGTAAGAACATCTTCAAAGCACCTCAATAAAGGCCATGCTCAGGACTGCGCTCCTCTTAGATTCTGTGTTTGACTGCTTCTGCTGTGTTCCACAGCAGGTAAGTTCTCAAGGTTATACCCAAATTGCATCCCACCGGCCCAGAATAGTAGAACCACAGGTTACGGGAAGTCCTCTGGGAGAAGCATGAGGGGAACAGGCAGTGCCATGCTTGCCCTGCAGCTGCTCTCCACACATTTTCTTGACACGCGTTTCTAACTGCAGCACCATGAGCACTTGGAAAGTCTCCTGCTTGTTTTGCTGGCTCCTAATAAGCCACTTCAAGGACTTAAGGCCTCTCTCGTCTGCTCAGATGCTAACCCATTGGATAGCCACCTGCTTGTACCTGTAACACACGCACACAGAAAAGGATTGAGAGGGCTATGCAAGTGGCACCAGCTACAGGTGAAATGACTTCTGTAAAGGGTTCTTCTCTCTGGAGAGATCATAAAAAATTAGTATTTGGGGCTATCAATAAAAATACAGTTGTGCGATAAAACAGGAAGTTTCAGGCTCCCTTGTTCCCTCCAAAGAGTGAGCAGCGACCGCTAGGCAGGAGCATGGGATGGTCTTGACCAGAGTCAGCATCGCATCGCATGGACCTGGTCTAAAATAGCTCTAACAAAACCCCAGCATCAGAGAAGAAAGCAGAAGATAAAACCTGTGACTATAGCCAGACTGAGCTTATAAAGGCAGTGATTTGACCATTAAGACCCTGGCTTCGATGTCTGTCCTGAGGCCTTTTCAGGCTAGTTAGGTCATTGTTTTAGAAGTCTGAAGTTTATTCAGGAAGAGATCGATTCAAGAATGAAGCCTATTTTTTAGCTGGCCAAGAGAATATGTGGCACAAGGTTGCACCTGTCAGTGTGTGAGCCAATGTCCACTGAAGACCATGGACAGCTTCACCAAGATCACCTTCCTCACGAGGCTGTTCTTCAACGCCCTTCATCGGCTTAAAAATACACAGCCTATCCACTTAATGCCACAGTCCAGGAAAAGGTGTTTGTTCCAGGTAGTCTTTCATGCTGATTCCTTTCCAGCAGCTGAAGTGTTGTGACTCCTGGGCCCCTGCGGTTGCTGTCCACAATAAAATGACCTTTTCTCTCTTCTGACTGTGTCTGCCATGGGCTGTTCTGCAGTGGGGAGACACTGTTTTGTGAGTAAGACTCAAGGAGGAGTTTGGGATCGTCACTTGACCCAGCATCCCTTCCAGTGGGCGTCAGGGCTGAGTTGAGGTGCCTTAGGATGGAAAGCAAATCGGTCACGCAGGAGGGTGGAGGTTGTAACGCATGTGTGGAGGTCATCGGGACCGAACCCTCTGCTCAGGCACGCTCACCTAGAGTATGTTGCCCAGGAGGGCAAGGGCAGCCCCTGCCATCCTCCACCTCCCAGTTTTGCTGCTGAGTGTGGCATGCTGTGGGATATCCGTCTGGTCAGTGGGGGTCAGGTGTCCCCACTGTGTCTCCTCCCAGCGTCTTGTGCACCCCCAGCCTGCTTGCTGGCAGGGCGGTCTGAGGAGCAGAGAAGCCCTTGGCGCTGTGCAAGCCCTGCTCAGCAATACCCAACATACCCCTGGCTTATCAAGGCCATTTTCAGTACTGATGCAAGACAGAGCCCCATCCAAGCTACTGTGAAGGTCTTGGAGGGTAGCATCTGTGGCGAAAACACTCACACCAGCGTAATCAACGGGGGATTAAGTCAGGCCAAACAGTGTGGTGATAAAGGTTTCTTAGTTGTCTCCCAAGATGTGAAATTGAAGAGTAAACACCTCAAGTGTATGTACACAAATGCACGCAGTCTAGGTAACCAGCAGGAGGAACTGGAGCTTGGTGCCCAGTCAGAAGGGTATGACATCATAGGAGTAACTGAAACATGGTGGGACAACTCAAATGTCTGGGGGATCAGAATGGACAGTTACAAGTTCTTTTGTAAGGACAGGCAAGTAGAAGAGGTGGAGGAATTGCTCTCTACATCAAGGAATGCCTTGAATGTATTGAAGTCAACTATGGTGATTACAACTGCTCTATCGAAGCCTCTGGTTTGAAGTCAAAGGGGTCATCTCCAAGCAGGACCTCACAGTGGGCATCTGCTATCGACCTCCTAACCACGATGACGAAGCCGACGAAGAGATATTTGGTGCAGTAAAGCAAGCTTCCGGCCAAGAGAACCTGGTCCTGTTGGGTGACTTCAACTACCCAGACATCTGCTGGAAGAACAATACAGCAGCTTGCATGACATCCACCAAGTTTCTGGAACGTATAGAGGACTGTTTCCTCATACAAATGTTAGATGTGCCAACCAGGAATGAGGCACTGCTGGACTTGCTATTCACAAACCAGGAAAGCCTGCTCTGTAATATCTCAGTTAGTGACAGCCTTGGCTGCAGTGACCACAATATTGTGGAGTTTGGGATCCTGCTGAGTGTGCTGAAGGTCAGCTCTAAGACAAGGATTCTGGATTTTAGAAGAGCAAACTTCAGTGCACTCAGGGCTCAATTGGGAGGGATTCGATGGGAGGCTTCCATGGAATACAAAGGAGCTAGTGAGTGCTGGGAATTCTTCAAGAACTCTCTATTGGAAGCACAAAGCCAATTTATCCCCTACAAAGGAAAGGGAAGTAAGTGGAGCAAGAGGCCGCCATGGCTCAGCCATGACCTCCTGGATCTACTCAAATCCAAAAGGGAAGCACACCAGAAATGGAGAAGTGGAGGATTATCCACCGAGAACTACAAGGGCATAGCCAGAGAGTGCAGAGATGCAGTTAGAAAAGCAAAAGCCCAATTTGAATTGAAACTGGCTGTAGACATAAAAAATAACAAGAAAGGGTTATTCAGACATGTCAACCATAAGGAGAAAAAGAAGGAAAACATAGACCCACTGTTAAACAGAAAAGGACAATCAATCACCAATGATGCAGAAAAGGCAGAGGTCCTCAACACCTTCTTCACCTTGGTCTTTACCAGCCCTGTAGGGTCCCAGGCTTTGGGAACAAAATTGCAGATTGACCCAAACACCAACCCACTATCAGTGAAGGAAGAGTTAGTATATGAATTACTACAGGATCTTGACCCCCAGAAATCAATGGGCCCTGACAACATCCACCCGAGGGTGTTGAGAGAGCTGGCTGACATCATTGCAAGGCCACTCTCCATAATCTTCGAGAAGTCATGGAGAATGGGGGATGTCCCAGAGGACTGGAGGAAGGCAAATGTTACCCCTATCTATAAGAAAGGCTCGAGGGAGGATCTGGGTAACTATAGGCCCATCAGCCTTACTTCAATCCCTGGGAAAGTTATGGAACGAATCCTCCTGGGGACCATCACAAGTCAAATGAAGCACGTGATTGGGAAAAGCCAACATGGCTTCACTAAAGGCAGATAATGCTTGACAAGCCTGGTGGCCTTCTATGACAAGGTGACTTGCCTGGTTGACATGGGGCAGGCAGTGGACATTGTCTACCTGGACTTCTCCAAGGCCTTTGATATGGACCCCCACAGTCTCCTCCTGGAGAAATTGATGTGTTATGGCCTAGACAAGTGGTCTGTGCAGTGGGTGGGGAACTGGCTGACAGGCCGCACCCAAAGGGTGGTGGCAAATAGCTCTTTCTCAAACTGGCAACCTGTCACTAGTGGGGTCCCCCAGGGATCGATATCGGGCCCAGTGTTATTCAACATCTTCATAAGTGATCTGGACAATGACATCAAGTGTAGCCTGATGAAGTTTGCTGATGACACCAAGTTGAGTGCGGAAGTAGACATTCCAGAAGGGAGAGCTACTCTGCAGGGAGATCTGGATAGGCCGGAAGAGTGGGCCAGCAAGAACCTTATGAAGTTCAACAAGGAGAACTGTAAGATCATGCACCTGGGAAAACATAATCCAGCAGTGCAGGACAGACTGGGATCCACCTGGCTGGAGAGCAGCTCTGTGGAAAGCGACCTGCGGGTCCTGGTGGACAGAAGGCTCAACATGAGTGAACAGTGTGCTGCTGAGGCCAAGAAGGCCAACAGGATGCTGGGTTGCATCAAAAAGGGCATTGCCAGCAGAGATAAAGAAGGCATCATCCCTCTCTACTCGGCGTTTGTCAGGCCACACCTGGAGTACTGTGTACAGTTCTGGTCCCCTCTATACAAAAAGGATGTGGACAGGCTGGAAGGGGTCCAGAGAAGGGCCACCAAGATGATCAAAGGATTGGGAAGCCTGCCGTACAAGGATAGGCTGGGAGAACTGGGTTTGTTCAGCCTTGAGAAAAGGAGGCTCAGAGGGGATCTCATCACCATGTACCAGTACTTAAGGGGTAGCTACAAAAAAGATGGAGACTCCCTTTTTACATGGAGTCACATGGAGAGGACAAGGGGGAATGGACACAAATTGCTCTTGGGGATATTCCGATTGGACACCAGAGGGAAATTTTTCACATTGAGGATAGTCAACCATTGGAATAATCTCCCCAGGGAAGTAGTTGACTCGGCCATGTTGGACACCTTTAAGAGTCGTCTGGACAGGGCGTTGGGCCATTTTGTTTAGACTGTGCTCTTCGTAGAAAGGTTGGACTAGATGATCCCTGAGGACCCTTCCAACCTAAGATTCTGTGATTCTGTGATTCAGTGATTCTGTAATGATTTGGGAGAACTGCCCGTCTCTCCCTGTGCAACAGTTTTTTCTCCTCCAAGCTTGGCAGCTCATAGAACTGAAGACAGAAAATGGGCTCCTATTATAACGTGAACATTTTAATTTATGCATCTGATTGATATTATGCTGTAATTAAATTATATTCCCATGGTGCATATAACATCAGGGTTGTAGTAATATAAATAATTGGTAATTAACTCTAATCAGATCAGTTAGCAAGTGGCAGATTCCAGATTAATAAGATGGCCAATAGTGTGTGTGGTGAGGAAAGCCAAGGAGCAATGAAGAAAAGCTAATTTGTGCTGATGGGTAAGGGAAGAAGTAAAAATAACAGGAAAGTAATTTTCAAGAAAACTCCACTGCCAAAGAAAACAAGAGTGCAATCTTAAAATACCCTTTAGGCAATAGTCATCACCCTGCCCTGAGTCCCTCTGACAAGCTTATGCCTCTTCGTAAGCTTTGCTGCTGAAGTAAATGAAGGACCAGTGCAGCAGCATGCACAGACTACGTTCAGCCAGAGGGAGCTTCCTAAGCTGCCTCCTAGCTGACAGTCCTTTGATGGTAAGCGATGACGGCACTTCAGTGCCTTCCTCAGTGTACCAGCAGCACCTCGTATGGGAATTGGGAATGAGTTCCTTATCAGTGGCTCCCACTAGTCTCCAGGCAACTGCAGTGCTGCAGAGGCAACTTTGGGCTGCAGAAATGGCTGGAATAGGAAGGGCCAGGCATATGTGGTGGGAAGACCAGTCTGAAAATGTACCTGGGCATGGAACTCAGGAATGACTGCAGCACAGGTGCACAGAGCCCAGCTTGAGCACACTAGAGTATGTTTCCCAAGGCTTCCAGTCTAGCCAGCAGAGAATCACAGCCCTCCAACAAGTAAATAAAAGCATTAATCTCATGCTCTGGATTTCCCTCAGGATGCACTGATTTCCCTCTGTTAACTACTGCAGGAGTCAGCAGCGACTAGCCCTCCTGGGCTGAAGTTGATTGTCAGGAATTTCCCTGAATGAGTCCATCAGGAGTTCATGTTCTGCTGGGGTACAGGCCCCAGAGATACAAGCATGTCTTGTGGGAGCCTAGCAAATAGTTGCAAGTGTTTGGAGTTCAGGGTCTGGAAAGATCCCAAAGGCAGGAAAAATGCTGCTGCCTGTTGACCTTGCTGAGCCAGGTCAGCTGAGGGCATTGTGTCTGACCTTCAGAAGAAGATTGCTGTCAGGACTGGATGGGAGCCAGGGGCTTGGGCAGTGTGGGCTGCAAAGAGGAAGCGTGTGTCTTGGTGCCTGCAGCTTCTCTTCTGAGAATAGAACCCCCCACCAATGTGGGGCTGCTGCTTGGTGCCATGAGGCCCCATGTCAGTCCAGTGCAAGCCCCATTGACTAGCACTGAGGTCTTGTTTCTCTGAGCTTTTGTTTTCACTCCAGATATGTGGGAGCAGTCTCTGTAAGGGATGACCAGGGAATGAGAAGGGTGAGAAGGACATAAGCAAAGGATTCAGCTTAGAGCCTTTTATCCATACAGATCACTCTCAGGCTCCAGCTTGCAGGGCTAGGTCCTCCTCTTCAAACCTGGGGAGTCTCTAGGGTAGGGGAAATTTGTAGAAGGTGTATGATAGCAAGCAAAGAGGCTGTGCCATTGCACACACTGGGGATTCTTTCCCAGGCAGAATCAGATACTCCTGGAGACGTAGGTAGCAGAGGCCGAATCCTGGCACAGGGAGCCTTCTCAGTGCTTCCCTCGCACTGTTGCTGAATGGGTCGGCTGATGATACCTCAAGAGGTGTTTTGGGTTCGAGGTAGCCTGATTCCCCCTTTACATTTTCAACTGACTGAGAAGCTCACCCCATTGCTCTTTCTTTCCCTCCCAAGTCCCTGCCTGTCTCTTCACCAGGCGCAGACTGAGCCTGGGCCTTGTGGCTTGGCCCCACTGCAAGCTGTGCTATCTTTGCTTCCCTTCTACAGTTTAATGCACAACACAAGGTGTTAGGAGACCATCCTGTGGTCTGCACCATGGTGGCACAAGGTGGGTAAAAGCAGCCAGGTCTGCCTTCACAGCTGGCCATAGCAGAAACCCAGCTTGACATCTCTGCTGAACAGGGTCACACAGCACACCCAGGATCTGACATAGATGACTTGGGACATTCTGTTTTCTTCTTGCTGCAACCATATCTCTGTTGGTTCAACATGTTTTACCTGTCCTCTTTCTGCCTGACAATATCAGGGGGACATCTCTTCATTAGTCTGCTAAAGTGTCTAACCCTTCGGCTCCAGGATCATGATCTTCATTGCAGAAAAAGAGTATGTGCTTCCAAGTATAGATTACTCAATGCAGAGGGATTAGGACAGCTATTCTTCACGGGGCCAGGGAGAATTTCTCTGCAGACCAATGAAGTATAATAAATATGGGAATGGGACTTCCTATGCGATAAATAATACTACAATCTGTACACCAGTTTCAGGCTTGAAACAGAGCAAAATATTGCATTTTGGCAGTGCCCTCAAAAAAAGTAAACAAACAAAATATTTTTAACAATTTCACTTTGGATCTGTCAAAGAAAGTTTCAATTAAAACAAAATTCAGGATGAGCTCTTGCCAGATGGGCTGCAGTTTGATCGGTACCAAGTATTTTAGAGACAAATAATTTCAAAAGAAAATAGTTTGTGTTCCATCTTAAAAAGGTCAGTGTGAAATATTCTACCATTGTGAAAGGGTTTCACTTTTTATTTTCTCAATTATAAAATGTCCTTGAAACCAGCATCTTCCTGCAGCCCAGCGTTCCTTTTGATTAAATGGAATTTTCTGATGGAAAATGTTCTAAGCACACATAAAATTATTAGAAAATGTGACCAGCTGTAATCACTGCTCTGTGCCAAATGTATGCCAACAGGTCCTTTCTTGGGGGGCAGCAGGAAAAGGGAGGTTGCCCGGGCTTTTTTTATTTCATGATTCAAAAAAGTCACTAGCTGCTCAAAAGTTACTGTTAAGAGTTCACGGGCAAGGCTCCAGAAATGGTCAAATGAACTAATTAATCAAATGAAATAATAAAGGAAGGTGAGGACAGGTCATAATGGGTAGATTCATTTCAGTTTCTTTCCAGAATCCTACAAAAATATGAAAAAAAGGGAGAAACAGATATATTTGTGTGTAGCGTTTAGGGTGGGAGCAATGCTGTTCAGGCCCATGTAACATAATAGACAGTGGTTTATTGAGGTGTTTGCCAACACTCCAGAATGGAAAGGAGCCTTGCAATAATGTGTATACATGCATCACTCTACCTGAACATGTAAAAGTTTATTAAGCAATTCGCTGAACCAAGGACTGCCTGCATTTTCATGTCTGCCTCCTTTCTTGGTTAGAGAGGGTCTCCACAGCTTTGGTGTGATAATGGAAGTTGGCATAACAAGAATTTGCAGTACCCCAGTCTGCTATCAGACTCAGTGTCAAGCATTGTTCTTGAGGCTCAGGTCACCTAATTACTTTCAGATATTACTTTTTCTGCAGATTCTATTTAACTGACTGTTTCCAGAAGTGCCACTCTTAGGTGTAATCTTAAAAGTTAGCATGTGTAGCTTGGGAACAGGAGGGAAATGAGCTTTTTACTGTGCCATGGGCCAAGCAATTTGCACTTTCCGCGACAGCAAGAGACCATTGCATACCTGGGGAACAGCCTGTGATCTGCAGCCAATAAAAATGAGGATGCAGCTAAAGAAGGAGGGACATGAAGAGGCAGATCTTCACTGTGAGAGACAAAAGGAGAATTTTCTACCAACCCCAAGGGACTCTACAGACCTTGCTGCAACACAGAAAGCTGTTGGCTGGAGACCAAGAGAAAGGTCCTGCCCTACCTAAACATTGGGAATGGGAGTGATTTTTCTACAGACCATTTTATTTTAACTTCTCTTGTGAGATTTTCTTGTCTGAATATCCACCCTCTGCTAGTCACAGGTGGGGACACGCCCAAACTGCTTGTTGTGGCCCAAGGAGGCAGTTGAGCACAATGCTGTGTGGCCATATCCATGCTTTAGAGAGCTCTGAGTGATATTCTTTGACACTCGGTTGCTTGCTGACTGTCCAGCAGTATTTTTGCATACATGCTACTTCTTTCATGTCAGTGTAGCAGTTGTACTGATGTCCTTTCCGGTCTCCAGGATGTCTTACTTCCTTGATGAGGCTGTTACTATGTCACGGCTGTTAGGTTGCTCATAACTGAAGCACTTTAGTTATAATACAAGCTGTTGATTCATGAATTTGTTTTTGAAGAAAATCTATATTACTTAGACTGCATATTGGATCATTTGAGCATTTATTTATTTATTGTGATCAGTCTTGTCTCTTGGGTATGTCTCAAATGAGTAGAAAATAATTAATATGCCAAGACTATAGTAGGTGTCCTTAAAATATAATGGATAAACCAATTCTAGGACAGAATGAAGAAATGTGGCCCCAGTTCTAAATCTGAGTCAATCATAATCCCCCTCGTGCTCAAGTTGACCTTCAGTTTGGGAGAAATTCAAAGAGAAGAGTTGCAACTTCTGGAAGAGCACCTGCAAAAATGTTGGTCAGCCCACATGCTTTTTCTCTTTTTTATTTCATTTGCACAGAGAAAAATGTAGTTTCTGTGGGCCTTGCAACAGGTTTGTGGAAGAGGCTGAGGGAGCAGGCAGTACACTGGAAGGCACGGCTGCCTTTCAGAGGGACCAGGACAGGCTGGAAAAATGGATTGATATGAACATCTTGAAGGTCAGTGAAATCAAATGTGAAGTCCTGCCTCTGGGATACAATGACCCAGTCTTGTGAGTTGTGTGAGGGAGTTAACCAGGGTTCAGTAGGTACCCCTGCAACACAGGAGGCCAACTGGTTATATCCACAAGAGTGCAGCCAGCAATGTGAAGGGAGTGATTATAGTAATTGTAGTGATAATAGTGATTGTAGTCCCTTCTAATTGGGACTGGTGGGATCCCACGCAGTCTAAGGCTCCCCAGTACAAGAGACAGGGGAACAAACTGGAGCGAGTCCAGTGGAGGCCACCAATCTGGTCGGGAGCACAGGACGTATGTGGAGAGGCTGAGGAAACTGATCTGTTCAGCCAGAGGAATAGCAGCTGAAGGGTAGGTCTTATCACTGCTTATGGCTACCTAGTGGGGCAGTGCTGAGGAGGTGGAGCTAAACTCTTCTCAGAGGTGCACAGTGGAAGGACAAGATGCAAGAGAAACAACTTACATAAAGGAAATGTTGATTAGATGTAAGGAAAACATTTTTCACCATGGGGATGGTCAAACAGTGTGGAATCTGTCCCTGGAAATATGTAAAATTCAACTGGACAACCTGATCTCTTCAGCCCTGCCTTGAGCAGGAGTCTGCAGTGGAGACTTTGGCAGTCCCTGACAGCCTGAGTTATTCTATATGCAGACCGCCATCACTAATTCCTAGAGATTTTAGATGACAGGATGAGTCCAGAGAGTTGGTAGACAGCTCAGGTGAGCTGCCAGTCTCTGGAGAGCAGTATAGACTCTATTAAGGCTTATCTAAACACATAAGAGGATAGAGGAAATCCATGGCCAAGCTGGATTAAGACATGCCTTCCTAGGGGCTGTGTCCTTTCTGCTGCGAAACAGTGGGCAGCATGCTGCTAAGGATGTGTCAGTACCACTTCCAGGCATGACCATCAGCTTGCTGCCACCCAATGCTAGCAAAAGATGCATAGGGCAAAGGTGGCACGGAGAAAAAAGCAGCAAACAGCTGACTTAAAAGCATATAGCAGGGAAGCAGCAAAGCCTAGCTGTCATGATCTGTTGTCCATTTTGTAGACGACTATTGACCAGTGTTGTTGGGGTTTTTTATCTGCTGAAATCCATTGCAGCATTCTCCTTGATGGAATACAAGTCAATTGATTTCTCTGTGCCTTTCTGTTTGGCATCTCACATATAGATATATATGAGGTTGGTATATGTATATGTCTGTGTACATATACGTCTATATACTTATGTATACATATGTATACGCTTGTATGTGTATGTATATGTATGTATGCATGCATACGTATGTATAAATATATTATATATATCATGTGTACATATTGAGGGTGACAGAGCAGTGGAACAGGCTGCCCAGGGAGGCTGTGGAGTCTCCATCCCTGGAGACATTCAAAACTCACCTGGACGTGTTCCTGTGCCCCCTGCTCTAGGTGTGCCTGCTCAAGCAGAGGGGTTGGACAAGATGATCTCCAGAGGTCCCTTCCAACCCTACCGTTCTGTGATTCTGTGATATATGGCAATGACTAAGAAAGGGCATGAGTCTGAAAGAGGGGGAACTTCTCTGATTTTCCTGGAAGGACAAATTGAACCTGAGAGGTATGCAAATACTTGACCTTGAGTTGGGAAGAGAAGGCTACTGTAACCCACCTGGTGCAACACTTCAGATGCTTTACCTTTGCAGAAGCAGTCTGTTGCTGGTCAGAAAAGTCTGTAGAGGGAGGCTTTTGACCACAGAAAAATAGGCCACTGTGGAATGGGCCAACTCATCCAAGAGAAGGTGACTTTCTCCCCAGGCACAGGGCACTGTTGTTATGTGCAGTCGTAGACTGGATGTAGCAAATTACAGACTGTCTCCTATCTACCACCTCATAAAATCTGTCTCCCAGAGCCCTTTCCCACCCCTCTGCCAAGTACCGTTGAAAATAGTTACTAAATTAAAGTCACCAAGCCCACAGGGCACTCAGGTTAGAAACACCCTCTGGCCAGCCATCATTGTATGCACTGACGCAGGAAGAAATTACAGGGAGATTACAGAAGACCCACCAGTTGGCTGGCTGCCGGTGAATTTCCTTTGCAACTCACCAGATGGCATTTCCCAAGCTGTGGCTGGTACATAGCAGCCAGCCCAGAGAAGGTGGTTGCCACTGCCACAGGCAGGCAGGCTGCTGTCTGCCCCCCATCTGTTCCAGCCTCTGTGGACAGTGATGCTCCCAAGCAGCCTCTCTATGCCCTCTTGTTGCCTCAGCAGGGAGCTCTTGCAAGCTAGCCGTATGGTGGATGTTGTGCAGAAGATGGGAGAAATTGATTTCAGACTGACAGGGCTATAAAAATTGCTCAGGGCTAGCAAGATTCCCAAATAAAGGCACTGAGAATCAATGTAGGTATCAGGGGGTTATGAAATCCTGTCAAATGGGTAATTAGTAATTAGTCTCTGACCCAGCACATTATTTGCTGAGAGTCTCTCTGTTTCCTTGGGCTCTGAGATTTTCACAGAGGATTTTTTTCTTCCCTCTCAGTGAGTCTCCAGCACTCCCCATCCATCTTTTGAGGTTAATCCACAATGACATCCTACATTATACGTTTCAGTTGGAGCCTTCCGACCCTGGACTTTACAGCTTGATATTTTTCCTTGTAGTAAATCTTAGCTATCACTACAGCTTGTCATCTGGTAGAGATATCAGTGCCATTTCTTTGATGCTTTCTGATTGAGCCAATATGGGATGAAGATCTCACTTCAGAAAGGGAGGAAAACAATGAAGAAGCTGTAGTCTTTGGGAGACTGGCTTCTCTCCACCCTCTCTGGGATGGCAGAGCTCTTTTGTAAACTAAACAGCTTCTCCCTGTGTCCAAATACAGGAGGGCACAGAACTCTCCCACCCCCAAGTGATGTTTACTAAGAATAAAGTTGCCTTTAAGCCAGGAGAAAGCATAAAAGGAGCAATGGTTTCTGAATAACAGGTAAGTTTAGGGGGCAAGTTCAAGTTGAACTGGATGGCAACTCAGTTAACTTAGTTTCAAAAAGCTGCTTTGTAAAACGGAAGCACTCAGAGTCATTTTCTTGGTGTCCCTCTATAGATAATAAGCTTTCAAGGGTCTGTCTTTACCTGTCAGTACTTCCTCCTTACTTCTTCCAATTCATCATTCACAGCAGATGTAGGGTCCCTGTCTTCTCCTCCCTGGTCGCAAAACAATTCCTTTCCCAAAGGAGGGATTACAAACAGAGAATAACCATCAGCAACAAGCAGCCAACAATGAATAATGATTGCCTGCAGAGTGCTTTCTTAGTTCAACTATTGCTAGCTTTTCATAACCAGACTTTAATAGTATGACTAAACAGCAGGAGTAATTGTTACGGCAATTTATGAAGATATTCCTCTATCTGACTGTGATTTCCCAATTCATACACTGTGGCATCACTCAGAAATACCAACGTCATCTGGGTAAGGCAAATGCATATGCTGGTTTTTCTGCCAAATTTGCCTGAGCGCACAATAGGAAGTTCATGCCAGATTTATTCTGGCTGGGAGAAGACAGGTGGGACCTGCTCTGACACAGAGCTTATATGCGGAAAGGTAACATGACAGCTTATTTTTTAAAGCATCTGAATCAGTGGAGCACTTGCCACCCCTGGGCCTCTAGCAGTCTGGAGCTGGTACTCAGAAAGCAAAAGCTGTTGATGTGGTTTCAGTTGCAGTGTTGGTCATACAGGCTGTTCTCTGTGAATAAAAGGACATGAGTCTCATGTGGCTGCCCAGTTTCAGAGCTATGTTTCCAGCTTAAGCAACAGGGACTTGTGATTTCATTTGCACACAGACCCTCCTCCCTTCTGCTGCTGAAAAGACTAGAAATCCCCTCATGTATGTTTGAAAAGCTGTTTCCTGACTTTGCCAGCCTAAGGTTTTCATCAACATCAAACAATGTCACAGGCAGCAGAAGGCATCATTTTTACCTTTGGTTCTTGCCATTCCTCTTGCTCTCAGATAGCACCACCACACCCCATGTGGTCATTCTCACATGGTTCTTCTCCACCAGCTGCCCCTGCTCAGAGGCATTTCCTCTGCTTCAGCCACATCACAGCATGTGGCAACCCCAAAGTCTGAGCTGAGGAAACCCTGAGTCAAATGCTACCTCTGCAGCATTTCCTTCAAATTTTGCCTTGCTTCATCAGAACCTTCCTGACATTGATGAGCAAATTTGTCCAACCCTGCTACAGAGGTCCTTGCTCAGCAGAAGCTCACACTGTAGCACTAGTGTCAGTGCCACTTTCTAGTCTTAATGCCATAGATTTTTCTTTAGAGGATTATATCTGTTCTGCCAGCCAGAGATGCTGCAGCAGACCATGTCAACATCACTTACCTTAAGAAGAGACAGGTCCCTGTTTAGCTCCTGGCTGACCCACAACCCTGGGTAAATACCAATGCTGTACCGATGCTGCAGATTTTCAGCAAACTGTACTCATACTAAGGCATGAAAGCTAGCAATGGGAGCTTTATCCCCACTTTGGGCTGCAGTGAGACCCAGGTCTACTTCCCCAGGATGCAAGCCCCCTTTAGGTCCACTGCTCATCTCCCTGGACTACCATGCCAAATGCCAGCCCCATTTCACACGGTGGGTTGCTCCAGCATGTGCAGCACAGAGGCACATCCTCAACTTTCAGTCAGGCGATGCTCTCAGGAGCACTCTTGCTAGGCAGGGGTTTCCTATAGTGCTGCTCCTGTTTACTGTCCCTTGGGGGTTCCTGGAGACACGCAAGCCTCCATCCCCTCCCAGTTTGGGATGCTCTTTTAAAGAGTGGATGCAAAGGCTTCTAAGGCATTTTTCAGACTGCCCATCTGGGAAGGTTTCTTCTAGCTCCAGAGCTGGCTTTTGCTTCTCAGGTCAATATTCAGCCTGCACAACCAGCATCAAAAATCATAAGGCAGATCCCTCAACCACAAGATTGGTTTAAAAATGACATTATTATTACTGTTGGGCATGTATATTGACCTTGGAGTCTCTGTATTTGCTTTTGAATTTTTTGAACTCCAGGTTAAATTCAGATCAGGGCTAGGAAATATTAGTTTATTTCTTTTTAAATGAACAATCTGAGTTTTTTCTTCGATACCATGTGCCCCAAAGTTCAAGCTCACTGGGCACCTCTGTGTTGCAGAAGTGGACATGTGTGCTCACAGGTCTTACAACATATCTCGCATGCTGTGGCATTCAGGGCCTTCACACAGGGGTAGGGTGGTGTCCTGGGAGTGCTAGCTTGAACCCCAATCATAATTTTCCTTTCTTGTGATGAACCACATTCAAACACACTTAAATCTGATTTATTTAGCAAACAGTTCGGTTGTTGACATATGGTGCTCAGCTTTGGGGTTTTGGATGGGGCTTCTATGGCCCCCAGAGATTCACAAGGTTGTGATGGATGAACAGCAGCCTATGCTCCCCTGGATGTCACCCATGGGCTGAGTGAGACGAGAGCTCTGCTGGCAAAGCATGGGGTTTTTCCTGCTAGTTGATCCCTCCCACTGATATGTAGTTCCCAAGGACCTCCAGCCATGTACATCACCTGCCCAGCTGTCTAGCACAGGAGTCACCATGTGGAAGGGCTGTGTCTCTGCCCTGCAACAGAGCCAGACCTTGGCCTGGTTGCTGAGGAGCATGAGGCAGAGGGAGATACCCACACCTGAATGCACAAGACCAGCCAGTTCTGCTGAAGCATTCAGGACTCTGAATGGCTCCTATGCTGTACCTCAGATGAGACGGCCATGGCAGTACTGCTAGGAATGCAGTTGGGGGTGAGGTGCCCCATACTGCTGCACCTTCTTCCAGCCCCGCCCCCGTCTTCATGATTATTTTAGATTAAAAGCAAATGGGAAAAGGTGCAAATGGGAAAAGGTCCAAATGGAAATCTCTTCATTCAAATTAAATAAATAGTCAGTATTTCCAGGTTTTGTCTTTGCTTGTTGGATAAGGCCTTTCCTAGCCTTTGATAAGGGCTTTCCTAGCTTCAGACAAGGTTTTCTCTCAGCAAGGCATTACTACATTATGAACTGAGGCAAAATAAGATCTGAACTGAGATACATGTTTGACATAAGCCCAGGCTTAGCGTACATGACCTTGTTGTCATCCAAGTCTAGCCACACTTCACTCCACCCTTAAAAACAACCAAGAAAGACATTTCCTGTTCTTTCTTAATGGGAAGAATAATTTGAAATAGGGCAAATGTGAACCAATATGGTCACAGCCACCTGATTTCCAGGGAGAAACGAGGCAAGGACTGCAACATACATCCCAGGTTGGTTTTTCAAGCCATGACACACTGCTTTGGAGAGCCTGCTGTAAGCACCATAGCTGGAAACCCTGTGCATCCTCCTGGAAGAATGAGGCAGAAAATTGTGCCCTTGTCCCTCACCTACCCAAACCCCGATACTGGCAACTGGGGCAAATACAGAATGGGGACTCTAACTTACCCACTCACTACCACCTTGCTTCAAAGGGAAGGGGTCTACATGGCAGTTGGTAGAAAAAAAATGTTGAAGGGGAAGAACCACAGAATTGACTTTACTGTAATAGGGCAACCTGGCCAAAGATTTGCATTTACTGGGCCCTCAGCTTTAGCGGTGGATGACAACTGATGAAGATGACTACAAGTACATTGCTAGTCTCTAGGCTTAGTTTGAAGCCCAACAAATCAATGCAAAAGAAGAATTGTCAGTGGCTGCAATAGGCTTTTGGGTGCAGGTACAGTATAGGATGGTCCATATGGGTACTTCTCTGGGTAGTGGAGCTCAGGGTACTGGGGCAGTTTTCACTCAGTCTAATGCTTCACATCCATCCAAAGAAAGTGTCACACAAAGCACAGGCAGCTGTATACCATGTGTTTTAATAAACTGTATAACTAGCAGAAAAATAGTTTTGGATGTGTTTGTCCTCCTCCCCCCTAAAATAAAAAAACTCAAGTTAAAACCAAAATAGCGCCAACCCCAAAACAGAAGAAAAAAATTGTCCCACAGCAAAGCTGACACACAATACAGAGTTGGGAAAAAAGGTCTCTGATGACATTCTTGGGTAAAGAATTTATGTTTGTAAAACACAGGGTAGTGAATAATAAAATGCTTATTGTTTTGATCAGTTTCTCTCTCTTGTTGTATATATATGTATGTAGATACATATATATCTATGCTGATACACCCTTGGTGGGATGAAACGGTACAACTGTAAGACAAAAAAAAATAAAAGGGGGACTGTGGGGAAGGAGTAAAGAAGAAAATAAATATATAATTTCAGTCAGTGAAGTAAGGACAATGCACCATTCCCTTACAACATACCGTTGCACTGCTTTTTGAGGGACATGTTTGTCTCTCCATGGCTATGCTGTGTCCCTGGTCCACAGATGAGCGAATAGCTTGTAATCTGAGTGGTCTCTTTCACTGCTCTGTGTATGAGCAGTACCTCAGAAATGTATGAAACATTCGTTCCCCTGGTAAATTCCCATGCTTTACCATGATTTTTAATTTAAAATTTATTAGTATTTCAGTTTGCATTTTTACCCCAGGTTTCTTGCATTGACTGCTATGCAGGTCTCCACGGTAAGGTGGAGCAACCCAGACGAGCAATATGCCACAGGAATGTGCTGTTATCTTGATGTGACTGGATGGAGGAATTAATTTTACAACGGATCCCATGCTACTTCGACCTCACACTCAGTCTGCGGAGCCAAGTCATGCAGTAACGTCAGCTGTTCTGCATTGGGTGGGCCTGTGGATCACATTTTATTCCAAAAACAAGGATAGGAAAGAAAAAATATTTTTTATTTCCTTTTCTCCTTCCATGGAAACCTACCCACACAAGAAGAATAGGCAATACCATTCTACGCTGAGGTCTCTGCTTCACTCTTAGGCAAATGAGTCCTGCATTCAAAAAAAAAAAGAAAACATATTCTTCCTCCTGTTGTTATATTGCTTTTTCAGAGAACCAGCCACTGTCCATGCTTGCCCAGATCTCAGTGCTGTGCTTAACAAGCAAACTAAGCACAAGCTCATGCTGGCTGCAAAGTTCAGGTGACCAAGAAGATATTAAGAGAACAGCTCAGTTTGCCAGCTTCTTGTAAAGACCATATTGCAAAGAAGGCAAAGGCAAAGGCAAAGCACCCCTCTCCACACCTCCCCCAACTGCCTTCCTTCTGGTTTTTTTCTTTTTCTCTCTCTTTCTTTTCTTTTTCTTTCTGTCTTTCACTTTTTCTGTCTTTCTTTCCTTCTTTCTTGTACAGGGGTTCATGAAGAGAAGCAAGACTTGTGCATCACAAATGATGGAACTATCCCCACCCCAGCCAGCTTCCCACCCTGCAATAATGCACAAGCCCATCTTATCCTGTACCTGCCCCCAGAAGGTGTTTGTCTCTTGATGTTTTTGGAAAATCATGCAGTCTGATCTGCTGGGGAGTTCTGCAGTGCAGGCGCCGGGTGGCTGGTTCTCCCCCTTTCCTGAGGCTCATAAATGATTGTTTTTTGACAGATAGGCAATAAGAGCCACAGCCACCCCAACGTAGATGCCAGTTCCAATTGTGATGGACAGGACAGCCAGGAAGAGTGCTCGCCGGGAGCTGGAGCTTGCATGGTGGAAGTCCCCCTTGGCTACTGCTTTGTTTGTCTGCAAGATATACAACAACAACAATGCAATATATTTAGTTGTCTCGTCTGGAAATGAAGATGTGATGTTCATTTCTTGGCTGAAACATGATCCTGGGATATGACAGTAAACTGGTTGGAAATAAATTTTTTTTTTTAGTTGAATGAGGCTATTTGCACAATTAGGATAATGATGCCATCTCAAGCGGTACTTTTAAGTGCCTTTAAGCTTAAACATATGCTAGGATTTGGTACTATGCATCATGATGACTCCTGAGACGGCTCAGCCTCCCCTGAGAACGTGGACAGATGGACTGTGAGCCAAGGGTCTGCCATGTCCCCTCCAGACACAGCTACAATCCTGCTTCTGTGAGGTGGCTGGATTCCAGCCTGGCTGTGAAAGGTAACAAGTGAAAAGTCCTTTAAATGTGCCACTTGCACAAAAATATTCTTCCAGGTCAGCTGAAATGGTCAATCTGTTCTTACCTGGACAAGGACAGGCAGGGCTGAATTTTCCCTTCTAGTGCAGTGCTTTTGAGCATACTGACTGGGTGGAATGACTGGCCCAGGTTCACCACCATAGAAAGGCCAGATGCCACCAGACACATCCACCTTAGGCCTGAGCTTTAGTCCAGGACAAACACCTGGGAAAACAGAGCTAGTAGACACTCTTTCAGCCTTGATTCAGATGAAGACATGCATACGAGCAGAGCAGTTTCCTTCATTATGAGAGAGATGATGCATGTGTTTAGTGGGGCCATTGGTGTTGGAGCCATAGCCTTCTCTCTTAGGGGTGGTGCTTTCAGCTGGATTGTGTTACACTGGCCTTCATGTCTCTTGCTGTTGTTCCCAGTAGCTCAGACTAATCCAAAGCTCTGGTAATTGTATTACATCTTCTTTGTAGCTTTGAGTACCCAAGCAGGTGCCTTGAATTCAACCTAATGAGCTGGAGTTCCCATAGTTATATGCAAGGCATTTAGGCTTGAGCACAATGATCCTCACAAAGTTACAGGTTTGTTAGTATAGACAGAAATAAGAATCGCAGCTGAGTAGGGATTGTTTCCTGTGATGATCCCACAGTCACACTGACATCAACAGGATGGCCACTGCAGAAAGATACATGTGGTGTTTGAGAAGTATCCTAACACACCTTCCAGGCACCTTTGAGCCCAGGAACCAAGAAAAAGCAAAATTCCTGCTCAGAACAGGGAAAGGAAAGCTAAAATTGGACAGGACTTATCTACCCATTGACAAGACCTCCTAATGCCATTTCAGTGGGTCACAGTCTTGCAGTGGGATGTCATTTTTATAGACCACGGTGTGATATCAGCAGGGTCACCCAGCATCCAGTAACCGATCTGTCACCTACAAGAAAGGTCTTATAGAAACATATGAGCTCCAGAACTTCTGAGACAGTCTTTGTTCCCTTGTTACAATGAGCGAGGAATTCATAATGCTTTAATTGTATTTCTCCACAAATGCTCGATTTTCTGGGACACTTTCTGCTTCAGTGTCATCTAATGCTCTATTTTTGTCTTTGTTTTACTACCTTGCTACTCAGAGCAATTTACAGCAGCCAAATGACAATCTTCCACGCTGAAAAAAAGGCTTCTGGTCTTTCTGTCAATTACTTTATTAGGAGAACTGTCTCCTCTCACTCATCAACCCAATTTTTTAAGCATAATGCCTTGTAAATATTTCAGGCAGAAACAATGTCAAACAATACATATGAAAAGAGAGAGAGACTAGGCTGCAGGCAGGACAAAAATTATCATTTCAAAACAGCAACATATAAACAACTCACAGGTTTACACCTAGTGTCATGTCCTTTAGTTTAGACAGGGAAGGCATCCTACTCACTTTGCAAGGGATGTCTGGCCAGAGCTCTCAGCAGGGTGATCAGGAATTTCATGAGCTTCTAGTCTGGGACTTCCAGACACTCAAAAGAAGATCCCTTTTCCAAAAAAATGCCAGGGGCTTTGGGGATCATTGAACTATTTCTCAGGGTCGCTTAAAAGTCTTGGCAAGGAAAGCAAGAAAGCTTTAGAAAGAGTTGGTCTTTCAGCTCTCATCAAAGATTTTCTTCAAGCATCTGCTACCCATCACAGCTTAAACAGGGAGGCTCTGAGGTAAACAGTTTCAACCCCCCAAAATGGAGGGAAAGTTTGAAAATGCTGGAGCATTTCAATTTGACATTTCTGAAATGTCATGTTATGTTATGGAAAATTCTGCAATATTTTGGGTTGACCTCTTTTAAATGAGACTTTGTACAGTTTCAAAACGTATTTTTTAACTTAAAAATAGATGGAAGTCAAAGGGAAAAGAAACCATATAGCCAAAATGTCAAATAATATGAAAACCTGACAGTATATCTTGATTGAATTCAATAAAAGAGGCTGGATCTACCCAAAATGGTGTGTTAAGCAATGCAAAGAGATTCGGAAGCCTGATTTGTTGAGCATTAATAGCCTTTTTTCTGATAGGATCTTCAACCTAGCAACAAACCTTGTGAGCACAAAGAACAGCTTTTTTTCTTGATGAGCCCTTTGAGGACAGCCGTGACCTTTGTGAAAGGATTGCACCTATGGTGAAAATCCAACTTCCCATTAAAATTTTCAGCCCAGCCAAAGCCAGATGTCTTGTATTAGTCATGCGGTGCCATAGAGTTGCTGAATGTTGCAAATCCTGTCATTTATGATATAGCTTGATTTTGCTTGGGGAATAGGCATGCACTTTCACAGAAGTTCTAGCTTCCAACAAGTTACCTAATCAAAGTGGCTTTTTTCTTTTAACCTAATGCATATTTTGTGACTTAGCAAAATCAAATCCCTCCTATATAAAACAATCCCATTACTCCCTGACATCGCTACATGCAAATTACAGCATTTCTGTAGGTTTAAGCTAAACAGATCTGGAAAACAGTCATTACACAAAATGCAACCGAGGCCAGTTTTAATAGGTTAGAATCTAGCAACTAATAGGCGGTTTTTCTTGAACATTTTTAAAACATGGATCAGATCTTTGGTATCTCTGTGTGTTCTAAGGAACTCCCTTCATTTTGGTACCCACCCAGCAGCTTATGACCCAGACCCTTTCATGCCTGACACAGAGAAGTGACACTCTGTTTGGGGACTTTCATGCCAGGGATGCCTGTGCTATAGCAAACTCCACGTAGGAAATCAGGACAAGAAATGTATCATGTAGATCAGAGAGCCCAGTCAGACCCAGCCTCACCAGCTTTTCCTTGTTGTGATAGAAAAGGTGAAAACAATAGTCATTAAACCTAAAAAGAAACCAAGACATCTAAATGTAGACAGTGGTCAGGCTGTTCACTTGTATTCACAGTGTCTGTATCTTGGGTATTGCTAGCTAAAACATAAAACTTGTCTACTTAGACAAGTCCAGTTCTCTACTTTGGACTGGCCACCTAAGCCCATGATCAAACACCACCGACAGAGAAGCAGATGCCGCGATTCAAGTATCCAGAGCCAAAACTGGTGCAAGTACAGAGAACGATATCTGTTGTGGACTCTTCTTGGTAATTGCTGCCACCCCCAACACTGGGACCACAGGCATCAAAACAAACTCAGCCTTGCTTTCTGACACATGTTTTTGGGTCAAACAATAAATGTTTTCACCATGCCACTGTGGTTAAAATTGCTCAGAAAAAGAAAAAAATCCATTTTAGCTAATTAATAAAATCCCAGATAAATATACTGAGTAAGGAAAATACCCCACCAAATTTTTGTTAAAAATGAGGTCACATTTATGGCACACTAGTCTGCAAACTAGTGCAAGACAGGATGTGTTAGACTGATGCCATCTCCACTTTCACTAAACAGCCCCATCCTGGATGCCCACAGTGCCTGTGATGGACATGCTCTGTGCAGTCCTGGGTGCCACAGGTGCCCCAGTCCACTCAGAAGCCTGGCCTGAAATGACAAAGCCCTGCATCCATCCAGATGTTTCTGCTCAGTTGGAGGTGGGAATGGGGTAATGTGTACCACCAGGGCCCTTGTCAAGCCCCTGGGGCTGATGTGCCAAATGGTACAAAGGCGCTGTTTGTCCGGCCATTCATACCCAGCCTGGAAATGGATTTCTGTGAGCTTCTCTTGGCAGACTCAGCTCTGGCCTCAGTGAAGCAATATTTGGTAGTGTTACTTCTTTCCCCTGAAAAGCAAAGCTCCATCTATGAATATTACTGTGTTGAATACTTAGCTGGTATTAATTGGCCCATCATGCTTGACTGTGAGGGTAATGCAGCCAGGACTGGTGCAAGAATGAAGATCCAAATGCTGTACTAACAAAGGGCTTGATTCACTACAGCCTCTCCAAGCTAAGTGCCTTAATTTAAGTAGTAAGGAATACAAACAGCTATTCTAATGGGCTTAAAAGTGGCTGCAGAAGTAAACACTTTTCCTAATCAGAATTATATCATCTGTGGAGTTTACAGTAGCCATTCGTTTCTTCCCTTCCCTGGCAAGACTGTGGCTGGCAGCCAGACGATTGATGAACCAATTTAATACAGTCTTTGGGCAACAGTGGGACCAACAGGTTTGATAAACACAGCAGGGGATGAATGCAAGGCATGGGATGAATTATGAGTGGGAGATAATTCATCACATAGCACCAGGCAAGTTTCCTCACTGCACAGCCAGAAGATGAGAAACTTTTCTTGCAAAGGGTTTGTATTGCTGGACTACCCCTGCCTCTTGGTTTTCCCTCGGTCTGTGTCCTCTAGATGCCCAGATATAACTGTCAACTTGCCAGCTACTGGCACAGGTTGTGATGAAGGCTGGGTACTCCAAAGCTGAAAAACAAGGGCTTGAGCAAATACCAGCCCCCAATCAATCCTCTCTTAAAGGCTTTGGAAGTAAGCCAGGAAAGTGAGGAGGGCTGGGGGAAGAAGGGTTAAGGAGATCTGGACGGTTTATCTTACTTTGTGTAACTAACAAAATGAATGTCTTGTTGTTTAGAAACACTTTCAAGGAACTTCCCTGGAGTTTCCACTTAAGCTTCTGCAAAACATATTCATCATGTCTCTGGGCTGCATGTTTTATAGGCTGAGAGAAGATGAATACTGTACCTCCACAGCTGCAAGGCCAAAAAATTCTGCTGCATCCCATAGTGACTCATATATCATACTCACAAAATACCTTCTGGTATGCTGTATCTGGAAACAAGAAACACATTGATCACAATTATTAATCCTGCCTCATCTCCCTGAGGCTGGAGAGTGGGAGTGGCTCCATGAAGGAGTAGAAAAGGGTATCCTGATCCCTTTGGTCTGGTGATGGGGAGCATTTCTTTTCACTTCATGGGAAGAAAAGGCCAGCAGGGAGCAGAGATGCACAGTCTCTGTGCAGCCACTGGCCAGACCCTCGTTACTTCAAGTGTCATGCAAAAAAAAGACACAGAATGAGGAATAACTCATACAGAAAATGCTTCTGCTCCCATATCTTCTTCTACCTCTCTTCTAGTCAAAAGCCCTGGTTACTGTTTTAAACTTTGCCCAACTTGTGCTTCTGCTGGTCTCAAATTTCTGGGCAATATCTTCCACCTTCAGGCATACACCACTTATTTTCACTGGCAGTGAGAAAAACACTCCAGAGTCTTTGCTACGCATACAGACAGGAAAAGGGTGAAGTCAGGATTTGCCTTCGAAACATGAATGACAACAGGGAGGTGCCAGTCAGCAGGGGAAAGCATTGGGCTGGGAGACACCCAGTGTAGGGGTTGGGATGTGGCAGGAGAGTTTTCAGTCCTGAGGAGAGCATCAAAGGGACTATGGAGTCCCATCAAACAGCTCCACAGGCAGAAAGGATGATCTAAATAAATGACAAATGGTTCTTTGTCAGGCATTTGCAAATTCCATTATGCTCATAGTATAACAGAAACTTCAGCCTGTGGCAACTTGCCTTTCAGGTACCATAAAGCTCTTCTGGAGGTTTTAATCATTTCTGTTGTGAAGTTGGCCCAGGAAATGGACACAAGTCTCAAGCAGCCATTCCCTGTCTGGAACTTACTGTGGAAACAGTGGGGAGCAGGTGTCACCTGAAATGCAGGCACTTCTAAACAGATACAGAAACCTCCTAGACTCATTGCTGGACTTAATCTCTACTGATGCTTAAGTTTCTTTTCCACTTCAAAGGAAGTCATCCAACCTAGTCTAATCTAGCCTTCAGCCTGCAGTGTCCAAAACCGATTGCTGGATCATCTTCAGGAAATTCCCATCCACACTCCAGTATTGACAGGTAAAGACTAGATAACTTGCTTGGGATTGATGTCTTTCCTTCTGTGAGGGATCAAGCCCACCCAGATCATGTAGAAGATAAAAACCATAAGATCTTGACCATAACCCTGTCTCTCACTGTCTGGTAGCACTGACATCAAGTTTGGATGGCTGACCTTGAGATAGTAAATGCCTAGCCCACATGGAACTTCCCCTGAGGCAATGCTGAGATACTATGAGTACTTGGGTAGCAGTGTCAGAAGGATGATACAGCAATGTCACCAGAGTTTCATCAACACATGGAGAGGGGATAAACTAGCACATGCAGCTGCTGTTGCTGCTTTGCTCAAGGCTTTGCCAGATGTCCTAAGTGCTCTGCTGCACCTCAGAGTGACAAAACAAAATCCAGTATGAAAACTTGGCCCTGAAGAATTTCTTTCAATAATGAATCTTCGTTCTAATAAATAGGCTTGTGCCTTCAGTGGCCAGAGCATAGCACTGTGCAATGTGTGAGTGCATTACAGCAGACACTTGCTGCTTCCCTTCAGCAGCCCTTCTGACCTGTCTCACCCCCTTCCTTACCATGACTGTTCAGCAAGGCAATGAAACAAACAACAGGCTCATCACAACGGAGGCAGGAACAGCCACCTGTGCATGGGCAGTGAAAAGGATGGGCTGGTGGCCATCCTGTGTTTGGAGTAGCCTCTTGCGTTGCACTTCAGGGACAAGTGTAGTTTAACCAAATGTTTCTCCAGCAAGCCTTTCAAGAGACATTTCCTTCTTTGTGAGGATTATCTTCTTTGCTCTGTAACAGCATAGGAACTTTCAGCCTGGCCAAAAACCCACCAGGCTTCTGAACGGTGATGGCGCAGATGAAAACCAAGTGGCCTCAGTAAAGGAATTTCTACTGCTACCTAATTAAACGATCTTGTGCTGGTGGAAGGAGATGTACTGAGAACAATACTTACTCCTGGAAACCTATGAAAGGCTCAGGAAAAGAGAGTGTGAATGGGGAGAAGAGGGTGTAAATGGAGACCAGCATTAATTTGCCTCTTCTGCATGATCAACTTCTATAACATCTGGGTCTGAGCCCTCAGATCATTTTGATATTAATGTTTTCTGCTGGAATTTGAAAATATGACGTAGATGAGGACATGATTCAGCCCCTGGCTGCTGCTGCCTGTGGTGTTTGATTGTGTATTCAAGTGCAGATAAAACTATAAATGTTCGAGTGAGATTTCGGCACTCAGAAAAACAAGAGCATAATAATGAGAACAGCAGGCGTAAAAGGCCTGAATGAGCAGAATGCAGAGAGATCTTTTTAGACAAGCTCCACAGCAACAGCAGTTCATTTGATTGCACTTGAGAGAATGAGACAGCCTGCAATACAAGGGCAATTCTGTTGTCTTGGCATATACAGGAATTTGGATGTTTATGGTAAAGAAGATGATTTTGCCCCTTTGCTTTGCTTCTACCCCTCAAGCAGATGTTGCTGTTTTGTGATGAAAGAGGAGAATAAAACTTGCGAAAGGTCACATGTGGTGAAGCCTAGTTTACATACACAGACGTGCCCACACAGAGTTACACACAGCTGGCATGGGTTTGTGTCCACGCACATAGATATATACATGGTCTGCCTAGCGGTTGGATGCAGCTAAAGCACTTATGTTCATCAACCAATTATTAGTGGCCAATTCAGTCCCAAGGGTCTCATTAATTTTCCCATTTAGATGGCTGTTTGTTCCTTCTTTGTCTGAAGACACAGAGTTTAAAATGGGAGCATTACTCAGGAAGGGAACTCTGGAAGCAATTCCTAATTTTCAGATTCCATTTTGTGAGTGCCAAGAAGTTGCTCTCAGCTCAGTGGACATCACAAGGTACATGCTGCCAGTGGTGCCCCTAACCCTGTCGCAAGATCTGGACTGGGACTGGCTGGACAGTGCCACAGATGAGTCTGCATTTCAGGACTGCCAGAGTCTCCTGGTAATGTATTTGGTGCGTGGTCAGCAACAGAAGTCTCCAAGAGGCTGTGGAGTCTCAATTCTTGGAGATATTCAAAAGCCCACTAGACATGGCCCTGAGCAATCTGCTCTACCTGACCCTGCTTGAGCAGGGAGGATGGTCTAGATGACTTCCAGTGGTTACTTCCAACCTCAACCATTCTGTGATTTTGTGAATACTTGACGGTTGTACAAAGTTGTGCAAGGTGTTATTAAACTGTCAATTTGTTTATACACAAATATGCCTGGAGAAATTCCTCTGTTTCACAGGCAAAAGCAGGGCTTTTAAAGCCCTGTCATTACTTTGTTAGGGCTCTGCTAAAAGACCTGCTGGAGATAGGTTTTGGAAAAAGCTGCATTCATATCTCTATTCCTCTATCTTGTTATATAAGTTGTCATAGAGAGTGGATTCCCTCTGTCCACATCCAACCCTACTGCTCTGTGACCCTCCAACTCCATTTGTATCAAGATGCTGTGCATGGTCCCAACCTGGGTGCTTGTGGATCTTAGACCTCACTGTGGGGACTTTTTCTGTCCATGAAGACAGCCACATGACCCCACACTAAGCCATGTGGGTATGTGCTTCCTATGGAGCAGTTGCATCAACCCCCAGCTCCAAGTTGGAGGCTTATAATTTTGGCCCAACTTGCTATCCCTTGGGGTAGACGAGCAGGCCATTATGTGGTATTGTTGCAATTCAGAATGGCCACAGTACCACACAAGAAGAACATGGTGAGGCACCGGCTCCATGCCATTTGGTGTGACCTGTCTTTTTTTACTCCAGTGCCTTCTATCTGCCTCTGGTCTTCTTCCTCATTTGTGATGGGAGGAAGACCATGTTATCAGGCACTTTATATTCACTGCAGTGGCCCTGATCTCTCTTCCCTCCAACATGAGCCACAGAGCAGAGGAAAGGGTAGAAGATGCTGCCCAGTGTTGCCAGAGAGGATCTTAGCCCTGGACACCCACCTGCTGCCCTGGGAAGAGACAAGAAAGGGATGGTGGAACAGAGAGGTGATGTGAGTTTCTGCCTTGGGCACCCTGAGCCACACACTTTGAGGAGGTCAATAATTGGGAGAGTCAGAGACACTACATGTTTGAAAGTGACTCTAGAGTGGTTTCATCTCCTCACAGATTTGACCAGAGAATGACTTCTGCTAGTTCTGAACTCCCAATTTTCTCACCTGCAGGTGTCCCTATTTGAGTTGAAACTAAATCTCTAGGTTTTAAGTGAATTATACAGTCTCCTATCTAACAGGTCATTCATGACTTTCTGAGGTAGGATTAAGAACGCTTGTGCTAATATTCACCCTTGTTTGTTGATAACTAGCGTTCTCAGCTTTGCATCACAATCACCCATGATTTCTCTATATGTAATCTGTGTTACACTGTTCTTTACCTCCTCCCAATTTCATGTGTTGCGGACATTCAGAGTAGCCCTTTCAGATCTATTGTTGGCAGAACCTAGCTCCCTTAGGATATTTTTTTTCCCAGCATGTGGGGTGGGTACCACATCAGTTATATGGAAGTGTTTCCCAAGGATTTTTCCTTGGGGTACCGTTTACCAGACCAGCCTGCAAACTCTGCAATCCTCTGACTCCCACCGGTGCTGTGGTGGCATCTTTCTAGGCAGAAGACCCAACCTAAGCTATTTCTGAGAACCATTTTGTTATTTGTTATTTCAACTAGTAGGGTAAGAAGTTATCAGGCTATGGACTCTGCAGCATCTGACAGTGAATGGGAGGTAACTTACTCCTCTTTCTTCAAGGACCACATTTACCTTGAATGAACTCAATTTTTTGAAAGGGTACTTCAGGCACGTCCATAAAGTCACCAGAGATCAAACGATGAAGACTACCTCTTTCTTGTGACAAGATACTTCCTCCCCTTTCCATTCCTTTTACTTTCTTGAAGCCCACAAGAAACACAGTATTGGGAACAAAATCCCCAAAATGTATTTTGTCTTCTAGCACTTCTTTGTTCTCTTAAACCTTAATGGTCTTTTCTTCCTCTCTCCTGGAGAGGCAACATAAGTGATGCAACTGGCTTTAGCAGACAGACACAAAGGACCGTGCGACCAGAGGGGTGATTAATACGGAGCAAGAACCCTGCTGCTCCAAGGTGCTCCACAGATTGTGTTGGGTGGGAATGAGGAAAATGCCTGACAAACACATGCTGGAAGAAAGCTCTTCTTGTGTTCCCAGCACAGAAAAAATCCTGGGTCAACTAGGGTCACAGGCTGCGTGTGTTTTAACATACCATCTCTTCAGTAAGTCAGGAAGTTCAGTGGATTTGCTTTATAACTGGAGACAACAGCAAGTAATTAAGAGCCTGATGATCCTGCAGCACTCTTGCAAGGAGAATAACTTTAATGGGGATATACGACTCTTAAAGTGCAGTCTGAATAAAGCATCAGGGGTTTGCCTTTAATTTCCATGTGGACAGGAATGAGGCCAAACTGAAAGAAAGTTTGCTGCCAGTGACAATAGGCCAGTTTCTCAGTCCTTTGGAGATGCTGGAAGGATTCGTGTTGATCCAATATGGCTACAGAGCAGGGCTCAAAATTACAGCATTTCTGAACTTGCAAGATCCTCTGGAGAGATTTCTGTGTTTTCTACATACTTCTCACTGGAAAATGCTGTTTTATCCCTAGGATCAAATGCCCGCCAAGGTCAGCTCAGTAGGGCTGCTATGACCTGTGCTGGCTGAGGATCTGCATCTCAGTAGGTAGATGGTAAGTCTTGATAGGAAGGACAGCTAGAAGTTTAGCCTTGCTTGTTCTGGGGCGTGCTCTGGATGAGCAGAGACAGAGCATACTGCTGCATGGAGCCTGAATCACTCACTGGCATTAAGCAATGGCTCTCCAACTGCTCCATTCCTAACTCTAGTCCCTTGGTTTGATTTAAATCAAAGAATAATGTCTTGTTTATATTCAGATTTTTAAATCAGCCAACCCACCTTCATGTAAAAACAGGGAAATGGAGGCGGGAAGGGAGAAGTGGGATGGTCCTGCAAGGAAAGGCAGAAACCTCAGCAAACTCAGGCTTCTGGAAGGTATCCAATGCCACTAAACTTCTTTTAACATCAGAAAGAAAACTAACTAAATTGCAAAGGCTTCAGAGAGTGTCTGCACAGAATATTTGCTGGTTTAATTGTATTCCTTTAAGAGGCAAATCAGTTTACGCTCCCAGAGTTTTTGTATCAGCCAACTCTGCAATGTTAACTCCCAGAGTATAAACGAAAAGAGGCAAGGTGCTTTGTTTAGGAGCCCCCAGAGGAAAGTGAATTAATTAATTTGGGGTCTGTGGTTGAAGGGTGCATCTCACACAGCAGGAAACCCTGAAGGGACACCCCCTTGCAGCAATGCCAGATGGTTTGTATGTCTGCACAGCTTGGGTGGTGGGGGAGAGCTGCCCCGCGTGAGGAATGGGATGGGCTGAGCATCTCTTGCCTTCCCTCCTGCTTATCTGGACAGCGAATGGACTTTATCACCTACAGGAGCCCTACTGTTCTGGTTACCTGATAAGCAAAATTGGCCAATGGATTGAAAAGTTATCAGTGAGGGCTGATGGACAGATAGATGGGCAGACAGACAATTGCAAAGGCCACAAAAAATTAATACAAGCTGCAAATTTCCTTAGTGTATTGGTTATGCATGTATGGTACCAGCAAGGAAATGCCTAGCCTCGATTTGCTATTGATTGCACCAGGAACGCCCTCACAGATAATAGAGCTGCAAGATAGCTAAATAGCAGCAAGCTGTAAATTCAATTCCTGCAAAGTGTTGATGGTCTGCTTTCCCAAGGGCAAGTAGGAGGTGCCAGGCACGGCCCTACAGAGACCAGGGGAAAAAAGCAGGACCCAAACCTCAGTCCCTTCTCTTTATACGCACCACTTTTCCCAGACACCAGCAGCAGCTCTCTACTCACACAGCACTTTCCTGTCTCCTGACTTTGGCTCCAAGCCCAGATGACAGCAGCAAACCCAGTGGGGTGTCATGCAAGTCTCGTTTCAGGTGCCTCAAAGCTCTGGGATCCCCTATAAGCAGTGACAGAGAACAGCCCTAGGCAAAATTAACTCTTTCTGGCAGATACATAGGTGTCTTGCTTGGATTTTAAGAATTTGATGTGTTACCTTTCTCTTCTGATTAAAATGATTAACGCCTTCCTACATAAGCCAAAATGTCTTGGTTTGGTCAAGTAAAACATTTAATTTAATTGCATATACTTTTTTTTTTTTTTTTTGATGCTTGATTCCCTGAAAAAAACTTGAAGAAGAGCATAAAGGACTTTGTCATCTCCAAATACTGCTACCTCTGACACCAGGGATGTGAAACTGTACTTTTTTTTTTTTTTGCCTTTTGAACTCAGCAGCAAAGTGTTTTCTTTCAAGGGACTGTCTCAAAGGGGAAATTCTAGTAGAACTTGCAGTTCTGAATTCATCACTGAAATTTTACCAATGCACATATCATGGATATTATTTGGAACCACATTGTGAAAGTATTACAGAAGTATATCCTTGCTCTGTTCTTAAAACCCTCTTTTCCTATCTGCTTATGGCACCACCAGAGACAGGTTATTGGGTTGGATGGGCCCCTGGTCTGACCCAGAATTTTCACCTGTTCTTAGGAGGGTTAAGCATTGTTGGTTTATAATGCAGGGTGATACGCTGAGTTAATCCATTATGTTAATATGCTATTCCTATATTTATTTAACAAAGGACTGTTGAATTCGCTGACATAAGAATTACACCTATTTAGTGTAAGAGCTAAAGTCACATTTTGATTAAAAAAATCTGTTTATTATGATTGAGGTACAAAAAAAAGCAATGTGAACTACTGACTCCCTTAAACTTTCTGCTCTGATTTCTGTTCCCATTTTTACTGGAAACTTCTGAGCTGGTAACAAGCATGGGAATAAGACAGTGGATTTTTGCCTTTCTGATAGACATACTTCTTTTAAAACAAAGTTTAATTATTTTTCCGCTCGCTGTTTCTCCTTGCCTGCATTTTGGTAAATGTTATCACTGCTTTTACAATAAGTTTTATATTTACATGGCAAAAAAATATTGACCGAAGTCCCATGAGAAATACAACTGTGACATTCCAGAAGATAGACACTCAGGAGGAAGGCTTTAAAAGCTCTAGAGGAGAAGGAGGAGGAGATGATCTTTTAATAATTTTAAACGATTCAAAATGCATTCAAGATTAAACAGAGACAAAGACAAAAGACTGAGCATGAAAAGCAACATGTCTTTCTGACCAAGGGCAGAAAACAGTGTCAAAAAAAGTGTTGAACACAATGTGTGCTATCAGAATTTTTTAAAAATAATGGAAATTATTTTAAGCACTTTATATAGATATTTTTGAAATATTCCACATTGATTTTGAGGTATTCTTTGGTTTTTTCTTTATATATACGTTAACCAAACCTTTCAGATTAAAAATTTATTTCCAGTTGAAAAAAAAGGGATTTGTTTTGTTCTGCTTGAAAATGTGTTGATATGGGATCCTCCAACCTTTTAAAAATGTTTTTGAAAACCTTCTGAGATAAGAAATTTCTCCAAACTCTTTTCTGAAATACATATTCTCTCTTTCTCTCTCTCTTTCTCTGCACACAAAATCTTAACAAATCATCAAAAACCCAAAACTTTGGTGCATAAATTCTAATTTGGCTCCAATATTGGTCATTATGCATTCAATTTTTAATTGCTTTTTAGTGACCCACACATGTTGCTTCTTCATAAATGTGACCCTTTCTGAAGAAGCTGCTCCTCTTGTCGGGGCTGGGATGACCTCAAGTGAACAAATTCCTGTCAAGTAGTGACCCTCTTGAGAAGAGATGCTCTGGACTTATGGGGTATTTTGCACCTGCTGCTGGATGCAGACTTGAAGCTACCTTGGAAGACACCTAGAAGGGGGATACTAAGGAAATTATTCCTGGCTAGGCTGCTTGTATTGTGGGAGAGACCTGGAAACTGCAGTTGGTAGGTGGTGTGATCACTGCAGTACAAAGAAGATACTCTCTGTCCTTTACGCCTAGACCCAAACCAGTCCTTGGCTGGGAAAAGAATGAATAAAGAGAAAAAAATGTGCTGTAAGACAGGCATTCTACCCAGACACCCACCAGCATTGACTAATGCCAGAAACACCACTGCACAGGCTGAAGAAACTGGAGGGCATGCTCATCTCTTGTCTCAGTTCCATACTCAGTAGAGGAGGACTCAACAAGATCTCATTTTTCACTATGGGGAACGTTCATCAGCTGTTCTGGAACAGTTCATTTGTATTTGTCACCATTGGAAATGGAAGGTCTAACTTTGTATTAAGCTGTCAACACCCTGAAATGGCTGCTCCATCTTTCCCATGACTCAGTGTCTGCAAGACAAGAATTCCATGTTCTCCAGCAATAATACATTGCAGTGTTGTCACGCCGGCAGATAGCAGCCCCTAATCTCTTGTGTACAAAAGTCCACTCTCCTACAGCTACAGTACTCCCAGGCAGATGGTCCTGCATTTCAATGGTCAGGGCTTGCATGAGTGGGGAGTCTATGAAAGGGCTTTATTGCAGCCCTTGCTCTTCCCCTGTAGACTTCTTCCTCTTTGATGTCCTGTAACTCATTTCTGCTCCTCTTGCCATTCTGCTCCTAGTTCACCCTCTCTTCTATGCAAACAGCAACCCTGCCTTTGCATTTTGTGACCATTACCTCCACCCTCTAAAAGGGTGCAGGCTGTCTAAAGGGTGGAAGGTGTGGTATGTTGTGTTATTATGCTGAGTGTTTCAGCAGGAAAAGAGCTCTCCACAAAGCTGGGGCATGGGTGTATAGAAGCCATCCAGGAAGCAGCACCACCTTCCCAGGGGTGGGCAGCTGGAAGGAGCCCAGCACCAGTGAGCTGGAAAGCTTTGCTCATCCTTCTGCTGCACAGTGAACAGAGCAGAAAGAGAGGTCAGTGAAGCTCTCCATAAAAGCTGCCACTGAGGAGTGAGTCACCTGCCAGAGCGCTAACAGCTTCTCCCAACCAGTTTGTCTGCTGGCATCACAGAAAGACCAACGAGCCCCAACACCTGCAGTGCCTTAAGCAAAAAAGTGAGGGACCCCCGCAGGTCTTGCAGCACAGAGCTGCTGGTTTCTCCTCCATAATGGCAAGAACATCCTGCTAATGTGCCTTCATCATGTCTGAGTCAGCTCTTATTCCGGCCCTCAGGAAGAAAGCAAACTGGCTTGAGACATGTTTCAGCAAGGATTCTCTAGCTCTGGTATTCTCTCTTCATCCAGCATCTTATTAATGCCTGCAATAACCACCTTATAATATTGTTTTCTTGCTGCAGGCTTGCTCCCTGAATCTGCTATTGCCATACTAAGAAAAAGGAGCAGGACAGAAGACAGCTGCAGCAATTCTTACATTGGTGTGCTGGGACCTTTTTATTTTTGATTCATGGGGGCCCCCAGTCAGAATATTTTCTGCTTTGATGATAGTTGGTAGAAGGAAGAGGCCATCCCAAAGGTCTCTTCTGCCTTTAACAAACTGCTCCACAGGGGCAGCGCTCTTCCTCAGTGGCAACCCATTAGCATGCAAACATGAGTTCTGATTGTCCAACAGGGAGAGCACAGATTGCTAATAAGGATCCTTCTTAGTGGGTCTGAGGAGCCATCAACAACCTGGCCAAGTTTTTTAATATTAAATTATTCCAGAGTGTACAAACAAGAACTGAAATCTGCTTCTTTTATCTTTACCTCTCCTTCATTCTGTTGCAGACATACAGCAAATATCTCGCTCTGTGCAATTTAATTGGCATTGCTGTGTCTGCCAAAAGTAATGAAAAATGAAAATCAAAAGCTCCCCTCTCCAGCCAGTTGGCTTGTCTAGCAGCAGATGGGTCAAGACTGAACAGCGGTTGCTGTAGACTCCAGGTCCCTGTCAGCAGGAGGGTGGTATATCTGTTTGCGTGTCCCTGTCTGCCCATCCTGTGCTGAGCAGGACTGCTGTGGAGAGGCAAGGAATGCACAAACACATTCTCTGCAGGAGGATGCAACCAATATGTCACAGTCTTTCTGTGAAGGGGTATAAAAGCCTCGGCAGAACACCCTGGTTGAACAAAAGACTCTTTCTGTGAAATGCAAACCTCAGGAGTCAGAGCAGGCACCTGTTGATTTTAAAGGACTCTGCTTCTTGCTCTCCAGCCCCTTCCCTTTAAGGTACTGGGAGCAGAGTATGATACCCTGGGCATCTGGCAGGATGACAGCTGCTACGGAGAAAATCCTTTCACATCTAAGTCCCTTTAGTTTGGCCACCCCGTGTCCAAGACTACTCCATCACATACAGGCAGGCAGAGGAATGCTAGAAGCCTGACTTTGCTTTTCCTGCAAAACCCAAATGAAAATCCTTCGTGTCTGTTAAATCCAGGATGCCACTTTTCGTGGTAGGGATCAGCATGCCACACTACTACAGCACGAGTTGCCGTCCATCAGCTGAGCTGCTGACAGTACGCAAGCCAGTGCATGCCCCAGCTTGCAATAACGAGGACATCGGGACAACAGCCTGCATCGCACCTCAGCCTGGGGCAGGCTAGGAACCAGTGTGCCTTGGGCTCTGACAACTCATGGGCCACATAGCTTGAGTGACTCGTGCCAGGGTTTTCCCAAGAGCTCAGACAGCTGGGGACAGAGGGCAGGCAATTCCAGACTGTTGTTAAAACCTGCCTCCTAGATGGATCCCTGACTAAGATTTGCCTAGTGAAAAAGATCTGGTGTGCCGCAGGGGACCAAGCCTTCAAAACTCACTCAGAGCAATTCCAGCTAAGTGGTGAGGGGAGACGAGGAGCAACAGACCCTTTTCATTCACACAGCTGCAGTTTTACACAAAAGGATACGGAAGAGGATGGGCAACATCCAGAGGCAGTAGCAGGTGAGCAAGATGAAACTCTGGATGCAGATATAAACTGGGTATATGCTTAAGCATCTTCCACACTGCAACAGTGGAGCTAGAAAAGGAGGGCTGCGTTACTGAGGCGAAAAGTCTGTCCTGGTCTGATATCTCTGTGACATTTGTCCAACAGAAGATTTCAGCAGGAAGTTATTCACATGGGGAGGAATTTGATAATTATTTCAGAGCTTACGCCCTCTCCTTTCCTCCTCCCCCTTCTCTCTCTCTCTTTCATCTCTCTGCCCCACTGAGCTAATACATGCTTCATGACTGAAATACATCCTTTCTGAAAATATTCATGAACAACTGTTTTCATTATTTGCTCAGTGCTAAATGACTTCGTGATAGCTATGCAGCCAGAGGTCTAAAGCAACTGTCTGCCATGGTGACCAGTGCTCCCCCACTGTCTCCTTCTGCTCCGTCTCTGTCTCTCACTTTTTCTGAGCTGTAAGCCCTTGAGGACAGACTCATGCATATTTTTTTTATAATTTCCAAGGTGTTAGCTTTGATTCGTAGAGCACCTAGCACAATAGGGGTCCTTGTCCTGGACAAGTGCTGGTGGCAGTAAAAAAGATACTCACGTTATCAAGAGCATCCTAACAACATTAAGTGAATTGTCCACACTTTTCTCCCCCACTAGAAAACAGCACAAGGCCAGGCTCTAACCCTTTTTGGAACAGGATACAAATGTTATTACAGGGTGCACTCAATTCAGAGATGAGGTTCTCATGGTAGCAAGGATGCTAACCACAAGAACACTCTGAGTATCAGAGTGCTAATATTTCTGTCTCCCACTACAGAAGAGCTGTCTGCTGATGGAGGAAATATTTCTTTCTAGTACAATTATAGGTGGAGCTATTCCGGCTCAGTGGAATTACCTTGTGATTCCTCATGCAAACAGCAGCACCATATGCAAAACTTTCAGAGATGGGGAATCACTCTCACAGGGCACACCTCCACCACTCCTGATGGGAGTGAGTGCTGCATAATTTTGCCCCTTAGCAAATGTCTCTGTGATGTTTCAAATTGCCAGCTGAGACAGATTTAAGACATGATCTGTGGTGTCTGCATGCCAGAAGGTGAACGGCAGTTGACAGGAGTGTCCCTTTGAAGGAACCCTTTCAGGGATGCGAGCAAATATGTCCCACAGGCTGGTACTGGGCAGAAAGAGGGACTTCAAGTGTCTGGAGACATCTGGGGTGATGGAGATGGACTGGAGTGCCAGGAAACAAGAGGTTTTGAAGCCAAGCCTCCTGAGATCTCTGGAAGGTGGTGTGGAACAGCCATAACTGTCTGTGATTTTGGCAGCCTTGGGCAGCAGGACAGATTGCTAGTGATGTGCACACTCTAGAGGTGCCTTGGTCTGCACTGGACTCTGGAGAGGGCTGGATGAGGCCCCTACCTTTCCACTGTGCTGCCTCCCCTCTTGGGCAGGACTGCAGATTGAAATTTCCTTTCTGTAGTTCAGTGTTAGGTAACATGACAAAGAGCCTTGGGCAGGGGAAAGGGGATGTTGTGGAGACTGGTGACAGCAACCTTCAGAGAAAAATATTCTGTATAGCTGTCTCTTCTATGCCTCACACAAGGGGGTCCTAAGCCCACCAGTGAGATATCAGTAAGGTCAGGTCCCTACTGTCAGCAGATGACTTTCATGTGCCCATACTTGATCCAGATACTCAAGGATGGTGAGGGACCACTAGTTCATTTGATGGGAAATGAAAAATCACAAACAGGGGCTGTGCTGCTCACCCCTGAGGAGGAAGACATGTGTCTGCAAACACAGTTTCCCTGCACAGTGCAGGAGGAGCTGGGTAAAGTAGCACAGCATCGTGCTTTGGGGGACATATTTGCAAGAAAGGGAACTTGGTCTCTCTCCCAGTGCTGTGTCCTGACTCAGACCTGCCAAAACTCCTCGCTCAAGTTCTGTGGTGCTTTTAACTCGGGCTAGCTGCTGGAGCTGCCAAACTATCCATGGCAGGCTGTAAACAACATTTCTATTTTTTTGTCTCCTGAGGAGGCCCAGGGGGAGAATACGTTCTGCTGGTGTGAAAGACATACCTGGAGGTTCACCTTAGTGGAGTACAAAGGACTCCAGGCTTCTGGGAATGCAGACAGGAGACTCAGCCCCAGACAAGGCAAGGGATGTAGCAATAGGCATGAGCAATCAGAGTTCATACAATAATGTCTTCTGCTGGATGAAAAACTGAATGAGATATTGGATTTCAAGGATCTTCATGGCGAATGAGAGAACATGTGCATGGTTTCCTGGATCAGCCAGGCAGCGAAGGTACATTGCTAAGCTGTTCGCTGGGTGACAGGTCATGAACAGGGCATCTTTAACCCCACATATGTACCAAAGCAGGGAAGCTGCTTTCTGGCACATCTAGGTGGGCGCTTCTCTGGCCATCACCACTTTTAGGCTGGATGGTGTGTAAACTGTGAACCAGCTGAGACACAGGCAGTGACATGCCTCCACAGAAAGAAAAACATCAATACTGGAAATAGAAGAAGCTGTGTCACCAGGCTGGAATGAGTCCCTTTTCAAATGAGCTCTTCACTAGGGAGAAAGAGTGGTTTTATTATCTGCAAGCAAAGCACTAGGTTACGACAGCAATCTGGAGTGTGTTTCAGTTGCCACCGCTGCTGTTGGAGCAATTAGGCTGAGTCACTTCAGTGCTGTTTAAGACTCATCTTGCTTTCTTTTTAACTTCATGTGAGAGAGAACTAAGGTTGTGGCCCTTGCCCGCAGTAAGGAAAGTAATGAAAGGGATGTCTACAGTAATTTGAGGCTACCTCACTCTCTGCTTTCAGATTCCTGGTGCTTTTGGAGAGCCTTAAATTATTTCCAGAGGAAAACACTGGCTTTCTGAAACACTGGTGTGCTAGTGCAAGGGCATATCTTCTCAGACAGTTATTTGCTTTGTTTCTCCCTCTCTCTTTGATCCCTAAAGGTTTTGATTGTGCAGAAATGCCACTGAGGGGGGTAAAGCAAGGGAGCTGTGCTTATTTGAGTGGAACAAGGCTGATGTACATCTATCATTGTGTTGTCTCCCTGCCTTTCATGCAGCAGCATCTGCAATTGTGGCCCTGCACACAAGTTGGATGGACGGGTGTGAATTTACATGACCAGTCTCAGAGCCTTTGAGGGATGGTTGCTCTTTGCGACTTGCCAGCAACAGCGCTTGTGAAGTCTACTGACTGGCTCCAGGTGTGGTCCTGAGCTCAGGCCCTTTCCCCAAGATGTCCTGTTCAGTTCTGGCTTTTCTGGGGTCTGATCTGAAGCTAGGTAAAATGGATGTGACACTTCCCAGTGGCTTGAGAAACTTTGAACATGTTCCTTAGAGAAGTCCTTTAAATCTGATTCCTTAGAGAAGCCCTTTAGATCTTAATTCTTTTGTAGGTTTGTGCCCATTTTGGGGCCAGCTCTTTTGATATCTCCTAGCTTTGGTCTGGAAAATCACTGTTTAATCTGGCTGGGGTAGCAGAGAGGAGCTGGCTGAGTGTACATGATAATCCTCTTGAAGCTATCTATATGTGACTTCTTACAGTCTAGGATTCTATGTTGATGAGAAGTCCTAATGCTGATTTCTTCCTTCTTCAGTTCAGCTGCTCCTTTCTAACACTGGATTTCCTACTTCACCAGCTGCAAAGGCAAACTGACTAAGTCAATTACAGACAAGAGTAGCACTCATTTTTCCCCTTTCTACTGAAGAAGTGCTTTCCATTCATAGTAGCAAGGGCAATGTGAAGCTTATCCATAATTGAGCCTTGCTGGAAAGGTTATTTCAACAGGATGTCAACCTCTTCATGTCATAAGAATATTCACCTAGGGATAGCATTTCTCATGCCCAACTTCTTTCTTTTCTTCCAATAACATTTTACTGTGATTTATTGTCGTGCTTGCAATATCCAATGAAAATTCTGAAGTTTTCAGTGCCTTGTCCAAAGAACTGAGATATTTGGGTGAATAGGGGATGCTGGAGAAGGGGAACCTGACACCTCCACCTACTGAGTCCCAGTGAGCACTTTTTCTGTGATGTACAGGCAGACGAGGTAGGACATGCACGTGACATTGAAATGCATCTCATGAGACTGTGTGCCACCAGGTCCTGTTAGCACTTAGAAAACAAATATATATTTAAAAGTGAATGTAATAACTATAGAAAATTGGGCATAGGCATTGCTGAAATTATTGAAATCCAAGCAAACAAGGATATGAAGACATGTATAAACCCAAAAGAAGAAGGTGACAGTAGTAACCTTTATGGTCCAGGGTGTCCTGCCCCTGTCCTCTCTGTCTGCTGTCCATCCCCCGTCCCCTGTCCCTCCCTCTCCCCCCCTCCCCTCCCCGCCTCTGGCATCCCTGTCCCTCTTGCACTAAGTACTCTGCAGAGCGAAGAGATTTTCCCTCTATGTGATTTAAATTAAACGGAGAAAACTTCTCTTATAAGAAAAGAAGCTACTCTCTCAGTGCTGCCATCCTAAACCAGAATGGCAAAACATAAATTTCACATGTTGGAGGATGGGGATGGACTTGGAAAAAACATCTGCACAATAGTTTACTGAAACATACTGAACAGCCAAAACATGGCGACTAATACCTTGCAATATTTAAACATATGTGGTTGTTTAACACCAGCCAGCAGCTAAGCGGAATATTTGCAACATCAGGACTTGTTTATGTGTTTTATTAACTGATTTACCACCATTCTGTGGCTGGCTGAAAGACCACTTCTGCAGTTTTGACATACAAACTGATCACTGTGTAGAAACACCAGTTTTAAAAGCAGCATTTTAAAAGAAGATAAAAGAGCTCGTGATTCAAATTAAGGTAAGTGGATGAATTTCAATAATTTATTTACTTTTTTCCCCCAATTTGTACAAAATATCTGTATTTATGTGGTCATGCCTTTCAAGGGTAGAAGGTATTTTTAACCAGTGCTGGCCTTCAAGTAGTAGGATAACTACATCTCATAGAGTATTGAATTCAGGCCAGCTACACACACGAATAATGTTAGGAACGTTCCTAGGTCTGTATCTTAATAAAAGGTCTGTGTTTTTATACTCACTTGCATTACATTGAAATAAATAATGTGTCTATGGAAAGAAGGAAGAGTTTAGATCCCTCTATAGACAATGCCTGTCTGCAAGTGAGGGGATGAGTGACAGATACATCAGCAGTGTAAAACCATCATCACTGTAACTATTGCTCAATAGCTTTAATAATACAGTTGATTAATAATATATATTGGTTTCCTTCTTGAAAAGGATATAGTTATTTAAGTTGCAACTGCTGATAAAATTTTTAATTATTCTAATTGCCTTATTAATTCCAGGCAAGCTCTCTTCTAGCTTGTAAAAGGCCAGAGCACAACATGTACTTTTCTTTATATGCTACAGGAGTGCAGGTGAGCAAGCAAGAAAGCTCTTGGAAGGGTTCCCCAGGGTCTAAGGACACACAATCTGCCAGCTTTGAACATTTCTTCTATTAAAAATAATGCTAAATTACCTGAGTAATAACATTTATTTTGCATGCCAGGTGCCACAAGATTGCTGAGGAATATAAAGGAAATGGCATTTTTGGAAGATGCATGACCTCCTCCTCTCTCAGCAAGTCAGGCTTTTAATCAGCTTCTGAGATTAGGGCTGTACAATGGCTACAAAGTCATGCTTCAGCAACAGAGCCTACCCATGTGGAGCCAGCCTGAACATCTAGGACATATATCTGCAAACCAAAATCACGTGAAGGTCCTCTAAGGGAAGTCAGGGATGTATAGGCTAGAAATCAAGGCTGATATCCTGATGGGAGAAAGCAGACCCTTTTTCAAATGGTACTTTTGAAATCAGATGGATGAGTTAATATGGTGGATGGGTGGTAGTTACTGCATTGGACCATGGGATTGAACCCAAAGATTTTTAAAACTTGCTGCCTTACAGGCATGTGAAGATTTTTCTGCTGCATAGGGATACCTGACTAGCTCTAAAGCAGAAAGGTGGGTGACGGAAGAGCAGCCTATTCATGACAATGTGGAAAAGCTGCCAGACAGATCTCTTCATTGCCAGTCCCTGAGTGGATCTGTGTTTATCTGCCTCCGTGTGTCAGACCTGGATATCACTTCTTGCAAGTAAAGAGTAGAAAGGAGAGCTTGGAAATCTTGCCGACAGACATCCCACGAAATTGTTCGTTGGCTTGTGCTGTTTACTCCACTCTTCTGGGACAAACAGGGACTGGAGCTGAGTCACTGGGAAGAGGAGAGCCACCAAGAAAGAGAAGTCAGGACGTTCCCTGAAGGCAAAGCCTGCATTAATATCAGTCATTCAGGAGGTCAATGATACTTCCCCTTTGCATGCAGATGGTTAGAATAGCACTGATATTTTCATTTTACATGTAGCTGCTTATCTGGGAGTTAAACAGCGTCAAATGCAAAGAGGACAGAGGTGGGTAATTGCTTATGCCAGGCAAGATTTTAGTGAAGGAGAGAGAAAGTGAAAGAGAAGGAGGGAGAGAGAGCTATAAATCAGTTTACAAACTGATTGGAGAAGTACTCTGTAATTGCAAGAGACTGACCAAAAAAAAAAAAAAAAAAAAAAAAAAAGACAGAAAAGCCCTGCTGCAATTAAGGACCCAGAATAAATAGCAGGAGAGTGCAAGCAGCTCTCTTCAGTGCTCCTTAACTTCTCTGGAATTTGAAATTTATTGTAATTTGTATGTTATATCAAAAAATCTCCTACCAGAAAATTCAACAGAATGGGAAGGTCATCATACCACGTAAGGGGCTGGAAAGAGTGCTTTGATCCAGAAAAGCAATGAGCTTGGTCAACTCTGACTTCTACCCTGCCCTATGGCAATGTTCTCAAACCCATGGGAATGTCAGCACTTAGTCTGTCTCACCAGCACCAGTGGCCACTGGCAGGGGTGTCCTCCCCTTGTCTTGTTCCTCCTTCATTGATGCATGTTAAGGCAGAGAAAAGAAAAGAAGTCAGATGTGCAACCGGGTAAAAGCACACATACAAGCAGAGGGAATGCAGAGTGATGATGAACTGCTCGAAGAACTACCCTTTGAGCAGCAAGAGACTCAGGCACCATTGAAAAAGGGCAACAGCAGCCAGAAACCCAATAGTCTGCACCTGTAAGAGCACTAGAAAACCCTTGATAATGTTCTGTCACTGAAACTTGACTGTCCATACTTTTAGATAGTTAGAAAAGTCCTTGGTATTGTTTTGGTTGTGCCAGATATCAGTGTCCCAGATGATGCCTCTGCATGGTGAAGGAATTAGAGCAGAGCAGAACAATTCCCAATGTTCACCTTCAATGTGATGACCCTGATAGAAGGTAAAAGGGTAGAATGGGCATAAATCATTCCTGCCCACAGACTTTAAGGCCAGAGAACAGCCCTTGGCACATTCAATTTATTAGCAAGGATGTAGCCAATGTGTTCTAAACCACTGGATCCCACTTCACTGGATCATGGACCACCACCCATTGTCAGAGTTTCTGGGAAAGTGCCATGCCAGACTCAACAATTTGGTCATCACTGGTCTCATGGGCAGAGATATCTGGGATACCCAGGGCATGGCCTGCATGCCAGGTTCAGCAACCATGTCACAGCTTTAAGTGTGGATAATTCCCTTCAGCTTTTCCTGTGCTTGACCCTTGAGACTGGTCCATGGGACATATCCAACCCTTGGTTGAATGAATTGCAAGGGGACATCTTGGGTGCATAGAAACCTATGCACAGTTGGACACACGCGCACACACACACATATATAGGTATATATAAAATAGATTATTTAAATAAAATCACTGTAAATCAGATGCCAGCTTTGAAAAGAGTTCAAAACCCTTCTGATCAAGTTTTGAATGAGGATCATTCTTGTTTTTAGGGAAGACAATAATGTCTGTAAAGCTTTCCTTCCATTGTCAGCTGATCTCTGTGCCAAGCGGGGGTGGCATTCGTGTTTTGCAAATGGGCCTGGGCTATTTGCATGGAGCTGCAGCTCTTCTGTCTGTTGTTAAGCTTCCTTTGAAACTTTCTGAAACAGTTTTTTTACACCCGCCCACACAGAGAACGACACACTCCCAGGGCTGTTTGGGGAACTTAGCAACACACTTCTGATGGGAAGCCACACAGGCAGCAGCAGCCAGATCTGAGGCACCAGCTCGTCCCCCCTACCTTCCCTTAGACAATTGCAAGGGCACTAAAGCTCCTTGTCAGGGGTCTTGACTCAAAGAAGAGTATCTATCATCTGTTGCATCAGTCATCTTAGAGTACACTGCACAGAGGGCAGGGAAAGCATAATCTCAGATCACACAGTAAAACCAAGAACAGCCTTAGGTCGCTTGGTCCCAGCCTTGAGCTGGAGTGGCCTGCTCTTGCTCTGGTTAGTGTTTTAGCATAAATGGGTGGAAATGGCAGCTCCTCAGAGCAAGGATACTTGGTGATGAAGCACAGCTGTGTCTGGGACAGGATACAAATGTGGTAAAGCACCAGGCTAAACTGCACTGGAGTCTAAGTCTTCAGTGCACTATGCTAACTCTGCTTGCGGCAGAGGCCTGTGGAGGGTTTCTCAAGCTCCCCCCATGCACACAGAGATCAGGGCAGGCTTCTGCATGAGGGAATGGGAGGTAGAGGGCTGGTGTGAGTCAAGTCTTTCAAGAGGTCTGGCAAAGTGTGACTCAAAAAAACTAAGATCCCCTATGCATTTAAGCAACATTGGCAGCCACATACGTGGGAGGTCCCTATCGTGGTCCCTGCTAAAGGAAAGAAATAGATGAGTCCTTGTGGGATAATAGAAAACCTACAAGACATTTGGGGAAGAGAGAGAGGCAGGACAGGCAGGCAGATTTTGAAGGTGCACCAACCATGACAAACCTCACTCTTTCCCCAGGCCTTGTCCCCAGGCTCTCCTCTGGCATCCCCTCACTGAGTCCGCACAGCTGGTAAAGTCAGTGCCTGCCTCTTTGAAGCAGCAGCCTCCCAGAGACCCTTGCCAGTGCTCCCTCCATTTCTCCAGTGGTACAACAGAGATGTGCCATCTGTGGGGCAGACCTCAGGTGGCCCAAGGACAGGACATCTCCAGGCAAGTTTGATTCTGTGGTTCCATCTTACAAAGCAAACCCCAAGTGGTTTTCAGGCTGCTTTTTTTGTACCTGAGAACCCAAGTGAGCCCTGAATGTAGTGTTCTCATTTCATATGCTTTGATATGAATCCTTGAAAATGTCATCTCTAATGCTGCCAGGCTTGGAGGAGATACTGCTCTTTGAGATACAAAAAAGCTGGAGATTGATGCTTGCTCCATCAGCAGTACTGCTGTCCCTCAGCAAGTCTGAACTAGGAAAAACTAAGAGTTTGCACAACAAGAAAGAACAGACATAACAAGTGAGGCAAGGCTCCCCTGTACCTGGTCTCCAGCAGTGGGAAACAAGTGATGCCCTGGGACATGTAAAAGGGCAGAATAAGGACATCATGCCATTTTCCCTAAACAGTCTTCTAGTCTTCAGGGAAGGTTGCCATGGAACAGGAGTGACTTAGATATCTCAGATCCCTTTGTTTGTTTTGTTCCTTTATTAACTTCTTTTTTGCAGTGAAGATCTCAGCAGAAACATCAGCCTAATATAGTCACTAACAGATCTTAAATATTAATAAATATATCTGCCTTCTCTCAACTGAAGCAATGTTCCAGATAGGGATGCTGTGAAAGCAGCTGTTTGCTTGCATGATCTGGAAGAGGACGTGCATGTCAAAAGGGAGATGCGCAGAATGCAGAATTTGCAAAAGAGGGTGATGAAAATAGCTGTGACTGCTAGTGGAGTAAAAGTGCTCCTGCTTTAAGTGGATAAGTTGCAATGGAGGAAATAGCTGTCAGCTGGCATAGATATATATCCCCAACAGCCCAGAAAAACAGACCCCCGAGGGGGAATTTGTCATAGCCCTTTCATCACCAGTAAACTTGCAAGGCAGAAGCTTAGATTTACAGATGCAAACAGCAGGGCCTGGCTAGGAATTTTGACTCAATGTGCTTCATGTTTGTTTGCCTGTATATGGAATTTGACAGAACATGACTGCTCTCTGTGAAGATTTTCCTGGGGATGTATAAAAAATTGCCGAGAAAAGGAAAATACTTCTGTTCCAATACTCTACTGCAGTGCTGCTCCAAGGCAGCTGCAGTTTGCCTGCCAAATGTCTCCCTCTCATCTGAGGACCAGTGTCCCCACTAGGACTGCCTCTCCACCATGATGGACCATAGCCAGGAAGCCCCATGATATTCCTGCAGGGAGTCCTGTCAACACTCAAGAGCATGAATATAAAGCAGGGTAGTAATTCTGTATGGAGACATGTAGCCTTTTGGCTGCAAACCTGAGTTTTCTTTTGTTTTGCTTTGCCTACTGCATTCTCACCAAAGTGTTTTTCTTATCATTAAACTCCCTTTTGCAGTGAGCTAAAGAAAAAGAAAAAAATTCTGCTTTTAAATGAGCTGTCAGACCCTTTTTGATGGCTGTATATATATCAACACAGCCTGCTGGTATGAATTGATAACTATTCCTAGTCATTCAGTATGGGTTTAGTGAATATTAAGAAACCCACATGACAAAGAATTTTCCTCCTGCTGGAGGAAACTACCTTTTATTTTCAGAGTAAAGGGGGTTAATACAATAAAGCATCAAATATGTAAATGTTACTCCAAAAATACACAGTCTCGAACTCAGCAGTCCTGCAAAAGCAGTGAGCTCACCATCTAGGAAAGTCACCAAAATAGTACATTGTATACAGTTTCCGTATGACATCAGACCAAGCCAATCTGAGCAAGTTACAAATGTGACAGAGCTTGCTTGTCAGTTTCGTAAGATTACCTTCACCAATCAAAGGACACAAAACCTTCAGGAAGAAGTGAGGCATAGAGTACCCTGCAAAGATGAACACTATACCCGAAAGCAAAGGAATTGAACAAAGTCTGACTGTGTAGATGGCACAAAAAGCAGCTCGCAGATAAGAAGAATAATTCAGAAGGAACCAGCCCAGAGTTCTGATCTGTTCCATTACTCAGAAACAGAGTATAGAACTTAACTTAAACACTAAACCCTAGAGTCTTAAAAATACCCCTTTTTATAGCAAATGGAGAACTGTCACCTGGTAAGGCAGGGTCTCCAGATCTGCATAGTGGTTTTTAATCATCAGACCACCTCTTTTCCATCTCTTCATGAAAAGCATCGAAAGTTCAGAACTGAAATTTCATCCTAAGGCAAACTTTTGAACTCTGGAAAGACTTCTCAGAATGGAAAATCATTTTTTTGCTCCAGTTGATGGAGAAACTAATGATGGGAGGAAAGAGGCACCAGGCCTTTACTGCAAACTGTACCCTGGTCCTTGAAGAAATGAGATACTTTTCAGTCCCATCCACCTGCGCCGTGGCTTGAAAGAGTGCTGGCATTATGCTTTCTAACAAAGTTGAGTGGTAATATACAGGAGAGCAAATAGCTACCCACTCCAAGACTTGAAAATAGACTAGTTTGGAAAAGGCTGCAAATGCACCAGTTACCAAGTAGCCAGCAAACTAATTCAAGACTGAGACAGATCACTGCTGTGTGAAATTAAACATTATTATGCTGGGTTTTTTTGCTGAAATTAGTTACAGAGCACAGAGCAGAGGCATGTTAATAAATCAGTTCCAGTGTATATATAACTGGCGTCAGAGACAATTTTAGCAAAACCAGTGATAAGCTTGTAAAAAAATTTAAGCTCTGGCTACAGAAGCTGCAAAGCCATTTCTGACTGTTTATCTAAACTGTTTGCCATCCTCTGCCCAGGTAAAGTGATATTGCATTTCCCCCTCTTTACCTCTAGAAAGCTTTTTTCCTAAAGCTGAATCTAGACCCATCTCACTGCAATCTAGGGCTGAGGTTTTTTAGGCATCCTGGATTGGATGTGGAGAAGGGTTTATTCCTTCCTTGCCTGTATCTGCCTTTCACATACTTGGAGAGTGTTCCTGATTTCCCCTTGTTCATCTCTTCTCCAGACTTTTTCTCTGCTCTGATCTACAGCAGCAAGCAGTCTTAGCTGGCATTCAGGAGCTGATAACACTGCCACACACTGAAAATGCAGGCAACAGCAAGAAGGCAGGGCTGGCACAGGCAGAGATAATAATATGTATTATGCTGAATTTTATGTCAGGACCAGAAGGCTCTTTATTACATGATTTTCTTCTTTATAGCTCCCAACAGAGCAGCAAATGCACATATTAGGCTGTAAACCTCTACAATGCAATCCATGTAAATCACAAATATAAAGCCATGAAATGTTCCCTCATGGTGATCCAACATCAGCATCATCAGCACTGTCAAAGACAAGGGGGACCCACTATTGCCTCAGCTGGCATGTCTTCACTAGCAGAGATAACAGAAGGACTTCTTTGCTTGGGTTGTACCCCCCAACTCAGCCTAGACAGCCACTGCTGGCTAAGGGACCAGCTGTTGCAGAGACACTGGAATGAAAGATGACCCATAGGGGCTGAGTAAACAAAGCCCTGCAAAGTCATCCCAAAAAGTTCCTCTGTTGTCTCCTACCTGGGAGCTGGAGGCTGAGCTAAGCCTTGGAGGCCAGGGATGCCTCCCTAATGCTCATATAATGGCTAGTCAGTTGTTACTGCTTGAAAGTTCCTTGTGATCAGGAGAAACTGAAAGGAATTCAGTGAACAGGGTTTTCTGAGGATGGGACGTAGCTAGTGGAAGGGGCAAGAGGTATCTCTAGGCACAGCCATCCCCAATATAAAGGAGTCTTACTCAAGAAATTTTAGAAGGCAAACAAAGGAAATGCCAAGACAAGTGTTACCCTGGACTTGAGGGAGAATCAAGCCATGACAAAATGAGTTTAGTGGTCCCATGGACTTGCCTTTTTTCCTAGCTGGGGTTTTGCACCAGAAATGAATTCCCTGCTCCTGAACTGTAAGTAAACTGGCCAGCACTGCTGTGTCCACACCACCATGGAGCAGCAGCTGCTGGAGTTTGTCACTGCACCATTGGCTTCCCCTCTGAGGTGGTAGGTCACTGTAACCCCATCTTAGAGTTTTGGGGACCCTAAACTGGCCTTTAGCCCATTTCTCGCCCATTTTCCCACCTGGGGCTCGAAAGGAGGTGTGAAGGAGGCAAAACAGAGGTACAACTATCGTTGCATGGGAATGCCTGCAATTCAGGACACAGGTGGCATTTTTCCGGTGTTGGGGATGTTTGTATCTCTTGCAGCACCTGCAGGGAAACTGCTCACAGGCAGCTTTTCATCTCACGCTCACCTCTGAGGAAGCGGATTCACTTGCTGTGAAAGATGCTGTTTGAAGACATTTCACTAGAGGAAAACTGGTTTGTGAACCAATCAGGAGCCCTGGCTGCTGAAATGATCAGTGGCACATAATTTCATGTTAAGAGGCATTTGCCTCCTGAGGGCCCTGTTAATGGAGTCCAACTGGGTGTTGATTTGGTTATCCTTCACTACTAGGTGTTCAGATATAATTTTCCACAGGCAGGCAGGCTGCAGGTTAATGATCCTTCCTTGCAGGGGCTCTGAGGCAGCAAGCTCTCACAGAGATCCCTGCCACAGACTGCTAATCAGAGAAGTCAGGGCTTCCCCATGGGGGAGGGTCAGTGGGAGGGTGGCTGTCCCAGTCACTTGTGCTACCGAGGGAATACTTAGCCCATGTCCACATGCTGCTGAGGTCACAGCAAAAGTGACCCTGGGAATTGAGGAGTATCCTGAGAGCAGAATAGGTGCAGGTCATCAGAAATGTATTAGGTTTTCACATGTTTCCAGTGATTTCTTATGATGTTAGAGAACACATGTGGCCAGAAAACAAGTTGAAAAGGTAACTATCCAAATGGATGTGCTGGCATTTGCTGATGCAAGGTTATATTGCCAGGTCCTGAAAAAATGCTCTCAGGACAGTGGCCAGAGGACCTAGGCTTGCAGTCGGTAGTGACAGCGGAGATGGTGGAACAGCAGTAATGAGTGAGTGTGGAGGAGAGGCAGGGAGTATGACTGGCTTGTGTGTAATTTCAGCTCCTAACTGAGAGGCACTGGTGCAATGCACCTGCTGAATAAACCTACCACTTGCCTGTACTGCACTTAGGAGCCCCAGATGTGAGTTGGTATGTCACAACCCCATAGACCTGAAGGATGGTCCCAGCCCCACAGAAAGGCAGTGATTTGACATGTGTCCCTCAGCCTTGTCTCAGGGGCATTAGGGTCCAGGTATGCCAGGTTCTGTACAAAGGTGAGATAACAGACCCTTTCTGCTTCACCAGCCTTTGTTTCAAGGCCTGCCTCTAATAACCTGGATTTCCAGTAGATCACCTTTCTTTCTAGCAGCTATATTTTTGAGTGTTCAGCCTAAGGCATTTCTAGTCACAGATGCCCCCCATCAGAGATGCTCTAGGGGTTTATTGTTTCTACTGAGTTCGACCAGTGGTTCATGAAAACCAGTAGCTCTGAAAAGTAGTCCACTAAATCTAAAAGGAAGTCACCAAAAGTGACATATGACAAAGCAGTTGTGGGAAGTGATGTAAACAAGAAAAAATGGGGGGTTACGGGTAGGGATGGAAACAAACTCTTTCCCTGTGGAAAGACTCTTTCATGCCAGAAAGGTGAGATCTGTTTCAGCATCATTTGACACCATGTGGCGTTGACTTCAGTTGCATTGACTTCACAGCCCTGGTCTCAGACCCAGGGTGATATACACAAATGACTAAAGAATATCTTAGTACTACTTTAAGAGAACATTGTGTCTGTCTCCAATGCAGTTTTCTTGTTTATCATCCTAAATAACAACCTGGTGGTGGCAGACAGATGGGCAGGATGAACTTAAAGGTCTTTGCCATGCCTAATGTCTATGATTTTATGAGTCATTTCAGTCAGAAAAAGAGGAGATGAGATGTTTGAATGGAGCTAAAAAGACATGACATCATGGTTCTGTTTCCTTTCTTTGGAATTAGTAATAAACTGAATTATGCTCATCCACTTATCATTAACAAAAAATCTTTAACTTGCTTTCTCCAAAATATGTTTCCCCTCTCTCCTAAATCAATTCACCAGAGAAGAGCAAGAGGCTTTCTTTTGTGTACGCAAAGCAGAACAATTTGGTCTTTGAGCAAGTAATAGAATTTCAGGCATCACAAACAAATCAGCAATGTCTCGGCCCTACGTACATCTAAACAGCAACTAAAATACTTAACTGCAGCCTTTAGCAGCACTTTCATTCTGGCTGCTTAGTTGAACATGTCCTGCTGGGCTGTCTAAAATGACCTAGTGACATCCCCTTGGCATGGTTGTTTATGCCTTTCAGAGTACTGCTCTCACTAGCTTATTTCATTTTAAGGTGAGAAGTCAGGATTTTCCTCAGTGAGCTTTATGGCACAGTGAAACTTACAGTGACACATAATTTCACATGAAATGGTATTCACCTGCAAAGAGGCCTGAGCTGGCTCACGGACTCCACATAATTCAAGAGCCTTTCATGGACAGAGGCTCGCTCCCTCCCAGCACATGCATCTCATTTCTTCATTGCCTTGGAGCACAGGAGTCCTTCCTCCCAGCACAGCCTGCTCCTTCCTGACACCTCCTGACCTCAGCCCTGCTCCAGGTCTTTGCTGCAGAAAAGGAGGATCACAACCTGCCAAGAGTGACAGAAGGAAGGGCATTGCCCATCTTCTGATTCTCCCTGCTCTAACACTGGTCAAAGCCCTGCCTGGTTACAAGAAGGGGTTTGAGACAAAGACACAACAGCAGATGACGGCAACCAGCTATGAGCTGCGGTTTCATCTGTAAATGCTTGCTGTGACAGTAGGGGGATATTGGAGTATAACTCATCTCCTCTTGAAAGCCTACCCCTTCACTTCTGACAGCTCAGTGTCCCTTGAGGCTTTACGTGTGGAGAGAGGAGATGGAGCCTCCCACAGGTTGCGTTGACTTGCCCTTTTTATAGTGTTTAAAATGCTGGCAATGGGGAAAGAGCCTCCCAACTCATGTCAAGGTTGCTGCTCTGATTTTTCTTTCCTGCTTGTCTCCCAAAACAGACTCCATGGTTCTGCTAAGTACATGGTGCAGAGAATAAATAAAAAAAGTTACTATATATAATACAGTATTTGCTTCTGTAGCTGCAGGGCTGTAAAACCAATGCCAAAGATGTCATACCTAAACATAATATCCTCCCTGCATTGCCAGAGCTTCCTAATCAAAACGGACAGAAATCCTTTCCTCACACATGGTCAGATTTTCCTTTTTCTCCTTAGAGAAGTCTCCCTTTGTCCTTGTTGCTTTGCACCGCACACACCATCACCCTTCACACCCTTCCAGCACTGTCCCTGGTCCATTAGTTGTTGCATGGCCTGCAGGTTTCTCTAGCACAAACTCTCCCACTGAAACTAAAAGAGCAATTTGTTTTCAGGTGTTCACAAGAATGGGCTGAAAGTAAAAAGCAGACACCAGACACCAAACTCTACAAGGCATCATCTTAATCTACCTCCGTGACCAAGTATAAGGATATGCTAAAATGGCAATATAGCAAGCAGGTGTCCTGTTTAAAGGAGTAGATGGCCATTTGCTCCTGCTGCTGAATAACTGAACTATTCATGGCCAAGTAGGTTTCAAATCTTATGACATGTGTCAGCTTGTAAATGTCCAGACATTATGACTCACCTTATCTGTACCCCCTACATACAGGAATGCCTTCCCAAAGAAGTGATCCATATCTCCAGGAGACCTCATGCTCCAAATATAATTTCACCAGTCCCTGCAAAGGTAGAGGAGTAGGCACCTGTTGTCAGGGTTTTGAGTATAGCAACGGGCTCTACAATCAGGTGCTGTGGAACTGCTCCCTGTGACGATGCCTAACTGTCACCCTGGCTCCCTGTTCCCCTTCCCTTGTGCGGTGGTCCTGATCTTGTTGCCTCCTGATGCTTCTGAGCAAGAGGGATCACCAAGAAACTTTTTTTCATGGAATTAAAGGAAATTTCTGTGGAAAAAAGGTATTATACAGCCTACCAAAATGTGTCAAGAGAAGGGCAACGAAGCTGGTGAAGGGTATGGAGAACAAGTCTTACAAGAAGCTGGTGAGGGAGCTGAGGTTGTTAAGTCTGCAGAAGAGGATGAGGGGAGACCTTTTCGCTCTTTACAACTACCTGAAAGGAGGTTGTAGTGAAGTGGGGTTGGTCTCTTCTGAGGACAAGAGGAAACGGCCTCAAGTTGCATCAGGGGAGGTTTAGATTGGATATCAGGAAAAATTTCTTCACTGAAAGAGTGATCAGACATTAGAAAAGGCTGCCCAGAGAGGTGGTGGAGTCATCATACCTGGAGGTGTTCAAAAAACATGTAGACATGGCACTTTGGGACATGGTTTAGGAGGCATGGTGGTGTTGGGTTGGTAGTTGGACTTGATGATCCTAGAGGTCTTTTCCAACCTTATAATGATTATATGATTCGATTGTGGCATCAATTTGAGGTTATTCTGAGTATTTATGTTAGTATAATTCCCTGCTCCATCTAGTCACCCTAAAATGGAAGGTCTAGGATCCCTAACCTGGATGCCTGAGAAAGACATGAACTAGACATCTCCATCTCCATTCAGCAAAAGAAATACCAGGCAGGGTGTCTAGTTGTCACCACTTGTAGTAGCACCACTGCCTTCTACCTCCCAATTCTCTCCTGATTAATGATGCAGTCAGAGAGTGCAAAAGCAGTTGTTCCTAGCAACCCATGGAGTGGTACAGAACCACAGCCCTGCAGGAGCAGGGAAAGCACACATCCTTCTAACTGTTACAGCAAATGTCCCCAGACACCTAATAGTATAAGCAGCTCACATATTTGCCAGGTTTTACAAACGGTGGCATTTCTACATTTTAGCCTTGATCCTCAACATAGCAATTCCTAGGAAGAATGATCTCGCTTTGCTAACAGATGCGAGCACATATGGTGAAGACTCCAGGTTGGTGAGGTATGGGCTGGTAGATTAAAAGAGAAGCTGAACATACTGGAGTGGTGATTTAATGCCGACAATACCGTCACCACCCTATGCTCATACTGGAGATAGCAGATGATGCACATTCTGCTGAAGAGATTTCACAGAGGCTGTGATTTTCCCTTGCACAGAGCTATGACAGCAATCTCTCAGCTTAATTAGCTATTTGCCAAAATATGTCACACTTGGTAGGAGGTAAATTATTTTGGCCTTATCAAATAATTTTCAAACATGCTGTTTCCTTTGTGGTCACAAAAACATTACAGCCTCAAATCCGCAAGGGAGCTGTTATAGAGGGGGAAAAAAAGTTCTTGTGATAATAGCAGGGCTCTGTAACAAAACAGTGAATGCAGGGAAACAGGATTCTCTGTTCCAGTTTTCACTGTGACATTGCTCACTGTGAGATTGTTCAGGTCTGGCTGACTTCCCAAAATGAGTGGAAGCAGATATTTCTCCCAAATTACATTATGGCAAACAGCAAGCCAACATAATCTTCACACATATCCTATTTCAAAAGCAAAACAGACCCCTCCCAGCTCCAACTGGAGCTGCAAGTCTGATCTGCAATGTTAAGAGAAGTTCAGATTCCCACTGCTTGACCCTTTTTTTCCTAAAGACAATGTGAATTTATAGGCTTGATGTGAAACCGTGACATCTTTAACATCTAAAGCTAAAGCTAGAAACCTCAGATATGACTCTGATGCCTGCATCAGCAAACTTGGCCAGTACAGAGGAGACGGCTGTCTCTCTCCCTTCCCACCATTCACCCCCTTGCCTTTTTTAAGAACTAGCTTGGTCTTTTGGTTGTTGCACTCCCACGAAAGGCCTGTTCAAATGCCTTGATTGCCTTTCCTGTGCAGAAATCTTCCTGAAGCCTTACTGAATCACTACTGACTGACTCTTTCCTCCCTCTTTTCTAGGGGCCTCTCTCTGATGTACCAGGTGACCAGAGATAACAAAAGTCTCTCATCTTCTGTGGGTTTGCTTTTCACACTTTTTGCCTGTGAAGTGGCTAAAGAATACATGGTTGCTTTTTCAGTGCTGATCAATTAACTCAGAAGCTTGAATCCCACTGGCTTTCAAGCTGATCTGTGTTCCTGTGCTTCTCTGGGGTTTAAAGATAAGCAGGAAGGTCCCTGGCATCAAATGACAGGCACTAGTCTCAGCACTGCAAGTGGCACGCTTCCATTGACATTCGCTGCCATGCTTGCTCCTCTCAGGGCTCCTCAGCTCCATGGGCCTGGTCCGCTCATTTCCCCTGAGAAAAATGTCTGCTGTGTACAACACAACATGAAAGGCAGATTTATTTCCCCTCTAACACAGCCACACTCCTGTGTCCCTATTTCGTCTCTTCCAGCACTGCCATTTATATGGTTCTCACTCACCACCCCAGCAGCATTTAGGATGGCACAAGAGGAAAGTAAGTTCAACCTACAGATTGGCAGTTGTATGATGCTCCCAGCAGGACACTGTCTTCTCTTTCAAGCTAATTGTAGCACAGCGTGCCAGAATATTTCTGCTTCCTGCAGGACAGATTACTCCCCTCTAAATTCTCTTGTATCTGGGAAGATCTTTTCTGGTATAAAGGACATAGAAACTAAGCCTGCATTACAGGGATGGGCTGCCTGAAGGATGCTGCTTTAATTAAAACAGTATAACTTCTGTTTGTGATTAATCCCTAATGGGTTTTGAAGATTGGATCGTTCATTTATCCTGGGCCACAGTAAGTGGGAAATCTCCAATTCAAGGAGTGCTGGACCCAAGGGGCAGAGAGAGCAACACCAAAGTGTTCAGAGCCTGACTGCAAGGATAGTAACACAGGAAAAGCAAGGCTGTACCATGCCCAGAGTGTCTTAGTCATGGTTCCCTTCCAAAGCCATCCTGTAAATGCCCCTTCTTCTGTCCTCTGCAAATGAAGAGGAAGCAATACTCAGGCTCAGCCCCTTCTGAGGCAAAGCTGTACCACAAGCCACCTCCATGCCAAATCCAGCAGAGGCACAGGCAGCCTTCAGATGTACTGACAGGTGTACTGACAGATAAAAGAAACTCAACTGAAACCTGTGCCATTACTGAATGCATTAGAGGTTGAATTACCATATAGATTCCTCAGGAGAGTACAGATACTTCCAAGAGCAAGCAAGTGCTGTTATTGCAGTATGTCTTCCACAGCTTGTTCCTGCTACCAGGAGGAGCAATGATCCCTCTCAGCGTATTGGCAAAACTGCTTGATACGGTAAAGAACCTCCAGTAATAATGAACATTGCAGAAATTCATTGTTTTCACTCAGCCTCCTTTTCCTGAATACCGGAGGTGGTCATCTGCTCAAGCATGGGGTGTCCTGGGTACCCAGTGGTTATGGATGCAAGGGATCTTAGAGAAAGGCATCATCCGCAGAGAGCTGCATCATCAGGAGATGCAGGTATGCTCTTATAAACTTTCCAAGACGAAGGTCTTTCTGCTCCCGAGACCCTGGTTCCCTCAATGAACCAGAGCCACTGTTAAGCCCCATTTAAACATAGTGTGTAGGAAGCAAGGGCTGAGTTGGGTCTCATGTTCACAGAGGAAATCAAGAACCATAAACAAAGACACTCATCCCATTCCACAACAAAAATTTTCTCCTTGAGCTTACTTCGAATTTTGCTTAAATGTCACTTCATTCTTCTGTTTTCAGCATTTCTGCTAAGTAACTTTGAGAAATGTGCAGAGAACATAAACCTCCGCTTGCAGTTGATGAGCAAAAAACAAGCAAATAATGTTACCAATTCCCCACAATGAACATGATGCCATGAAATACTTTGAGATTCCTTGCTGTTAATGAAGAAATGAAGGGGAACTAATGCTGCTCATTTCTTTTCCAGCCAGAGCGCATACCTGTGCTGGAAACTGTCTAAGATGACCTGTTTTCCAATCAGCAGATATATAAAGTGTGTATTATGGTTTTGTTGTTATTATACAACACCGAAGTTATTAGAAATGGGGAAGGGAGTCATAAGGCAGTGCTTCTATGACACAATTAGAACCAGAATAACTGAAGGCTTGAAATAAGATTGACGGGGAAAAATGCTAAAGTGTTGACTGAACAAAGTGATATACAGAAATTCTTCTGCTAATACCCATGTGATTTAAATATTCATTATCATTATAGAATCATAGAATCATTAAGGTTGGAAAAGACCCTTAAGATCATCAAGTCCAACCATTAAACTATCACTGCCAAGTCCACCACTAAACCATATCCTCAAGCACCACATTAAACCTTCTTTTAAATACCTCCAGGGATGGAGACTCAACCACCTCCCTGGGCAGCCTGGTCCAATGCCTGAAAACCCTTTTGGTGAAGAAGTTTTTCCTAATATTCAACCTAAACTTCCCCTGGCGCAGCTTGAGGCCATTTCCTCTCCTCCTATCGCTTGTTACTAGGGGGAAGAGACTGACCCCCACCTAGCTGCAACCTCCTTTCAGGTAGTTGTACAGAGCACTAAGGTCTCCCCTAAGCCTCCTCTTCTCCAGGCTAAACAATCCCAGCTCCCTCTGCCGCTCCTCATAAAACTTGTTCTCTAGACCCTTCACCAACTTTGTTGCCCTTCTTTGGACACGCTCCAGCACCTCGATGTCGTTCTTGTAGTGAGGGGCCTAAAAGTGAGCACAGTACTCAAGGTGCGGTCTCACCAGTGCCGAGTACAGGAGCACTGTCACCTCCCTGGTCCTGCTGGCCACACTATTGCTGATAGAAGCCAGGATGCCATTGGCCTTCTTGGCCGCCTGAGCACACTGCTGGCTCATGTTCGGCCAGCTGTCAACCAACACACCCAGGTCCTTTTCCTCCAGGCAGCTCTCCAGCCACTCCTCCCCAAGCCTGTAGCGTTGCGTGGGGTTGTTGTGATAGAAGTGCAGGACCTGGCACTTGGCCTTGTTGAATCTCATACCATTGGCTCTGGCCCAACGATCCAGCCTGTTCAGGTCCCTCTGTAGGGCTTTCCTGCCCTCCAGCAGATCAACACTTCCACCCAGCTTGGTGTCATCTGCAAACTTACTGATGTGCACTCAATCCCCTCCTCCAGATCATCAATGAAGATATTGAACAGGGCCAGCCCCAACACTGAGCCCTGGGGAACACCACTCGTGACCGGATGCCAACTGATTTGACTCCATTCACCACCACTCTCTGGTCTTGGCCGTCCAGCCAGTTTTTAACCCAGCGCAGAGTGCACTTGTCCAAGCTGTGAGCAGCCAGCTTCTCCAGGAGAATGCTGTGGGAGACAGTGTCAAAGGCCTTACTAAAGTCCAAGTAGACAATGTCCACAGCCTCTCCCTCATCCACTAAGTGGGTCACCTTATCATAGAAGGAGACCAGGTTAGTGAGGCAGGACCTCCCTTTCATAAACCCATGCTGGCTGGACCCAATCCCCTGGTTGTCCTGCATGTGCTGTGTAATGGCATTCAAGATGATCTGCTCCATGACCTTTCCTGGCACCGAGGTCAGGCTGACAGGCCTGTAGTTCCCCGGATCCTCCTTCAGACCCTTCCTGTAGAGGGGCATCACATTTGCTTGTTTCCAGTCATCTGGGACCTCCCCGGTTGACCAGGACTGTGATAAATGATGGAGAGTGGCTTGGCGAGCTCCTCTGCCAGCTCCCTCAGTATCCTCGGGCAGATTCCATCTGGCCCCATGGACTTGTGAACATCCAGGTGAAGGAGAAGGTTGGTGACTGCCACCTCTGCAACAACTGGGACTTCATTCTGCATACTATCTCCATTTCCCAGCACAGGGGCCCGACAAGCCCAAGGATGACCAGTCTGACTATTAAAGGCTGAGGCAAGGAAAGCATTAAGTACCTCAGCCTTCTCCTCATCTTTCGTGGCAATGTTACCTTCCGCATCCAACAAAGGAGGGAGATTCTCCCTGGCCCTCCTTTTGTCACTGACGTATTTATAAAAACATTTTTTGTTATCTTTAATGGTGGCGGCCAGTTTAAGTTCCAGCTGGGCCTTTGCCTTCCTGATCTTTTCCCTGCATAACCTCATGACATCCTTGTAGTCCTCCTGAGTCACCTCCCCCTTATTCCAAAGGCGGTAAGCTCTCCTTTTTTTCATGAGTTCCAGCCAAAGCTCCCTATTCAGCCAAGCCGGTCTTCTCCCCCGCCTGCTCGACTTACGGCACACAGGGACGGCCTGCTCCTGCGCCTTTGAGACTTCCTTCTTTAATAACATCCAGCCTTCCAGGACAAATTTGCCCTGTGGGTCTGCCTCCCAAGGGACTCTGATAACCAGACTCCTTAAAAATCCGAAGTGTGCCCTTCTGAAGTTCAGGGTAGTGGTTTTGCTGACCCCCTTCCTTACTTCTCCAAGAATCAAGAACTCTATCATGTCATGGTCGCTGAGCCCAAGACAGCCTCCAACCACCACATCACCCATCAGGCCTTCTCTGTTTGTAAACAGCAGGTCCAGTGGGGCACCTCCCCTGGTTGGCTCGCTTACCAGCTGCATCAGGAAGTTACCTCCCACACACTCCAGGAACCTCCGAGACTGCTTTCTCTCTGCTGTGTTGTATTCCCCACAGATATCTGGTAAGTTGAAGTCTCCCACGAGACCAAGGGCTAGAGATTGTGAGACTTCAGCCAACCGCTTGTAGAGTACTTCCTCTGTCTCCTCATCCTGATTGGGTGGTCTATAATGGACTCCCACCAGGATATCTGCCTTATTAGCCTTCCCCCTGATCCTTATTATGGGAATACCAAAAGCCCTAGGGAAACAAGAAATTTGTGCTCACCACAATTTAGGAATAGCCACCAAAATTCACAGGACACGGGGCAATGGGCACAAATTGGAACACCTGAATATGAGGAAAAACTACTGTGATGGTGACAGAGCACTGGAACAGGCTGCCCAGAGAGGTTGTGGAGTCTCCTTCTCTGGAAATATTCAAGATGCGCCTGGATGTGGTCCTGTGCCCCCTCCTCTAGGTGTACCTGCTCAAGCAGAGGGGTTGGATGAGATGATCTCCAGAGGTCCCTTCCAACCGCTACCATTCTGTGATTCTGTGATTCTGTGGTCTTCCCCAGGAAGGAAGGAAAACTTTCATATATAAGTGAGGCATCCTCAATACACATCGGGAAAGGCTCAGATGATGCTCAGGGTGGGTCCAGCTTAAGCTGAGCCAACCTGTCACAGCTGTGGTTCAAACTGAGACTAGGTGGTGGCACTTAAACTTTAACAAAGACAATCTGGACAGTCTTTGGACCAATGCTGAAGCAAGGTCCCATAAGGTCACGGAATTTATTGCTTTACAATAGCTCCTGTGTAAGTGCAAGCTCCTAATTAATTGCTTAATTAGTTGTAGTCTGTAGAAACCTGCTTAGAACAATGCCATCTGTGTGACAAGGTCAAGGAATGAGGACACAAGCAGCACAATTACTGAGTATGGTGTCTTGAATCTAATCCAGAAATACCAGTCTGGGACAATTACTATTTAAATTAGTTCAAAGCCCCACATGTCTCTGGACACTGAATCCCATTTCCTGGGTTATCACACCTGGGAAGATTTGGAAGTTACTGTCTGCCATTATCAGCCCAAGGACCACCTTCAGCTTTTGTAGCATGTCCTTGCCAGAGTGAAGGGAAGTGCTGGGAGCAGCTACTAGGCTCTGAACCTTGGACAGGGAATTCTCCACCAACTTTTGGTCCCCATTATGAAGAGAGGACATGATTGCTTCCAGAGATCCACCATCAGATGACTGAGCAACAAAAAGTCCAAACCCCAGCCAGAGGTGGCTCCCTGAACAGACCTGGGAAGAAAAGATTTGGTGTTTCCTGCTCCCACCATCATATTTCTGCACCTTTGGCTAGAGAAAGAAGCCATAAGCCCTCATGGTGATACATCTCATGATGCTGGGATGGACACTAACATCCATTGGCCATCTTCAGGATGGGGGCTTGGGAATTCTGCATAACAGCTGGTTTGAATTGCATCCTTTCTCCTGGACTTCATGATGGCAAAGTACTCACTCCAAGGAGGGCAGGATGAGGAATGTGTTGAGCAGGGATTGACAATTCCATCTCTCCAGGTCAATGCTGTGACCTCTCTTCCTTTATCCCTGGCCTCGCTTACCCTCTTGGAGGAAGCTGAGTCCCTCTGTGAACAGGCATGGACTTGCATTCACCCAAGCAACCATGACTCTTTCACACTTCTTGGAAATAATACAAGAACTGCCAAGATGTGGAAATATAGTTCATAACTCATTGCTCTTTGTGCACCATAATGAGTGTATTTTAATACTAAACTGGCACGGGGGCAGGGAGAAGAAAGATTTTCACAATATGAAAAGGTTGGTGTTTTTTCCCCCCAAGGACATAAAATGCTACATTAGTTTTAATACCAACAGTACATTAAAATCATGTATCTTGATAGGTGCCTTTTAATGTCCTGCTTACCTCTGTGGATACAGCTGGAGGCAAAGCATCCAGTGAATGCTATTGTTTAGATTAGGAAGCAGTGTTTGGGGACAATGCAATATTAGATAATTAACTAATCTTTCACTTCTTAGAGAAGGATTTCAAACATTTTAGGCACAAATGAAACACAGGCTGGAAACAGGGTACACGGCACTGGTAAGAGGTAGGGTAAAGACTGTAATGGATCAAGGCCGGAGCTACTGAAGGAGGAGAGTACTTGTATATCTGTATGCCCCTGGCAGTCCAAATTTCTAGCTGCTGCCTCAGGGAAGCTGTTTCTGCTGAGCTCAATATTTTGTCCAGAGTCATAGGAACAAAGTGCAATCTCTCCATCTGCTTCAATGGAACATATTTATTTGTTGTTGGTCTTGTTGGCTCTCAAGCTTTTTGGCTGGCACACAGCCTAACTTTACAGAGGTTCTCCCTGGACACTGCCACTAGCAAGAGAAATCTGTCTTTTACTATGCTGTCTTCCAGGGTCCCACGATATGAATTCTTTATATGTTTTAGTTTTCACTTGAAAAAACCCTTGCACTCAGTGAGAAAGCCTGCAGGCTCACTGCTGGGGCAGCCATAGCAACCATTTGCCCTGAAGGAAAACCTCAGTGCATAACCACCAGGGAGGTGCATGCTGCTCACTCATAACAGCTGAAAACGGAGAGTCTTCTCCCTTCCTATCATCCCAGATATTGTATCAATTTATACAACAGTTGCATTTCTCTCCCAGGTTCTGCCTTGCAGTGCATCCTGAGATGCATCTATTTTGATACAACAGATAATCCAGTATTTATTTTAGGCTGAAAAGCATAGTCATTACTCATGAAAATGCAGTGTCCAGTTTTAGATACAAACTGCACAGCTGCAGGTAGGTCATAGTCCCTTCCTTTTCAGCTGGTTCTTGTAGTTCTTCCCAAAACAAAGATATAAAAACTTTATTTCTTTTCTGCTGCTGGCAAGTGAGTCAATTCAATGAGGAGTTACAACTGTCTGGCAGGCATCTTTGGGTGCCTAGATCACTACAGTCAAGTCTTCAAGAGGTTTTTCTACAGGCCATTTGAAAGAGATATGTAGATTGTAATCAGAAATGATCAATTCACTTTGCTGTGCATCCAGAAAAAATAGTAGTTCGGTAGCCCTCCCCTGAACAGCTGCTGAGAGATAGTAAGATGTATAGTCAGGAAGAGGGTATAGCCCTGGGTTTCTGGTACATGATGTTCATCTTTGAGAAGAAGAAAAAAAAACCTGAGTATTCTGCAGACCATTAAAAGGTTAACCTTAAGTCTTTGCTGTTGAAAACATCCATTCATTTACTGCTGCATGCATGAAACTTCAGATATGTGTGCCTCCTTTCATTTGTTTTTGTGTTGGAAAAGGGTGCTGTCACAGCACGACATGAAAGGAAGGCCTATTATGTAAACAGCACCCAAAGAACTACTCTAGGCCTGCACTCTGTTCTCCTTGCCACAGGAGAATTCAAGGAATAACATTTACCACCTTGGATGTGAGGAACTTCATCACATCACCAGGCTTCAGAAGCAGCCACTGAAGCAGCATCCAAAGCTCTTTGGCTTTTCTGACAATGTAAGCAGACACTGGTATGGCCAGAACAGGGGGACCACATCCTATTCCCAGATCTGCAACGGGTCTCTTCTTTTCTCATGCCTCTTTCAGCAGAGCGACCTACTAGGGAGGTGCAAAATCATGTGCCCTGTTTTTGCCTTTGGACTGGGAGTATGCTTCTTCTGTGTCCTGTCCTGGAATATAATCTGTCTTGGATGCTGTACCTTTGCAGATGTGGAAAAAACGAAGTATTTAGCTGGCACATGTGAGGATTACTTACAAAAGCCCTACATGTCCCTGCTAACAATTCTGTCCGTTGCTGTCTAAGCTAAAAAACACCAAAACACCACCGTCTAGGACAAAAAAAGTTGTTTAAACTTAATGAGAATTGCCTAAATAACAGGGGACCTGAACCCCCTGATCAACTCCTGTGGAAGATTTATTACCCTACTCTTCAGGTGCCTACACCAGACATGATTTTGTGAACACTACAGGCACACCAAGCTTTGTGGCAGGTGTGCAAGTAAGTTGTTGGAGGTGCATTATTCTGCACTGAAACAAACCTCACTGTCTCATAAGCCTGTGAAATAATGAGCCAATAGATGAGCAACAAAAAGTAACAGCAGGATGAAAAGAGGATGCCAGGAGGGAATAATGTTTTATACCCTTAAAGCATGACTATATTGATATGTCTTTGGGCTCTCGCTATCTCAGCATAATGTGTGAGGCATAAATGTCTGGCACAGAACAATTCATATACAAAGTTTGCCATTATGCAGGAAGTTCTTGCTAATAAAAGAGTCCCCTCATCTCAAACATTTCAACCTGGTCTCTCTTCTGTTCCAAAATTCCTTGTAATTAAACACCTGCATATTAAATTAAACTCTCCAGGGAATGTTATTTGCGATCTACCTTTCCAATTATTTAAAATTAGCTTAAGGGCTAAAGCAATCAGGCCATTCATTAATCTAATCCCTTTTTGTAGCTGTAGTTCGTGACTTGGAATTGTGACCACAAGATCAAAAGGACAACAAGAAATGAAGAGAAAATTATACAAGACACTTATGAAGTTCCCTGGCCCAAGACCTCACCCACAGCACACTGAGATCAGCAGCTGCTGACACAAAACGGACTCTAAAACGCCATTTTGTTGTGTGCACAAATATCTCTCTTCTCGGAAGATGTCTACACCGAAGGGAGACGACAGCATGAGCAAAGCCTACCCACGCTCAGACCACTGCCTAGGAGCCAGCTTCTGCCTGGAAAGCAGAGAATTAGAAGTTCTGGTAATTAATAAACCCCGCTTCAGAGTGACTTGTCACGGTCTGAGGCAGACTGGGGGGAATCAAAGAGCCATGAGACATCCTCTGCCACTCCTTCCATGACTAGGCTTTCCCTCTCCTCTGAAAGGAGCAGAAGTTGCAAACCTTGAATGTACTGAACCATGTGACGAGCGTTTTGCAAAGCCAAGGGATGTCACCCAAATGTCCCTAATGAAGGGCCAGGGACATCCATTTCAGAGCTGCTCTTCCAAGAACAAGAGACCCAGCACTCTCACACAGCAACATATGTTCCTGGCTGTCTCAGCAGGTAGTTTCTCTCTGTTTCACAGTTGAGAACAGCAGCCATGTTATTTTATGCTGGCACAGGCTGTGCTGTTCGGTATTCACTACCATCCTCTACCCAGCAAATCTGCCATCTGCCTGATGGCAGCAAGGGAAGGTGTGTACACAGGCAGCCAGTAGTGACCTTCTGCAGACCAGCCCTTGTGAATACAGCCTTGTCCATGCCCTGGCCATGCACATGCCCTGTATGCCCTGTGAGCTCTGCTTGCCTAGGGCATTATCCTCCAGGCATTTGCCTTTCACTCTGAGCCTGCACAGAGACACTAGGTGTCAAGGGAAAGCTCTAGCCCCACACAAAGCTGTCATACTTAGGACAGAGATTATCATATCAATCTATTTAGTGCCCATACCTGCAACCACCTGCCTCATGAACATGCACATTAATGAGCCACAGTGGCAGAGAAAGCCCCTTGCAATATTCAGGCAATCTTATATTTAGTCCTTAACAGGGGAAATGTCTTAACCTGCCTTTCTTCAAGCAAGACTTACCTGGAAGAGTAAGCTGACCCTACCCAAGCTATCGCATCCCATCCCATGCTCATAAACTAACTCTGCTCATCACAGCCACTGTCCCACTTTCAGTTTCCCCATCCAACACAGCATATTTCGTGCTCCTTCATGCCCTTTATTCCTGCTCAGAAAGGCTGAGGGATCCTCAGTCTCACTACTGGGCAAACAGGGTGCTTGAGCCCAGGTACTGCAGGGATCCACACTGCACAGATGTGTATATATATGTGTGTGTAGGTATAGATAGATTCTCACTAGTGGACCTCCATCCTGCTTAGGCAGAGGAGCAGGATGAGACTGCTCATGCTGTCTGCATTTGTTGAGTGCTCTGAGTATCTTTCTGTGATCTGTGTGGCCAGCCATGTATATATGCAAATAGATGGTGTAAACAGTGTATATGTGTGCTGTCTGTGTGGCTGCCTTCTGAGAGTGCATCTTCAGCCTTGCTGCTGGTCAGACCTGTGGGCGTGGGGTGGCAGCATCTTCGCCCCCTTGGGCTGCTGGATCTGGCATGACATATTTGCCTCTAACAGATGCTACCTCTGTGTCTAATGAATACGCATGGTCAGCAGTATACTGGGTTTGTGTCTGTTGCTCAAGGACTGACTTGTGGTGCTCAGCCTGGAGAGACCAGTGTGTACAGCACTGCTCCCTCTCCCAGGGGCAGACCCACCTCCAGGTTAGTATCAGTCATGTCTACAGACCTGCCAAGGGCAGGATGCTTCCGTCATATGCAGGCAGCCCCTGCCCAAAACCCTGAGTGTGCAAGGCAGACAAGGGGTGAAAGCCATCAGCTAAAAGTGATCAGCATAGACCATGCTTTTCAGAGCTAGGCTCAAGTATAGATGCAAGTCAAAGCACAAGATATGTATGTCTGAAGAGCCATATGCAAGTACAAGACAGCTGTCTGTGGTAGCTAAAATTATGGTGTCATTTGATGATCTTGAAATGATTATGCTTGCAAGTACTGTGTTTTAACAGGAGTGCACACACATGCACTTATACAGAGAGGCAGTTTGCAAGCAGAGCTGTACGAGCAGTTTGCAAGCAATGTTCACCCCATATTTTTTCATATAAAACTTTGTTTTCAGTGGTTTCAATCTCTTGCCAAACTTCAGGCCTGAAATCTAGCATGCCAGTCCTCCACAGCTATTCCTGTATTATGAATGGGGCTGGAAGAACTCAGCTCTTTCTTAAGGTAATCACTGAGGAAAAGTCCCAGAGCACACAGCTAAGACCCATGACACAAGGGTCTGAGAGCCATAGGCACCTAGAGGTAAAGCCATGAAAGCACGGACTGCTCCAGCATCAGTCGTGCAGCCTGACCCTCTGTGTGAGTCCCTGGCTTAGTCCCCTCCTCAGTAAGAAGAGCTGTCAAAGCCAGATCTTCAACAGAGAAGTGACCAGAGAGGGGGTGATTTCCAACAGCTGAAGAGTTGGTATGTGAAGAAATAATATTAACTAAACAGAATCTGTATGCATCAGCTATTAAAATTGAAGCAGGCTCAGAGGAACCTATAAGTCAGTGTGGCTGCCATCCACCTTGCAAATGGGACACAGTCCAGTGAGCAGTGGACCTCCCAGGGCCGGGGCTGTCATGCAAGGAAAGCAGCCATACCATCAGCCCTTGGCCACCTCAGCGAGACACTGGCACAGAGCTCTGCTGGGATGATTTCTGCCACAGAAGTCCTTAGCAGCTCCATGTGAGGAAGAACTCATTTTGACTTATTTTGGCTCATTCTTGACACAAGAGGGTTTAATTGTCTGGAGACTTTATTCATAACCTTTTTCAGCTCAAAGACTACAAAACTTCATCAGAAGGCTGCCTGCATGTGCCTTCACTCACACACACACAGAGACAGATGAAGAATGGAGAGATTTGTTTTTTGAGTGATCGGCACAGACAGCTGAAAGCTTTTCATGACCAACAGCAGAGACACGGCTGGGTAGCCCCAGAACACAGCTGGTACCCTACATTCAAGCTGTGTGGTCCCAAGCAACAGCCCAGCTTCAACTCAGGGATTGTGTAATTTGGTATCCTGGTCCAAGACACCAAAAAAAGGACTTTTTCATATTATATTTAAGGAGGTTAAAGCTCATCTTCTTTTGACAGTCAGCTCTTTTGTACAAGGGCTACTTAGTCTGAGAAAAGATGCAGTGCTGAAAAATCAACAATCTCTCTTGAAAATGCAAAAGCCTCCTGTTTGCTTTGCTAGCGTTGCTTCAGCAATGCTGACCAGCATGTCCTGCAAACACACAGCTCGGCCTGTTAATGCACAAATCACTAGTAAAGAAAAATACTCCAAGTTTTTGGTTTTGCCTGTGCTGTTTCATCTCAGATAAGAGGGGATGCAGCATCACCAGTACAAACATACGCTCTTGGCTGTGGATGTCAACTTCTTTATAATCTATTATATTCTGTTTTCTGATGGAGAAAAGTGGGGCAAAGAAGAAAAAAAAAACAGGGTGGGCTGGTAAGGCATGGAACAGCACCACCAGTCATGTCACACCACTGTCCTGTCTTATGGTTTTCCCTGTTGAGATGGGGACTATGAGCAACATTTCTAATGAATAAACAACAGATAACACCTGGCTGTTATTTTCCCATCCTTTTCAGCAGTGGCTAGATGTCAAAATCTGATGCAGAAAAGCAAAGAAAGTTAAATACATTCATGTGTGCTGAGCATCTAATCTCTGGCTTCTGATAAATGTTAAGTTCATACTATCTTTTCTCTCCTAGTGGGGACATGAACATTACTTCTTTCTTCTCCCCAGTGACCAAAGAAACATGTCAAAATACAGTTTTTTTCAAAGCCTCTACCCCTGAAAACTGGATAGAAAGTAACCAAATGGTTCAGAAGTTATCATGAAGAAAGACAACTACTCCTTTGCCTGATCACGTATGCCTTGTGTCTGTATGAAAACTGGAGAAAATTCCTTTACCCAGTGCACCGTCCCTACTTTTCTTTAAAGACACTCCAAGCGATGATATTTGGAGCAGTGCTCACTCAAGCAGTCTCTGGGCTGGGGAAATAATTACAGAGCTGTACATCCCTCGATCACCATGTGAGGGAGGCAATTATGGTGCCGAATAAGCGCAACAGACGGGAAGTGATTGCTCTCATGCGCTTGGATTGCAGTCTGCTGCCTGGCAGGTCTCATGTGCTGCCAGGGAGGAAAGTGGGTTTGGAGGATACTTGAACACCTGAGCATACTGCGAACTGTCCAGTGGGATTTTTCAGGTGTATGTCTATGCCAGCCTGACACAGCTCCATGGAGGTTGCACAGAAGCTGGATAGAGGTGTTGTACATGCTCTTATTTCTATCTGGCCTGGCTGGCATCTCTGGGATGCTTTGGTGGGGTGTTAGTGGGGTGAAGTGCTCCACATGACCACCCATGTCCCACAAGACAGCAGGTACAAAGTGAAGCTCATTCAAACAAGCACAGACTTAGGTCTCTAAAAAGGAATTTCTTTTTACAGGATGGAAAGAAATGTGTGCCAAGGTATTGCTTTCTTTCCTAAAAATAAATGACGGGAGAAAGAGAGGATTCACACAAAAAGATCTTTCAGGATTATCAACCATCACCAAGCAGAAATCCTGACAGGCCCCGATAAATTGTCTGACAGGTTTAAAGGTAAATTTGACAAGACAGAAAGACTTTGTTTTAACTTCTTTCTCTGACTAATGAAGCTTCAGACTTGCCTACAATCTACAAAGCTAAAAACTTCTGTAAAAATGAAAATGGGTACCTGCATGACCAGAGGGTGGAGATTTATGAAAAAATAAACATAACGAGCTTTTTTTGATGAGACACTGTTTGTGGCGTAGAGTTTTAAGGTGGAAGGCATACGGCATTTATATTTTCCTCTGCAAAGTCTTCCCTGCAAACTGCACAAAAACCCCTCTGACTGAGCACTTCTGATTCAGCTATAAACTGTTAGGAAAGCAGCTAATCCAAAAAATTGCAGGCATAAAAACCTCATATGCCCCATTTGTAGAAAAGTGGAAAATTAGCCAATATTGCCTACTGTTAAAACCCAGAGTATTCAGAGATGTTATCCCTCTTGAGATGTTACCCTAAAGCAGTGGCCCCTGGACAAGTCACCTGAGTGGCTCATGTGCGCAAAGCCCCTGTAGCTTAGCTGTGACAGCTCAGGCGAGGGGGGACCAGGGCATCACTTAACGTGATGCCAGCGTGACCAGGAGGGCACCTTCTGCCTGTGAGGCAATGGGAGTCACATCTCGATCTCATGGTCTGAAGAAGTAAGCATGGTGGAAGACAGGATACATGGGAAGAAAATGGACTGGTCCCGATGGTGATTTACTGGTAGCTGAGACAGAGAGAAGGACTGGGCAGCCACAACCAGTGGGTGTGAGTCTCTTGTGGGAAGGAAAACACAGATCAAAACAGGAGCAAGTAAATGAGCAAGTATATAACATACTGATAGCTTCAGGCTCTCTGTTTTACTGCGGGAAGGTGAAAAGCAGTGACTCTCAGGGTTGCTTGGAACAGGAAGATTACCAGGTGATGCCCAACATGGGAAAATCAAATATTCCAATGGAAAGGAACTGCTTTTTCTTTCCTGGAGTACATTTCTGAATCCACTGCTCCTCCCTGCTGGCTCAGCTAAACCTGACTCACATCTTCTTTTCCACCATGCAGTAGCTGTGTTGTTCAATACAGATGGCCTACAAGAAGCCCTAAGTCAGCAGCACATTGGCAAGACCCTTAGTGGAAAAGCTAAGTTCCACACAGAGCAGAAATAGTCCCTGCAAGGAGGCACATTGCTTTTGTGGAACACAAGGGAAAATAATCTATTTGTACAGAGCACCTCTGAAACCTTATAACATTGATCCTTGTATAATTCTTTTGTACTATGATGTAGACATACACAGCGTAAAGGTATTTCCAGGTGCTGCAAGAATAAAATGAGAGCACCTGTTCATTTAGACTGAGCTACACTGCACATATATCTTCTGCAAATCAGGCCTTCATCTGTAAATGCATTGCACACCTAAAGGAGACCAGGTTTTTAAAAATTTAGCACCAAGTGCTAAATTCTGGTACAAAGAATCCATCCACCAGCTTGAAGTTCCTATGTGTGACAATTTTTTCCCAGACTGGTCCTTTCTAGTAGAACTACCCAGAAGACTTTTGAAAACATGAAATTTTCAAGAGCTCAAGCAACTGCAAAAAAGGATTTTAATGCAAGTGCCAAGTTTTGATCTTTAGTTATAGTTATAACTTTTGATAATGTTTTACTACCTCACATATAAAACATCATTCTGAATGGTTTATGCTCCAAAGTATGAGTTGATACCACTGTCAGTATTAGCTTAGCTAGGTGCAGGATTTCAGTGGTTTATACCAGCTATTTTAGCCAGTTCTCAGCCATAGAAGGTTTTGGCTTTAATTTGAGCTTAATTTTCCACCGGAAAATGCAAATTTGTTGGACATGGGGTTTTGCAGAAGTGCCAGTGTAGGGGAATAGACAGGGATCGGCGACTGGAAGATCACGGGATGTGATGGAAAGATAGACTCCTCCCCATAGGAGTGGCAGGAACAGGAAGCGCAAGAGCTATGTAAGCGTGTGACGCAGCCAAATAAACGGACATTTTGTATCCATCATATTGATGTCTGTGCATCACTGTCCCCAGGGTGGGTAGAGCCCTGTGTCCCGGAGATGCGGCCCAAGATAAGTTCTCCCGTAGAAGCGTACAGCAACATGCCAGTTTCAGTGAAGGCTGATGGTTTCTCAGAACTGTGATGGACCTGCTGGAGGGGAAGGCAGGCAGCAAGGGTACCTGCTGGGGAACTCAAGGAGCAGTCAGACTGACGTGCCTGTGCCGGGCTGGGATGAGCAGGGACTTGAACATCTTTCTGTGAGAGATTTAGGAAAGGTGTTCTCAGCTGATTCAGCTGTTGGAGGGAGATAAGAGGAGAGATGGGAAGAAAGGAGCATGCAGGGGTGGCATTATTATTACCATTTTTTAGCGGGGAGAGAAGAAAAAAATTATACTTCCAATGCAAAAACAAAAAGCAGAAGTCAAAATTCCTCAGAAACACAGTCCTTCCTCCAGCTGGATTTAGCCACAACTCGCCTTAGTGAATCTAAGGGACCAGTTAACAAAGATTAATTTGCTGTCTCTCAACCTAACAAAAGCAAAGCACCTGCATGACCTTTCTTGCTGAGAGCTCCAAGTTTTAGGCAAGTCACATTCAGCAGTTCCCCATCACTATGCTAAACCAAACCAACACCCAAGCTTCCATTTTCCAGGAGCTAAATCCTTCAACACAATATCATCTTTCGCTGCCTTTGTGTGAACTTGTCCACCTTCCTTATCCTCCTATTGAGGTAATAGGGTCTTATGGATTCATGCTGGGCCCTGGGATCAGTTCACAGCTATTGTGGATGCCCTGTCCTTCGCACACTGGCTCTCAGCACATTTACTTTCTCAGCCTTACTGCTTTTTAGTACTTAATTATGTTCTTTATTTTGCTTTTATTGAACTGTGCTGTGCTTTCATTGCTTAGATAGTTTTATCTAGCAATCCCCAGGCTTCCTGAAGGAACACTACTGCAGGAAATTAATGAATGCACTATTTTCCCCAGCACAGAGCAAACACACTGCTAATAGCCACAAACTCTCAACCCTCTCTTGGCTGCAGCACTGGTGAAAAATCCTGCCTAGTCTATGCATGTGAAGAGACGTGGCCATTGAAACTGCTGACAAATAGCTACACCTGAAGGACCGAACAGCAGGACACTAAAGCATGTGCAAATCCCACCTGATGTTTTACTTTTTTCTGTCATCATCATCAGGCAAATCCCTTGACCCAAACTTGAGAAATCAATAGTGCTCAAACAAGGAAACTTGTTATTTTCTACTGGACAAACTTTAATTGTCTCAGAGGCTTCCAAGTTCAATGACAGACACTTCATCTAAAGCAAAAAAATAGTAGTGTTTTGTCTCTTTCTTTGATATTGAAGACTAGGATTCTTCAGATCTGAAGTCCGTGCTCTGGCTTGACAAATACCCAGCGCTGGTGGGTGTTTAGAACAGGCAGATTAGAAAGACAGGCGAGAGGGTGAATGATTTTGGTGCTGTGGAGTCCAGACTCTATGTAGTTTGCAATAGGCATTGCTACCACCAGCAGTCTCTGATGAGACTTTGAGTGTGACTCCTTTTCTGTCATGTTACATTATCTGCTGTGCTGGGAAACTCAATAATTACTCTGCAGTCACTGATGAAACCATACTTGTTGAAACAAACAATGGGGCATGAGGAGATTGTTAGGCACAGGCTGGAAACCATCAAGCCTGTCTCATGAGGGAAACAAACTAGAACACTGTCACTTCTCTGGTAAAAAATATTTCCATATTAAAATTGGACAGGAAGAACAGACTGAGAAATTTTTCAGGGGGGAAAGAAATAGTTCCTGGAAAGCAAATTCACTTCTGCAGAACAGAAATTATTTTTCTGCTCCTGGAAGGGTATTACCTGGTTTGCTTTTCCAGACAATTAGCTTGGGAACCAATAGATCATTTTTCCCAATGGGAAATGCAAGTGTTTGAGATAGCAAAGGTGTTTTCTACTGTCAAGTCCACAGAAAATCCCTAACTGGATATTGTATAACCTGATAGGGAACCTGACCATTGTCAACTAAAACCTAAATTATTTTGTAGGCTCCTCCCTCAGTAGAATACCTCACAAGACAACGACCACTATCACAGAGACATATCAAGGTGGGGAACACACTACCCTGTTTAACAACCTCCCACTACCCTGGAGAATGTCTTGCCCACATTTGGGTCTTGGTGAACTTTCCTTGCTGGTGTGGGGTGATGGCTACTCCGTGGATGCAAAATTCTGAATTAGCAGGAGATATTTTAACATTACCTCATGAGACAGGTAAAAGGCAGCGATTCCCAATGGCCAGAAGCAGCAGAGCATGGAGAACACAGTGAGGCCGAGATGATCTCTTGGTGGCATCATCAGGAAATTGTCTTCGCTTTCAGTGTCACTTGAGTAATCGCTCTGGAATAGCAAGGGAGAGAGAAATGTAGAGGTGCTGGTTAATGATATCATGATTTCTCCTCTGTCATGGGCCAAGGCTGTGACCATCTGCCCATAAAACTCTCCCCAGTCACACCAGGGCAATTCCTCAACATCAAGACAGGCCTCCAGCACTCATGATAGAAGGCTTCTGGTGACCCACTCTGGGGTCTTTATCATGTAGGGGTCTCTAGACAAGGCCAGCTCTGGGGGAACTTGTACCCTGTTCAGCAAGGCCCATGTACACATTCTGCTCTGCTGTGGCTCCACAGCGACAGGACCACAGGAGTTAACCTGCCCTCCTGCAGTGTCCACACCAGCTGGTAGCATCCTTCAGAATGACTTCAGGATTGGGACTGTGGCCATGGCACATCTCCCTCCCTTCCCTGCTGAAGGGCTCATCAGGGCACTAACCGCTGTTTTAGCAGCACCCCAACAGGAGGCTGAGAGACCCAAACCCTTATGTCTGCACCAGAATCAAACAGTGGGAGCAGAGAAGTGGGAGCACAGCTCAGAGGCAGGGTTACCTCTGCAAGCTGCAGGTTGCTGCCCTGCCAACACCAATGCTTGGGGAAGCCACCCCAACCAGTGTCACAAAGTCAGCCCTCTTCTTCTCCCCTCCTGCATGCACAGCACTGGCTAGCAGGTGTCCTGCTTAAGAACACCAGAGGAATCTCTATTCCCCAGTTATGTCACAGCCTCCATCACTATTGCATGAACTTGAAAGCAAGAAATGAGAAATGACAAGAGATTTTGGAAATCACTGCAGGGAGCTGAAAAGGGCCCATTTTACATGTTCATCTTTTATGAATGAAAGAAAGCGACTCTCTAGCCAGATGAACCAGGGTGAACCTGAGTGGATTGGTACTTCGGAAACATAATGTCACATATCTAATACAGAAGGAGCTGTAAGCATTGGGTGCTCTGCATCTCCCAACTCAAATGCCAGTCCTCTGGAAGGTCACTTCTCAGGTGGCCAGGACAATGTCAGCCAGACATTACCCAATGGGGACAAGGTAACAAATATGGTGCAGACCTAAGCATAAGGAACCAAGGTAGCAAAAGCTGAAAGAAAAAAAAACATGAGTTACTCTAGCAGCAATGGGATATTGCCAGATTTACAGTGTGTAGGCAGAAGCACTTGCCCAGGCATGTTTCTTAGATGCCCCATGGTCAAGCTGCAGCAACCCTGACCTAGCAAAAGTTTCTTTCATGGTGATTACTAGGATTGATCCACAGGGATCTGACTGCCCCACTGCTGAGCGAGTATAATTCTGCAGCAGAGCAGAAGTGGAAGACAGCCTGTTCTCTGGTGGCTTCCTTCTCACCTTTAGAGAGTCCACATGCAACAACAGGCACCGAGGCTGTAGTTATTCCACACTTGGGAGTTACAGATTTGGTGCAAGAAGGGTCCTGCAAAGCTTTTTAACTCACCCTGGCATCACCTCCAGCATGAGACAAGGTCGCCAAAAATCTTCTCAAAAAAACACTTTTGTAGTTGCATGTTCTTCACTGATTGTAGCAGAAATGCTGTGTAAAATCTCACTGAAAGGAAGACATCTTTTTCATGTTTGTAAACTTACCTTTTCGGGCATGGGTACTGTGTCCGTCTTGGGAACTTAGCAGCCTGTTCAGGAGTTTTTGGCCTTTCAGCCAACACAACTGCCCACGTGACATTGCTTTATCAGTGAGCTCTAAGTTAGAAACTCCTGAACAGGCTGCTAAGTGTGAAAGACAGGAAAATGAACTCATGCTCAAGAAGGTAAGTTTCCAAATGTGCCACTAGTAAGCCATGACTCAGACAAACCTAGGCTGCCAGCCTAATTATATTTGAAAGACTTGCTACTGGGAAAAGGGATTGCCTCCCAAGCTGACCCATTTGGGGAACCCACCAGGTGACATGACCCATCACTTACTAACATGGAGAGTCTACTTTGACAGATATTGCTGCCAAGGCCCTGCCATGGACCAGAGGGGCCTGGAAGGGAGAGATGGGGGGACCAGACAGGTCCCGTGCACTGAGACTGTGTGGTCCATGTGAACACCAGCCTGTAGAACACCCCAGTCTGTCTCGGGAGTCTTGATGCCTCAGCAGAAGCGACATTTGGCACAAACTCAATAAAATCCCACTTCTGCGGGGACACCTGTGGATGCTGGTGTACAATGTTTGAGCTTGGTGACTACCCTCTCTGCTTTAATTTTCAGAATAGGCCATGTAAGTAATTTTTAATACCAGTAATATTTCCTTTCAAGAGTAAGAGAAGAGAGGGGGTGGGAGGAAATCCACAACATTGCTGAAACGGGCTCTTGAAACAATGCCCTTCCCTGAACGCCACGACAGGTAAGATACAAAAAAAAAATGCTTTTGATTTCCCAGTTTTGGCTGAGTAGTGTGCTGGCATTGTATCTGTGGAGACTACCTGTCTGATATTTCAAATTGCCTTTTCTTACAGATAAAGATGAAATGGGGCAAAGATTCTCTAGATAACTTTGATCAAGTACTGAACAAGAAAATTATCAGCTATGCTGCTTTCCAAAGGGACTAACCATTCTCAGGGCGGTAGCAACACAAGATCTCAGAGAGCTTCCATGCTGAGTGGAGAGGTGTGTGTTAGATTGCAAGAGGATAATTGCAGAAATTTTCTTACTTAGGTTAACCTAAAAACCCTTACTGAGGAAGATTAAGTCATGATAGGCTCATACTAATTGAACAGTAGAGTTATACTGTGAATGCCGTTTTGACGGGCCAAGTCCCTGTAGTACACACTGTATCAGATAACCTGGCTGTCAATCACCAAGAGTCATAGAATAATTCTGATCAGAAAGCCCTGACCATGTGGTCCAGATATGAACCAGAAGGGTGGGGGAGGGGGGGGTGGGGGGTAGCAAATGTCATAAATCACAGAAGAAATCCAACAGCAAAAGTTATCGCTTCCAGCTAAACACTCATTTCTCCAAGCAAATCTTCCTACCCGACGCTCTCTCTCTTACAACACAATACCCAGTCCCGAGCTTCCCAAGAGATCCTCCCTGTCCATAAACCTTTCTAACATTGGGAAGCTTTTGACAATTTGGCTGTCTTCACTTGTTCCTGGTTCTGCAAGAGCTGCACCCTGACACTGGAGGAGCGGGACACTAGGGGTGCTGAGAAGTCAGAATTACTTTCACCAATTACAGTCACTTTGTGTTAGCAGACTGATCCTGCATAATCACTAATATTGTCTACAGCACTGCTTCTTTCATGTTTAACAGCCCCTTTATAAATTTACATGGAACTTTTTACAGTTACTTCATAATCTCACTAATCTGACTGAAAGATTCTAACTCTTGCAGAAGTTAGGGAACAACATAATTAATTAATTTTCAAGGTGTGGGTGGTGAGGAAGACTGTGCAGACAAACTTTATTTAATGTTGAGCTAGATGAGTTTAAGCAATCTAAAATATCAAACTAGCACGTTTTTCTTTCTACAGTTGTACCACCAGTGCATCCTCCAACCAAATAATAAGCAACCAAAAGAGAACTTGTGCAACTGTTAAAAAAAAAGCCTGGCAGAGACCATCCCTTTCTTGGTTGAGATATCCTGTTCATCAGCAGAGCAAAGTTCCCTAATACTCTCCTAACAACTCCCAGGCACAATCGAGTTATCCTCTTTGAAAAGAGCTCTTCTATCCTGTCAGTCAGATGACATCACTGTCTTCATGGTGCTAGAAAAATCTTAGGATGAAACAAGAAAAAATACATCCTGATGCAGCTGCAACCACATAAGTGACAAGAGACACGAGGATCACGGGGTGTCAAGGAACAGCAGCAGCAGCAGCTGGCAGTCTTTTCAGGATGTTGAGGGATTCACTCCTTTTCAGACATGACATCTGGTTCCAGCAGTTTCCTCTGCAATTGCACAACCACTCCTAACCACAATACACAGAGAATATTTACAGAAGGCAGCGCCTTCCTGCTGCAAGTCAGGCTCTGTCTTGGAGACACATCTTTGTGTTTTAACATGAAAGATGTAATCTCAGCAAGGTCCACAGCCCATCCTCTTGCCAAGTAAGCTGCAGTCTCTGCAGCCCATGCAAGGTGCTGCTGTGAGAACTGATACCTGTGCAAATGGCCCTATAGCAGAAATGACACATCTCTGAAATTACTGAGCACACAGTGGGGATGTCCTGCTTCCAGTGAATCCTGTGCCACAAAAGCAGTTATTACAATGACAACAACCCTTCTCATTCTTGCTGACCACCGCTGCATGTTGCTCACCAACACACTTGAAGTTCAACTGTGAAGACAGCACAGGATAAAGCAATCGCAGTCTCAGTTTATCCACAAGCCTTTTTGTGGCTGTTATGAGGAAGAAATGACCTCAGGAGTGCAGGCAAGACTAGAGTTACCAGGAGATCAGGCCCCAGAGGACATCTCCCAGAGCATGAACACCTGCAGAAGGCACAGCACCCTGCCCAGATGAATGTTGATTACAGTGAGTGACAAAGAAAGCAAGCAGCTCTGTTTTTACCCTCCCCTCACATCCCCTCTCCTCTCCTCTCTGTTTCCCACTGCCCTGCCCTGCCCTGCAGGAAAAGGACCTGAAGACAATGGCTTGTTTCCCCAGAGGACTAGGTCACACCATCAGAGGGAAGGATTTCACTGGGTTAAATAGCTGGGAGGCCCCCACAAAAGCTCTTTTACTCTGTCTTGTTTACACACGTTTTTCAATGGTGCACATCTCTGCAGCCCTTAAATGCATTAGGCACAAGTGATGTGGGCAGGATAGAAACCGGATTTCTGCAGAAACTGTGGATGTGACAAAGGATGAAGAGGAGAAATGACCTTTTTTGTGTTAAGGGAGGTGTCTACTTCCCAGACACAGAGTGCGTGGGATTTTGCAGCAGGTGAAATTTGGGTGCTAGATAATTCAAGAGGAAATCTTGACCTCTGTATTCAAGGGCGCTGCTTCTGACACTTCCCAAATGACCTCCATAAAAAGTCAGCCTTGAATGTAACCACAAATGTGGCCAACCTGGAGACTGATAGGTTGAAGCTGAAACATCAATGAATTTTAGTCTGTGAAATTCAACTAGCTGCTTCAGTTGATAGTAATGTTTCCTCAGCAAATGAGTGCAGAAGGGAGGGGAGAGGAGAGGATATTTAAGATGGGCTATTGAATCACATAGACACCCCATTTGTGAAAGGACCATGGCTTGGGAGCAGGAATCACCTGGCACAATGCAAGGCTGTCTGTACACAGAGCTGAACGTGGGGTGTGCCCTTTGGACTGTGTTTCATGAGGCTGTGACCCCGAGAAGGACCACTAGACCAGAGTGGTCAGTCAAGAGCAAGCTGAAAATAACCTCCTCTGTGATGCACCACAGGAGGAATGAATGTGATCCACAGAGAAGGAAGGAAAGGTACAGTACTACAGACACACACATAATGGGTCCAGTTCTGGTACCACCATTTCCCAAGTATCCTGGAGAAATTAGGACTCAGAAGGCAGGTACATGCGTCATGCTGCAGCAAATTATCTACACAGGAAGAAAGTAGAGAAGCCAACACCACTTGTAAGATAAATTTAAGATGCAATTTCATCACCGTCTGTAAGTGCCTGCATGAGTCGATAATTTCTGATCAGAGACAGCTCTTTCATTTGGCAGAAAAGCAGAAGAAACCCCAGCGACTGAAAGCAGAAGAGATGAAGAGCAGACACAAGGTGCAGATTTTTAACAGAGATGGTGATGAACACCTTTCTGTGGCTGTAATGGATTTTCTATTACATGAAGACCTTTCCTAAATTGAGGCTAGCTATCCCTAAAAGCTGTGTGCTTTACCTCAACCGAGACATTATGAGTGAACAGAAGCTCTGCAGAAAGCCTGACATGGGCTGCCTGTGACATACCAGAGGCTGTATGTGATAGTCACCTAGTCCCTTCCACTATTAAAACACTAGGCATACTGGAGAAGCCAGACAACAGGTCTGCTGTGAGCCACAGCTGCCAACAACCTTTGGTGGGTATTCAGGAAACAGCCCTTTTGGTATTACATTTTCCTGCAAAGCAACACACACTGCATACAAAACTAATTTCTGCTATGGCCCTGTGGGATGTCCTTCAAACCCAGATGGTCCAGTGGTCTGTTTTGGACAAAAACCAACACATGATGCAACTCTAAGATAATACGTGCTCTGTTTCCCCCCACACAATGCCTGTTTCAGTAATGCAGTTAAACAGGATGCCCTGTTCTGACCAGCATTCTGCATCCCTTTGCTCTTCTGCAAACAGTCTGAGTTCACCTAAACGCAGCAGACATCAAAGGCAGCATGCTGGATGATGGCTCTCCCACCAAGGACTGTAGTTTATCCCTGCTCTGCCTTAACACATTACTTGCCACTGAGCAGCATCTGGCTGATGCTTACTTAAGAGGTGATGTCTCTAAAACCTGTTGCCATCATGGATTTTTTTTTGTCCTGGTGATGTATTATTTATTTATTTTATTTTGCCTATTTATTTATTTCTTTTTACCATTCTGAGTTTCGCAGTTGCTCCCCTTCAATTTTAAAGGTATTTAAATGGTCCATAATCCACTAACCCTGACATGGTCAAGCTCCTCTTGTTTCCCCAACTCCCAGTCTAAATTGGCTCGTCAGTTGAGCAACCAGCCTTGCAGAATGGGCTCACAGAGACCTCTCCTTGCTTGGAAAGCTTTTCATATATAACCTTGCAAAACCAAAACATATCATGGGCAAAAAAACCCTGGTTGCAGCTGTCCAAGCCCGTTCTTCCTCCTATCCCCCTGGATTTTGATCATCTCCCTTGTGACGTTTTCTGGACACCCACAGCCAGTCTGCCTATAGCTCATCAGTAACTTGCATTCAACACATTGCCACTGGAAGGGGATTACTGCAGACAGCAATAAATAGATCCATACTAAAACAGGCCAGCTTCCAGAGTCTCCTAAATTACACTCTTTCTCTGGGAGAACAGTAACCACAGCCATAAAGTAAATATACCTAATCTTTGTGCGTGACAGGGCCCTCAACAACCCTTAGAATTCATGGGAAAGGCACATGTGTATAGCAGCACACTCATGCCACTGCAGGTGGGACAGCAGCCACCACAGAGAAGTAGCTCTCAGCAGCTTATGCTGTCAGCTGTTGAGAAGGGTGAAGTTGTGATGAATGCAATGCACTTCATCAATGTTATTCTTTGTGGTATGGGGCATCACTTTGGGGCTCCCACTCAGGGAAAGGAAGGCCTTCACAGTCTGCAGACACAGAGGTTCCTTGCAGGAGGAGCAGAGCAGATGGTCCCTGCAGAGCAGATGGTCTCAACGCTGCCTGTTGAAGAGATTAGGGAGATACCCCTCTTCACTGAGTCACTTCAGCAGGAAGAGTAGTAGTACTCCACTCAAGCCAGGGCAGGTGGTGTGGCCCTTCATGATTGTCCTCTTTTTGCTTCAGAGATGACACACCTTCCCTTGTGGGGCAGTCTTCAAAGTGTGCCACATCCCCATCTTCTGCAAATGACAGTGTGCAGTGCATCCAGAGTTCCTGCCGTTTACAGGCTGGAGCACAGGGACCTTGCTGCATAGCATCAGTCTGAAAACTCAGGGGAGTGATGATGAGAAAGGGAATTGCTCTGGGCCTTGGCTGCTATTAACAAGATTCATAGGAGGGCACTTGGAGACTGCTGAAGGTGACTCCCCAGCCATGCTCCCTTCACCTAGGGCTGGCTAATAAAGGTTAATATCCCTTGGCAGGGCTCAGTATCTCCAGATTCCAGTGGCTCCTCCTTTAAAGGAGAAAAATAAATCAAATGCAAATGAAGTGTAATCACTCTCGTAACCTGTTAATAATGTGCCTGTGAAGGAATCCAAGGACATAAAGTGTGTCCTATGGGGTCAGACCAATGGCCCTCTGAGCCCCATGCTCTGCCTCTGACAGCAGCAGCAGGACATGACATAAACCTGGACATGCTGCAGTCCATCCCTTGTGCTCCCTCAGCACCCACAACAGTTGTGCAAGAGGTATGAGAAAGAAAAGCTTTGCCAATTCATTTTAATATGTTTATGGATTCCCCATCCATGAATCTGCCTAATCCCTTTTGAACTTGTGGATCCACCATAACCTCCTGTGACAGCAAGTGTTCACTAGCCCGTGTGTGAACAACGATTTTCTGTTATCTGTGTTAAGCAAATCTCTTACTAGCTTCCTCAAGTGCCCCCTGCTTCTAATACAGGTTTGGCGAACAGTGGGTCTGCATTCACCTCATCCTCCACCTTCATGATCTTGGGCAACCGGCTCTTGTACACCCCTTGGCCACCTTCTCTACAAAATGGAGTGTCCCAAACTCTTTCATCACTCCTTGTAAGGAGGCTGCTACTTCCATTTGATCATCATCTTCACCCTTTTCTACCTCCACAATGTCCTTAAGAAGTGGGACCACAATCATCCACACCATTTAAGAAAGTGAATTGCACCCCAAACTTTAATACAGTGGCAAAATGCTGCCAGTGCTCTGTCTTGTTCTCAACACCGCTCTTTAAGATACCCAATATTTTGTTGACTCATTGGCTTGCCCTGCACACTGTTCTACAGGACTTCACAGCACTGACTGATTTCTCCACAGTCTCTTTCCTGAGCTGTGGCTCACAGTTATGAGCTCAGCCTTGAGTTCACATAGTTTGGAATTTTTTTCCATAAATGTACTAGTTTCTATTTATTTACATTGAAATACATCTGCCATCATTTTGTCAGTCAGCTTTGTCCAGTCCTTCCAGAGTTCTTCTCCACTGCCATACCTCTTGAATACCCAAACAAAACTAACACAATTCACAAACTCAGATGGGTCTAAGAGCCCAAATGCCTCCGTATTTCCCTATGACCTCATCTCATATCCCTCTGTTCTTCTGAGCATGTGCCATGGGGCAAAAGAAACCAAAATGACATTCCCAGATCCACAACACATCCCTAGGTGAGCTTGGGTAACACATCTATAGCACCATTTTCTTCAGTTCCCCAGGTGCAGAACTGAGAAAATACTGTTTTCCCACCTCACAAGAGTGCTGCAACACTAGTGAATTCATTAGTGAAAACAAGGTGCAAGACACTGAAGGGAAGTAGCCATACAAGCAAGTACCTAAAGCACATAAGACCTGCCTCAGATGTCATCTGTGCTACAGCCTCCCAGGTCTGCACTAGACTGCCTCTTCACCTATGCTGCAGAGATCTCTGGAAGGGGAACCCCACCATGCTCAGCTCCCCAAGGGAGTGTCCAAACATGCCTTCTGGTTTCCTACTCCCAGGGGAGGCTGAGGACACAGCTGCTCAGGTCTTACCAGCGCAATGCAGGACCATCCAAGCCTGTGCAAGCTGGAAGCATTGAGAGACAGCATGCATGCTGTGAGGCTCAACATGCATAAACCCCTTCAGGGCCTTCTCTTCACGTTGCAGAAGAGACGCAGCCAGGAGGTGCTAAGAGGGGTTAGATGGAACAGGACATGGCTTAGGATCCACCTTCTGCCTCTACACTTTCATGCTCATGTCCAAGGGATGAGTTTCACAGCAGCATCCAGCAATTTGTAGGGGAAAAAAAGAAAGGTTTAGCTTGAAAGCACTACATTTCCTTTCTTCTTTCACTCCCCAGAACATTCTGCTTATTTCGTTTTCAGAGACTGTTTCAGATGTTGCTGGGAAAAAAGAAAAAGGGTTTTAAGACAGAGCTCAGGTGTATTGTTTTATGCGACACATGAATAATTCAATTTGCTGCCATCAGTAGCTTGGGTTTCTCTAAATAAGCCATCTACCTAGGGGTTAGGAGGAAAACTAGCAGGAGCGTAATATAACAAATGATGTTTCTGAATAAAAGATGGCACTGCATTTACACATGAACTCTAACAGGAGGGTATATCAGCTAGCAACTCATGTAATATTTCACTGCTGCCACGTTTGACAAGTTGTCTGTCCATTAGTTGTGGCACAAAGAACTAATAAGATATTTATAAGCATTCCAGAGATACCTAAATAGGGAATCATTTGATTTCAGGCTTGGGCACTGAAGAGAGAAGTTTAAAGCTTTGACAGAATGCACAGCCTTCTGCTTTCATGCCTGGTAATTGCTGGAGTAAAGTGGGGCTGTATATGCTAATGAGAGCAGTTTCAGAAATGGTTTTTCCCCCAGACAATTATGATTTTCATAGGCAGTTTGAATAACATTACACCAGGACCTGAGAAACACTGCTAGTAAACAAACAAACAAAAAGTTAAACACAGCCACGTTGTTGCAGCAATGTGCAGGAGCTCTGCTTATGATGTCTCCTGCTCCTCTGCTACATCTCCCACATTCTTCAGTGTCCCTGGGCTTGGGGAGGGAAAAAGGTGCCTCCTTCCGTGCAACTAATCAGAGACATTGAATAGACTCATCCTGAAGGGGATGACAGGTAACAGAGCAGCTACCCCTGCAGCCTGGCTGGGTCAGCTCTTCAAAACAAAACCAAATCGCTGTCCATCAAAATAGTTGGTATTTTTCAGAAACTTTCTCTGCATTGAAGTTTTCTGCAAGAGAACAACCTTTCTGCTTATCAAGAGCCCAACTCTCTTCAGAAACAAAAACCTGGCAGAAATACACTGACGAGCAGTAAAGCTATTTTCTGCACGTGTCCATGGACTCCTGCAAGTATTGCATGGAGAGGGTCACTACAAAAAGGGATGAGTTTTATTCTTCTGCATTTCTAAGAAACTAAATACCCAGACCTGAAAAACCATAGGCAGGCATTCTGCAATAAGACAGGCAATGCCAGAGGGACATGGGGGAAAAAAACCAAATCACAGCCTCAGGGTCATTCTGTCTCCCAGAAGGCCTTTTACTGAGATGCCTCTGTTGGGAATGCACTTGCCTTGCCCTGACACATGGAGAACAGGTGGTAGCCCTCAGTTTTCAAGAGACAACAGCTCTTCTGCACAAAGTTCCCCTCTTTGCTAATGTTTGCAAAAAGGGGCTATTTTTAGAGTTTTCTCCCAGAAAGAATTGCCAAACCAGATATGATACAACAAAAAACCCTTACAAGAACTGAGCTCTGATCTGCTCTTATACTATGCAGCTCCCATCCCTTGATGAGCTGTGGCATGACAGTCAATGTGGCAAGATACTCAGCAACGTGCTGTGCATCCTTGATGGCAGAATCAAATCCTTCAAGGTTCTCACAGTGGGGAAGCAAAACCTTGCGCCTCTGCTGTATCACCTTCTCTCACTGTTCTTTTAACTTCTGCTCCCAGCCCTGGTACTAACCCTTTCAACCCCACTTCAGGTCTATTAGTAATTTAAAAAAAGCATTTGCTTCTGGTCAGTAACTGGTGGGGTAAAAAGCTTTCTAGTGAGCCAGACTTATGCTGTGTGATTCAGGTGCTTTTTTTCTCATTTGGATAGACAGGCAAATTTTTATGTAGTTAACAATCTGGCATGGTTCATTCCCTTCTCAGTGACTGCTGTCCTCAAATACTTTTCTTCCATTTCTGGAGTCTCAACATGTGAAGCTATGTCTCTAACAAACCTCTGTACTAGCCAAGCCCAGGAAGCCCTCATGCATCTGGCAACATAGATACAACATCTGTCCACATGGGAACCAGAAGAGCAGTCACCTTTTTTTCTGGTCTTGTGCTGTCAAATGCAGCATTCATTTCCTCCCCATCTTTCTGCACAACTGGCTGCATCAGCGTAATTTGGACCTTCCTGGTATGGATGTTACTCCCCATGCTGAAACTCCTCATGCTGAGTGCAGCTGCTCAGCAGGTTGGTCATTTGGCTCTGATTCATGGAATATTGTGAAAATTGCAGTGTTGCACTGGGTTGGCCAAGTAGCACAACGATGGAGAGTGGTACTGGGCCAGAAGCAGAGGGTTCTAGCAGTTCTAACAATGTACATTTCCAGTCAGGTAGGTCCTTCCTCAGACTTTGCCTCATTTTCTCCTCCCTTGCTCCATTCTCCTGGTGGAAGAGAAATGCTGATACAGAAGAGAGGAAGATACATGGGTATGTACTTTGTGAATATCATCCTCTTCTGAGCACTTTGTACATGTAAGTCAGGATGGCTGTCCATACACCTCTCTGTTTATTAGCACAGTAACATCTGCAGGGTTAAGAGAGGCTGGGAATCTGTGGTGCCAGGTGCAGTACACCATTTAAGAAGGGACATGTATGACCTCAGGAGGCTACAGTCCAGAGAAATAGGTCAGAAAGAAGGAGGAGCCAGGAGGTATACACTGTCACAGCATGGTACCAAAATTTGCAAAGACTCTCTCCTTTCTCCCCTTGAGTTCTGGGGAGCAGGAGGATGAAGTCGCTTTCCTCAGACCTTGTTTTACAGGTGCTTTTCTAGAAAAATAAATGTTCTCTATGAAAAGCTGATCAAGCCTCTACAGTAGTACCTCTTTGAAGAGACTCCCAGATCGAGGGCCCTACATTCCAAAGGCACCTCATATAAAACATCTTTTCCTCGTCCTACTTATTTTCCTGTCCTTTTTTAGCCTGTTCTCCAACAGTTGGCTAAAGAGGTCTTGCTGCATTTGGATTGACAAGAGGGAGACCTTTTTTTTGCTGCCTAAATGTCAGGCCAGATGTGTCAATAACATTAGGCTATTACGTGCCTGCTGCAGTCACTTGCATCACTACTGCATGAGAGAAACTAGGGCAAAAAGGCAGCAGCTAGGGATTTTGTTTTGATTAAGAAAACAAGACTACCCACAGCCAATTTTGAAATGTTGTAGAAGGGTGTGATTTGAACTAACACCCTCACATGCCTCAGAGAGATACTTCCTGTCTCCCTGTGGAGGCATTGAACACTGCATTACTGGCACACACTGGGAAAAACGTCTCTCTCTTCCTACCTCATCAATACAGAGAGAAAAAAGAATAAAAGAGAAGTCAGAATCTTGTTGGGTTGCCTCTGTGCTGATCACAGGGTGAGACACTGGTATTACAGGAGGTGAAAATAGAAGCTTTAGGACTTGTTAGGTCTCAGTGGAAAAAACCCTGCAACAGAGAAACACGAGCAAATAGTCTCACGATCTCAACTTGGACATTTGAGCTGAAGCTCTGGTTTTGCTTCAGACAGCCAAACAGTCTTTGGTAGGTTAGGAGTCTGTGACCAACACTGGAGAAAGTTTTGGGATCAGCAGCATTATGGCACACCCTCCATTCCCACACACACTGGCAAACACAAACCTGTGCCAGCCTTGGGCAGCTGGTTTCAGCCAAAACCAAAAAGACCTTTTAAAGTAAAAAAATGTAAAATTTAAGAAAGAATGAAGTTGATTTCCATAGTCTGCCCCACTTGGAGAACAAAATTTATCTTACTTTACTGTAAGCAATCAACGAAGCACAGGAACCTAAAAGAAAACATTGCATTTGGGATCTAATGAAGTGTTTCACTCCACCAGAAAAACGTCTTATTTCCGAGACAGGGGATTCATTGCAGCTTGAAACCCAAAGACTTCTGATTTTGTGTTCATTCAGAGACAGAAATGTTTTGTGATTGAGCCTGTATGCAAAACAATCTGCTTTATGCCCAGCTCAAGTCAGGAGAAATAAAGAGATGATGTTGGCCTGCTGAGTAAGACAAGTTCCATGTATGTGAACAGATGCTCCTGGCCCCAGCCTTACACAGCATTTAAGCATATGGGTCTTCTTCAGTTTCTGGCCAGCCCATTCAGAGGCAGGAGGGAAATGTTGATTTCTTTTAAGGCCAGTGGAAATTTTGCCATTAGTATCCACAGAGTTGGGACTTGACCCAACAAATAAAGATGAGCAGCTGCTCACTGTCCTGGCTGGAGGAGTGTGATACAGCTGATCCCATGCAGACCAGCTTCCAAAGCAGCTGAGCCCCTGCAGACCATCTCTTGGAGGCTGTACACTTAAGCCCAAATATACCCTCCTCCCCCCAGCACTCCCCACATATCCCAAATAACGTCTGACCTCTAGCTCCTGGAAATCCTCCTCTTCCTCCACATCATAGGAGAGGGTGTGAATCTTGATGTCATCTGCTGAGAGATCAATGAACTTGCTGTCTGGGTACTCCAGGCTGTCTTTGGTAGGAGAGCGGTCCTCGATGAATGTAGTTTCACAGCATTCCGAGCCAATGCTCTCACCCCATGAGCGCAGCACGTTCTCTGAGTAAAGGATGATGTTGGGCCGGTAGTGAGACTCCACTGTCTGCTGCAGCATGTTGGGGTCCAGCAGCTGCTGCACAGGGTCATTCCTGCCGTTCTCCAGGCAGCTCAGAGAAGAAAGGCTGCCCGCTCGGTGACTCTGGTACTGGGGGGTCGGGTACACAGAGACCAGACCATCTCGGCTCTCTGCCACTAAGTTCCTTGTATTAATTAAACCATTCCTTTTTCCAGCTTCAGCAATCTTATTGTGCATTAGCACACTGTTCTGCTCAACCAAGCCATCCATACTGGGAGGTGTCTAAGGGAGGGGGGTGGGTGGTCTTTATTTTGTTGTACCTTAGAGACAGGTCACACTGGGGCAATGGCTCCCATTTTCCTGATGAAGAAAGGAAACAGATACCACAGTGAGGACAAAAACAATGAATAACATATCAAGGCACCCAAATCAGCTCATCTTTGGTATCACCTCATAAGGAAATACACCCCCACGTATGCACACACCCTGTCTTAGCTCTCCAAATATATCCCCATTTGGAGAGACAAGAAACCCCACCCCAAATCCACGGGGTGAACAGGAGCAGATGACAATGTGTGGTGACAGAGGTCTTCCTAAGATGTTTTGGTAATAGAAGCAGGCAGCACTCTTCAAATCGACTCTTCAAATCGACTGAAAAAACACCACCTGAAGGCAAGAATAGATTTGACCCAGAATAATTAAAACTCCTCTGGATGGGGTCTCAAATCCCCTGCATTTCTCATGGTGCCCTACTTCTGATGCCTCCGAGGCTGCCCTGGGTTAAAAGGCAGTGATGGGGCTGGTCAGCACGACAATCCCCATCCAAATTAACCTGTAAAACATGGAGGCATGGTTGATTGACCCCAGGAGCTGTTTCTTTCTTTTGCCCAGGAACAACAGCTGTCCTTTGTCACGCCAGAAAACCAGCCGGGCTCTGGTTTGTGTGGGTTGCACTAAGGCATGAGAATTCAAATGGACAGTTCAGAAGGCTGAAAGTACTTTTTTTCCAGCGCAAACACTTTCTCACCAGGACACCAGTTTTGCTCAGATGCAGCCAAAGGAAAATGCTTTTTAAAATAAGGATGGATCCACCACAGCACCAATGAGCTCAGGGTTTTGTTTCTGGGCCCGACAACAGAAATCACTGAAATGCTCATGGCTTCAAAGAGATTCATAGGAAATCTTCTAAGGCCAAATTCATAAAGTAGTTACCTGTCCCCAGTGTGCTGCATGGAGGAAAACCAGAACTATACATACAAACACATACAAATGCACTATTTTTACTTGATGCATTCTCTCTAGTTCCCTTTTATATCAGAGATCCTCTAACAGAGCAATAGCTAGCAAAAGTCTAATTTTATTTCCTCTGAATAACTCCAGACTTCAAACATCTGCAGTCTCTTTTTTGGCTTGCAAGAAACATTTAAACCATTGCTAAGACCTGGTCTTCTGTTCTTACACTACAAATGAAGCAAGAAACTTGTTTAACGTACCAGAGAGCTTAACTAAATATGCTGCAATGTTTGCATTCACAGTACTTGGTTTAACACATAGAAAACCCATTTTATCGTGTTGCCAGATAGTTCAGTGATTGTCCTAAGTGAACTGGCAGGAAAGCTACACAGATGAAAATACACAACAGTGGGATCCTGTGAGATTTACACTACACGGCTCTCAGTCCCAAACCTGGGGAACCTGCTGGCAAAATTAAACTAACGTGCAGATTAGCTTGGAAGCTTGGACTCAGTTTCACCAAGATATTAGTCGCAAAGACCTCAATCCCTTTGCAGCACGTAAGACTGAGAGCCGGTGCCCTGCCTTTCCAAGGAAAACTCATTTCCAATTCAACCATGCCTGTGCTAAATGAACAGAGGACTGTGCCCTCTTCCCACTTCCAGTAGGGTAACATCAGCCTGCGTCACCAGAGATATATTTGTGTGAGGAAGCTGATTTTGGAGGAAGCAAGCAAAGTTCAGCAGGTGAGAGTGGGTGGGGAGGCCAACATGTTGATATTTGCCATCAGACTGGTGCTTGCAGACCAACAATATTCCATTTGCTGCTCCCCACTGAGTGCTGGCAACCTGCAAGACCTCCTGCGGGCTGCTAATTTGTCCCAATTTTGCTGTTTAAGAGACTTCAGAGGCTGGGTGGGACCAGTCATAACCTCAGTTGGGGAACACCTGCTGCTTTACCCAGGTTGGGTGGGACCACTCGCTTAGGAGATCATTCTGCTGTGCCTCTGACAGCTTCCCCGCAAACCTTCTCCTTCCTCCTGCCCCTCCCAAAGAAACAAGACAAAAGTACATCACCACAGGCAGAAGCTGAGAAAAACTCAGCAATTGAAGGGTAATTTGTCAGTAGACTTTGCTCAGTTCCCCCTGAGCTGGCTTGAAAAATGTGCAAGGCTCCTTGACACCAACCATCAACTGCAGTGAAGCCAGATAGACTTCACCCAAAACTGTAAACCATCTTACCAGCATTCCTAGCCTTGCCATTTGTCCAAGAAAACTGAAATAGTCAGCAGAAATATGCCACAGATGTAGTAGAAATTGGAAGATGCACAGCTCAAATCAGTCCCCTCCCAGACAAATGGATGAAGACATCGGTAGTTGGTCACAGCATCAATGGCTGCAGCAAACTTTGGATCATGCCTCAAACCTCCATGTGGTCACACCATTGCAACAAATGGGTCTTGTCTGGCTTGAGGAGCACTCAGGAAAATGCCATTTTAAGGCAGCTTTATCACATGCCATCCAGCTGCACTGTCAGTTTCCCTTCATGTTGTCTCTGCACTCACTTATCATCCAGATAATTCTTGGCTCTAGAAATGCAGGTCTCACTCTAGGTGTTCCTCTGACAGCTGTACTGTCTTCATGGAAAATGTTCACTTTGAATGGGTGCAAATGAGGCTCTACTGGCAAACTGACACCAGAGGGAGCTGGTATGCAGGCCTGTATATAGAATCATAGAATCTTTAAGGTTGGAAAAGACCCTTAAGATCATCAAGTCCAACCATTAAACTATCACTGCCAAGTCCACCCCTAAGCCATATCCTCAAGCACCACATCTACCCCTCTTTTAAATACCTCCAGGGATGGAGACTCAACCACCTCCCTGGGCAGCCTGGTCCAATGCCTGAAAACCCTTTTGGTGAAGAAGTTTTTCCTAATATTCAACCTAAACTTCCCCTGGCGCAGCTTGAGGCCACTTCCTCTCCTCCTATCGCTTGTTACTAGGGGGAAGAGACTGACCCCCACCTAGCTGCAACCTCCTTTCACGTAGTTGTACAGAGCACTAAGGTCTCCCCTCAGCCTCCTCTTCTCCAGGCTAAACAATCCCAGCTCCCTCTGCCACTCCTCATAAAACTTGTTCTCTAGACCCTTCACCAACTTTGTTGCCCTTCTTTGGACACGCTCCAGCACCTCGATGTCGTTCTTGTAGTGAGGGGCCTAAAAGTGAGCACAGTACTCAAGGTGCGGTCTCACCAGTGCCGAGTACAGGAGCACTGTCACCTCCCTGGTCCTGCTGGCCACACTATTGCTGATAGAAGCCAGGATGCCATTGGCCTTCTTGGCCGCCTGAGCACACTGCTGGCTCATGTTCAGCCAGCTGTCAACCAACACACCCAGGTCCTTTTCCTCCAGGCAGCTCTCCAGCCACTCCTCCCCAAGCCTGTAGTGTTGCATGGGGTTGTTGTGATAGAAGTGCAGGACCTGGCACTTGGCCTTGTTGAATCTCATACCATTGGCTCTGGCCCAACGATCCAGCCTGTTCAGGTCCCTCTGTAGGGCTTTCCCCTCATCTACTAAGCAGGTCACCTTATCATAGAAGGAGACCAGGTTAGTGAGGCAGGACCTCCCTTTCATAAACCTATGCTGGCTGAGCCCGATCCCCTGGTTGTCCCACATGTGCTGCATAATGGCATTCAAGAAGATCTGCTCCATGACCTTTCCCGGCACCGAGGCCAGGCTGATGGCTTGTAGCCATCTATTGCAGCTCTCCAGTTGTGTGAGTCATCCCACCATGTTGCTGTGATGGCGACCACACCATAGCTTCCCTGGAGCGTGATGGTTTCCAGCTCCTCGTGTTTATTGCCCATGCTGCGTGCATTAGTATAAATGCACTTAAGTTGAGCTATTGATCTCATTTCCAACACAGGCATGCCACCCCTAGGCTCATACCTAGCAAGGCTGGTTTTATCCCCTTCCCCCTTTATATCTAGTTTAAAGCTCTCTCAATGAGGCCTGCTAACTCCTGAGCCAGAATCCTTTTCCCCTTTTGCAACAGGTGAACCCGATCTGTCTCCAGTAGGCCTGGGCCATGTAAACTGCCCCATGATCAAAAGAAACCAGAATTCCACTGCTGGCACCAGCCTCTGAGCAACATGTTAATGAGATGGGGCTTCCTGTTCCTTTCCGTATGTCTCCCGGCTACGGATGGGATGGAGGAGAACATTACCTGTGCTCCTGATCTTTCAAGTAATCGCCCCAGTTCTGTAAAGTCCCTTTTGATTATCTTTGCACTCTCTCAGCAACCTCATCACTGCCAACCTGAACAACCACTAGCGGATAATAATCGGATCCTTTTACTAGCCTAGGGAGCTTCCTGGTAATGTCTCTTGCCCTTGCCCCAGGGAGGCAGCAGACTTCCCTGTGGGATGGGTCCAGTCGGCATAACCGACCCTTTGTTCCCCTCAGAAGGGAGTCGCCTACGACAATTACCCTTCTTTTTTTCTTACCAGTGGCCATTGTAATGCGTGGGGGCGACTGGTTCCCTCTAGTCAACGCTTTTGGTGGATCACTGTCTGTATCTTCATCCTCCTGGCCCTCAGGTTCCAGAACCTCATACCTATTGTGTAAGGGCACCTGAGGGGGCAAAGCTGGCCGGGAGAAGATTCCCCTACTGCGCTGTGCAGGGATCTGCATCCATCCTCCGTTCCTTGGGTCCCCTCCCTCTGCCTGGCGGCATGAGGGCAGGGGAGCCACTCCTTCTCTTGATGCTTCTACCTGGTACACTTGTCTCAGGGATGGTAGGGAGTGGCTCCACCAGTCTATGTCCCTCTCGCATTCCCTGATACTCCTCAGTCTTGCAACTTCTTCTTTCAGCTCTGCCACCATGCTGAGCAGATCCTCCACCTGCTCACACCAAACACAGGTCCTGTCTCAGGAGCCCTCCATGACTGGAGCAAGGCTCTGGCACTCCCTGCAGCCAGAGGCCTGGGTGGCTGCATGTTTTAGTGAGAGTTCTGTCTGTGTCGCCACATGCCTTCTGGTGATAGCTCTTGTCCGAGTAGAGACCAAGTCTTTTCTGGGAGAGCCTAGACCACGAGAGGAGCTCGCCAGCTGCATGCTCGCCCTGTCTGTGTGAACACATTCCTTATGCAGTTTTAGGTGGTCATCTTGAAAGTGATAGATTATGAGGAAGGGTCACTTCCATCTCTTTAAAGTTGACTTGCATGGGAACACTCCAAAATCATGGGAAATGAAAACCATCCTTCAGTTCTTCTCACAGTCCTCAGCAACAAGAGGAGAAAAGTAAGCAGAGGCCACAGGGGAAAATGCTTTCCTATGCTTAAGTGACCTAAGACCCAGGAGCACCACTTCAGAACGTCACTGGGATGTCAGTGTCATCAGGGGTCAGGACTGCCCCACACCACCCGTTGCTCCTCAATGTTCTTTAACTTATGTTAAACAAGAGCCGGGTGCCTTTGGCTGATTAAAAGGAGGCCTGAGACTCAACATCATTTCAAAAGGTGATTTGACTTCAAAACGTTTGGAGTGATGACGGATAAGATTCTGCAAAAGACCTAAACCAGGACTACTCGTGACAGCTTTAGTACTCTATGGCTGATACCTCTACCATCCCAAGGACTGAGAACAGCTGTGTTACAGGCTCAAGCAACCTCCTTAATCACCCACACCAGCAAAGTGTTGGCACACCCCATAGCCTGGCTTCAGCCTGTGCCCTCTCCCAGACAATACCTACACTGCACGTTCCTGAGAAGCCAAAGGGGAAACCCACTATGTTTTGGCAGGTAAGAGAGTTTAGAAGTATGGACGCAGTCAGTGTTAGACCATTCAGCCTATGGGCGACAGGATGAACCCTGGAATGCCACACTTACTAGACAGGAGGGAGCCTGTGATGTTGCTCAGTCCTACCATGGATCTAAGCATCTATCTGGCTGGTGCTTACCTGCCATGCATTTAAACCAGTCTTGTAAACCAATCTTGCAGATTCTGAGTGATACTTGCCCCTTGGGATGGGGGAGGGGGAAGAAAACATCCAAAATGAGGCAAGGACAAGACAGGGAGCATCATTCCCACACAAAGCTCCTTTAGTAATAGGGCTAATGCATTGCTCAAGACATCCTCTCTGGAGTCCCACATAACAGTGCAGCTCACATGCCTCGGGGAAGGTCAGCAAAGACAGATGCGGATGGCAGCATGCAATCAAGGAAAATTGTTTAACCCTAGAGTCATTTCAATCTGTAGCTGGCTGGCTACGTTACCGGAGCCTGACCCGATGTTCTCGGCCCTGCAAGTGTATTGCTTAATGGTAAGGAGCTCGTGAGACTCATGCCTTTTCATTATAATATCTTAACAGAAAATATAATAATGATGATGATGATAATAATAATAATAATAATAATGCATTGATTTTTCTTTTCCAGGAAAAATTCCTGAGTGGCTGGCCATTAGGTTTAAATCAATAGCACCTTGATTGCCAGTGCATTTTGATGCATAGCTGAAACAAGGTCAATTGCTGTCTAGGGAGACTGAAAAACAGTTGAGGTACCCATAGATTCTTCATCAATAAAAAGACAGGATTAAGAGCGTTGTCAGCCACAAATGAAATTTCACATCCTCATGGATAAAAGAGAGCCTCCCCTGGGTTTTTCTCTTTCCAACCACTGGCTGGCAGGAGTTAAATCAGATTTCCAAGGCCTTTGTAACCTGCTGCTACCTTGGTGTTGGTGGGAGACTTAGACTCTAATGCTGGGCTTCATTTCACCTAGTGCAGACTCCCGAGGATGTTTTCTGGGAGAAATTAATTGCAGTTATGCAAGGTGCACAGGACCAGTGGTCTTAGTCTCCCTTTGGAGTAACAATACCCCTGTAAAATACAGGGGAGACCCTCTCAGCTTAAAACAAACCTTCAGATGAATGAAGCAGGTGAGATGAGTCTCCCAGGTTCAGATACAGGAGCAACAGACAGTGGCAGATGGCCATGAGTGATGCTTAGGGGCAAAAGGCAGCAGGTGCTTATGCAGTGGCTCAGAGCCTGTATTCTGCCTGCAGGGACTCCTTGGAGGTGGATTTAGTGACCATCCTTTCATTAAGGGCTTTCACTGACCTGACCCAGACCAGGCTCACATGTCTGCAACTCACAGGCAGGTCATAAAATTAAGATTGCCCCAGTTTCCAGGTCAAACTGGAGCCCAGAAGACCCCAGATGGCAGCTTGACTGAGCAGACAACCTCTAATAGACAACCTGAGGCAGCTGGAGAACGCCTTCTCTGCAGACAGCCAACATTCAAAGCAAAAAAGAGCCACTCTCATTACCTAGGACTGCAGTGAGGTTTCAGAATGATGCTGACAGGAAAATGAAACTCATTAGAGCCCTTTAAAAGAAAGAGCTGCTCAGTGTGCTCCAAGATGCAGAGTTAATTTAACTGGTTTGATTCAGGTTTCATTTGTCTTCACACAGTTTGAATTTCTCCCCACAAATCCCTCACTGGTACTCAGGCTGACCAGAAATAATTCCACATTTTCAGACTTGAGGCTGGAACAAGAAGGGAAAACTAAGTTCAAGCTATTGACAAATAGTAGATCAAACATAAATCTAATTTTCACCTTGGGGTTTAGACATTTTTATCCAGGTCTCTGGTAGTAAAAGTGAACCCATTAATTACTATAACCTTCATTCTTTCCAACTTCTTGAATTTCTTTTTTTCCTCTCTCTTTCTTATTTTAATAAGCTGCAACCAGTGCCAAGATATTTAGTCTGCAATGCTGTGGATTATGAAGCTATCACTTGTATTAGAGCAGAGCCCAGCTAAGGTAGCTGCAATGAGAGCTACGCTCTGCTGGGTGTTCTGCGGACTCCTGCTATGATGACAGTGGCTGACAAACTAATTAAGCAAGGGGTGTGAGACAGAGAAATGCAAGCTGTGGAGAGGGCAAGGAGAGAACAGCTAAATGCTGTGCCACAGGCTCTGGCAGACAAGGAGAAGAAGCCAGCTCTGCTACTGCCCACCATCCCAAAGCACCTTTGCTCTTGCTGCTGACCTCCCTGCCTCCATTGGACTCTCCCCTTTGCACAGCTCTGGCACAGCATCAGGGTGTTTCAGCCTTCTGGAGATCCCTGCCAGGTACCAGAAGTCCTGTGTGAACAAGCAATTCAGTTAACTCCAAAATACCGGAGTACCTTTGCAAAGCCCCAGCCCTTTCCTCACAACAGATTAGAAAGATATTCATCCAGGCAGATCAGACATTACCAGCCCAAAGGCCTGGTTTATTGGCAGGAAAACTTGGGAGATGAAGGCAAGCCATGGTGAGGCTGAAGGCAGAGTCCCCATCCACTATCAAGGCTTATGGCTGTATCCACTGCCATTCCCTGCAGATCGTGCAGAGCATCAGCCAGGAGAAAGGGCTCAAAGAGCTCATGTGCCTCTGCATGGGGGTCTTGGATATAAAGGGAAATCTTGTCCCCATGAAGACAGTCCAGCATTGGAAAAAGTTGCCCAGGGAGGTTGTGCAGTCTCCGTCCTTGAGGTTTTTAAGACCCAACTGGATGAAGATCTGAGAAACCTGGTGTGACCCCAGAGTTGATCCTGCTTTGAGCATGAGATTGGACTAGAGACCTCCTGAGGTTCCTTCAACTTGAGCTACCCCATGATCCAAATATCTCTGCTCCTAACAGATTCCCACCTGTCTCCCATGCTCCCAACAAAACATTCACTGTTCCCACATCCTTCTGCCAACACCTCAGTGACTCTAAACCTAATGCCAGCATGGCAAGAAGGGACAATAATCACCCTTTGCAGGGCTGTGCCACCAGCAGGAACAAATGGAGCCTCATAACTACCAGACTGAACAAAATGCAGCTGGGTTTGATGCTGGTTCCCACACTGCCAGCACAAAGAAAGCAGAAGGGAGAAAGCTTTCTTAAAGAGCAGGCAAGCCAAGTGGTGAGAGCTGCAGCCTGATAAAAACTGCATTGTGAGAGATTTGGAGGCTGCAGGTTTCCTGGTTTAAGCTTTCAGGTAGGAGGGAGTTTTTAATGCTTAATGCAATAGGCTTCCACATGGTTTAAGGTATTTCAAACATCTAGAAATTGCAACACATCAGGACCTTTTGCTTGAGAGAAACCACAGGCAATGTATGGACCTGGAGAGCTGATTACAAAGTGAAATATTTAAGGAAAGGAAGGAAAAAACCATTTCCCACTTGTATTTTTCTTCTTTGATTTAGCTGGGCTCATTAAAATAGGTTTTGTTTTAACGGAACACTGCTATTTCAGCAGCTGAAATTCCTCTTGACCTATTAAATAAACTACAGGGAGTTTCATAAGGCAATGCAACTAACTCACACTGGGAGAATTAGGAATGCATGCATTAGTGATAGCTAAATGTTTAATTGCTAACAGTGGAAGTAAAAAGACCTCCATGCTATTTTAGTTTTACCGAGGTGCAGCAAATCCACTGTGAGACATGGGCCTGTCCTGCCCTGAAAAGGATGGACTTGGGAGTACAGTGAAATGCCCAAGGTCACATCAGACACAGTAGCAGAGATACTGGAAATAAAATCCAGGTCTCTTGATTGCCTGTCCAGAGGTATATTTAAATGTGGAAACAATTACCATATGCATATTAGATCTGCCCAAATAACTGATTGCTTGATTCAGTAGCTGAACCAAAAAACAGTGGGGACAAAGGAGAAATTACCTTGTGTTGACCTATAGCATAATATGTTATCCCTGCAATGAAACATTTCCTTTTGAGCAAATGGAAGCACTTTGTCTGAGCCAAAATGAAACGTAATTTTTCATTTTTTTTATTTTTAATTGAACAAACTGGCTTTTAGTTCAATTTACCTCTAGTTGCCTCCAATAAAAAAATGACACTTTCAGGCTCTTCTAGCAATCCTCCTTCCTGACTAATTTTGATAGCCTCTACTCTTCCTTGAGTTCAGTCCAAATTCACAACTTCATTCACCTGACAAAAAACCTGCACTTTCCAGTTAATAAATAACTGACCTGAATAACAGCACCTGTCTGTAATGGTAATAACCCTGCCCGATGTAGAAGGCACCAGTATAAAAACACCTTGCCATCTGCACAACTTACAGCAATTACTTTGCAAAGCAAAAGCAGTCAAAAATCAGGCTCCATGCCTTTTAAAATGAGAATTCATTTTGCCAGTGCAATCTTGTTCTCACCAACAAGGAGAGACTGGTGGGGAATGTGAAACTCAAGGGCAGCCTTGGCTGCAATGACCATGAAATGGTGGAGTTTGAGATCCTTAGGGCAGTGGGAAGGGCACACAGCAAGCTCTCTACCCTGGACTTCAGGGGAGCAGACTCTGGCCTCCTTGGGGATCTCCTTGGGAGAGTGGGAGGGTACTACAGGAAGTACTGTAGAGGGAAGATGGGCCCAAGAAAGCTGGTTAACATTCATTGATTACCTTCTCCAAGCTCAGGAGTGAGGCATCCCAAAAAAAGAGGAAGTCAGGCAAAAATGCCGGGAGGCCTGCATGGATGAACAAGGAACTCCCAGACAAACTCAAACACAACAAGGAAGCCTACAGAGCATGGGAAAAAAGACAGGTAGCCTGGGAGGAATACAGAGAAATTGTCCGAGCAGCCAGGAATCAGGTTAGGAAAGCTAAAGCCCTGATAGAATTAAATCTGGCCAGGAACATCAAGGGCAACAAGAAAAGCTTCCATAAGTACATCAGTGATAAAAGGAAGATTAGACAAAATGTGGGTGCTCACCAGAAGGAAACAGGAGACCTGCTTACCCAGGATATGGAGAAGGCAGCAACATTTTTGCCCCAGTCTTCACCAGCAAGTGCTCAAGCCACAGCACCCAAGTCACAGAAGGCGAAGGCAGGGACTGGGAGAAGCAATAACTGCCCACTGTTAGCGAAGATCGGGTTCAAGACCATCTAAGGAACCTGAAGGTGCACAAGTCCATGAGACCTAATGAGATGTATCCGCAGGTCCTGAGGGAACTGACAAATGAAATTGCTAAGCCACTATCCATCATATTTGAAAAGTTGTGGCAGTCCGGTAAAGTTCCCCCTGAGTGGAAAAGGGGAAATATAAATCCTATTTTTAAAAAGGAAAAAAAGGAAGACCCGTGGAACTACAGGCCAGTCAGTCTCACCTCTGTGCCTGGCAAGATCATGGAGCAGATCCTCCCGGAAATTATGCTAAGGCACATAGAAAATAAGGAGGTGATTAGCGACAGTCAACATGGCTCCACTAATGGCAAATGGTGCCTGACAAATTTGTTGGCCTTCTACAATACAGTTACAGAGTTGGTAGATAAGGGAAGAGCAACTGACACCACCTACCTGGACTTGTGCAAAGCATTTGACACTGTCCCACACAACATCCTTGTCTCTGAATTGGAGAGACATGGATTTGGTGGGTGGACCACTCCATGGATAAGGAATTGGCTGCATGGTCATACTCCAAGAGTTGCGGTCAATGGCTCGATGTCCAAGTAGACACCAGCAATGAGTGGCATTCCTCAGGGGTCGGTATTAGGACTGGTGCTGTTTAACATCTTTGTTGGTGACATGGACAGAGGCATTGAGTGCACCCTCAGCAAGTTTGCCAACAACACCAAGCTGTGTGCTGTGGTTGATACACTGGAGGGAAGGGATGTCATCCAGAGGGACTTTGACAGGCTTGAGAGGTGGGCCTGTGCAAACCTCATGAAGTTCAACAAGGCCAGGTGCAAGGTCCTGCACACGGATCAAGGCAATCACAAGCACAAATACAGGCTGGGCAGAGAATGCCTCAGGGCAGCCCTGAGGAGGAGGATTTGGGGATGTTGGTTGAGGAGAAGCTCGACATGACCCAGCAATGTGCACTAGCAGCCCAGAAAGCCAACCATATCCTAGGTTGCCTCAAAGAAGGACATGGACCTATTGGAGCGAGTCCAGAGGAGGGCCGCAAAGATGATCAGAGGGCTGGAGCACCTCTCCTACGAGGACAGGCTGAGAGAGCTGGGGTTGTACAGCCTGGAGAAGAGAAGGCTCTGAGGAGACCTTATAGCAGCCTTCCAGGCCTGAAGGGAGCCTACAAGAAAGCTGGAGAGGGACTTTTTACAAGGGCATATGGTGACAGGACAAGGGGTAATGGTTTTAAAGTGAAAGATGGTATATTTAGATTAGATATCAGGAAGAAATTCTTCCTGAGGGTGGTGAGGCACTGAAACAGGTTGCCCAGAGAAGTTGTGGATGCCCCATCCGTAGAAGAGTTCCAGGTCAGCTCGGATGGGTCTTTGAGCAACCTGGTCTAGTGGAAGGTGTCCCTGACCATGGCAGGGGGATTGTAACTAGATGATCTTTAACGTCCTTTCCAATCCAAACCACTCTATGATTCTATAAACTGGGGAAAGCTCGGTGTTGGAAAGCTATTATCAGCCACCTAACTGCATCTGGACACAAGAATGCTATGAATCAGCCTTGACCAAGTGGCTGGTGAGCTCAGTGGAAACCTATAAAACACCTGGATCCTGTCCTAACTCTGCATCTCCAACATGAGCAAAACCTTTTGAGCACATGCCCAACACATGCTTCTCTCACGCTTTCTCCTTCTCTCCTGGTTGCAAATATGTACCCTCCATTCTAAGCCTGGCTATCCAGTAGCACAGACAGACAGCAAAGGATGCTTTCAGACCGGCTTGGGTCCTTCACAGCACTGCTGTTCAGAGGGTCCCCAATACTGCAGAGCAGGACCATTTGACAACTCCAAATATATCCAACCTCATCATAACCTTCTGAACCCCCTGCCCCCATTTTGAACTGGAGAGATTGAGTCATGAGGAATGGTTGTTGCATTAAAAGACATACCTCTCCCAACAGAAGTCTAAGCTTACATTTCTTCTCCCTCCATCCATCCCAAAAAGCTGTTCTGTAAAACTCTCTGATTATGTCCAGCACAATAAAACTAACCTTCATGACATAATAGAGAGACACATAATGAAATAGCTCAGGTCACTACTTTCAGCAGTGTAGTCAGGCTGGAAGGATGTTTGCCAATTCAAAGAGCAGAAAATTGTGCTGCCTTTCACTTTTGAAGCAAGTGAATACAGGTGTTCCCTGGGGTGTATAATTGCATCCTTAATTGTTCAGAGTGCCCTCACTGAGAAAAACTTCTTCTAAAGTGAGTCCCGTGAGTCTCCTGAATGGAGTGGAGAGCACTCCTAGCCTCTGTCCAAGAGCTGCTCCAGCTTCTGGGGAAAACGACTCAGACCCACACTTTTCATGCCAAGTTTGGGGCCAGAACTATTGCTCTTGTGGATTTAACCATGACCCATGTCTCGCAGAGTGAAAATTTACACAAAGCTGAACTGCTTGCTTCGCTGCATCTTTACTTGATAGCAAGCCACATTCTCAGGTGAAAAGATGCAATACCTCAGTCTCCTTGGTCCCTATGCCACAGGGTCTGGATAGTTTCTGAAAGTCAATCTAATATTAAAGGTCTGCGATCGACTAAGTTACCACCAAAGCCCCCTGCCCAATTTTAGGATGCCTTGTGTTGCAACAGAATTAAAATTCTCCAGCTTAGAAGCAGCTTCCTGATGCTTTGCCCTGTAGAAACTCGCAGCAAGGCAGAGTCCCTGCTGCACCCAACAGAGCATCTAAATGAATCCCGAGAAGCTCACTCAGGAATATCAACAGGAGAGCATCACCTGGCCCTCTTGGTCTGCCTGCAGGCTGACTCCAGTGCCTCCCTTTGACCTAAAATCCCTGTCTAACTGTGTCTGTAACCAGGCTGGCCCACAGACAAAAACACCCAGATGTGGCCCCAGGACTGGCCCTACTAACTCACTCAAGTCTCATTTCTGATAGGCAGCAAAGCCCCCACAAAGCCTGGTTCTTGCGTACACCCTGCTTATGCAGCTCTACTCACATTTCCACATTGCATGCAGAAAGCAAAGCAGGACAAGACACTTGCCTCACACTTGTTCTGCATTTAACACACCAATGCTACGCTCTAGGCTGGGATTTGAGATATTCCTGAAGCGGGAATGATAACTAAAGAGAGGACACAACAGGAAGACAGCCCGGTGGTGCAGACTTGGTGCAAAATGAAGGTTTCCGTACCTCCTGCCCCAAGCAAAGCACCTCAAGGTTGTAAGTCACTTTGCTAGAAAAACGATTCTGTGATACTGTAAAATTGCTAGTGCCAGTTCATCAGGGTGAGGATGATTAGATTAAGCAGCCAGTGCTGGGGCAATAAAATCAGCCTTGCTTCATCAGGCTCTAGAAGAATTGCAGAGCCAAGAATACGCTGTGGGACAAAAGCTTTACAGAGCAAGTGATTTAGACATAGCGAGCCTGGTAGCTGGAGGCATATAGGGCAGCAGTGAAACACTGAAAAGCAGCATCAGTGGGCGTAAACTGACCTTTATAGACCTTTCTTAACCCCATACTCATTCCTCTCTGCAGCAATCAGAGTTGAAATTAATAACAGGGCCCATTAGACTCGGGGCATTGCCAGAGCCCAGAGAAAAATCCTATAACCTATTCCCTCTGGGAGAAGACGGGCATAGGACCTAGGAGATTTCTGTATGGGAGGCACAGGCATTTGGCTGGCAGCAAATCAACTCAACATTGCCTCCATGATCTTGTAAGCCCCATGCAGTGGGGAGAAGGGAGATGGTTTTGTTGCAGAGAGCACAAGAATAAGAGCTGGAAGGTGGGCGGGTGGCGTGGGGACATCACGCGTTGGGAGAGGAGTGGATCAGCCACTGCGTGTAGCAAGCAGCTGCTGTGGGAAGTGTCCTGAAGAAGCATGATGAGCACAGCTGTCCTGCAGGACCTGACACCAGGCTGGATGTCTTGTGGGACCTAGGATGGGCAGGTCCTCCCTCAAGGGGCTGATTATGCCATGATTGTCTTCCAAATAAATTATCCATTTACAAGCACCATTTCAGAGATCATCTTTCTCCCTGGGGATTTTTAAGGGATTTTTGTCCTCCCTGCGGATTTTTAAGGGTCTGAGCACTCAATAGAAGCACATAAACCCCATTAAACCTCTGCTCAAATTATGCCAACTTGATGTGAACAGTCAGTTCATTCTTCTCGTGCCTCAGTGAACTAGCCTCAGATTTTAAGGACAGAAATACAGCACGGATTTGGATGGATAGTTAATGAGGGAACTTTATACATTCAGGTTTTATATAGATACATATACACAGATACACGTCTACAGGGATGCCATGTGTAAAACTGGGAGTGCTAAAGGCATGCATGGACTCACACCGCTCATGTACTGCACCACTATTTTAAAATGCAGTCTTTGCTGATGCAATGAAAACAATCAGAGCTTGTCACTCTTCCACTATTATGATACCAAATTCAAAGCACAAAATCTTTTGATTCTTAGGTGCTACAGGTTGGACCAGCACTACCTGAATCCCCAGGGTCACAGAAATTTACATCTGAAGAGGAGCATTTTGCTGTGATCTCATTGTTCAAAGTAGTTTCCAACTTTTACTAGAGAAAGAGTATTCAGAAACATTTGATTTTATAGCCAGAGGATGCCAATTCAGACTTAAGCAGGTACACGCTCACACACATGTACAGACATTATTCACATTTGTCAAAGCAAAAAACACTGAACACCCAGAGTATTTCCCTCCTGTTTACACCTCTGCATTCTTTTCCATCTTTTTTCCCCAATGGCACTGTACAAACAATAACCTGTAAAAAGTCGAGGCTTTGAAGTGAAGAAAACAAAATCTGGATGCCCCAATATGTAATCTGCAATCTTAATAACCACATAGGCAGTATTAAAAACTCTCCCAGACAGAAACATTTATAACTGTCTGCAGATATGGATTTACAGTAGAGAGAAAGACAAAAAACCTTATCCAACTCTGTTGCACCTTTCTTTAATACTATCCTCAGAAGTGATAACATTTTAAATCCAGAAAGCAGCCTTCATCAAGTTAGATGTGTTGTGGTGGTGGCTATGTACACTAGTACTGCATTACATCTGCATTTGTATAACCAAGAGCCTTCCTGTGCGTGTGAGATTTATTCCAGAGCATGTGGCACCAGTGGTGTGAGATGCCTGCTTGCCCACTTAATAAAAAGAGCTTCATTTAATTTCTACAAATACATTTACCCTACATACACCCTGGCATGACCTGTAGCTACCAAACTGCCAATAAAATGTCACCTTGGCCAGTAAAATCAGAAGTGGCTTATTCTTTGGAACGAGGTAATTTGGAACTAATATGGAGAGCATCCAAATGCAGCTACTTTGAAGATGATAGCTCATTAACTATAATTAAGAGCAACTCATTTAAATACATGAATGTAGAAAAGCGCATTCTCTGCTCTGACTGCATTTTATAATACACAACAATCCCCCTGAAAGTACCAGTTAACTCATCTTCTTGGGTTTGAGAATATCAAAGCATCTTTTAATTGTTGTTAATGCCCTGTTTACGAGGGATTAATGTCTAATTATTTGTGATTTGAATATTTAATCTCCCTGGAAAGTTTAGATCTTTTTTTATTTGGCTTTTTTCTGTCATGACACACCGAGGCTGCAGCCTCCCCTCCAGTTATTTTGAAGACACAGTTCAACAGATTGCTCTCCAGCGCAACTCCTGCCACTAGGTAGCTCCATATTCTTATGGGGGGGCAAAACCCATTACCACTGCCAGTCCCACATCCTTTGCGCCTCTCCTCCTGTAGCGCACTCTGGACCAGCAAGTGCTACCAGTCCTGTTGCAGGAAGGCTTGTACTCCTGCAGTGCCAGTTCCAGAAAGGTCTCGATGCATTTGCCAGCCTCTTCCTACTGAGGAGTTCTCCTTGATCCCTTGTGGGGTACTTCAGTAATATCCAACCCAGGAGAATAGGGCAGGCATGGGGGACTTACCCAAGGTCACCCCTCTCTGCCACTGAATAGCAGGGACCACTCCTGTCTTCTCACCTTAACCATCCCTCTCACCAACTTAGCTGCCACTGCCCGCAATCTGAAGGATGTGAAGGAAAACAAATTCAATCCAGCGCCTCTTGAGCAGGGTGGTGAGGGGAGAGGGCAGCTGTGGCTGCAAGGAGCCCAGCCTCCCTGCCGCCTGCCCCCCAGCTCAGGCTCTGCCCCGGAGCCTGCCCGGGGCCGTGCACCCCCGCAGAGCTCCTCTCCCCCTTCACGGGGCAGAGGCTGCCCCGGACTAGCAGGGTGGGCGGGTGCGGCGAGGGAAAGATGCTGTGCCACAGTGAGCTGGAGGGAATTCCTTCTAGGGAAGGGGAGGGAAAAGGAGGACCCCCCGCACCGTTTTCCTTCCAGTGCTCCCAATCCAAACCTTGCCACGGCACTAGAAAAACCTGATTCCTCCCCTGACCCCCGCCAGGCGCGCCGTGCAAGACCGGGCATGCTAATTTCGGCTCTCGGCGGGGCACTGGGGAAGCACCGCTGCCTGGCGGGGTAAGGATCCCGGCTGCCCTGCCCCGGCCCGGGGGCGGCCCCAAGTCCCTGCGCTCCCCAGGGCTCCCCCCGGAGACTCTCCGCCACGGCGGCTGCGGGAGCCGCGGTGGCCCCCGCCCCCGCCCCATGCCCGGCGGCTCCGGTCCGGAGGATGCGGGGGGAGGGAGGGGGATGCGAGGGGGTCGAATTTGGTGCATGGCTCTCCAGAGGGGATGGGGAGGGGGGTCACTCACCTCCCTGCAAGGTGACCAGCAGTGCGATGCTCCCGCCGGGGGCTGCAGGAGGTGCGGCGGTGCTCCCGGGCCGGCGGCGGCTCAGCGCCCGGGCGCGGCGCCTGGCAGCATCCCGACGGCGGGGGGCGGCGGGGACCGGGCAGGGCGAGCGGCCGGCGGGGCTGCGCCGCCTGCACCGCCTGGCTGCACTGTGCGCTCAACTCGCGGGGAGGAGGAGGAGGAGGAAGAGGAGGAGGGAAAGAGGGAGGGAGGAAGGCAGGAGAACCAGCCCTACGTGGCAGCGCGGCCAACTTTCCTCCTGCAGCAGGAGCAGCCTCACATGCCCTGGTGTGTACCCCGTCCCCGGGGGTGGGGTACAGGAAAATCCTCCTCCTTCTGCTCCCCATCTCCTCCTCCTCCGCCCTGGGCCTTCCTCCTAGCCAGGGGGTCTCCGCCGCTCCCCACCCACCGGAGCTCAGAGCCCCTTCAGAGGGCACAGGTTTCTCTCGCCGCCCGCTCCCGGGCGGCCCCCACACCTTGCAGGGGCGCCCGGGACCGCTCCCCCAGCCACGCAGGCACCTGCGAGCAAGGAGCTTGGCACATCAACTCCCCAAGGCGACGGGGAAGCTCCAGCAGGTCTGAAGAACTTTATTTTATTTGTGCGTTTTATTTTTTAGCATAGTGACAAGCATGCTGGGCTGCATGCTGCAGCACTGAGGGGTTGTTCCCTGCTTTCTGAATAACCGTACATAGTACAGGTAGGCAGGGTTCATTTATTCCTCTCCCCATTCCTAGCAGGCCTGCTAGCCAAGTCATTTGCCTAAAAGCTTCTCTGTCACCGCTTCTTTTTAGATGCTTCAACATCTATGGCTTAGAAGATATGCTGTTGGAAGATAACATGCCCAGTTCAGATCACTGCTTTCCTTTGCCGCTACAGGGAGAGAGACACAGGGCCTTGCAGCCCCGGTATATTTTTGTTTGCTCCACCTCTCTCTCTGGGTTAAGGCTGTTTTCTCTCCCTGCTTGCTTATTGCTTGTTGTTATTCATACTCCCAAAATAACACATGCCAAATCTTTGCTGAAGGAGAATGTTCAAGATTTGAGGCACACATAACCTAACTTGAACCTGCCTTGGAGATTTTTAGCAGAAAATCCCTCCAGCCCCTTTCCCCCCTCTTTTAGAACATTTTAGTGCTTTTCCAAACTCTAAGTTAGTTTTCAGTATATCCTAGTGGTACTCACAAAAGAATTTTCTCTCCATCAAAATATCTGGTCCCTTGTTCATTCCTGACTTTCTCTGGACTTCAGGGAGGTTTTGTGCCTTACAGAAAACTGTTTCTTCCTTAATGTGATAGGCACTGGGAGAGAATACATATGTAATCAACAGAAAAAATAGCCCCAAATTATGATCACCCTGATTCTCCAAAGTGCTTTTCACCTTTCCTTTCTTGGCAATAGAAGCCTGCAAGCCACATTCATTATGCCTTTACCAAGTAAGACTTTTAGGAAAAAGACTGTCTTTCTGCTCTACTTGTACAGGAACAAAACCGCAGGGGGGATGGCTTGCAACCAAATTACTTCTAGCTGCTACAGTGCAAATTGTTATCGTCAGGCGTTAACGCTACTGATGGGAGATATCAGCTGGCTTGGATGGATGGTGAATTCCTGGCGAAATACAGTTTCTTAGTGACCACAAGTGCTTGTGAAACAGGAGGAAATGTTGCAAGATTTCCCAAAAAATCTGTTAGGTTTTTTATCCAAAGAAAAAAATGGCATTTATACAGAATAGAGCGAGGAAGGGATTTCTGGGTCATCAAGTCAATTTTTCTAGCTTCCAGGCAGCCACATCCTGTGAGCCTGTTTGTTTCCCTCTGACATTTCCAAAATGAAGTGTCTTCCATGCTGTTATCAAGGTGAGGTTCAGTGACGTCAGAGGTAATAATTTTCTCTAACACTGTTCCTCCACCTTTCCCATTCTCCCTGCACCAAACTGAGCACATTCTTCATTCAGTCCAGGAAGACCATAGGCCTTTGTGTTCATGAGGAAACCAGGCCTCATTTGGTTTAGCAGAGTTTTGCAGCAGAATCAAGAACATCTAAGCAGTGGAGTAATCACAATCCAACCACCACAGTGGTTGTAACTGTGGCTACAGACCAGGACATACTTCGCCCTTTTTTCCTGTCAACCTCTTCTCTTGCCAAAAACCACCCAGGAAGGAGCTTACCAGTGCTCTAACTAGTGTTAATCATGACATTTCCCTGTTTGCACTAAGTTTGCCATAAATTGGCCTATTGCTGACACTGGGAAGAAAATGACTATGCCTAATCTGATTTTGATATTTGCATCTCTCATTGCCCTCTGGTACCCTGCTGATTTTTGGAGAAAGGTTTTCAAAGACCGATAGAAAGGGCCTTGTGGTGAGGTGAATTGCAGCAGACTAGTTTGTGATTTGGGGGGTTCTCTTCAGGTCTAGCAGCATCACTGAGAGTCCTCTTCATCACCAGGTAAACATGCACAATGCATCATTAACGCATTGTGCCAACACGTTTCACAACTTCTTGGTAAGAAGAAATTGGGAAGATTCATGCTATGTGTCTAGCAATGGTAACTAGCCCTTTCTTTCTGTTTCTAAAGGCACTTTTCACCCCTCCAGGGCTGATGCAGATGCACCTCAGTAGGAAAACTTCTGCGAAGACAGAAGTGCAAAGTTCTGCAGTGACAGACAGCAGCATGAAGAGATGTTTGAAAGGGATAAGGCAGGGGAGGAAGAAAAGTCCACCTCCCTTGGGTCTGATGACTTTTGGAGGCTCGCTGCAGCTGCTTGCTCTTCTAAGTTTATTCCAGCAACCTGCTAGGACAAACTACATAGCAGACAGGGACCCCTTCTTGCTTTGAGAACTGGGATATGAGTAATTATTCCCCAGGGCCTCTGAGCAGGGCTCAGCTGTGGTCTGAGCTCCTGAGAAGCTGCTATTCAAAGGCCTGATGAATAATACGAACAAGAATAATTCTTACAAAGAGGAAGAGTGGAAAGCAAGGCTGCCTAGAGCAGAAGAAGAGATGGGAGGGAGGCAGGGCAGCCCAGGTTGGCTTGGGAGCCCCCATGGGTCCTGCAGTCTCTTGCTGTCTGTGACGAGCTAGGGATTTGGGAGCTGTCAAGCCAGGATGTAAAAAGGAAATGCCACCTGGAAGCAGAAATTACCAGAGATGTACAAACACCTTTTCCTGCAACATGGGGTTTTGCAGAAGGAAGGATGAGACTTTGCAGGCTAATATCAATATACCTCAAGGGAAATAATTTCACCACTCCTTGCTCTAATCAGGACTGTTACAAGGACTTACACTGACCAAGCATTTGACCACTGGTTTCAGTGGAAGCACCCAAAGTAATAGCACCTGGTTGGAGAGTCACACAGTCCTGACTGACTGCCTGCTTTTTGCTCCTCTGGATGCTCTGTGCCACCATTAGCAGCCATGCTGCAAGAGCCCTTGGAGACAGAGCTGCCTGGAAAGCCTCCTGGCCAAAACTACCTGGGAGGCACCAGTGTGGGAGCAGGAAAGAGTCCCTGTCTGGAAACCACATGTCAAATGCTGTGGGAAGTGAGGGCAAGCTTTGTGGTAACCAAGAGGATTTGGGGAGCATCGTTAGCTGGTACATCTGTTGATGTGCTAAAACGCTCACAGGAGCTGGTGGGAGAAATGTTAGGCTGTGGTCCTCAGCTGTCCAAACAAAGCCCGAGGGTCTCCAGTGAGGTGTATGCTCTTGCTGGCCCAGGACACCCTGAAAAGGAAAGGCAATGACCTGCAAATGTGTCCTTGGGTTCTAAGAAGAGCAGCAGCACCACCTATCACCAGAGAAGGAAGAAGGAAAAAGTGCTGCTCCTTCTCACTGTTCCCAGTACAAGACTGAAGCCCAGACCTTCTAGATGACCAAAGAGTAACTTCCTTCTTCCAGCAGAAGAACTTGGCTTAAATCTTTCCCTGCAAGCTTTCTGCTAAAGGCTCCTGCTGGCTCTGTGGGTGGCTCCTTATTTGTCCATGATTTAGCATCCTTCACTGCAGAGGAACCAAAATGTCACTTAATGCCTCTAAAGCAACAGCTGGGCAGCTGGGTGGTAGACTGTCCCCCGAGGTCATCTCAAGCTCAACAGGAGCAGACCCCAGTTAACATGTCGGTTTGAGTGAGGTAGCCCAGTCAACGTGCTCAGCCTTAACAACTTGGGGGTGTGGTTGTGGAATGATTTTGCTTTGGTGCAGAGCTATCAGAGGAAGACGGAGGGGATGGAAAGAAAGTTTTGGAGAGAGAGGCTGAGAGCTGACATTTACAGTGCTAATGAGCCACGAAAAAAAAAAACACAACACCCCACCACCCCACCCCCCCCCAAAAAAAAAACAACAAACCCAAAACAACTCAAAAATCCCACACCATATCTACAGGACTGCAATAATTATTTATCATTTTGGGGACACAACTGGGCTCTAGGACCCTGTGCTCCAAAGTGTGCAGGGCTTTTGGCTTGCAGGTCAGCACATAAGGGTTCTGTCTGTCGAAAATCCTGCACTGTAGGTACTGGTGTGGTCTGAACCACATTTTGCTTGATTATAATTCAGAGTGATGGTACAGAGCAATCGGGAAGAAGCCCAAAATCTGTAATATCTTCCTGCCAAAGGCAAGAAGAATCTTCCATTTAATTGGATCAGACCCCAAAGGCGTAGCCAGGAGTGCTTTTAACTTTCTGAGACAGAAAAAAGGCTTAGCTGAGATGGCTGATTGGGTGCTGAAGTTTGTGTTGATTTGTTTGCTGGTAGTTCTGAAACCAGAATAAAAATGAAGGCTTGGATTAACCCAAGCTGAGCTTTTTTTTTTCTAATTCTGTATTTATGGCAAATGGAAAAGTAAAAGATATAATTCTTTTGGCAGAGTGAACCATGTAGCTTAACTCAAAATCAAATGTTTCCTTGCTTTGAACTCTTCTTTACTTATATAAACTGGATATGCATGCTTACTTGCAACAGAGGAAGAATCTAAATGCAGTCACTGCCACTATTTGCCTATCCTGCACCAAGAAAGCGTGGGTGCTAGATATCATCTGCTAGAAGGATGAAGTAAACAGGGTATAGGACTTTACATCTGGTACTAAATTAATTTGGAAAGACCAGTTAGCAAAAGTAAGACAGGACCATCTTTTTACATACACAAGTCAGCCCAGTCTGTGGAAGGGGTTGTCTATATCTCCTTTGCTCTAGATGAGTTACATGAATTCAGCTAAAGTGGCCCCGTTTCTTATATGTCCAGGAGCTGAGAGACTCAGAATCCTGGGGAAAAAAGTCACATTTCTTTTATTTTGCCATCTGTTCCTCGTCTCACTGCATACAGTTCTCATGTTTGAACTTTTTGGGATTCTTCCAGGAAGCTTTACAGCAAGTGCTGGCACCAATGTTTCCCTATTCATAAGGCAGCTCCTTGACCAGTATGGATGGCTCCAAAGGAGAGGGTACTGTATAATTCTGTGCTACCTTGCATTGCTGGCCTTCTGAGGTAGCCAGGAAAGGCATAGGCTTGTGCTAATTGAGATTTGGCCATCTGTCAGACAGGAAACATGCCAAGGCCACCTTGTGATTTTTTTTTTAATAAGGGAAGGAACCAGTTATTGGTGACAATATTTAGGTGCTGCAGACCTTGAACAGAGTCAGAGAGATATCTGAGATGATAAAGGTTTCCTTTGGATCTGATTAGGGATCTCCTGAGTTGTTCAGCATCTCACGTTAAATGCCTTTTCATCCACTGTAAAACTGCAGCATAACCACTTTGTTTAAGTCAGACACTTCTTTGGAGCTGAGTGCCATGAAATTCGACCTATTATTTGTCTTACGGTATCGCTCAGGCTCCCAGTATGTAGGGAAATGTATATAAACATCGTAAAAGGCAGTCCTTTCCCCAAAGATCTGATACTTTAAGTAGCAAAGTATGGGGTAGAGGGAGGCATCTAGTCCCACTGGAGGTCTTGGACCTAGATTTATATGGGCACGTTGGTGCCTAACTAGGCAGACATTAAGTGAAATTAAATTAATTGCAGATTGACACATTGGGTAGGTTCAGCCCCTTAAAGAGCCTGTGAAGAAGCCCTGTGTCATTGAGGCAGTGTCAATGGACTTGGCATGAGATGTCTGGGAGAGCTGTACCTCTCTGGAGCAGTGGCTGGAGGATGCCCCAGTATTTAGGGAACTGAGCTGAGCCATGTGGGTCTTATTTCCACCTTGGCAGCTGTGGCTTAAGGAGCATGCCAGGTCCTTTTCTGGCTGCCTGCAACCTACCTAGTGTGGGTGAAACCTCATAGCTTAGAAGACTCAACAGCAGCTGTGCATGAAGGACATGATGGTTTCCAAATTCTCCATCATCCTGCAGATTTAAACTAGTCAGTGTCTGTCCTGTAACATTAGGAAAGTACTTTGGGGATGGCAAGAAACAAATGAAAAATCCTTTTCCTTTCTGCACTAACAGGCCCTGAAAATAAAGAGAAGTTCAGATTCCCACCTCCAGTCTCCTGCTGCAGCTCCTGTGGCAAGGACGCAGTCCCACAGCTCCTCAGGATGTCTGCCAAGGGCTTGCAGAGGACAAGACCTGTAAGGTATGCAGGCAGATGACAGGACCTGGCCTCAGCTTTGGCTACCTGGGCAGATCATGGGAAACTGCTGGACATGATGAGAGAAGATGTGGAACATGAGAAATAATGGAGTGAGAAGCTGATGAAAGTCATGGATAGCTCCATGAGAAACAATCAGGTTTCACAGGTGGGGAGGAGATCGATGCTGGGATGAAAACTTGTGGAAGGGCAGACTTGAGGAGACAGGCCAAAATGATAGGACATTATGGTTAGTAAGTAATGCAGTTGAGGAGAGATGGCTTGAATACTCCTTAATGAATGGTCCCACAAACATTTCACTAGATTCACTAACAGAATTAATCTGTCTACCTGATAAATAGGTAGTTGCCAGGAACGCTCATTGAATTAACTGATGCCACCTGAAAATGCAGAGGGGAACATAAATTTATCTGTCTTAAAAATTTGCATGCGCTTACCTGCCTTTTGTATGTGATGAGGAGTTCTTCTCCCCTGAGTAGCTGTTAGAGAGAGAACAGGTTTTCCACAAAGAAAATGTCCTAACAAGCAGCCTAACGGTGCTCTGGTGATTTCCTATTGCCCTATGCAGTGCAGGAAGCCTAGGAAGGACTCGTCTGCATGCTATGTTGAGAGTGCTGTAGCTCACTATATGGCTCATATGGCACCCTGCTCTGTCTATGGAGATGCTTTTGAGGTGGGCATACTCCGCTTGTCTTAACTTAGCCAGAGCTTTCAGGCTCAAGGCACCTGGGGTGGGTAGGGATGTGTACAGGGAAGCTCTTCAGGAGGCCTGGACCCTCAAGGACCCCTATCATTCCAGGGGGAAAAAAAAGGCATGATCTTGAAAGAAAAGGCAACTTTTTGTCTCTTGTCCTTCCTGTCCATGGTAAGAGGTCTGGATCCCAAACTGCTTGTGCTTTTCACTTTGTTCATCAGTGTCCCCCAAATCAGATCTCTTTTCCCCCCTCAGCAGTGAGGGCATCACCTATAGCTTATGGTTCTCTGCTGGTCTCGTGGTATATTCTTATAGGCAAGAAGAGTTTTGAGATCCCTTCTCACAAAAGAGATCTATAGTGGAAAAAGAAGACATTTTTCCATGTAAAGACAATATTAAAGGTAGTCAGGGACAGATCAGGCTTTGGTGTTCAAGGAAAATGTCCCATCTGAAATCAATGAAGGGTTTTGCTTCCAAAATAATTGCATGCTTCTGTCCTTAGCATCTGGGCATGGAATCAAAAGTGATGAGCCAACAAAGCAGCACTGAGCTGCTCCTGTGAACAGTCACCATCAGTAATGAGAAATACTAGAAGTACTCTTTGAAATTCAAATCACAAGGAGCATCATTTAAAAGGGAACTCAGGAGAAGCAGAAATACCATGCACCAAACATTAATTGTCATGCATGTGACAAAATCCTCTGTATTGCTGTTACTTAGCAGCACTAAATTTATTCCTATATTATTAATGCCATACCTGGGATGAAGTAATTAAACTGGCAGCCCATTTCTTCTGAACTAGATGCCAGGCCTTCAGCTGGTATAAATCAGAGCAGCTCCACTGCAGAGACTTGGATTTACAACAGGTTGGGGAGCTGAGCCATTGTTTCTAAAAAGGGAGAGCTAAAAACGAAGTAAAAACCATCATTGCTGTATGTTGTTCCTTCTGCCCCAGAGTAAGGGTAAGCGGGGCTGAAGTCCCTGCTGACATGGAACTGCTCCCAAGGCACACTGGAAGCAATCTGGAAACTCCTCCCAGCAGATTTAACGAATTAAATTTGGAAGGTTAAATGTTTAATAACATGCTAGTGATTTCTTCCAAATGGGCACACTTATTTGCTGCTATACCCTATTCCTTTTATAACCAAACTCATCAGAAATACTCACAGATCTGTTTTGACAGAAATGCTACATTATGTGTGCTGATGTAGAGTTAATCACCCTGTCCTCCCCTTTCAAGCCCTCTAGCCACAGCTGCCCTTTGCCCACCTTCCAGCCTGGCTCCTGACATGCTCATACTTCTGAAACAGTAAGATGACTCCACCTCTATCTACAGCACCTTTTACATCATGACCCCAAGTGGCAGGTCTGGCCCATGGACAAGAGAAACGGTCAAGTAGATGACTGCAGTGATAGCATGGCCCTTTCAAATTGTGAGTGTCCTGATGCCAGACACATCACTATTCAGCAGGTGGCACCTTGCAGAGCACGAGAGATTTGGGAAAGCCAGAATCTCACCTGGGCAATCTGAGGCCTATTTGAAAAATCCACTGAAGCCGAAGGAAGGAGCTTATTGGGAAAAGGACCACATTTCTAGTATGTAGACTGTGCCTGCCCTTCTTCTATATGAAGGGAATAAAATATGCCTTTATGTGGGCACATGGAAGAAAAGGGGAGGTATGCTGATTAAGCTCCCCAGGCAAGAGGGGAGCAGAAGAAGGTGGGTTTTGGCATATTATTAGGCTGATATCTAACTACCATAGCTCACATCAAATGAAGATAAGAAGTGCCAAGTTTACAAACAAATAGAGAGAAGGGGTTCTCTGTACGACAGGTTGCAGATCTGTGGAGCATCTTGCTGAAAGACGCTGTGGATGAGACAGCTTATATGGGTGCAGGAGGAGATGGGATAAATTTATGGAAAAGGTTAAGTGAAGGATATTGAATAGATGAAGATTGTGTCTGGTTTGGAAAAGCCTGGAACTGCAAAGTGCTGGGGGCTATGATAGGGTTTAGAAGCAGCATCAGCATGTTTGCCATGTTCTTGCAGCTATCCCTAGGCACCTGCTTTTGGCCACATTTGGAGAAAAAGCGACCTTTGGTCTGATCCAAGATGGCTGTTCTTAAGTTTCTGTGGCATCCCAAATAGCCAGAGGTAGTAGACATGCATCATCTTATTGTATGTGTGCAAAAAAATGTATGTGCATGTGTTCAGCCTCAGTCAGCAACTAAACACCACGCAGCCGCTCGCTCACTCCCCCCACCCCTGTGGGATGGGGGAGAGAATCGGAAGAGCAAAAGAACTTGTGGGTTGAGATAAGCACAGTTTAATAATTACAATAAAAATAATTATTATAACAATAATGGTTATGATAATAATGACAATAATGATAATATAATAAAATGGAAAAGGAAAAAAAACCAGAAACATGAATGATACAACCGCTCACCACGTGCCGACCGATGCTGCCTGTCCCCGAGCTGCGATTGCTTCCCTCCTCCCCTGACCAGCTCCTCCCAGTTAACATACTGGGCATGACGTTACATGATATGGAATATCCCTTTGGTCAGTTTGAATCCGCTCTCTTAGCTGTGCCCCCTCCCCTCCCGGCTTCTTGTGCACCCAGCAGAGCATGGGAAGCTAGAAAAGTCTTTGCCTAGAATAAGCACTACCCAGCAACAACCAAAACATCTGTGTGTTATCTCAACATTGTTTTCATGCACAGCATGAAAGTCCAACGCACAGCACTATGCCAGCTGCAGTGAAGAAAATTAACTCTATCCAGCTTAAAACCATGACAGCATGTTTAACAGCCACCCCTTCCAGAGGACTTTTCTGGGCTTTTTTGCATTTCTAAGGCAGAATTTTCTGAGAGTTATATGCCCTTCTTTAGTCAAGGCTGAGTTTTACAGATACCATCTGGCCCTTAATTAAAAATGGTAACATTTTCCATTAAAATTGCTTTTCAGCAGAAATTGAGGGTTTTGGTTTTTTGTGGTTTCACTTTTGGTTTTTGTTTGTTTCTTTCTTTTCATCAGATGTTTGTTTCCTTGAGAACTTTTGCTTTTAAAAGGAAAATTGAACCTCTCTCCACAATGTTTAGGTGTTCCAACTTTATAAATCTTCATTAATGGAAAACTGCACTGTTCAAGGTCTGGGGCATATTTTTGGAATAAATATCACAACTTCGGATTAAGAACCCTTCCATATTTCAGGGATCTTCTGTTCTGAATATTTTGTACAATGAGATACTGATGCAGAACAAAAAAATCTTTATTCAATTTAAAGATGTGTTCCAGGTAGGTTTTTTTCTTGTTTAAAAACAAACAAACAAACAAACCAAAAAGCTGCCTTGGATGTTCGTACAAGGTTTCCTGTTGATCTGAGTGGCACTAGTGCCCAAATCTCTCAGTCAGCTTTGAAATTCATTCCCAGGTATTTTTGCCTAAATAAAACAACAGAAGTCTCTAAATCTTATTGCTCCTTAATGTACTAGGACAAATTTGCCCTGGATTTGCCTTACATTCATCCACTTCAAAATAGCAGCTTCTTCCTACATTCATGGGGCTAACCAACTAAAAGTACTTTGTATGGATAACACAACACTTTTGAACTCCAAAAGTCTGGATTTCTGGTGCTACATCACTGACAATCTTTTTCTTTCTTCTTCAACGACAAAATACCAATACATTATACCATTTTTATGGGTGTCATGTAAATTTTTCTTTGCTTGATTAGTGCAGATACTTTCTTACAAATAACTTGTCTTCATTAAATGCCTCTTGCCTGCAAACAGTTAGTCTGCCAGCTTTATCCACCTCTTGTAATCTACCTGTTCTACAAATTACTGGAATGACTAGGACAGTAACAGTCCTTTTTCTTACATTTTTGTGTAACACTTACAGAAGGGAGGCAGAGAGAGTTTAAGCTTGGGATTTATAGCAGTCATTGCTTCATAAATAATAAATCATAATAATATACAAACAATGACTTTTTCTTTTTTTTTTTTTAAGTCCAAAAATTTCTTTTACTCCAGGGAAATGCAGAACAGCATCCCGTAGGGAAATTTTCTACAGATCAGCAAGAGAAAATCTTACAGCAGACTATGCTGAGCATACAAAATACAGCACAGTCTGCTCAAGACAGTTGACAAAGCAGAGTTACTGAATCCAAATTGGTATGTAAAACTGCAGCTCTAACCTGGTCATTTGAAGCTGGGCAGCTGTCACTTCCAGCTGTTGTAATTTCTAACTACAACACACCTACAGGTAAGTCAAGGAAGAAGACAGTTGTACTTAAGGTAAAACAGCTTGAGCCGGGGGTCAATTGGCATGGCTGATGAGATTAGGCTGATTTTCATCAGGCAATACCCTAAGGATCCTATGACCCATGACCCTGTCCTAATACTACTTTTTGAAAAACATAAAACGTAAGAACAACTGGCTTTATGTTTACACAGAAAACAGAGGTATGACTATACTCTCATTGTTCCATACACCAAAAGACCTGGATGCAGACTGCAGAGACTGTGATTTGAGGTGGTTTAGTAAGGGTTTATGTTCTTCTCTTCTTCTCTGTCTGAACACCTCCTCTCCCATCATTATCATGACTTCATGTGTTTCTGGTGGCACCTGAGGAATTTCAGTGGGGTAATTCTCTGGGATGCACTGAAAATCAAACTGGCTTATTTTTAGGCTCAGTTTAAAAAGTGGGATGAAAAGGTACTCAAACATCTTGCAAAAGTCCCGAGGAAATCCTTATCTTTCATCCCTCTGATCATCTGAAGCTTCAAGGAAAATGCTCACTGAAAAGGCAAAATTAAAAAATGCTGAGGCGTTCACGCCTTGATGGAGTGTATGCCTTTGGTGTGTGTGAGAGGGCCTTTCTCCTCCCACTACTGCTTTGCTGCTAGAGAATGTCACACCTTGGCTTCTTCAAACACAGATTTTCCAAGTGTCTCGTGTACCAGCCGGAGTATTGAAAAATCACTTGCTAGCACTCCTTCCTGGTAAGGACACAATCTTTCTCTCATTGAGGGAAGTGGCAGAGCAGGATCATTAATTTCTTTAATTCCCTTGGACCTGGAGGTCTGCAGTTTGCTCCACAATGACCCTAAAGTATAGTTTTGTTCCAAATGTAATCATTGGGGACAACAAATTTTTGGCTGCTTGATATAACCAAGATAGAGAAAGGTAACCACAAGGCCTCTGCCACCGGTTAGAACATCTCTTTGGGCTGCTGATGCTAGTGAGCTTCAGAGATTTGAAAGCAGGGCTGGATGCACATAAGCGTGCATCATACAGAAACGTGAGCTGCTCTCTGATCAACACTTCAACCTGCTCAAGCCTTGCTTTCTGGTTTGTAATCTGGGTTAAGGACAGTCGTTGCTGCTTTATAACCCACAAATACTATTAGTAACATTGGTAGTGTGTCTCCAGTCTAATCCAGTTGCTTCTCTGGCATTTCAGTGTCTTGGATCCACATAATCACACTAGGAGGATAACATCTGATAGATCTTCGTGTGTGATGCCCATCTGCAATTTATGCTTTATATACCTTTCACTGGGAGTCTGGCCATAGCAATCATTCAGAGCCTGTCTAGCAGATATTTGCCCAGGAAATATTGCTTGAGGCTAATATGTTTTCCCAGATGGAACCTCAGCAAGTTCTACATGGATTTTTCTTGTACACCAACAGAGTCAACTGGATCTGAGTTCAAGAAAGAGACCAAGTGAGACACAGCTGTGGTCACAAAGCATTTGTATGTGTATTCTAGATGCTGTGCCAACTTGCCAGAGAAATCTACATCATTTGCATCTTTTATGAGATCATGCTGGCACTGACGATTTTTGGGCTAATTGATACCTGTTCTAAAACCTATGCCATGGCTGTAAAGAGTATTCCCAAGTCAAAGATGCACCCTGCCTGTGTTCCTGTTGTGGTGATGAACCCAAAGGGAAATCCTCTTCCCATCTTGCTGTTTTATCCATGTGAAGGTCATGCATCACATGCAGCAGGTTATTTAAGCTGGTGCTGCCTTGTGCACTGCCTCTTTGCCTGTGGAACAGAAAGCAAGTTTCCTATCTGTGAATGCAGAATGTAAAGGGCAGCTGAGTCGCTGGTGTCTCTCTGCCAATAGCTGTAGGACATAGAGCACACATGGCTGATCAACCAGCAGGGAAACTGGATTGTTCTGGGTGGCGTTAACGAATCAGCAGCAGCAGCTGAATTTTGGCCAGGAGAAACTGGGCATTGCTTTCCCGGGAGCAGACATGGCTGCAATTGGAGGACAGCTGCTGCAGTCTGAGAGCAGGCCTGTGCCTTTGGCAGTGATTTCATAGCACACCCCTTCCACTCTGCTGGGGTTTTGCCAGATCCTTTGCCTCTCCAAAGCAGCTCACAAAGTGTGACTGTGGCTGATTCAACAGTGTAGGCTTGTAGCTCTGCTGACACAGAGTTGCATTCTGTTGTTCAACAAAACTGAAGTTTCTGTAACATAACCTTCCTCACCAGTGGACACACCTCTGTCACTTCTGCAATGAAGGGAATTTTTTATGTGCAAGTTGTACTCAGTCCATCTTCAGGTGGCACTTCAACACGAGAGTGGAGATAACCATCTGGCCTGTGGACTGATATGCAGCCACTGCCCACAAATGACAGAGGTAGCTATTGTCTACAAGTCAGCTTAAAGACATGATGAACATGGATGCTATGAAGCAGCCATTTGTAGAAAAATTCTGTGCTTTGCTTAGCCTTTGCTTTATAGACTTTGTGGAAACCTGATTTCAGCCCTATCTTTGTCATTGTGGGGTTTTGTTCTAACGCACTGGTCAACTGTTACTATTTCATGGGCTTTTGGAGCCTCACGAGTTCATCTGCAGAAGTTAACATTAGAACACAGCACTGCATTCTTGAACCTCATAGCGTGAAGTACAAGGGCCAATACATACTCCCTGAATAGGATAGTTCTTACATCTTCTGAGCCCCCAGTGTGAGTGGGAATTCACATCAATATTTGCTTCAAGAAAAGCTGTTTAAAATGCCAGGGCCGTGAAAGATACAAGTTCTGTTGAAGTCCCACTGGTGATCACTGTCCCACACAATCCTTCTCCATCAGGCTGTAATTCAACAGCTGTCTCCACCGGGGCAAGTCTATCTTTCTGAGCCAGGAACATGTGGTAAGAAACCTGTGCAGGAAACGCAGAAGGAGAGCAGATGCTCTGTGCAGTTGATGCTCCTTCTTCAAGCTGTTGCCCAATGCTTTTACACCAGGGGAAACATAGACCAGAAATTCCACCTCCTAGGTAGCAGCTCAGAGCAGGTATGTCCGGGATGAGCCATAGCCTCTGTTAGGTTACAAAAGCTGTACTTGCTTCCACCAGCATTGTGAGGAAAATGTGCATTAGGCACTGAGTGCAACAGTGAATATGGGTGTAAGTAAGAGTCAATATCCAATCCCACTGACCCTGCCTGTTTGCCAGGTGCTTCGCCTTTTCCATGATCCCTCTGTGATTCTGCCCAGTCCTCAGCTGTGAAGCCAAAAGGAAGCAATGGTAAAAATGAGCTGCCTCCTCAGTCTGCAGCTTGCCACTGGTGTTACTGGAATTTGCAATAATGGGGACCCCTGCGTGGGAGGTAAACGTGAATCACACCAGCTAAAGGGCAGAAGTTAATGCAGACTTCACTGAGAGAGGTAAGATAATTTACAGCTCTGTATTTCAATCTTTCCCACCCTTGGCTGAAGTCAGATTTTCAGAGAGTCATAGAATCATGGAATAGTTTGGGTTGGAAGGGACCTTTAAAAGTCCAACCCCCCTGCAGTGAGCAGGGACATCTTCAACTAGATCAGATTGCTGAGAGCCCCATCCAACTTGACCTTGAATGTTTCCAGGGATGGGGCATCTACCACCTCTCTGGGAAGCCTGTGCCAGTGTTTCAGTGTTTTGCCACCCTCATCTTAACAAATTTCTTCCTTATATCTAGTGTGAATCTACCCTCTTTTAGGGTAGATTTCTTCAGAGCTTTGTATTTCCTCATGAAGGAAGACTAAAAATCGCCTCAGTGCTTACACAGACCTGATGTGTGCAGGTGGGCTTTGCATGAGTCCCAGGTCCAGCTAAGATGCTGCTGCATCCTGCCAATGGACAGCAGGAGGGAAGGTATTACTCCAGAAATTAATCTGGCCCCTCAGCAGACTGTAGGATGCTGGCACCAATCTGCTCCAGTCTGAGAGATGATTTCCACTGAGACACTGAGAGCTGGACCTCCCAGGAGACCCTATATTCGGGCCCAGCAAGTATACAGGGACACAGAAAAGCAGCAGTTACAGCATTGTAGCCATGGTCACAGCAGTTTGGCATGGATATGGACTTGTCCTCACTGCTGGATGAAGTCAAGCTGAATGCTGAGGTTAAGAGTCCATTTGGTCCCTGGAGTCAGGACAGTCCTGGCTGAGGATAGGAGGCTGCATGAAAGAGGTGGCTTGCTCTTCCTTGCCCTTCCCACAGGTCCCCAGTCTGTCCCAGTATGGCTGCTGAGCAGGGGCAAGCAGAAACATGCAGCCAAGCGCTAAATGTTGTATGCTATTGTCTGATTGATTTTAAACTGTGCTGACTTGGCAACACGCCTCTCAGGACTTGTTACATAAGATTAGTAACGTTTTTTCCTAATGCAGTACTGTGGCTTGTAAACCCATTGTGCACTGGTAACAGCTTAAGAGCCGGTACTTAAAACTGGAGCTGCAGCAGCATTTGCCCCCCACACCGCCAGTGTGCCTCTCCATCCCATTGGCCCGTGATGGGACGGCAGTGTGGCACACACTGTCTGCAGCAGTAAATCACCACAGCATGCAGTGGCCAAATCTCAACTGTTCAGCTGCAGTCCTTCCCCTCCAAGACTGACTTAAGCTAGAATGTGGAAGGGACTTCTGTATTACATGTCTTTATGTTAGTAGCCTCTTAATGTCTTCTCAGGTATTTCATAGAATCATAGAATGGCCTGAGTTGGAAGGGACCCACACGAATCATCGAGTCCAACTCCTTTCCCTGCACAGGACAACCCCAAATTCACACCATGTGCCTGAGGGTGTTGTCCAAGTGCCTCTTCAATATTGTCAGGCTTGGTGCCATGACTGCTGCGCTGGGGAGCCTGTTCCCGTGCTCCATCATCCTCTGGGTGAAGAACCTTTTCCTAATACACAACCTAAACCTCCCCTGGCACATCTTCCTTCCATTCCCTTGGGTCCTATCATTGGTTGCCAGGGAAAAGAGATCAGCACTTGCCCCTCCTCCTCCCCTTGTGAGGAAGCTGTATACCATGATGAGGTCTGCCCTCAGTTTCTTCTTCTCCAGGCTGAACAAACCAAATGACTTTAGCTGCTCCTCATACAGCTTTCCCTCTAAACCCACTTCAGGGAGCAGGTGCGCACTTCCTTTTCAAGTGGCAGATGCTCTAGTCTACCAGGCCTGTTACTGGGTGGGAAAAAGCATTGCAGGACTCCTCTTGGGATAAAAGAGACCTGCTCTTTCAGGAGTCTTTCAAATCACCTTCACATGTGCTGAGGAGTGTTTTAAACCTGCGTGTACTTAAAATGATGTTCAGATGGGAAAAAAGTCCAGGTGGAGAAGAAAAAAGCAAACATCCCTTGTCAATACCACACAACTGGCAGTAAATTTTTCTTAGTTATGTACAATGGTTACACATATTGTTTTAATTAAAAAAGGAAGGAGAGAAATAAACCTGAGTAACCATGATGAGATTGGTTGTTGTTCTTGCCAGGTTTTCAGAAGTAACTTCTGAGGATGCCCAGAATGGACAAAGGATGGCATAGCAAACACGACTGAATGGCAAACAGCAGCTTTGTTATGTGAGATGGGAAGAGCTCATTTCTTCCAGAAAATAATGTGCTTTTTGTTGTACTTCTTCACAGTCCATTCAAAATGTGAAGAACCAACCATTACATCCAACAGCATGTGCCAGCTTCTCAGCTGTGATGGATGGCATACTGCATCAGTCAGGCCTCAGGAAACAGATGTTTGCTTTTCTCAGCCTCCTGCCAGAAGTGCCCTGGCCAGACAGAAGTTTTGGCAGACTTCAGCCCTTTGCACAGCTGCAAGGAGGGAACAACCCCAGCTTCCCCAACCCCTGCAGCCTACAGCACTGCACAATTCTTTTAGGTTTCTATCTCCGGGAAGGCACGTTTGTGGTAGGTAGAAACCTGGAGCCACTGAAGGCAGAGGAAGTTTTGCTGCTGACCTGCCCTTCTACCTTTTGCCATTATTAGTCTGCCTGTACACTGAGGGTTGCATCAAAGAACAAATGTTTCCTGCTGGTGATGTGAGATTACCTTTAATTTGTGCCATGTATCAGGGCTGGAGTCTGAAGTTCCCTGGCACACTTTCTATCTGTAATTGGCTGTTGTCTCTCAGGGGAGCCTAGCTGGGAAGTTGCAATATGATGACACTATCTACAGGGAGAAAAGGAAGGGCCAACTCATTTTCTCTTGGTGAGAGAAGTTTGGCTGTTTGGGAGATGCTGTGGAACATAAGAGGGCTTCTTAAACTTTTCTCATTAGCTTATTTCAGTAATTGAGACTGGTGCTGGCTGCATGCTTAAGCAGACCATCAATCTCAGCTCTGTATGCTACTAGATCTCTTACAAAAGGGGAGAGGATGGGCTAGGCTGGAATAGTAAATCTGCCTAGAAACAAAAATGGGAGCTTCCGCTTCCTGCATATACTAAGATGGGGCCTGTGAGTGCAGTACCGAGACTTGATGACTGGACGTGATCTGGTATGTTGATGTGAACTCCCCAGCCCTCTTGTGAATAGCACAGCTAGCCAACCAGTGCTTCTGGGCCTCTTTCAGCCTTGTTCTATCAGCATTTGAGGTAGATGATGAGTCTGTTCTACCTTACTGTCTCCAGGAGAACAAGAGAAACTCCCTCCTGTACCATCCCATTACCACTTGGGTTGTTATCAGGAAGCCTGATGGAGCAGTGGAAGAGTCACAAGAGCAGAAAAGAAATTGCTTAAAAATCATACCTTAACCCACATGGATCCCTTCAGGGTCTAAAAAGGAGTGAGATCAAGGTTGGAACTGTTATTTCTTCTTTCTTTCACCCCCAATCTGAGTTCTTTAAGCACTGAAGAGTTTTTTTCTCCAGTGCCCCATCAAATTAAGGGCTAGCTTCATGGGACTGCAGTTTTAAATCTGGTTAAGAAGCAACACTCTAAATAAGGAGCATTGGGAGGCAGTCTTACCCATGTCAGGCAGTATCTTCCAAGTAGTCTCTGTATGGGAAGCAGGGCTGGGCAAAACATATCTGTTGAAGCTTTTTACTAGGCAGAAAAAGTAATTCTTTGACAAGATGAAAAATTCCAAACCCCCTCATATTTCTGTTACTTTTTATTTTTTTACTTCATATGCTGCATTCAGCAATCAATATTTTCAGTAGTTATTTCCAAATCAGTTCCTTGTCACATTTGCTCTTTGTGGGGCTCATTCTTTCATCTTTCTTGGTCTCCAGCTTGCGGCTGAGGGTCAAGGGACAGAAGAGTCTTCAGCACTTCTCTGGGAGGTGGTTACCCCTGTGCAAAAAAGTGTTGCTTAGAAACAACTGGGAGAGTTAATATTTAAAAACCACTGGGTTGTACTGACTAGATCCGGTGATGCCTTCTGCTCCCTAGAGACCATGTTAGAGATCTGGCTGAGCCATGTCCATCTCTGTGTAGCAGTCCCCTGAGGAGAAACCAGGATGTCTCTTTGGGCCCTGCAGGCATGGGGACAGCAACTTCTGTGCAGCCCAAAACCTGCTGTGAATTATCCTCCAGGCACCAAGGTGGGTTTGGCTTTGCTCCCTCAGTATCAGCCTAGGAAGGGTCTTCTAGCTGTGCTTTGATTCCTGGTCCTCCCAACCTATGGAGAGACTTGGAGGAGGAGGGTAACCATTAGCTTATACCTATGAACTGTTCCCTTCACATCATTTTTTTTTAGACAGATGCTATCAGTTATTTTAGTATTAGTAATTAGTAATTAGTAATTAGTAATTAGTAATTATTTAGTATTAGTAATTAGTAATATTTTGAAAAGCTAGTCAGACAAAAGAAAACATCTGGAATAAAAACATCTGCAAAGGATGCCTTTTGAGTGCTTTCCACAAAGACAGTGGAGTTCATACTTAGCCACGGGACCTGGCTGGCATCACCTCCAGCAGCGACTGCCCCAGGTAGGTGCCTGGAGCAAGTTCTACCTGACTGATAGGAGCAACCAGAATAGCAGGAGAGGGTGCTGCGACTGCCAGCACCAGCTGGCCGCAGCACCCACATGGCATGCTGAGCTGAGCTAAGCTACTGGCTGAGGCAGCGGCAGGCACTGGCATGGCTGGCAGGTGAGGCACAGAGGTGGTGGGTGAGATGGGCTTGAGTGACCAAGTGTCCAACCTGAGTGGCTGTTGCCCACTGAAGGCTTCAGCCGAACAGGGAGCTCACGAGAATAAAGCTGGTGACTGAAGTGAGCCAGTGCCCAGGTGTAAGCAGTATCTTCTTAAACAGTCCCTGCACATTTTTATAGATGAACTATTTTCACTGAGTATGAAGAGGTCACTTACTTTTATTTTTTCATATTTTAGACACAGATCTGCAAGGAAAAGTAGCCTGTGCACAGCATTCCTGGTACACACCCAGTCCACCCTGTGCATTGGCAGGCCACCAGCGTACACGACTGGGGTGAGTGCTGGACTTGACTAATGGAAGAATAAAACAGATGTGCCCAACTGGAACAAAACCCTGAGGTCCCTGATGGAGCCAACTCGCTCATGCATTGGCTGCAGCATCTGATTGATTCCCCTGCCTGACCTGAGCCACAGGGAGACAAACAAGGGTTATCTCACTGAGTGATGTGACCTACTCTGGAGGGATGCAGCTGGGGTGACCTAGCTGAGAGGCTGCTTGCATGAATAATCTGACTGTATCGGCCCTGCTGAGCTGGTCGCTGACATAATTTGAAACAGTAAGAAAACTCAGAACCATTTTTATATATCCAAAGAAAGAACCAGGCCAAATTCACAATGGCCAGTATTGACTATTTCTGAACACACTGAAAACATAATTTCATTACTCTATTTTTATTATTTATTTATTATATCACCAGAACCACCTGGAATCCACCCAAAAGTTCTAAAAGTACAGAAACTGTTGAACTATTCACTCTAGTGTATTCTGACTTGCATGAACCAGCCTCATCCCAGAGGAATAGAAGGGCCAAAATATGTTTGCTATAGTGCAGAGTGGAAGTAGTATACACAAGAACAAGTGGGATATGTCAGAGAAAAGGTGACAAAACATCATGTCAAGTCTATTTATGTCCTTGGGAGGACTCTGGGTAACAAGGAGTCTTACCTGGTCTATGTTTCTTAAAAAATCCAGTAGGCAAGGTCCCTCTACAAAGATCCCTCATAAAAGCCATCAAGGAAAACCTGAGTTAAGCATGTTAAAGGTTCGCAACCAGCTCAAGATAGGGAGTAGGGTCTATTTTCACAGTGCAGGGAGATTACTGAAGATGACTCCCCTTCTTCCCATTGACTTGTGCTACCCATCATATTCATAAGGAACATGAGGAAGAACATGAGTAGGGGAATTGCCAAGACTGTAGATGATACAGAATTAACTATGATGGTGATTGCAATTAGGTGAAGAGTGGCAGAAGGGTCTGTTGAGTAAGTGGTTTGCAAAACGGCAAAGGAAACTTGATGTCAACTGGAAAGAAATGATAACATGGGAAAATAATCCTTACAATATATGTTTACTGCCACTAATGGTGCAGTAACTATTAACACTCACAATGCAGACTTGGGGTTACTCTAAATAGTACAGTTACCTGAAATTACAGAAGAGGTATGTAGATACATCTGCATTGCTTTCCCCATGACCTGGTTTAGTGCACTTCAGTCTGCTTCAGCCCCAAGTATGTGTGATGGGGTCTGTACCAGGGTCTCGGAGCAGGGATGTAAGCTCAAATTTGAACACTCTGCTATAGCTGGGGAGAGGGGTGTACAAGTTATTGATAGGTGTTTGGCTTTTTTTTTTTTTTTTTCCACCCAAGGTGATGAACAAGCTCTGCCTATTGTGGAAGAAGATATTGAGAATAGTGGATCAGACTGTATATCTCTTCTTTGCTTCCTTGCTTCTCTCTGCCTCTCCACTTTTGGTAGGGATTTTATCAGCTGTCCTGCTCCTGTGCTATTCACTGGTGAGGGCCCCCTACACCCCTCTTCTGCACCCATCTGCAAAGAATATAAACTATCTCATCCTTCCAATGCTGAGACTTGACCTTTTCAGCCTGGGTTGTCATCCCATATGTTTTAATTCCAAAAGTACTTGGCTTGATCTTTGAAATGTTATGAAGGAAGAAGCCTTCCAAAACAGGAAGGTGCCCAATATGAGAAGCATGCTTTTCTGTAACACTGCACACCAAATGACACTTGGTTTTGAGAAGTTGAGCCAATAAAAGTTAAAGTTTGAGCATTAGAAAGAAGGACAAAAATTAATTAAGAAATTGTTTTGCTGCCTCCTGCTGCTCTGATATGTTCTGCTGACTTCTAACTCCCTTCTTTTCACATCCAGAGCCTCAGAGGAAACACAGTGGCTAAGAACCAGCTGTTTACGTGATGTTTTGACTCCCCAGCACAAAATGCCAGGACACTGCAGTCTTGCCTTTATGAACACCTTTGCACCTGCTAAAATTGTTCAGATTTTCCCCACATTTCTTACAATCCTGTGCACCCCAGGGAACAGGTTTTTCAAAGGCAAAGAAAACTGCAGGGTCAGGCAGCATCCTGCCTTTTATGAAAACCTTTCTGTTATGGCTTCCTATACACCTCATGAACAGTGACAAGTGAAACTTCCCATCTTACAGTTTGGCTTTTATTTTCATTTAAATTACTTGTGATCCTACAGCTTCTCTTTTATTTCTGGTCCTTATGTCTTGCAGAACACCCTGAGTACATCAGTTTTGTCCATATGGCTTGCTCATGTACCTCACACTCTGGCAATCATCTTTGCCCTAAAGAATCTCATGTTCACAGCCTGTTTCTTGTGGTACCAATAAAATAAAACTCTCCAACCTTCCTTTGAGAAGTTATTAATGGTTTTCCACCTTCTTCTTATGTATTAAAGAAAACGAGAAAAGAAAAAAATACAATTTCTCCTTATGACATTCTCTTTTTTGGACAGTTTTTCACTATGTACCCCATTTGTTGTCTTTCTAATGTATACCTCCAGCAGAATTATGCTTCTTCACCAAAGTTTTGGCCTGTCAGTCCTCTTCTGTTTATATAGTTATCCTTAAGTGTTCCTGTCATATCTTAACCTTGATGTTTTTTTCTCTTCATCTTTCCCAGCAATATGTAACCTGCTGTCGCTTGAGTACACTGTCATTAGCATACACAGCACGGCTGCTGCTGTTGTTATTCTCATTATTACCATAATGGCTGGGGCCAGAAGAGAGAAGTAGCTTTAGGAATTGTACAAACACAGACAATCCCTGACACAAACAAAAAGCTCTAGCATTGTTCAAAATAATTCTCAAATCTTTCCTGTGAGCATCCTACTCTCCCTTTAAAATATTCATTTTTACCCATTGGAAAGCTACTACCAAATGTAATGTGTTCAGCCCTCCAGATTTTTGACAGAGTTGACTATTTTACATTAGCTCTTCCTCACCACCTCACTTTCCAGTTAGTTTTAGTGACCACATTGCAGCTACAGCAGGTGAATCCCCACAAGTCTTCACTTGTCAGTGGTTTACTATGTTCTTTGGGGAATCCAGCTGTGTATTAAGTCTGCAATAACAATATACTCTTTCCCAGCTTTTTGAGAAACCTAGCCTTCATTTCCTAGTTGTGCAGTCATCTGTCCTCTTTGTCCACCCCCTGTGCAAAAAACCAACCCTGCTGGACTAGCTTTTGTTTTATCAACAGTTTGGTCATGAGATCAGATCTTCACCTTGGAAGGGTGTTTAGTCCCAGCCAGCCACCACTGCCCAGTGGTGCACAATAAATCAGCAAGCTGAAGTCATGGACTCATTTTGCTAGATCCAATGTCAGCAGAGGGGCATAGCACTGAGCCCTTGCGAGCAGGATATAGTTTGCCTTTTGACATAGTGCCAGCACTCATCTGCATAGGAGATCAAAGGCAGTGGCTGAAACGTAGAAACAGCTTGTAAACAATTGGGCTGTGCTCATTAATACTGATTGATTACATTGCTTTCTTTCTGCTTAATTCATTTTGGACATTGTCTATATTGAGCCTTCCTACAGAAATGTGGATGAGCCCTGTGGCACAGAAGATCATGCTTTTGAGCCTTAAATGGTAATATAACATTGGGCTAGCACTCAGGGCAGGTGTGAAAGCAGCACTAACAGGCCTACAGTGTAAGCAATAAAACACAAAATATGGATGGAGCATGATTTCTAAGCTTGACGGTTAGAAGGCAGAAATGCAGGTGAGAGCTCCCTGGCTCTCAGAGAGATGGGCACCTGACCAGAATCTCCTGGTCCTTCTGTGAGCCGGAGTTTGGTACCTCCATGCCTCCCCATATCCTGGCCTCATCGTCCCTCTGCAACACATCACCCACATACAGAGCAGGCCAAGGAAGTCTTTACATTGTAGGAACAGGAGGAGAAAAGACACTGAGCTACAGGCAGCCCAGGAGGGAAGCAGGACACCATCCCATCCTAACAGGAGGGCTGGAGAATTATATGGACAGCACACAACAAGGCACGCTTGTGAGACTTGTGGGTTTAGATTGAATATTAGGAAAAAATTCTTCACTGAAAGGGTTGTCAAGCATTGAAATGTTCTTCCCAGGGAAGGGGTTGAGTAACCATCCTTAGAGGTATTTAACAGATGTGCAGATGTGGCATGTAGGTTCATGGTTTAGTGGTGGACTTGGCAGTTAGGTTTATGGTTGGACTTGATGATCTTGAGGGGCTTTTCCAACCTAAATGATTCTATGAGTCTATGATAAGGGACATTCAAGAGGGTCTCCAGCCTGTTCTGATCCTTGATAACTCTTCTGGGTGGTTATTGCAGTAATGTTGTTTGGGTTTATTGTCTTGCATTATAATATTTCTTTGAGTGGGGGTGGAAGAAAGGGAAGGATACCAAGGTGGTGAAACCTTAGAATGTGGAGTTTCCAAAACCTGGGCTCTGTCCCTGGTTGGGGAGGTAGTCTCTGGCCTAGGCACCGCTTTTCACATCTGTAGAATGGTGATAATATTCCTGGATGGTAGTGGAAGGCTTAATTGATTATATATGGAAGACACTATAATAATGCAATGTTATCATCCCTGGAAAATAAAGAAAGGCTAAAAATAGTGTAGTACATTTTGACAGAGCTTTTGTTATTTTCTTTTTATGTTCAGTTCCTTTGAGTCTGTCTTTTTACTTGTTAGGAAATCCTAATTAACATTTTCTTTTTCATTTCATTACTGGGTCCAGGTTTTGGTACTCTCTAGGCTGCCATTAATCATTCACTCCCCAGTTTGATGAAGGCTTCTTGGTGCAAGGACCACTACAGATATAGAGGGAACAGACCCTACCCTTAGTACTCTGGACGGAGGCAGTGGAGGGGAACTGACCTGCCTACAGTCAGACTGACTACAGGTCAATAGGAGACCAGTTTCCTATCCCCTATTACAATACATTGTACTGTCTGGTAGAGAAGATGCACAAATGTAAATGCAGACACACTCTCACTTGGGACCTGGCATGGAAACAGCTAAAAGATCCCAGCCAAATGTTATCTGTACTATAATTAGAACAAAGGCTGTCTGGGAAATAAACTTTTCATGACTGGGGCAAGGCAGAGCTCTAGGGTCCCACCATAAAGAAAGGCACAGGCTTTCTGAGATAGTTTTCCCAGATTTTAATACTATCAATTTGGACCAAAGTTCTTAAACTCTTTTGGGTTTGTATTGAAGCAACTCTGGGGTTGAAAAAGTGCACTGAGTTCTGTGTCCCCAAACCTCCGGATATCCACCTCCATGGGTTCCCATATTGGTGTAGCTGATGGGGAGGCTGTATGGAAAGCGGGAAGAAGCAGACTGAGAAAATTCAACCTCCAGGTGCTCCTCCATGAAACAAGAGAACAACCAGCTACAGGGGCTCAACACAAAACATCAAGCTCTGTACCCTGCCTCTGACAGTGCTGACATTTGGTGTTCTTGAAAGGGTATAGACAGGGCAAATACAGAGCTACACTTGCCCAATATGTTAATTTTATATAAAAGTTTCCAAAGGTCTGTGTATAAAAGGTTGTGGTGGGACAGGAGTTGTTTGGAAAACAGGGCTGGAGGAGCAGATGGAGGGGGAGCAAGAACAGGAAAATAAGTAAAAGAAGGAAAAGGAGGAACAGAAACAGGAACAGGAGGAAAAGGACGAATACCTCCTCCTGCTGCCAGCTTGATTTCCATGTCCCTTCTCCCTGGGTAGACTGCAGGTATGGGGCACACCTAGCACCTTGCTAACACTGCCTGTGTCACTAACAGGCTCAAACTTAGGGTAACAGGCTTGAAATTTAGGAAGCAGAACATGTGGCCTGGCTCACTTCCCCTGGCTGAGGAGGCAAGTCCAGCATGATGGGGTGGAGATATCAGTTAAGTCTAGATGGATAAGGCTAGAACGGAGGCTCAAGCACTGTACACTAGTCATCAGCATTAGCACTTCTCCAGTCATGGGTCTGATATATTCCCAAGCAGCAGCATAAGGGAGGAAAAGATAATTTGGCAGTACGGACAGGGACTGTGCAGTACCACTTACCCTTTGGGCATGGCTCCTGCTTATTTATAGTGAAGACGTAGCCCTAGGGGCTCCCAGAAGCATAAAGGTGGTAAGACTTGGAAGACAGCCTTTATTGCAGCATTTGAGACAACCTCTTCCAAGTTTATTACAGCAAGTGCCTCTTGACTTCAAAGTGCCAAACAGCTTTGGGCAAGACCTGAGATAAAGGAGGTTTGGCAGTGTGAGGTTCCTTCTCTTCGTTTTCTTCTCTATGTTGCAAAATGGCAGTGTCGGTAATGAAAGCTGTTAGCACTTGCATGAATGACCTGACTGTCTTCATCAGACAGACAACACCACGGAAGTTTTAACAATACCATCAATAATTATACGTGGGCTGACTTATATGGGAGCCTCCCACCTTGTATGCTCTCTGCTGAAGGAGCTATGTGAAGCAGGATTGTCTGCATATAAATTAATCATGATGTGAATCTCTGTGGCTGAGCTTTGTTCTGCACGTGGTAGTGCACACTAGCTGCATACTGAAAAGCTAAAAACTTTGCTCCCTCAGCTCCAAACTCCTGCAACTTGCTTGGCGATAGGAGAGAATATTAATGCAACACTCAGCTGTCACCTGGTATTCCTGACACATCTGGGGACTCATACCACAGTACAGAACTGCTTGGGGAGGGGATGGATGAATGAATGGGTAGATAAAAATGATCAGGGAATCTGTAATTCACATGTTTGTTCATGACTTGAAGCACGGTTCTCATTTTTTCTCACTTTGTTCTCTGCTAGAGGTTTGTAAAGATACTGAATTCTTTCTGAAAATGAAACCTGCTTTGATGTTTCTGAAAGCTCCCTCTTTCAGAGCTTTTTCCATTTCTTGGCTTTTACAGGCAACCACACCTATGGTACAAGCGAACAAACCCCCACGGATTTATAGATGTCTCCAGTGACCTGAGCTTTAAGCCTAAAAGCCCTTCGTATTGGATATAAATGTTTTTGCCTTATCCCAAAATTGGTTTTTGCAAGAACCACAGAAGATGAAGTGGTTGTCCAAGCCCAGGTGCATCTTATAGTGATGATATAAATTAGTTTCTAGCACTCATTTGACTTTAATAACCACTGAAGCTCAAACTGAAGCTGAGCGCAGTCTACATGAATCAGATGGTGTATTTCTCAGACCCTAACTCTGCAATGGCAAACAACAGTGCTTTGCCTAATGTCTTTAGCTGTGTAACAGCCAGTACCAAGTTAGACAAATTGAGCAGGAGAACAGATGTCCCAGCCCAGGTCAGTCCTCCAAGCTCTCAGAATTTGGCTTGATTCTGATTTTTCCGCAGGGCTAAACCTCCAGCTCTTCCAGAGCATAAATCCACTAACAGAGTGGAGACCATCTCTGCAATTGCAGTGTCAGTTTTCAAAAGCAGCAATTATTCTGGTGGGTTTTCCTTTTTCTGCTTGTTGTTTTATTTGTTGTTTATCTGGGTTTTGCTTTGTTTTCTAGTTGCTTTCTATTAGCATATCTAGGGATTTCCATTGGGTAGTATGTTGCAGCTGATGATCACTATGTATGTTATGAACGCTGATGGATGGATTTCTAGAATTGATGGTTTGTGTTATGTCATGTATAACTGCTGTTTCCCAGGTTTGGTAGTGAAATGGTAGGGGTAGTCCTGCTGCAAAGCTTGTGAGCTGAGTTCACGGATAAGTAGGTGCATCAAGCACGTGGCTCTTTGTATTACAGCAATAGCCCTGTGTACTGAAGAGCACATTACGTTCACTCTAGGCTTGTACTACAGGTGGTTTCTCAGAGCAATAGCCAGATACTCTGAGCTACTGCCCTCAAAATAGGGCCTAGCTTTCCAAAACTGGAGAATGGACTGGTTTCTGGAGTGTGGTTTTCACCCTTTACGCTCCGAGCTGGTCTTAACCCCCTGTGGCAATATTTGCTTTGACTTTGATATATGCAGGATAAAACCCAGAAGCAAGGTGAAGGGGGGGGGGGGGGGGGGGGGAAACATGCAAAAAAAAGAAAAACCACAAATATTTAGCCCATCTTTTGCATAGTAGAGCCTTCTAGCACACATCCTTCACAATAGCCTGGCTGTTTTAAGAGGGTGGTGAACTGAAGTAGAACTGAGTGAATTGAAGGGAAGTGATTGTGGGTTTTACAAGCCTCTGGCAGTGGAAGCAACAGGCTCTGCATATTTATTGATTACAGTGTTCTCTACATCCTGGGAGGGGGTATTCAGAGCTAATGGTGGGTGTATTTGTTATGTCTGGTTCAGAAGTCAGAATGAATAAATGATAAGCAGTGAAATGCAATTGGACTGCTAACAAGTTATTTTGACTTGCTTAGATGTGAGAGAAGGAGGGAGGGAGGGAGCCAAGCTGGGCTATGAGCTCTGCACATATAGCACAGGTACAGAGGGGCTGAGGGCTCAGTGAAGAGCATGCTGGACCTTGTCACCGGACCTGTTAGCAGGTCACAGAGCAACTGGCCACACAGATATCCTTGCAAATCCATGCATATAGTCTCAATCCTTCAGAAAGCACTGATACACTCAGGGGACTGGCCTGACAGGATACGGAGATGAGTGGCCCCCAAACTTGTCTAACCATGGTGGCCTCACATCATACTCAGTTATCCTAGCTCAATATAAGTTGTGCATTAGAGTAAGAGGGCAACAAAGGGGAAGGGACACCCTTGCCTTTTAGAAATTACCTAGGCCATCTCAGCTTAGCTTTCCTGAGTTCACCATTTCCTTGTAAATATATTTGTCTGTGTCCTAAACTGAGAGTGCTTCTGGAGCCATCCTCAGGACAGTGCTTGTCTCCTTGGTAGACAGTGAGTTTGCAGTTGTGATTTGGGCGGAGCCTGAAGGCAGGTGTCCAATGCCCAAAGAACCCCTCAGACGTAGTGATACCCTACATGGCACGGCCATGTCTAGCTGATGGATTCTCTTGCAAATGTTCACTGCAGTCTTTCCAGTGGTCACCAACCTTGCTAAGCAGAAAAGTGAAATAGCTTGGCGACTACTCAAGCCTGGGTGAGTAAACCCCTGAAGAGTCCATCATCATGTCAGTGATGACCTTCCACTGGGCTTTGGCCTCAGAAAGAAAGCTGAAAATCTTTACCCTTACTTTCTTCTATTCCTCTAGCATGAGTGACTTTGGCAAGTGTCCTCCCTGCCTGAACACAGGCCCAGGGTTTGTTGGACATTTTACTGTCTTCATGTTCCACCTGACTTCCTTCAGCAATATTATTTGTCAATATAATGAATAAGTAAGACTCTGGACCCATGGGAAGCCTTGGTAATTATTTTTACTAGTTTTTGTTTCTTTTGTTTTGACATTTTTTCCCCAAGAAAAGAAACTGTAAATCATCTGTCAATATAGGAAAGTTGGAAAGGGGTCCAAATTATTTTTTTTCTAGTTTGCCTAACATGAAGAAAAAAAGCCCTTCCATTTGGATCACAGACATAATGTCTAGTCTTTCATTCTGCTGTGGAAGGATTTGCTTGGGGAATACAAAATATTATATACCTACTGCTTGTGATAAATTTAATCCTCTCCTCAGCAGCAACATTAGGAGACTAATTTGGATAGCAATAGATAGCAATTATCTTACTGCAGCAGCACAAACAGCTCCTCATGTGAATGAGAATAAGGCCCAGTGTGTCCCCACAGATATCAGAGGACACTTGTGAGAATTAAGAATTTCATTCACTTACATCTTCATTTTCTTAAGGGTGTGTAGTGGTGTTCTTGTCTCATCTGAAGTTGGAAGGAAGATCCCCAAAACTCTTCAACCCCACATCAGTGACTGGGAAGGTGAGTCAAGGTTTCTAGAGTCCTAAGGCACTTTTAAGGCATAGGTAGTGGTGACTTTTCTCCATGTCTACTGAGGGTAGACTAGAAGAAAGTGGTCCTGTTGTATCCGGGGGTATTGGGCCGGACACACTGTATACGGAGGCATGGGAATTCATCAAAAGAGGAGCACCCAGGGCACTTCAGTGGAGTGGCAGAACAAAGTTCTCATGGGATGGTCCAGATAGTTTAGATCTTCCCTCAGAGCAGGGGGAAGGAGTAGACCATTTCTTGGGGTCTTCTGGAGCCTGACATTTCCATTTTTTCTGAGATTCTGTTTCTTAGCTAACTACTGTAGCATCCTTCCTCATCCTTAACAAACCTTCCATCAAATCTGATCTGGTGTCCTTCACCCACTGACTGTGACTGTGACCCAGTGGTCTCCAGGCACAACCTGGGCTGTGCAAGGGCTAGGTTTCTGTCCCTCAACCCATCTTACAGGGGCTTTGGGACCTTCATCCAGTCTTCTGTCTCCTTTCCTTCATGAACTTTTTTGAAATGTACAGTGACATCTCTACGTGATGTGCCAGCTTCTTTCTAATATGTGGAAAACCCCACAGGCCAGCATGCTTGAAAACCCAGTTGTGACCAAAAGCAGCATGGGCCACATTTATGGACTGACAGCAGCATGCAGCTGGACACCACCTGAGCTGATGGTTTGAATCACTTGCCGATCAAGCTTTGCAGCCTTTCAAACCAGTCATAAGCACCTTCTGCCTCCTAGGTAGGAGAGATATAATGCATGTTGACCTCCAGGCTACATTCAGACAGGAGTGGAGACTTGGTCACAGCTGGTTGTTGCTGCTGTTTGCAACAAGCCACTCAGCTAGATGGTCAAGTGCTACAAAGGCTCTGCCCCGTCCTTATGTATCATCTCTGACTTGGTGAACCTGCTTGCCCCACTGGTGAAAAAACAGCTTCCGCTTTGTTACCTCCCTGATCCTACATGTGGCAGGCTCCAGTGATGGCAATAATATCCCTAGCTGTTAGTCTGAGCTCAAGGAATCTTACAGTTGAGTGAGAGTCATGGATTTTATTTCTTTTTGGCATTACATTTCTAGCTTCTTTGGCTGCAGGCAATGGTTTGACAAAAAAGCCCTAAGGAAAATGAGAAGATACCAACATTTGTTCTGTCTTTCAAACTCCTATTTTTCAGCTAATTAAATTTTGGAGAGCTGACTTCTGGGTTTTCAGCTCCTGAGAGTAGTAGCTTCATGAAAGCCTCTGTGGTTGTTTGTCAGCTGATGTCTTTCAGTAGAGCTCCCTCCAAGGTAGAGTAATGAAAGGCAGCACTGAGGGACAGCCTGATTCGAAGCCACAAAGCATCCTGGAAGCCACCTTCCTCATTGAGGAAAGGTCTTGGGAGAAAGGGATTGCATGCAGTGAGCCAGGAACACACAGATAAAGCACTGCAAGGTCCAAATGGGCTCAGTGTTAAGCTGCAGACCCGCAGAAGAAGGCACACCTCTGTATTTCTCCCATCTGTGATTCTGTGATTTGTCAGCAGTTCAATAAGGGCTGAGGGTTTCACCTGCCATCAGCATCAGATTTTTTTACTTGCAGCCTTTCTTTCTTGTTCTCTCTGAAAAAGAAAAAAAAAAACAACAAACCAACCTACACCTCCCTCCCTCTGTTATATTTGCTTCATATAGGATATTTTCTGCTTTGACTTTGTACCATTTTTGCTGGTAACTCACAGAAAGTGAGTCACTCTGAGCAAGCTGGAGACAGGCCAAGGGCAGGCTGGGGAAGGGATGTGAATGCTGTTTTCCCTGCTGTGGCAGATCCCTTAGGCTGTGCTGCTGGTGGGTAAGCGCTGCTCTTGGCTCTCGCGCGAGGCCATATGGTGGGAAGTAGGTGGGAAAAGCCTTCCCTATCCAAAGAGAAGTCCTCTTCTGTTGTGTGCACTCAGGGGGTGGTTCCTGTGCGTGCTGCAGTTTTCTTCTCTTCCAAGATGAGCCAGAGGGCCAGGGCTTGGCTGCAGGGATGCTCTAGGTGGGAATAAAACAGTTCTCCCATCAGAAGTTCAGTTTGAAGAGTCCCTGGGACAAAAGGGGCAGGTGGGTACCTGAAGGCTTGGGTTTATATGGCCACCAGTTTCTACTGGTTTAAGAGCATCAGTTTTGTAGACCAGCAGATATTAGCTCCCTGACTTCCAGAGCAAAAGGGAGCTGCTGCGTTTAGCCCTACAAGGAGACAGCAGCAGACTGTGCGTCTCTGTAGCCCTGTTTTATGGCCAGTCATCCACAGCAGGGCACGGGGAGCGTTAAGGCAGGGCAGTCTATCTCCTATGGTGCTGGTAACATTTTGTGCTCACCAGGTCCTGGGTCACTGCATGAGCCAGAGCAGAACTGAGCCCTGAACTCTGCAGTGCTGTGCTGGGAGTAGCTGGGCTCTGAGCAGGTGGTAGAGGCAAGATTTGTCAGGAGAGGTAATATTTTTTTATGGGAGCAATTCACAGAGGTGGATAAAAGGGACAAGCTTTAGAGCTCCCAGGTCCTTCTTCATGTCTGAAATAGGAGCAGCAAGAGACAAGCTGGGGAACTGAAATTCATAACTCTGGACACTAAACATCATGGGCTCTATAGAGATATTGGTTTTACGGCACTTTATAATTCTTATCCCCTCCTCTCAGCTAACAGCTTCTTGTTCCACCAGCAATAAATTACCTGCCGCTCTCATTTTCTCTCTCCCTCTCTCTTTCCCAGAGGACTGAATGACTTTTTTTACCTCTTCTCATGCTAAAAACATCCCTCCCCCACTTACTGGGTTCCAACTACCTTTTTTCACCCAAAGTGTCACCAAGTTAATTAATCAAATTAAACCCTGAGCAGTTGTTCTCAGTTTGTATTTAGCACTGCTGCTTGCACACCTATCCCAGACCCAAAGACAGGTGTGTGTGCCTGAAAAGCAGCTCATTTTACACTGAATACATCGATTTCTTTAATAAAAAGTACTATGCTTAAATTGACTTGGTGACGCCAAACAAAGCAGGTTTGATTCCTGTGGGTATGGTAGTATGTGGGTATGGTAGTATGTGGGAATTGGCAGTCATATTGGGAGTCATATTGGGAGCTTTTTCTGGCATACAGAGCTGCTGTATGATGTTTGGGATGTTTGATAAGGACAGTTTTTCTAACCCCTGGGGGGCTGTGGGTTACTCCTGCATTGCCAACAGCATGTGTGTGGGGGGGGTCATTTTCAAACTTGGGCACTGTGAACATCAAAATTTAACACCCGCTGCTGGATCCAATCCATTATCACTTCAGGGGCTTAGTCATCGGGCATAGGCAAATGAAATGCAGAGCATCCCTTGGCTCTTCCCACTGATAAGCCTGGGAATGGCAGAGGAAGGCTCAGGTCTGACCCAGCCCCAGCCTGTCTGGAAGGATCTCTTTCTCTTCATTAGGCACCTAGAGTTTAAATAGTGTGAGTCTGGGCCTCACGATTACTAAGAACAGGGCTGGCTACATAGGCAAGTGAATGTTAGGGACTTGTTGGAGATTTTTCCATCAAAGGAACAGCAATAGTGATGTTTCCCAGCCTCTAGCCCTAGCCAGCAGCTCCCTAGCCCAGCCAGGCATTCCATGATGCCTCCTGCTCCTGGTGAGGATACAGATTTCACAAGATATGGCAGTAAAACACGACCCAGCATTTGCAAATGTGATCAAATACCTCAGATACAAGAGGTGTCTGCAGCTTTTGCAGGAGCCTAATGGGCTGTGGGTGCTAAGCAGCTGCTGCAGTAGGTGCCTGGCTCCCTGGGTGCCTCTGTCAGGGTCACCCCAGTACCGAGGCTGGACAAGGCAAGGGCTCTGCCAGACCTCTAAGTTCCTCAGCCTTCGACTCCATGAACCCCCTCAGAGAGGATAGAGGATGGGTGAGAAAGGCAGATAGAAATGAATCATGTTAAACAATGAAAATGAACATTTCTGGGGCCAAGAGGAGCTGGGCAGCCATACAACCATTGCTACATCTCACGATACTGATACGAGCCCATGAGCAGCACCCAGTGTGTCTCCCAGTACATTCATGACTGTACTTTCTGTGAGGGCCATAGCCATGAGCTAGCTTCAGCAAATGAGGGGCTTGCCCCTGAGTTTTTATTGGCCCTGGTTTTGCCAAATGTGGTGAATGTAAGCTGAGGACAAAAGGAGGACGTTTGAGAAAGAATTTTTGTGATGTGATTTCTGCACCTGTAAGGAAAGACCTCTTGTGGAGGAACAACATATCACGGTTTCAAGCAGTCCCTCCAAGCCAATCCATTTCTCTTCCCATCCCTCTTACCCCTTGTTCTGCAGAGCTTCTGTTTGTAGCCAGTTCTGGAATACTTTTGCAAAAATGTTTCAGGGAGATGTCAGCCGTGGCTGTATGGCAGTTGTTTTGGACAAGCGCGTTCAGCTGCCAGGGGATACCAGTCTGGGGTGGTGATATTAGGTGTGAATTTGGTGAAAAGATTAAGACAGAAGATGGGGGAAGAAATAGGACAGTCAGAACTGTTAATTTGAACACTTTTTTTAAGAGATCTGTTTTGATTTTTCTCTTCAAAACAACCTTTTAAGCACAAATTTAGCTCTGTATGTTTAAAATAAATAAAGAGTAATTAAAGAGTCACCATCTCATTTCAGTTAAATCAAATATTTCTGCTCACTGGAAATATTTGAGGAAGCCTGAAGTTTCATTTCAGACAACTTAAAAATATTTCTACGATTATTATTATTTTGGTTCAGCTATTGAACTGAAAAATGATTTATTTGCACAGCTCTGATTAAGGCAGAGAGAAACTTATTTAAGTACTTTGATTAATTATGCCTCTATTCCCAGCTGAGCAGAAGTGGGAATTCCAAGTCAAAGGGAAGTATTGCTTCTCTTTTCTTCATTACTTTGGTAAATGGCTTTGAATATGAATGTATTCCTTCCTGCTAGGGTAGGGCTTCTACATACTGCTAGGAGTTGCTTCATGACTTAAGAGTAATTTACTTTCTGTCTCTACCATGCCTGTTGAGGCAGGGGCTGAAGTAATTTGTTTACAGGTCTCAGTGGCATATTAATATTAAATAAAAATAACAGTGTTGCTTTTCCATATTCATCCAATTGTTTTCCATGCTACTTACTCTCATTCCTAAATGTTGGTGACGTACTATCTGGGATTCTGGAAGAAGGGAGGAGGGAATAAAAGAAGGGTACAGGTTTGAATGCTGATAGCATTTCAGCTGAAAATTGCAATCTTTTGGTTAATAGCTGATGTGTTCCTCCTTGGAAACATGCCCTGTGCTTCTGTCCTCTCCACCATGGTTGCAGGTCCTCTGCTGCACCTTCTTTTGCCCTCTGCAAAAGGAGGAGCAGGAAATCTCTCGGAGGAGCACAGCACACACGGGCTGGGGAACCTGGACTGGAGAGGCCTGTGGGGGAACCAGATTATGACTCTTTGGAAGCACTGATGCCCCGTAATGGGAAAAAGCAGCAACTGCAGCAGAAAGTGATTGAGGTGGGGGGAGAGGGGAGAGGAATCAAAATGTTGAATTCCAGAAATGTGGATGGAAGTGCTCTGCCCAGCTGTTGGCACAGCTGGCCATGCTGCCAGTCATTCTGCCTGCAGGTATTGGGGTTCATCAGAGAAACAGGCGTCTATTTCCCATACATGAGTGCTAAGACTACACTGTCTCCTCTGCTTTCTTTAAAACACATTTCAAATGATAAATGGCCAATCGATACAGCCATGACTTTCTATTTTTTTGCTCAAAACATTGATCAATAGATGTTGCAGCTGTCTGCTGTCAAAGATTTGATTCACTGTGAATCTTACAAAAGCTGAACTGTTCTGAAGTCATTTCTGGTCTCCTTAAATTGCATTTGAATTTGCCTTGAAACAGCTGCTCGATGCTGCCCACGGCTCGACCATTTCTCACAATCAGAGTTTTCTCCAATAAGAAAGAAAAGTGTCTTAAAGACCAGAACTCTTTTCTGGCCCTGATCTCAGTGATATACGTCCAAGTGCATAATTCCATGTTTTTAGAGTCTGGATCCAGAAGAGCAGCCTGTCGTCACGGAGAGCTGAGGGACCGCAGAGAGCTGACATGGAGAGCAAAACATTATCATGGCTTTTGTTTTTGGCATTGACCAGACAAAACATTTTTGGCTGCCATGAAAGTGCATCACCAGCTCCTTACATACCTCAGTGTCCCTGGAACCTTGTCAGGAGAGCAAATTCCCTGCTTACAGTCAAGCAGTCTGCTGCTTAAATGCTTACGGAAGCAGCAATGCGTAGTTTTCCTTGAAATTGTTTAAAATAGGCATCTATAAGTACTTTGCAAGAAAAACACAGCTTTATTTTCTGGACATGATTGATAGAGGGCGACTACAATAAACCTTAGCTTTCCCCAAAGAGAGATGTCCCGCCACTTTGGAAATGTGGTGAAATTAAGGCAAAAAAGTTATGGAGGTGGCCATCAGCACATCCTGTGTGAGCAACTCACAAATCCTCCTGATCCATGCTTTTCACCTGTCAGCCAAATTACTATGGTAAGACACCTGGTCAGGAAGACATTTTGTGACACTGAGCACCTTTAAACCCTTAGGTCACAAAGAGGCACCAAGAAAACTACAGTCTCACAGCAGTTCATTGCATCCCTTGCAGGGCCGTGGTCCTGGACTCCTGTCCTCTCATCCAGCAAGAAAGTGAGGTGCTGTGTTAGTAGTTGAGGAGCCCAGAAAACAGGGCTCTGGGGATTTAGCCACTAATATCCCATGGGAAAAGAAGATCCCTTATGTACACTAAAAAGCTCATCACTAGACCCAATCCTTCTTCCCTATTCCTTCTGTGCAATACATACAGGGAGACAGATGATGAAATAATGATAGGATCAGATGGAGGGAGTGGCTGGGTGTAAATGGACAAACATTTTAGAGAGTTGAGAGGGTGGGCCCATGTGGTACCTTTTTCTTAATACATAGAAGTCCTGGACATCGTTGAAATTGTATGTTTTAGCAATTCCCTTGTAAATCATTAAGTCTCCAACAACTGCAGTGATGCCCTGACCATTTGTAGCATTTTATACCACTCAAAAGCAGGCTGACACCAGTCTGAGAGATGTACTTAATGTTTCTGTTGGCCCGCATCATGTCTCAGATGTGGGAAAGCAAATAGGGTGAAGCGTGAATACACATGTTATTTTGATTTCTGTACTGATCCCTCCGGGTCCTTGTCCTGGTGATGCACAGATGGGCTGACAGACAATTTCAGGTTCAGTACTGACCTCTGCAGACCTTCATCACCTAGCCAGCTAGATAAATAATTTCAGTTTCTCTGCTCATCCCTCTGGGTAAACAGATATTTTCAGATTCTTGTCCAGTCCCTCTAGCATGCCAGTAGATAAGGAAACAAAGGGGCAGTTCAGGTCCTGCTTTGAACTCTCATGTCCTTCCAAATTTGGATTAACAAGAGGCTCCTCATCTCTCTTGTTCACCCCTCCTTGCCTGTCTTCTGGGATGCCATGCAGCCTCAGAAACAGTGCACTGCAGCTGAAAACAGTAGTGAAATCTCAGGGCTAGATGGAGGCATGTCCTTTGTGCTAACTGACTGCAACTTAATGCTACAAATATCTGGAATGAATCAGAAGAGGGACTAAATGTGGGGAGACTCGACACAGATGCAAGCACATAGTTTACAAACCCCTCTGTTGAGCTCCCCAAGCCACAGGATACTCAGCTATGCTGGAGCAAGCAAGGGGATGTGAAGGTGCAGATACCAGCTGACATTTAGCTGTGGCTGGCATGGTCTCCATTTCTTTTGATCCACTGTTAAGCTCTGTTCTACCAATCAAGACAGCTGCTTTTTCATGCTGCCCCTCCTCCCCATGCAGGATACCCCAGGGTTGCCACCCACAGTTTTGCCCTCCTTTTGCTTACCACAGCCACCCCTGCAAAGGTGCTGAAGGCTGCATCCATGCTGTTGCTGCTGGGACAGCAGTACTTGTCCTTTGTTGCTGTCAGCAAAGTCAACAATGGGGCAGTAGAGCAGTAAGTGATGATGGAGGTCTGGATAACAGGGATGAAGATCCTTGGAAACAGTCCTTCTTCCATGGGAGCAGTTAGAAGATAGTGCTGCATTTGTGATGAGGACCAGAAAAGGTTAATTGATGGCCTGGATGTGAGTAGATCTTGCTTTTCACCCCCTCCTTTTGCTCCAGTGCTGAGGAGAGACTCCCTGGCCCTCCTTCTTGTCCCAGTCTGTCTTCGCAGTCCCAGCTCACCTGAATCTACCTCCTTGTCCCCCAGAGCTTGGCTCAGGACTCCTGGTAGGGCATGTGGTGCACACGCTTCTCCAGGGACTTTGATACCCTGGTTTGGAGCAGACACTGCAGGACAGCAGTGTAGCTGCAGTTTGGGACTGATGAGTCCCAGCAGACTCATGGCTTTCTGGTGCCACAATGGCCATCCTGTACTGAGGACCTGTCACCCAAAGTCACAGTCATCTTAAAGCCTTGTGGTCATGTTATGTGATCAGCATCTCCCTCAGCCATCTCCATCTCCTCAGTCTGGACTGCTGGCACTGTGAGAAGCAGGCTCTAGTGCTCATGGAACATTATTTTCACAGTGATTTTAGCATCGGCAGCAAGTGGTTTGCAAGTGTAGGTGTATTTCCTGCTCATTTCACACTGCTTCCTTGTCAGGGCCTGGCAGAGAACTGAGGCATCCTGACCCCCAGTACTTTGCCTCTTTTGCTATTACACATCAGTGTAGGTCTCACAGTCTTCACAAGCCAGCTTTTCCATGAGACAGGAGGTGAAGCCATGTATCCTGGCTACCAGGTCATGCTGCCCATGGTGAGGTCTGTTACTTTTGGATTGCTGCTTAGCTGGAGAATTGTTGCATGGTAAAGAGTGGATTTAGGGATGGAGGGAGAGGGGTTTAATGCTACTGCTTTCTGTCAGACACAGAAATCCTAAAAGGCTACTGGGTTTTTTTCATACTTTTAAGGCTCGTTGCACAATTTCTGGGGTTCTTTTTCTGTTTAAAATGTTTTATTGAGATAGCACATGTACTTCTTGTCTAAGGGGATAAATCTGCATGACAGTGGCTAAGACCACTGACAAATGCAATGCGTCCCAGGAGCTGTGATTTACTTCTGCTGTTCCATTCTTTTCTCTTATGTCTTCATAAAGAGTATCTGTTCCCTTTTAAAATAACTGTAATTAACATGTTTACATTTTAAAAATATCCAGATTATTTTGGCCTAGTACTGTGGGTCTATGACCAGTGGAAACTGATTTGACCTCATGCCCATTCCTTTTTCCCTCTTGTGGAATTCCCTTCTATATTACAAATCTACATACATATAACAGCATCCCCTTTGGGAAGGAGAAGAATAAGCAACATGGAATTGAATAACACATTGCTTTCTGGGATGTTTCCTAAGATCCTGACTCAGAAGGTCTGGATTCAAGAGCTCTTGCAGCTTCTGGTTTTGGCCAGACCCTTCAGGTTACTTCCGAACTTTGGACAGGTTTTAGTGCCAGCATATACTCTGTGTATGGCTTCAGTTTGTTTACAGGTCCCTCGAAAAAGCATAGATCTCCCTTTAAGCTTCCCTAGGTACTCATAACCCCAATAATAGTAAGTCAGCCTCCCAACTAGTGAGATTAACTTAACCAGTTATAAACTGCAAAATAAATATATAGAAAAGCTAAGGTCTTTTATGCATCTTCTGGATTTGTGGCATCCAAGGAGCCACCTTTTCATGTCTGATTGCCTAGCCAAAGGCTGGAAACACATTATTTTGTTAACAAAAGTTGAATTAGTTCTGTCATATCTTGACTCTAGGGACTGGGTCCTTATGAGAGAGACTAACAATCAGATGAGTTTATTACATGCCAGTGATGCAGTGAAATTCAATTAATTTGTTTGCTGTGCTTCCCAGAATGAGAAATAGACATGCCATAAATGCGAACCATGCCATCACTCTGGTTCTGTGTCAGTAAACAAATTTAATCTGATGATGTTTTGGAGTCTCACCATCCTTCTTTGCAAACCTCTGGCTTCCCTGAGGCTCCAGCAAAGACAGGGGAACATTACACGATCACACTTTCCCTGGCACAGTGTTGCAGACTCCTGCTTAACGTTGCGACCACCTATGACCCTGCTGGGAACAATGCGATCGGAGACCCTATGTGGGGAAGAAGTCCCTGGCTGGCCTGTTGCCTTCCCAGTTGCTCCATTTCCATGGACACCAGAGCCTAATGGGACATCTGCAAGGAGTCAGAGAATCTTCCCCCTGCAAAATCTGTTCTCCAAAGATGGTACAAGAATTACTTCAAAGCACTAAGCTTGCAGGAGCACTCAGCCTGAATGACTCCATCTCCTTCTCCTCAAAAGCAGCTTTTTGGGACCCATGGCATGGATCAAAACACCTATGGCTCCTCAAGAATTTTGTCCCCTGGCCTTGATCTAGGCTTTGGGTCTGTACTGCTTGGATGGAGAGGTGGTCTCCTTCTGTGTTGGCAGATAACCTACAGGAATGAGAGAGAGAGCGTGGACTGGAAACTCAGGAACTTGCGATGTCCTTGACTGAAGACTTTGTTGGGCTCAGCAGGATCAGGGACTGCCTGGTAATATGGGACTGGTGTGTTACTGATGTGAGCAGGCAGGGAGATGGGAAGCTCAAAAGGAAAATTCCAGGAGGATTCAGATGGGCACTGAAATGTTATACTCCCTCTGCTAAATTCTCCTCAGGTAAAAATATCTAATAACTTTTTCCCGGAGGAGTGGAAAGCTCTGTCCTTATATGCATCCTAAAGGGGATGACAGAGAAATCTTTAATAGCTTTGAGAATTGGCATATCATGACTTGAAGGTATCTAGTAAAACTGAAACAATAAGTCTATCTGCAGTCCATGAAGTGCCACATGTTCTGGAAGTCAGTCCAAAATAAATGATGTCTTTCCCTTTTGTTCAAGTCTTTTTGATAAAAGAGAAAGAGGGTCAGCTACAGGAGGAACAGTAAGAGAGAGGTGGACCAAGTAGCTGAAGGACAAAATGACAGGAGTGAGGGGATTTTAGCAGGCATTCCCTTCCCTGCTGTTCATTGCAAGTGGGGCCTCAGAGCATCCCTACACTGGTCCAATTCATGCAGGGACTTCAACACAGTCATTCCAGTCCTGAGCACAATGCTGGGTAGTAGCTCAAGACACAACCCAGAAAAGGCATCCACTCAGCCTGACACCTTTGCATATACCATTGAGGTTTATCCTGAATCAAAAGGCTTCCAAAAGGAAAACCAGCACACCTGATTCACCTGTGGATATATGGCCTAGGAGCCAGAGGTACTTCTTGTTAAAAAAAGCAACAGGAATTGTTGGCTAAACTTTTGTCCCTGTGTGGATACTGTTACGTTACAGAATCACAGAATCACAGAATGATAGGGGTTGGAAGGGGCCTCTGGAGATCATCTTGTCCAGCCCCCCTGATTGAGCAGGCACACCTACAGCAGGGGGCACAGGAACGCATCCAGCCAGGTTTTGAATGTCTCCAAGGAAGGAGACTCCACAACCTCTTTGGGCAGCCTGTTCCACTGTTCTGTCACCCTCACAGGAAAGAAGTTTTTTCTCAAGTTTAGGTGGAACTTCCTGTGTTTTTCTTTGTTTTTGGAGCAGAGTGTGAGATATAGTGGTTTGAGAAGAGGTGACAAGGAGTTAGGACCTCAGCGCCCTCTTTTTGCTATTCTGTTTTTCACAGAGGAAACAAAGCTGTGACTTCTAGCCCAAACCTGCCATAAATATTGGCTTACAGGGAGCTCAATAGGGTGGAGAAGTGGCCTGACAGGAGCCTCACCAAGTACAGCAGAGGCAAATGCAGAGTCCCATACTCACAGTGGAATAACCATAGGCAACGGGACAGGCTGAGGCTGACTGTCTGAAAGCAGCTTTGCAGAAAAATCCCTACATGTCCTGGTGTATAACATGATGAACCTGACTGCTGTATGCCCTGGCAGCAAAGCAAGGCAGCCACATCCCGGGCTGTATTAACATGGGTGCAGCCAGCAGGTGAGGGAAGGGAGGGAGATGGGCTTGTTCAGCTTGGAGAAGGGGAGACAAAGGGGTGACTTTGTTGCTGTCTACCACTGCCTAATGAGAGGTTACAGAGAAGATGGAGGCAGAGTCTTCTTGGAGATGGACAGGCACAAACTGTAACATGGGAAATCCAATTAGATATGAGGGGAAAAACTTCACCACAGTGGTAGTCAAATACTAGGGCAGGAAAGTAAAGGAATGAGTAGGATCCTCATCCTTGTAGATATTCAAAATGCATCTGGGCAAGGTCGAGAACAGCATGCTCTAAACTGGCCCTACTTTGAGCTGTTGTTGGGCTAGACACCTCCAGAGGTCCCTTCTCCCCTGAATTATTCTGTGTGTTTATGGTTGTTTATGAGACCCTGGACAGATTCCTTTCCTGACAATACTCCCCTTGAGGAGTTCAACCCAGAATTACAGACTGACCCTGACAACCATCAGAATTTCTGGTTTCTTATTCTATCACCCTGTGGAATAGGGTTCACTCTTTACAACACATGCCTTCTAAGTAATTGTGTTGTAATTGCAGATCTTAAAAAGTGTGCATTCTCTCCTGGACTCCAGATGAGAAGCCAGGAATCCTGATCCCCAGCCTTTTCCTTCTTGAACTACTATGCCAGCTCTGCCCTCAAGCCTGTTACAGGCCTCAGAAGGTCTAAGTCCCATTTTCCAATTTGGTTTAGGTATACGTTTGCCACTGTTTATTTCCAGGTGACAGTACCCCACCGAAGGACTGACAGCTGAGCAAAGTTTCCCAAGGTGTTCCATGGTACACTTCTGCTCTGATAGATCCTCAGAGAAGATGCAGTTGTGTGAGCAACTGCTCATGGGTGTGGACTGATCGGAAGACCTCTTCTGCACTCCAGTCTGGGACTGTACCTCCTATGGTCACTGAAGTACCCAGTCTCGGTCTGACTCTTCATTCTCCTGCAGCACCAGGGAGATCTGCTGGGCATAACACACCCTTTCTTGCCTACAACCTCCAGATTATCCTACATAGTGCTGCTTACAGAGATCTGTTAAAATATTCCCAGATATTTCAAAGTCATATATTGGATCCCAGGGTTGTAGGATGGGCCTAAAATCCACTAGTTTGGGGGGAGAGTGTTTGTTTTTCACAGACAACCTGTGGAGTCTGTCTTCTTGTCTTGTAGGATTTGGGCCTGCAGAAATCCTATTTTTGAGCTTTCCCCTTCAGCCACAGAAGGATGGAAGTTTATTTCTGGTTTAAGAAAGTTGAACTTCCCTGTCAGTTCTTGAAAAAAGATTGATAACAAAACAGCATTGCTTTGAAATTCAGATAATGTACCTGCAGTGCTTTCCAGATTTGGCTATACACACGCCATAGCAGCTTGAAGTATTTGAGAGTGTATGAAGATTTCTCTGAGGTTTTTTTCTCCCAAAGGATGCAAGGGGTGAGAGTTACAGAGCTGGGGACAGTGGAAGGCTCAGAGGTCCTGGAGCTTTGTACATTGGGTATAAAGTTATTTGCAGAATAACTCAAATCTCAAAACTGAAAAAAGAAAAGAAGAAAAAGTGTTTTCTCTAAGACAAACAATAAAAGATGGGAAGGCAGACGGAATAGAAAAGATTTTATCCTCAGCCACCTTCCACTTGGCCTTCCTGGCAGTGGGAGACAGCCCACCCCAGCTTGTACCTCAGCAGTCAATGTCAGACCAACTCAGCCAGAGCAGTGCCTTTCTCACTAAAATATTTGCATTCATTATCAGTAGGTAATGTAGGATTTTTCAGGCTGGAAGAAACATCATGGGGATGGGAGCATAGAGTGACAGACACCTGGCAGGTGATGAAAGTGTGAGTAGGGATTGCCTCATTTTCCCTTAATTTTCAAATTGGAAAGGAAGCAATAAATGAAGCTAAAAGGAGTCAGATTCAAAAACTAGCAGGGCATGAGCCTCATCCAACATGTGCTTGGTCGGTGAAGCTCAAGCTGCAGGATGTTGCAAAAGCCACACGATTGCGTGGTTTCAAGGGGAGGCTAAGCAAGTGGATGGAAAATAAATCCTTTCAGGGTAAGTAAATATGCAGAAACCATATATGGGCCAGCAGCCCATTTTAAGGGAGCCTGAGATGGAGCCTCAATAAAACTGTAACAGTTTGGAATATAATGGAAGGAAATCTTTGGATGTTGTCTAGTGATATAGGGCTCACCTGCCAGGAAATGGGAAAAGCGCACAGTAAAATGTGTGGTTCCTGGAAGACATTCCAACACTGGCTTCAGACAGCCTTTTGTGGCTGGTAGACCATAGGAAAAATTGAACAGTAAAACGTACTGGGGATGTAATAGTTAGACTAGTGGGAGAGTGGACTGAACTGCTGTGATTTAACCTATCCAAGAAATTAACTTACTGTAGACACCACAGCTGACTGTTCCAGGAAAGCTGCCAGAAAGTAATGAAAGCAAATAGGGATTTTGTAAAAAAAAGCAAATCTCTGTTATCTGAGAGAGAAAATGCAATCAGTTTAGAAGAGAATAGCAGAAGATCTTTTTATATCTAACCTCTAAAAGCCCTGAAGTATATTAGCTAAGGAAAATTTAATTGTGTGCAAGAAGCACTGCTGGTAGAGAGTTAAGAATTTTCACCTGGAGTTGGGGGAACTTTTATAACAGGTTAAAGATAAAGGGTTTAAATTAAAAAAAAAAAACAACCAACCCAAACCCAAAACAAACCACCAGAAAAAAGTATCTTTCTGACACTGTTTCTGGAACAGATTTTAACACGACCATAACAGAAAACAAAGCATCCCCTCAAATCTCCTGTGCTTTAATCAAATTACAAGAAATGGTATTAATTGTGTAGAGTAAATAGATAAGAATGGGGATTGCCTAGACTGCTGGAGTTGGAAGTTCAGGCTGTATTTCTTTGCTCTCCAGCAGAGATTAAACTATCAGTAGTGACAATCCAAAGAGCAGCACAGATGATTACATTTGCTTTAATTAGTTTCAAGAAATCTTGATTGAAATTAAAAACCAAAGTGCTGTGAACAAGCTGTTGTGCTAGCTTGGAAAGCAGAATGGTTTTGATAGTGCTTTAAAACTGACAGGGCAGGGAGACCCTGCCAGATGAGCAGGTTTGACAGCTTGGTTCAAACTGAAGGCAGGCTTTATGAAAGCTGTAATCCAAGCAGTGCCTCTCAGACTGAACTTTGAGTGTTACTTAAAGAGGGAAAACTGGTATGAATTTGTTGATGCCAAGATACATCTTAAGGTCTTTGTTTCACTAGACTCACAGGAAAATGCTGGCAATGGTTCTCCAGAAGTGCACAAGATTCAGCTCCTTGCCCAAAGTTCTTGATTTGGGTGCGAAAGTAGTACTTGCTTCAAAAGAAGCTGAATCTGCCCACAATATAACCTGGCTTTTCTATTTAAGAAAAAAAATAATTGTTATTGATGAGGTGGAGAAGTGAGGTCTGTATGGGGTGTGGGGACGAAACGCTGGGGAAATAAAATGAACACACAGAGAAGGCCAGAATGATTCTGGACTTCCTCGCAAAGCAAAGATCATCCTTAAAGGAAATCCACCGAAGGCAATGACATGGGAACTAAAGTCAAACCAGCACTGACTCAATTAGAGGTGCAAAATCATGACTTGACATGTTAAAAGCACTGACCACACAGGCATCAAAAGCAGTGATAATGATATGAGGCACCTCGAATACAGCAACCACAGAGAACAGAGGGTAAAATGTGTACGAGGTCTGGTGATGGTGGCATATGTGATTATGCTCTCGGATGTGAGCACAAAGAGCAGCACCGCTGGTGACAGTGCACAGGGAAGATCACAGAAGAGAAAATAATTCCCTCCAGCATGGAGAAAGCAAAGGCAAAGCTGGTAGCTCTGCAAACACTGTTTTTTGTCATTTAAACAGGAAACAAAAGTACGTAACTTGGAAAAAGAAACTTGGCATACTGTTTTCTCAGTAAAATAAAAGCTTAAGACTTCCATAAAGCACTGGAACAAGGTATTCATGGTCTTTAATCACAGTATTCACTGGCCAACAGGAGCAGTTATAGGAAATAAAAGATGTGCTTGATCTTAAAGCTGCCACTGGAATGCAAATCCCTTGGTAAAGGATGGAGGTAAGTCCAGTTTCAGGTAAATAAAAATGGTGATGTCTTGAATGTTCCCATATCAATCCAGCCACATAAAGAACTGGATCATTAGCTATGATATTACAGAGGACAGCTAAACACCTCTGTAGCACTCACTTATCAGGATGGCGATATCTCAGTTCATTTAACAGTGGGATGTGTACTTTTCATTATGCTGCTGTGGCAAAAGTGGAAGTGCTCATTAACTTCCCTGGGAATCAGATGCTCCTTCTGGATAAAAACGCCTGTCACAGCTTTACCAGATCATTATGTTATAAGGGGATAAGTTGTCCTGGCAAATTTGCAGCAGATTGAATTTGAAATTAGAGTGGATACTCAAGAGATAAAACCTTCACAATTGAAATCATTGTGGAAAGCATGGCACAACGGCAAGGCACAAGGGTCACAGGCTAAACCAACAGGCAGGAGGGTGATCTGTGAGCAGAAGGGGATCATGTCTTGGAGCCATGATGAACCATTCGACAGACAAACAAAGGAGTTAGCCTGGCAGGCGCACAGCAAGGCCCAGAGATGATAGAAATGCAGAACAGATCTCTCATCTGCAGCTGTTTTTTAGCTAAACAGGCAGCAGTCAATCCAGACCAAAATGCTGGCACCTTAATATTGCAGCCCTCATGTACAGAGGAAGAGGAATTTCCTGCAGTTTATAAACACGGATGGTTTACAAAATTAAGATGTACAAATAGTGGATCATCTAAGAAAGAAGCAGTAGTCTGCATCTAGACACAGCACTGGGGGGAAATGGAGAAAAACTGCTGAGAGAGTGCCATGCCTGGATTCTGAGTAATACAGATGGTAATGGTTGAAGTTTCTACCCTTAGAGGAGAGGGAGCTGCTGCCCCCATGGGGCCATCGCTGAAGATGGTCACGTGTCATGAGATTTTTATAGCTGGATTACTTTATTAGGTCTGGGAGGGTGCCATGCAGAAACCTGGAGGTAGCTGGAGGCAGCTGGAGGTACCAGTAGAGGGAGAGTAGGAAATGCAGCTCTGTGAGAGAACTATTCATCCTTTCGCAAATAAACCATCAAGCTCTGGTGGATAATTTGATGGTCTCCTAGAATTCCTTATGTCCGGGGCTTCCCTGTGAGAATGGGGTCATTCCCTGATAGGATGACTGTCAATTGGGAATGTATATATTGGATTTCAGAAAATAAAATCAAAAGGCAGGGTCAGGACTCTGGAGAGACCACATCTCAAGGGTTGGTTATCTTTTTGCAATGCTATTAGATGGCTTTTGGCAAGCTCATGACCTCCAGGTATAGTCACGAATTAGAATTGGTTTTTCCTCCCCTTTCCATTTATCATATATGTAAATCTTCTGCTAAGAGACCAGGCTTACTTCTGCACCAAGCAAAAAATAATGAAAATCATAGTAACGGATAACTGGTGAAGAATCCAACCCCTGTAAGTATTCTTGGCATTGCTCAGAAAGCTGGAGTTTCCAGCTTTGAATGGGCTATAATTGGCAGAATGACATGATTAATTTTGTTTAGTGGAATCCTTTGTGCTTGGTAGGTATTGCAATTTGTGTACTGGTGCCTTCAAGTCTGCAGAGGTTAATGCCACAGTGCACTGCAATTAACTGATGATTTTAAAAGGTAATTATCTAAGAAAATGGAAATGGAGGTGGAAGAAATGGAAGTGTGAGTTACTTAGAATATCCCTTATCATAAAACAGCAGAATTAATTGAACTTGATCAAGACTGCTTTTAAAATCACTAGTTGGCTTTGAAAAGAGGCAGCAAAAGTTTGGGAGAGTAGCTATTGGCCTCAGTTCTTTGGATGGGTGGACATTAAACATAAAGCTTGTTTCTTAACAAGGGTCATCCATATATGAAAAAGATCCTATTATTAAATTACTTTTTAAAAACTGTTCCACAAAGACTTAAAACATTACAAGTTTGTTTCTTGGTTAAGATGCCTGCTCAAATGCAGTTATCGTAATTTAATGAAAAGAAAAATTGATGCATTGTCTCAGACTACTTAGAAATGTGTCAGCTAAGAGCTATATGACGAGATGGCTTGTGAAATCTTGCAAGCACTGCAACACCAGCTGAGTCCCTGCTTGGATTTCTAGGGAAATGGGACTCTCTCATCTCAAGCTCTGCTGAGTTTTTGCCGCATTACCCTGCCAGAGCGAGCTGTCCAAGCCAGCTCCTGTTCAGCCCCAGGCCAAGGCAAGCATGGCTTTTTCACACTGGTCTGTGTATCCCAACACAGCATTCCCTGGGGCAGATGGGTGCAGGTTAGTAAGAGTGTATACCCATGTTATCTAGTTTATGAGAAAGGATAAACACCTCCTGAGGTCTGGTAGAAAACACAGTTTCATGAACAGGGTGGCAGCTTTCTTGTATTTTTCTCAGGTGAAACGCATTGACTTTTACAAAGGTGGCTTTTTTTGTTTTTTACAACAATGTATCTTAGAAGAGAATATCTTCTGCTGGCTGAATCCCACTCGAGGATATGAAGGAACCCATACTGCACTTGTTTCTATGGAAACTAATGCACTTCGCCCAAGGCGGGGCCAAGGGAAGAACAGGGAGACGCAAAAGAAAAACTAGAACAAGTTGCTAATGAAGTAGGATAATTCTACACTTTCTGTTGTCATTTGTCTTTGAAGATTTTCATATCTCACTGAGGGCTGTCTCACCCATGGCTGTAAGGCAGCCTTCCTAAATCCTGAGGCAAAGAGAACTTAAATAATATGATGATGGTCTCACGAGGAACTTCACAGATAATGCTTAGTGCCTATTGTCCTTGCTCCAGTGACTTCAGGAGTACCAGACTGGAGCCTATAATTTCTGACATCCCCATAAGAATAAAAATTATTAAAATTCTGGGATGGAGTCTGCTACCAAGTGCAACACCACTTCAGTTTTCTTGACTCTGTTGGGAATATTTGTGAAGCTGAGCACTTCTGCTCCTGAGGATGTAAGGCCCTGGGACTGTAAATACACATTTTCGAAGCTCTGCATTTTGTGTAGAAATCCTGGTTTCCAGAACAACTTTACTATCAGGTCCAAAGAGTCTGATTGGTCTCTCTTTTCAGTAATTAGCTAAGGTTCTAGACATCTGATTTTTGGATCATTGAGAATGTTGTAAGATGCAGAAAAGCTTCTTGAGATATCCAAAAGGCACCCATAGATTAGATAGCAATTGCTGCATCTGGTCCTTCTGGGCATCCCAAATGCCTAAAGATGCAGATCTACCTGCACCCCTAGGCATTCACAAAACCTTTGCAAGTTTGTTTATAGATCAGTTCTGAAAAATGGGACTTGGACATATAATATCCCATTTCAAAAATCTTGCAGTCTCTCCTAGATAAACCAGGCAGCAGAAGAACAAAAAACTCACATTCTTCCCATCTCCTAGTTAAATGCACACTGCAGCACTTTGTGCTTTGCCTACGGGTCTGTGTGATGAAATAAAGCAATCAAATGCAATGTATAATAATGATAGCTGTTTCCAGAACTGTCAGGGCTCTGCAGTGCCCAGGCCAAACACCCCCAAAAGCCTTTATTCAGCTATTTTTTTCCCATACACTGCACAGATTTATTACCTTTATTGACTTTCCAAATGTTTACACTTGGAACATTCATCTGTCAAAGCTGCTTGCTGCATCTGCAATCAATCTCTGTGGTTTCAGTGCCATGGACAGCAATACGGAAGCCTTGTTTTAAAGATCACCTAAATCTTGCGTTAGTCATTGTTGCTAAGTAAGGCAAGCTGGATTAATCTACCCAGAGTGCATGTTCAAAATTGTGTCAAAGAACCTGATTAGTGTAAGTTGTTGTCACAGCACTTCAGGTTTCCTAGATAGACAAGCTTCTCTGCATCTTTGCTTAGACACAGTAAATTGCTGACACAAAGGACAGATGCAGCTTTACTTTCCATAGTGCCTGCAAGGAGGCTTGAAGCTTTTCAGAATAGGGAAACTGAGGCTCAATTTGCTGAGTACTCCCCCCGTCCATCTAACAATCCCAACAGCAGTTTGTCCTATGGAAAGCTTCCATTGCCCTGGCAAATTTCCCCCAGCCTTAAGACCAAAAAAAGCAAGTAATTGGCTGTTAGCTGAGAGAAGGCAGGCCACCTTCTCGCTGTGAATGCCTTTGGAAATAGACTAGTGTAAGTGTGCATACAGCTATATTGCAGACTCTGACCTGGATGTAAGGGCCAGCAGTCACTGTCTTTCCAATGAGTTCACGAGCTGTAAACCCAGCCATAGAAAAATATGTTCTGGTTTCCTTATGACATGGTACATTTGAGTGAAGGCTGCTTGTTTTGTAAAGACTCTGGGCTATTCATGTTTTTCACTTCAGCCAACAGTCTCATGCATTCATACATTTCATTCCCTGAATGCCTGGGCAGCTCACAACCTCCTACAAATCTCCTCTCAGACATCCTTTCAAGGGGTGGCAGCATAAGTGACCTCGACTTATGGATGGCCCAGATTCAGGCCTTCGCTTTTCCATCAGTGTGACAGGCATTGCATTTCCTCCTGGCTGATTCTAGGCCATGACAAGTGCCTAGTCCCAGGTAATGAGAGGTCAGGGGCTAGAGTGGGTTTTAGGTCTTGTGGTCTCTTCAGCCCTAAATCATGGCCCAGCTCCACTGCAGTGTTTGCACCCTCCACGTCCAGCTTCTGCAGGATGCCAGGTGACCTTTCAGCATGCTAGGCGGTGCACAAAGGCTTTAAGGCAGAGCAAGGAGTTGGGCTGATAACCAGTAATGAATGGAAGATGGCCAGCTGCTTTCCATTTCAACACCAAGATGAAACCCAGGTGTTGACAGACCAACCCTCTGCATCATGAGCTGGGCATCACCCTCCCTGTTAGCATGCGAACCACTGGCCTCCTGCTCTGCCCAGACAGAGGTATATCATTTCCTGGTTTTGCTGCTCTTTAGGGCAGTAGATTAAAGTTACTTTTTGGGGTCTAAGCCTACTCAGTTGTGGATGAAGGAATATCTTCCATCTGTCCATGCCCGATATTATGGTCCACATCCACCCATTCTCCATCAACGCTCCCACTCATTGCTTTTGTGGCACATTGACAATAACAGTTTTCATTGATAAAACACCCTCACTAGCTTTGAGGTTAGCATGTCTGCCCATCCACCTGCTCACCTATCCCCCTATGCTGTTGAGCAGAATCTGTTATAATGTATTTGTCATATATATAAGGGTCCTCAATCACAGCCATCCCACCAGGTGACTGGAAAACAGACAGCATCATTTAAAAAGCAACACCATTACCAAGTGACACTTCCCTCCCGTTTGCCTCACTTGCCAAGGGATTTGTCACTCTAGCTCTTTTTCAGCTGGACCCTGCTTGGGTATTTTTGGAGTGAGGTGCTGTTCCAAGCCCTTTGTGAATATCCAGCATCTACATGCTGCTTCCTTCTCTAAGGAAGATGAGCAGAGAACCGCACTCACAGCAATGGCATTCCAGGAAAAGGTGGGTGCCAAAGTGGTAAAAATAGCTTTGGAAGAGCTCTTCCTGCCCACTCCACTCCACCCAAGCTCTAGTTCATTTTTCACCTTCAGTTTTTCTGCCTTCTGTATGTGGGCCAAGGAAAACTGACTTTAGCAAATGCCAAGCTTCTTTCAGGAGAAGAAAGTTCTTTCTTTTTTATGGAAGAAGAAAGTTCTGGCATTGGCTCTGTTGCCTGTGGAGTCATGGAAAGAAATGACTCCTCCAACCAACTACCTAATCCCAAGCACCATAGAAACAGTTCAGAATTGCCTGCTTGAGCCCCAGGCTGTTTCTGATGTTTGGCACAGAGATGTTTCTCCTGCCTGTAGGACTGATGCTTGCTGCAGACAGCGGCTTGATGCCATGAGAGTTCAAAGCTCGTTGTTTTCTGAAGTTCTATGAGACCTTTTTATAGAAGACCAGTCCAGACTTTCAGCTATTTAGTCACTGGACAATCAGAGTTAATGCAGAACAGCCCCAAATTTACAAAAACTAGAAATTTAGTTCTCTCCCCACTCCCTCCCCCATCAAAAAAGCCTGTGAAACTAGCCATCAGGAGATATTATTAATGCCAAGAATGTAACAGGAGACAAGCCCACATTAGCTGCTTTTATGGCTTAGGAGAAGGTGCTGAGTTGCAGCAGTGAGAATTTAGATAGCAGTTTTTTGGGAAGGTTAGAAATCCACATCTCCCAGCCTTAGAGCAGCTGCTAGTTGGTAGAAGTCAGGAAATAATTTTGGTTTGGACAGATTGCTGTTTCCTAGGGGGTCTTATGCCTTCCCCATAGCAAAAAGGTTATAAGCAGTTATTCAATCCTGTCCAGCAATTCTGCTTTTATTAGCATTTTATACTCTACACTGATTTCCAACTGCAGTCACTGATGTCCTGGGGACTCATACTGTTTAATTGTCTGGCATTATGCTAAAATTCCTATTTGGTCAAGCAGGTACATTATGCAAAACCAAAGATCATTTATGTTTCCAGTACCTTTCCTAATACCCTCACTGGTTCTAATGCTTTGGGCAGTTCCAGTCTCTTTGTCCCTTCCTGATGGGTAACTCTGAGAGGAGTAATGGGCCCTCATGGCCAGGATAAATACATTTTTCTTCAGCTGCCATTCACAGAATGCTCTCCCTGGAAGGCAGTTTTGAGAACAGTTATCTGGCCCAAACAAATGAATCTTTGCTTTAGACCCCATGGGATATGTTTTCATGGATACTTTATTTTGCAGTGTAATTAAAGATATTAGTGTTAATAGTCCCTGCATATCCTGCTGCCACTGTTCCCATGTGTTCCTTACCTGGAATATGCATTCAATGGAAACAAGGGTCAGAAAAAGAAAAAGCAGAGGCCAGAAGCTAAGAAATTAAAGCCATGAAATCTGAGGGATACACCTGCACAGGGAAACTCCTCCCCAGACTGGGACCTCGCAGTAATCTTGCTGGCAGCCCCAAGGGTTTATTCCCAAAAGTGGTTTTGCCCATCAGAGAAAGCATTCTTCTGGAAGATGAGAACATGGAGACAAGGAGATGGCCAACCCTTGAGAGAGATCTGTACCCTGAATCCCTCTCCATAATTTTCACTGTGAGACCTTCCTCACCTCAATGTCCATTCAGTAAGATGGCCCTGGCGCAATGGCATGAGCCTACCAGCTCTTGTTGGACTGGTCCTCAGCCATGCAACATGACAGCAGCACATCATGACAGCAGGACCAGTGCTAGCAGCTGGTGGCTGAATGCCTTTGCAACTTTGCCTGTGCCACAGTCCTGGAAAGCAAAATTGACCACAGGTCATGCTGCAAGGCAGGTCAGGAAGAGGGGGCATGTCCCAGTGGGAGGCAGATGGGACTTGCAGTGCAGTGCTTACCATCAGCCACACCACTTTATCCTTAGCCTGTCTTCAAAGGACCCCCAGATTACATTTCTTGCTGCCCAGAGGAAGACATCTTATGCTGCAGTTTTCAAAAAATGCAGGTCATTTCTGTGCACTGGTCTGAGCTTCTCTGAGATCCCATCATAGCCTGTCAGAGCTAAATTGAGCACGCAGAGCTCTGTCAGGACCAATCATCCCCACTGGGATATGTACCATGGTTACCCCTTCCCTCATCTCCTGTGACCAGTGCCAAGCCTTCTGCAGTCCCAGAACCTCCTGGCATGGTGCCGTGCTGCATCCCATAGATCTACCCTGTGCCTCACCAGTTTTCCCATTCTTTCTGGGTTCACCAAGAGCTACCACAGCTGGGGCAGCAGAAAGCAGGAGCACTCAAAATCACAGTCCACAGGGCATGCCTGGCACATCATATGGCTTCTTCCTGCTGCTTTTTTCCCCCACCTGAGTCTCCTAGACATTGCTGGGATATGGCTTCAGGGATGGTATGGTGAAGTCAGACCCCATCTTGTCACATCACTAACTATGGATCCAACACATCCTTGCATTACAGTTCTCCCCTTTCTGGAATTACTGGCACCATGTGGGATTATTAACAATATGCCTGGGGAAGATTTGGGATGTAGGGCTGAGTGCTTCCACAAGCAGCTCTGCCAGCCCTGCAGAGACAGTGCAGGGCAGCATCGGCAGCATCAGCAGATGGCCTGAAGTCCCTGTGCATCCAGCTGGACATGAGGCAAAGCTCATCCTGCCTGGGGGCAACAAGAGCCACTAGTCCTCCTGTCCAGACATGATTTTTGTGATTTCTGTATCTGTGCCTTACCCTTGTTGCCCAGCTCCAACACATACCAACAGGAACCAGCTGCAGAGGACATGAGACTGAAGGCAAGCAAAAATTCACCAACTTGTATACAGACTTATGTTTAATTAAACAAAGACGTTGTCCTTGATGAATAACAGACATTCAGCTTAGTGACTGAAACAAAAGATGCACAAAATAATTAAGCTTATCTTGAATTTATTTTGCTCAGTCTCAAATGGAAGGTTTCACTTGGTTTCGGGCTTACTTAACAGCTTTTCAACTCAGCTTATTTCTTCTCTGTTCTTCCCTCCCTTCCCCCCCACCCCTGACAATTCTAAACTGCAAATTCAGTTCAGAAATTATCAGCATTTGACAGAGTTGAAATGATACTGTTAAACGAAAATGTTTTCCCAGCCTAAAATGTTTTCCCATATCTTCTGCTAAAGTCAATTCATATATTTTTTTCTCCCAAAACTTCAAATTTTTTTGTGCAAAATTATTGGTTCTTAAAAACAAAACAAAAGCCCCTCTGCCAGCTCACTTGCTTCTAGTTCAGTGGGTGTGCTTTTCATTATGAGTGTAGGGAATGTCACAAGTTTGTTCATTTGAGATTTCTTAAAATAAACATACAGAGAAGGCTGAAAACTATAAGTAGGCATTTACATTAAAAAACCACCCAGGTTAAATACTGAGAAAAATTAGCTTGCTTAGCAAAAGGACATGTCTCATAAAGCCACTACTGGATTTTTCCAGGGGGAAATATATTGGTATGTGAATAGGAACCCATGTGGGAAAACTTATTTATTTATGTGAATGCAAGAGAAAATTGTTTCTTGATTTAAATCTCCCAATTACATATTCAAATATTCACTAATCTAACATTTTACCTTCAGAAAAGTCTTATCAATGCATCAGAGCAAAAACAGCATTACCAAGTCAGCTGCACTCTGCATTAACCTCTGCAGAAATTGTTTGTGTAAGACAAACATTGGCTTGTTCCAGAGAGAAGCCCAACAGTACTCACCAAGGGAAAACATGCAATAGCTTGAAACCCTGGAGCTTACATGACAATTTTCATCATAGCCTGGAGCAAATCAGGAACTGATTCACCTCCATAGCTGTCCCCACCAGGCTGCAAGTCCCAGACACGGATTTACATGTAAACTCTTCCCCTACTTCCCTCTTTTGTAAGTTTTGTAAGGGGCCAGAAAGAAATCTGCAACTCCTGGAAGGATGTGATTATCTCCTCTCCTTACTCCACACCTTGCACCTTGGTGACTACCAACTGTATTTCCAATTGTATCTCTTAGTGTCCCAGATGGTCAAGAAGCAAGAGAAATGGTCCACCCTCTGGCCAGGAGGGAGCTGTAGGTGGGACATCAAGTCAGGCTGACCAAGTGTAAAGACAGCTCAAGGTTGGGTTTTCAGAGCATGCCTCTGGGTTTTGGTTTGGCGAAAGACAGTTTTGCCTTCTGAAAACCTCTTCTTTTCAAGCTCAGAGTTTGTTGTTTTTGTGCACAGAAAGTGAAAAAATAAATTATATTTTTGGACCTCCACACCCATACCTTAGCAGGACCGGAGCAGGTGCTTTCACGAGGAAGAATCGGTTCGCTGCCATCAGCACAGGCATTTTACAAGAGGGGCTCGCATAAAGAAGTTAATTTGTTACAGTCTTTAAAAAGCAGCCGTGCAGTAAGCACTGGGCAGGGAAGATAAATTTCTTCATTTCTTACAGAGTTAAATCTTGCTAATTAAGACCGCATTGCTGCTTGCTAGAGAGAATTTGCATTGATATCTAATATTTCCCACATGTGCTTACCAGCAGTGAATGTCTCAGCCTGTCTGAAAGCACAGGCATTAACTTCCCCTGCTTTCCAAGAGCATTGGTTTTGAGAAATGGACCTCTTATTAGTGCTGCGTGAAAGGCTGTGCCTCTGTAGACCTCTTTGTAGACTTTGGAGAAATATTTCTCTAATGTTTTTTATTTATAGACATACCCAGTCAGAGTTGTGGCCCCCTCCCCATCTGAGAGTGGGGATTTCATGAGGGTGCAGGAAAGGTAAGTGGAAGATGCTGGCCTTGTCTCAAGACACTTAACAAATACGTACACGGGACTGCAGGTCCCCTGGGAGAGTATTAATGGCTGCAAATTGAGAAAGGCTGAAATCGTCTCTTCCAACTAGTCCACAAGGACAGGAGATGTTTTCCATTGTAGAAATTTTAAAAGGCTAAGGCTAAGATTGCAACTTTCCTTTTGTACTTGCTGGCTGACATCTCCTTAAGTGGTGATTCAGAAGAGCTTTGCATCTGAAGCTTCAGTTATGAGGAATGTTTCTTATAATGCTAGCAGGTGACCCAATGCAGGAGGAAAGGCCCTGGGAAAGGGAAGAAAAGGAAGAAAGGAAAATGCTCTCATCTAAATGATTCACCGAGCTGGATACCCCTCCTATCACCCAGGACAGAGATCAAGATGAGGCATGCATCTCCCATGTATGACTTTCCAGCTGGGCAGAGGACATACGTAAAGAGGGGCTGGGTCCATGGAGTGGGGAGGAAGGGAGGTGACCCCACCAGACTGAAGCAGCTGAGGAAACCATGCCTCTGTGACTAGACCTCATCTGGGAGATGACCTCTTGCATGGTCCCATATCCTGGAGATTCCTTATAGAAGTATGTTCTGCTGGTGGCATACCTGTGTTGGAGAAGAGATCAAAAGCTCAACTGAAGTGCATTTATCCTAATGCACAAAGCATGGGCAATAAACACAAGGAGCTGGAAACCGTCACGCTCCAGGGAAACTATGATGTGGTCGCCGTCACAGAAACATGGTGGGATGACCCACACAACTGGAGAGCTGCAATGGATGGCTACAAGCTCTTTAGAAGAACAGGCAAAGAAGGAGAGGTGGAGGGGTAGCCTTGTATGTTGGAGAGTGTTTTGACTGTCTAGAACTCAACGACAGTAATGATAAGGTTGAGTGCTTATGGGTAAGGATCATGGGGAAGGCTAATAAGGCGGATATCCTGGTGGGAGTCCGTTATAGACCACCCAATCAGGATGAGGAGACAGAGGAAGTACTCTACAAGCGGTTGGCTGAAGTCTCACAATCTCTAGCCCTTGGTCTCGTGGGAGACTTCAACTTACCAGATATCTGTGGGGAATACAACACAGCAGAGAGAAAGCAGTCTCGGAGGTTCCTGGAGTGTGTGGGAGATAACTTCCTGATGCAGCTGGTAAGCGAGCCAACCAGGGGAGGTGCCCCACTGGACCTGCTGTTTACAAACAGAGAAGGCCTGGTGGGTGATGTGGTGGTTGGAGGCTGTCTTGGGCTCAGCGACCATGACATGATAGAGTTCTTGATTCTTGGAGAAGTAAGGAAGGGGGTCAGCAAAACCACTACCCTGAACTTCAGAAGGGCACACTTCGGATTTTTAAGGAGTCTGGTTATCAGAGTCCCTTGGGAGGCAGACCCACAGGGCAAATTTGTCCTGGAAGGCTGGATGTTATTAAAGAAGGAAGTCTCAAAAGCGCAGGAGCAGGCCGTCCCCGTGTGCCGTAAGTCGAGCAGGCGGGGGAGAAGACCGGCTTGGCTGAATAGGGAGTTTTGGCTGGAACTCATGAAAAAAAGGAGAGCTTACCGCCTTTGGAAGAAGGGGGAGGTGACTCAGGAGGACTACAAGGACGTTGTGAGGTTATGCAGGGAAAAGATCAGGAAGGCAAAGGCCCAGCTGGAACTTAAACTGGCTGCCACCATTAAAGATAACAAAAAATGTTTTTATAAATACATCAGTGACAAAAGGAGGGCCAGGGAGAACCTCCCTCCTTTGTTGGATGCGGAAGGTGACCTTGCCAGGAAAGATGAGGAGAAGGCTGAGGTACTTAATGCTTTCCTTGCCTCAGCCTTTAATAGTCAGACTGGTCATCCTTGGGCTTGTCGGGCCCCTGTGCTGGGAAATGGAGATAGTATGCAGAATGAAGTCCCAGTTGTTGAAGAGGTGGCAGTCACCAACCTTCTCCTTCACCTGGATGTTCACAAGTCTATGGGGCCAGATGGAATCCATCCGAGGATACTGAGGGAGCTGGCAGAGGAGCTCGCCAAGCCACTCTCCATCATTTATCACAGTCCTGGTCAACCGGGGAGGTCCCAGATGACTGGAAACTAGCAAATGTGATGCCCCTCTACAGGAAGGGTCTGAAGGAGGATCTGGGCAACTACAGGCCTGTCAGCCTGACCTCGGTGCCAGGAAAGGTCATGGAGCAGATCATCTTGAATGCCATTACACAGCACATGCAGGACAACCAGGGGATTGGGTCCAGCCAGCATGGGTTTATGAAAGGGAGGTCCTGCCTCACTAACCTGGTCTCCTTCTATGATAAGGTGACCCACTTAGTGGATGAGGGAGAGGCTGTGGACATTGTCTACTTGGACTTTAGTAAGGCCTTTGACACTGTCTCCCACAGCATTCTCCTGGAGAAGCTGGCTGCTCACAGCTTGGACAAGTGCACTCTGCGCTGGGTTAAAAACTGGCTGGACGGCCAAGGCCAGAGAGTGGTGGTGAATGGAGTCAAATCAGTTGGCATCCGGTCACGAGTGGTGTTCCCCAGGGCTCAGTGTTGGGGCTGGCCCTGTTCAATATCTTCATTGATGATCTGGAGGAGGGGATTGAGTGCACATCAGTAAGTTTGCAGATGACACCAAGCCGGGTGGAAGTGTTGATCTGCTGGAGGGCAGGAAAGCCCTACAGAGGGACCTGAACAGGCTGGATCGTTGGGCCAGAGCCAATGGTATGAGATTCAACAAGGCCAAGTGCCAGGTCCTGCACTTCTGTCACAACAACCCCATGCAACGCTACAGGCTTGGGGAGGAGTGGCTGGAGAGCTGCCTGGACGAAAAGGACCTGGGTGTGTTGGTTGACAGCTGGCCGAACATGAGCCAGCAGTGTGCTCAGGCGACCAAGAAGGCCAATGGCATCCTGGTTTCTATCAGGAATAGTGTGGCCAGCAGGACCAGGGAGGTGATGGTGAGGCCGCACCTTGAATACTGTGTTCAGTTTTGGGCCCCTCACTACAAGACGGACATTGAGGTGCTGGAGCGTGTCCAGAGAAGGGCAACAAAGTTGGTGAAGGGTCTAGAGAACAAGCCTTATGAGGAGCAGCTGAGGGAGCTGGGATTGTTTAGCCTGGAGAAGAGGAGGCTGAGGGGAGACCTTAGTGCTCTGTACAGCTACCTGAAAGGAGGTTGTAGCAAGGTGGGGGTTGGTCTCTTCTCCCTAGTAACAAGCGATAGGAGGAGAGGAAATGGCCTCAAGCTGCGCCAGGGGAAGTTTAGGTTGAATATTAGGAAAAACTTCTTCACCGAAAAGGGTTGTCAAACATTGGACCAGGCTGCCCAGGGAGATGGTTGAGTCTCCATCCCTGGAGGTATTTAAAGGAAGGGTAGATGTGGTGCTTGAGGATACGGTTTAGTGGTGGACTTGGCAGTGATAGGTTAGCGGTTGGACTCGATGATCTTAAGGGTCTTTTCCAACCTTAAAGATTCTATGATTCTATGATTCATGCTGGGCACTACCTAGCCCTAAAAAACACCCTAAAAGCAACTCCTCATTCTTGGGCTCCTCATCATGACAGCACTGGTGCCCCTCTGCTCTGAAAGCAGAAAACAACCTACCCAGTAGGAACAAGCAGTGAGCTAAGGAGGTGATCAGGCTGAAAGGATGTCAAGGAAGGCTTGGACAGAGAACAGGTGCACACCAGAAATCCTCATTAAATAAATATCAATATGCTAATTCATTGAAGACTTATGAATGCAAAACCATTAATGTGTGTCTGTGTTTGCAGCTGAAGGGAAGTAAAAATAAGTCTTCCACCACACTGTAGGTTCTGGTGTTTCCAAACTCTGCTTTAACTCATAGATGGAACAGTCAAAAAGGTCGATATTTTACTGCAAAACCCCTCTTTCCCAAACTCTCAGCCCAGCTTTGTGCTGGACAAGCTCATAACCCACACTTCGTGGTAATGTTGATTGAGGTTTACATCCAATAATGCCAAAGCAACCCACAGCAAAGTAGACAGCACACATTTGGCTTTAAAAATGTTGAAGCCAAAACACTAATGCTGCAAATCACAAGGCCCATTAAAGTGAAAATGAATGCTAATATGTTTGTGTAAAGCCAAAATGGAATTTAACAGAGAAAGTTGTGAAGCAGCGTTTTCTGTCACTGGAACAAATCATCAGGAGGACTGAAACTCACTGGCTTGACATTATCAGAACAAGCTGGGCAAGGTGAAAAGATTTGTCTTGACACTTATTTGTGGATGGATAATTTTGCTGAACAAATTTTCTGAGGGGAAACCTTTTTTGACTTTTTTTGTGAGGGTTCTACTTAATGAGCCAGCAAGAAAGACCAGTGAAGGACTGAAGGGCACTAGAGCGAGCCCTGAGCTGCTGAGCCTCCACTACTATGCTGTCTCTGGCAGTAACACTGGTGTTATTGCTAATTCTTTCCATTTGATTATGAGCTTTGTTGGTTTTCAGGGTTTGGGGTTTTTTCCTTAAATTTTCTGGTTTTGGTGTTTTCACAGGCCAGGATATATCCAAGATACTGCTGAAGACGAAGAAATCCATGATTTAAAACAGATAGGTAACTCCTTTCTCAAAACATTGCACAAACACAGCTGTTTGCACAGGAGGTGAATTTTCTGGCAATGGTATATGTGGTTTCCCTTCCTTTGGCTGCTGCTAAGTTCTCTAATTATTAATAACTTTGCTAATTACAGTGTTGGGCTGAAGTCCCACAGAGACAAATGGTTACCAGTCCTGCAGCCACAAGTAAGGGAAAGCAGTGCTTTCCAAGGCACTGATGTGTAGTTCTGCACAAAGTGGTCAAGTGAGTTGCTGCAGTCAGAGCAGGGAAATGTGTGTTCAAACCCGGCATCTGCAAGCAGAGCAGTGTCAGGTAAATCTCCTTTCCTTTCTCCTGGAAGAACAGTGCTCACCAGTGAGCTGTGTGAGGCAGGTCACATCCTCTAGCTGCAGATGCACGGCAGGTGGCACAAGGTCACTGCCCTTAGAGATGGCTGACAAATGGAAGAAAGGCAGCCAAAGAGCGGGGAGAGATTAACACCTGTCTTTTAGTGGAAATGGAATAAATGACACTCAAGAAGAGAAAGGCAGGGAAAGAAACCTAGAGGTGAGCTCAGGCAAGGTAAGTTCTGCAATTTACAAGAAGTCTTTAGGTTGATAAGTCTTTCAGCCTTGCCTGGTGCAGCCATTGTGAGGCACAAACCAGGCTGTTTTAATTGGTCTGGGCTCTGCAGGTGATGAATTGACCCTCTTCTGCAGGATGGTGGACCATAAAGCCTGAATCTCAGAGCCTTACGCCTACCTGGAGCTGTTGATATGCTTGTTCCTTGAAAAAAACTCCTAAAATTCTGTGTATTCCACCATGGGAGAAACCAGTCCATCTGTGACTTTAAGCCTAAATCATTTGGCAGGGACTTTTAGGCTTGGTGCACACATGCACACACTGAGTTTACTCTTCCAACATTACAACAGCCTTACTCCTGCACTGCACTGCTCACCCTGGAGAAGGCCAAGACCACTGTCACCACTGCACTGATGGAATAGAGGAAAGCAGTTTTGTATGAGTCATGCTCAGACTCCAACACCACAGAGCCTGGGAAGCACCAAAGGAGTCCTGTGGACACCAGTGCTGCCTGCCGGGCTTCAATATTTCCCTGGGCGTCAGAGAACATACGTGCAATAAGCAGAGCCAGAAGGTAAATCCAGACCTTATGTGGTTTAGAGCTGGGGTAATTAATATAATGAGACTGCAACTGGAGTGTTTCAGCAGAGCTGAGGGTAGACAAATCTCTGCTGGACCCATTCTCCAAAGAAAGTCTGCAGAGCATCTCTCAGGGCCCATTACAGCTTGGCAGCCTGCTCAGTAGGAAAGCAGGTGGGAACTGATCTCTGAAAGCATGCCTCAGGAAATCTCCTCTCAGCTCCTCCAGAGAGCTCCACTGCCTGCTGCTTCTGCTCATCACTTACCAACAGGTCTTCCCTGGCAGCCTCCCACCAGCTCAGTTCTTTTGCAAATCTGGCCCCTGAAGGGGAACTCAGCTCTTTCAGAAAATCTGCTATAAAAGGAGCTGAATGAAAGCGTGCTGACACCCATGGGAAGTTCTTTGCTAGTTCCAGCAAGCTTTGGGACATGCTGGTTCATTTCTCTATTCCCAGCACACTGTTATGGTTCTAGAGATCAAGGTGCAACAGGATCATCCACTTCACCATTGTAGCACAAAAGAGATACATGAAGTCTGAAGAATAATTGAAGTCACACTCTCAATTCTTAACTTGCTTTAATTGAGGATATCAAAGAAGAATAAATTTCATTATCGGACTCAACAGGAAAAGCTAAGTTAGAGGGAGGTGGTTCTTTATTCATTCAGATGGCTATATATTACACATAGTATCTAGCAGAAAATAAAGTGTTTTAACTTGGAGGGAAATATTAATTTTAGCTGAAAAGAAAGTGTTTAATATGTTCACTATAACCTCTTTTTTCAGCAATATGGCTTAAGATCTTAAGGTAAATATTCTAATTGTTAACTTTACAATAATTGTATCATTATGATTTCTGAGGAGAAACGTATTTTCAATCATACACACAAAATAAAATCACCACATTTCAGAGAGAAGACCAGCAGTGTGGATCCCATTGCATTTGGTGTAATGGATGGGATAATGCTGGGCCAATTAAAACCTGCTAACGAGCTCACCATTGAACCCAGAGTTGGCCAGGCTCTGTTCTTGTAGTATTTTGGATGATTAAACACCTTGATCTTTTTGAGATAACATACTCTAACACATAACAAGTACACTGTGCTCAGAAATTACAAATTTCTGAGAGTATAGGGCTGAAAGAACAGTCCTACCCTGGGTGTGACACAGGGCTGTGGATCAACATAAGGATGGTCTAGTCCCAAAGAGCTAGACTACAGCTGGTGCTCCGAACTGGTGATGAGGTCCCTTTGGTACTCTACTGGTGCCTCCTGAGTTGGGAAACCAGAGAAATAAATCGCTTTCAGAGACGGGCTAGAAAAAAATACATGAAACCATCTGTCCCAGCACAGGCTGGGGTCTCCTGGGCTGGTCTTCTCTGGGACAGTAGCTGAACACAGATGCTCTGGAAGGACTACAAGAAAGAGGCTGTGCAACTACCTGAAAGGAAGTCATAGCGAGGTGGGTGTTGGTCTCTTCTCACAAGTTACTGGTGACAGGATGAAAGGAAATGGCCTCAAGCTGTGTCAGGAAGGTTTAGATTGGATATTAGGAAACATTTCTTTACTGAAAGACTGGAACAGGCTGCCCAGAGAGGTGGTGGAATCACCACCTTTGGAGGTGTTAAAAAAATGTGTAGACATGGCAATTCAGAGCATGGCTTAGGAGGCCTGGGGTTGTTGGGTTGACAGTTGGACTTGATGACCCTAGAGGTCTTTTCCAACCTTAATGATTCTATGTTTCCATGATTGGTTCTGCTTCAGCTCTTCTCTGGCAGCAAGGTGTCCAGTTGCTACCTGCATCAGTGGTTGTTCCCAGCCCATCACAGCAGAGAGCACCAGGAGGTCCTGTCCTCACCTTTCTTTTTCTAATGCTCTGGTATTTTCAGTCTTCACAATTGCCAGTGGTAAGGAGTTCCGTGGTGCAACCACATGCTGTGTGGAAGGACAGCAGAAACATCATTTCTTGATGTCCCTCCTCCTTTCCTCCCCTATGCAAAGAGTATTTTTTAAAGCTGAAAGACCTGTTATGTGCTGAACTCATACTGAAACTCTCGCCAGAAACTCACTTTTCCTCCTGCTGTCCTGATGCACTAGTGGTGCTGCTGCACTTGAAGGTAAGCTTCCAACACCTGTGAGAAGTTAATTGTCTTCTCCCCACTTTTGACTTCTTTCTCATTTCATTACTTTTTTTTTTCTCAGTGCCATATGTACAGGACTTGCAGGATCTACCTAGACTGCCACCAAGTACCACATATTAGTTAGGTGACTGGTTAGAGGTGTCAGAGCTGAAATGTTAAAGTAACTTGTATTCATTAGGCCTCTCAAAAAGAGAAGCTAGTTTGGGGGAAGACTGAAGCTGTGGACAATTCATTAGATGCACATCTTAAAGGACAGTGTGCCAGACAAGAGAATCTGATATGCTTTTGAATACCTGGAATTGATGTAATGTTACTGTGGAAAAATTATCTTTCACAGTTACTTGTTTTGGAAAATTTGCCTTTGACTGTGGGAAATTGCCAGCTGGTCTGGGTCATGGTGGATCTGAGGCTCACACAGATAAGACATCCACGCCAACTTAGGAACTGAAAATCAAAGCCCTGTTTCCACCAAAGCATGCCATGAAATTTGGAATAAATTATCTAATTGAAATTTAATTGGTGTTATACTGAGAAATGCAAAACAAGGCAGTGTTAATTCAGCTAGTTTCCTTTCTCAAATATCAAGGACAAATTAAGGTTCCCACCAGTGTTATGCAGTGAGATGTATTTGCATCTGACATTGAGAAAAGGCTGCCCACTCTGGGAACTGTGTATGCAGCTTTCTCTTCAAGGGCATTTTACAACTTCTTGCAATAGGAGAGACAGAATTCCACAAAAACTGAGATCTCTGAGGTATCCTAACCTCACTCATATGTCACAGCATCTCCCTAATTCATGAGAGGGGTGATGCACATCCATTCCAGAGCACCCATGCCTTCTGGCAGAACAAGCCAAACTCATTGTCTCCATGCGGTGAGGAAATCTGGTACCTGAAACACACTCAGCTCTGACACCATCACATCAGAAATGTGAACTGGAACAAAACCAGAAATGCATCACTGCAGATTGATGGAGGTATCCTGGTTTGGTGGAATCAAAACTCCTCTTTGAGGTCAACTGGTTAGGCCGCAAGAAAACACAAGTGCTTATGAAAATGAGAAGTTTCTGCTGTTTTTTCTGTTTTTCTCCTTCTAGCCCCAACGGGCAGAAAGTAATCAGATTCTTTTCTCTTTACTACTGTCTTTACCTGCTTAAAAAACACTGCAAGTTTCTGCTCAGTGTATTCTTCCCTGGGACGACCAGTTCTTTCCTCACATGCTGCATATTATGAATGTCCCCACTTTCTTGCTCTTCTGTGCTGGCTTCTTTCCAGTGCCTCTGCATAGTTCTTGAAGCACAGCTTCAAAATCAGGCACAACACTTGAGTCAAGACCTTGCCAGCCTCAAGGTGACCAGAGCAAAAGTAATGTCTTTCAAGCTGCACTCCTATTTGTACCCCTCCAAATCAGCTCTGTCTTTCTGCTAGACCATTCCCCACACCCAATGGTCTGCCCTCTGCATCCCCACACCCTACATCTTGCTGCTTCCTAGTGTCATATCCATAACCTCATTTTTAGGCTGCTGAATTTTCCTGCCCTACACAGCATACCCAGTGTGTCTTTAACAAATGTCACCTGAAGGACTGCAGATCATTTCCCTGATTCAGCCAGGCCAGCTTGACCAAATTCTGTCCCCTCAGTATCACCCACAATCTCTCACCTCCAAAATTCATCTGGGTCATGTCAGTTAATTAGTCCTGTATTTAATAAATCTATTAATTAGAATCAACCATTGCTAGTGCTTCCTGGTGACTTCACTCACACTATGTATTAAACTGCTTTGCAGGTGGCAGCACCAGAAGACCTCACTCATGTCAGCTGATATCCTCCTTGATACCCACCAGTTTCCCCTTCCCCTTCAAGCAGGTCACCTAGGCAAAGAAATGCCATCACTTTGTTCTGGCATGACTTGTTCTTGATGAATGCAAGCTGACTGCTTTTACCCCTCCAATTAGTCTTCATTAAGGACATGTGTAAGAAACGAGTGGATGTCACTGTCACTCTGGGCATCGTAGCTAGCCTGATGGGTTTAGGAGTCTCTACCTCCTTCTTTTCAAAACAAGTACTATCTCCAGCACTGTAGGCTTGCAGCCATGCCCAGGAGGTCTCAAAGATAACAGGTTCAGAAAGGAAAACTTGAATTTTCTTTCTTACAGCCTTGTTTCAAAAACAAACTTCCTTTGAAATTAATGCATTCAGAAGTAGCCTATTTTGATGAAATAGCCTTTTCAAGGACAAATATGTTCTGTCATGCACTTTTTAATCAGCTCTATCCCTGACTCATTTGAGGAATAATGCAATATTTTTCTTTCTGTATTGTTTGATATTTCTTTCTCTATTGCTTAGGTGAAGAAGACTGCTTGTATTTACCCCACTAGTGATGTCTGCTGTGTTGATGAAGTGCTGTTTTCTGGCTGTGGAAGAGTTTGGTCTCAATGAATTTTAAAATACTTAACACAGGAATCCTAACTGATCTTGACTGGAACTAAACTTGGGTGATTTCATCATTATCTTTGCTGAGAGCAGAGTTAGACTGGAAAATGTTTGAACTTGGCACCAATCAAGTGAATCAAGAGCTTTTCAATACTTGGTGATAAAATCTGAATACCTGATCAGTCACAGAAAGTCTCAGCTGTCCTGCCTCCTTCCAAGGTCTGGGTATGAGATGTTTAATTTAAAAAGTTCTGGTTAAACGACAGCCCTTAAGTCAATGCTCAGTTTGTATAATGAACACATCTTGCTGGTATTTATCATGCAAATTCTAGTGATCTCTGGGGGACTAACAAGATCTTCAGGTAAGTGAAGTGTTTGCCTGCCCCGCAGATCACAGCTGTGTTGGTCCCTGGTAGTTTTTACAACACCAAAGCACTTGGCTGTTCGTGGTGATGACCTGCTGTGAACCACAAATTTTCTTTGCATGTAATGGGAAAGGGAGAGGCAGAGAAAGAGTGTGAAGTGATGGAAAGAGGGAACCTGCACCCAACGGGAAGAAGGCATGCCACGACCAAAGCAATTAATCTTCTCCTCAGCCTGCTGACTGGCTCGGGTCAAAAAACTCTCAGGAAAGCTGATAAAGGAGACCAAAAACCAGACAAACTGTCCTGGTGCCCAAGGATGTAAGATGAGCACCTGAATAAAAAGTCAGTCTACAGCTGGAAGGGGAGGCCAGAGAATGACAGAAGGGGGAGGCAAGGAGGACTTGGCTGCCCTGTAGGTCTCCATGAATTGTCCCTTGACTGAGCATGCTCCGAAGGGATCATGGTTGATTCTTCTGTCTTTAGGCATCTCCTATTATCAGAGACCCCCCAGAGCACCCTTGCTTGCCAGGTGACCTCCTCCTCCCAGCAGCTGAGCTAGTGCAGCAGAGACACACTCAGCAGGCTGCAAGTCACAACCAAGGTCTGCGCCAGAGTTGCCCCTGCCAAGCAATAAAGAGCAAACTCTGTGTCAGCATACCCGTTCATAGCAAAGGGGGAAAAAAGCCTTATTCAGTCTAAAAGGTGTCTTGCTTCAGCACCTAAGAAATTGGGTTTAGAGTCCAGGTATTGAAATGCTCATGGGGAACTCACAGCATGGAAGTTAATCCCTGGCAGAGGATGTGCTGTGGCCTTGAGCCCAGTGCCACCTCCCTGAGGAAGGACTGCATTGCTGGGATGGTTTGTAGGGGCTCAGCTTGCTGCCTCTGGAACCAGAGATGTGTGAACTCACATCTGCCTTGAAATGCAGCTTAGCATTCTTGCTTTCCTTTTGGTTCCTTCTAGCCAAAGGATGGCTTCACATTGTGTGTCCTTTGCCCCTAGCCTGAATCTCAGATGGATGATACTTTTATTTAAAAGAAAACCAACCCATCTGCTTCCCACGCTTCTGCTCCTGTTTCCAGCAAAGGAAGCCTTAAACCAGTTTTTCAGTGCACCAGAGTGTGTCCATCTCTCTCTACCAATCTGCTGTCCTGTCAACCGTTCTTTCCCATCCTTTGACCCATTGCAAAGACCATCTTCATTAATGCCATTTCACAGATAGAGAGGACCAGCTTCTAGCTGGAGGACTGCATTACTGGATGGCTGCTGCCAGTGTGGAAGAGAGCCTTTACCACACTGTGCCCCTTCTCTGCACAGCTATTCAGGACAAGCTCCCTGATAATGTCTTTTCAGACACATTTTATAGGAGGAGGGACAATTAGGTCCATGTAAGGTGAGCTGCTGCATGAATACAGTCCATCTCTCCCTGTATGGCAGGCTCCTTGCTCTGCAGATTTCCCCCACATGGAGGGTTTTTTGCAAGGACTTTTGTCTCAATGTCTACCTAACCAGCAGGTTGGTCTACTAAAAAAAAAAAGATACTTTTTCTCAGCAGATCAGGCCTAACAGGCCCCCAGGACCTGATAATCACTTGGTCAACACTCTGGTTATATGGGAGAAATACAGGATGACAAGATATATCATATTAACATGCTACAACTCTCTACTTTCCTACTGCATGGAGTTCTGAAAACTAGAAAGTAATCCACATATTGAAATAAAATGTTCCAATTTCCCTTCATTATTGAAGATTATTTGCTGCTCCATCCTTTTGCCAAACTCTTTTTTTTTCTTTTCTTTATCTGCTTCATTTCACTTTACTGCTAACGGTGACTTAACTACGATTTATGATTCAAGTCAAGAGCCTGATTGCATTTAGTTTGTTGGTGACAGAATCAATTCATTCTGGGTAGGAAGAATGATGCATTGCTTGTCAGCCCCTTACTGGTCCATGGATTATTGAAAAGGCTAGTGAGTGTCTTTGTATGTTTTGGAGTCATGGGTTTTCTGCTTAAATAGCTTCATAATCACTAAAATTCAATATTCCTCTCCTGGTTGGAAGTTATGGGAATTCTCACATAAAGGAACAGAGTGAACATATCCTGGTCTTCAAAGGTCTGGTAAATGGACCACAAGAGGACGCACATATGACTGTTTGAATTGCTGCAGAAGGAGAAACGCTTCAGTGCAGCAAAGGAGGAGACTGTGCAGTGGGCCGGTGCTAAAAGAAGATCTGGACTGCAACTGCTCTGTGAACTGCCTGTGATCCCCAACTTCTCACAACTGTCTGTTGGACATAGGTGTCCTGAACAGCATCACGCTTGAAGTGCCAGGAAGAGCCTTAGCTGGGTGAAAAGCAGGTGATGGTGGAAACCGTCATCTCCCATGGCTCCTGCCTTCCTCCTGGCCACCACAGGAGGTGGCTGCCCTGCAGCAAGGGCATCTGGTGGCTCAAACCCATCTTGCCGTTCCCAGGGTAACTGGGGTTGAAATAGGACTTGGGCAAAGGCCATGTTGGTCACCCAGCAGAAACCCAATGCACTGCCTCTGCTCTGAGGCTGCAATGGTCAAGAAAGAGGATTTATTTCTATCATGTGGTTGAAGGGCAAGGGGGGAGACATGCCTCTTAGAACTACCCAGAGGCCTGGGAAAGCCACGAGGTCAAAAGGCCGACTGTCACCCTCGATTAGGTGCTGGGCTTTTTATATGTTGCAAATACCAGCTATAGCAGAGAGTGAGGAGGGCTCAGAGCAGGTGGCTTTTGAGGCTGCAGCTTTTCCAGCACATTAGGTTTCCTCCAGAACAGGGCATTTCCCTCTGATTTGCTTCAAAGTATGTAAGTTCTGATAAAATTACAGGCTAGCACAAGGAAAGTACTAGAAAAAACTCTTACTAAGTTTCTGTTGATAATATCAAGTCATCTCATTCTGTGGAGGTAAAATAAATAAATTCCTCTTTCAACTCACCTGTTTCCATTAATTTCACTTGAACTGTTAGGATAATATCAAATATTAATTTTAATATTATATTTCAGTGATGTTTTTAATATTTGCTGGTATAATGCTTTGTTATTATAGGAGCAAAATGTGTGTACCTTATGGAAATGGAGCATTTAGGTACTGTTGAAACAAAATTATTTGATGTAGTCAAGACAATCCAATTTGATTATTCTCATTAGACATTTCTGGAGAAAGGAGAGGGAAGAGCATTTTATGTTGAAAGCTGATTTAAAACAAAAATTACTTCTGAAATGTTGGGATTTTATCACTGGCTAAAAATGCTGGTATCTGGCAGGTATTTCTGCCAAGAAAGAAAGAAACTAAGAAAACTAAGTGTGAAATGAAAAGGAACAAGGAGACGGCCAGCTGCTGATTGTCTTGTTGGGGGCTGTGGAGGTTACCTTGCCAGCCTATAGATGTAGCAGAGCTACTATAGGGAAGACTGTTAGAAAACCAGTGTACTCAGCTTTACAAATTAAAAGCCTCAGCTTCATCTCTCAACCTCTTTTTGTCATTTTTGTTGTCTCCCCCTCTACTAATGGCATTGCTTGATTTCCTCTTGCTGCCCCAAGAGAGGGGGGGTGGGAGAGTCTCCTCTCCTTCCCTCTTGCTAGAAGTCTCCCCAACATTTTGCACATCACTGAGCAGGTCGGGCTGAAGGAGGGCCTTGTCCAGCAGCCCATCTTTATGTCCCCATAAGTATTCAGATCAAATGGGCATATAGGACTGAGCCAATGGGCTGGAACTCAGGAGACCAGAGTTCATGGAGATCTGTAAATATCTAACCACAGGATGTGGACATAAGGTTATGCTTGACTAGTTACATCCCAGGGAAAGTTAATTCCTGTGTTGTCTATCTTTCTGGCACAATTCACCTACGTTCCCAGCCGAGAGCTGAAAGAATTGTAACTTGAAAGTGCCCTAAAGAGCAGAGCTGGATGCAGTTGACATATGGATGAGGGAGCTGGATGACCTTCACTCCCTAATGGATTCACTTCTGAGTTAAAAACATCTGAGGCTTTGGCTGTATCTATTCATCAGACTAATGGTGTGATGGTGGTTGCGCTTATTGGATTAAATCAGCACTGAGGCATGGACTTATGCTAACAAGCAGCGAGCTCTCCAAAGTCCCTGAATTATGCGATGTCTGCTGGCTGCTCCTCCAAAAGCAATGGGCACTGTGTCAGGAGATGCATCATAAAGTGTCATGAAGACATTTTATGTATCATAAAGAAGTCAGACCAAAGGTTTACTCAACACTGGCCCATGTCTGAGTAAATGCACGCCAAAGTCTCAGATGTGTGATGACTCTCTGCTCCTTAGGAGGTCCCATACGACATAGCACTGTCCTGTTCTCCTTGGGAGAACAGGCAGGGTGCTGTCTGTCCCCATGCTGCAGGGACTCCTGAGCAGACCCCTGTGGGACAACTTGGCAGCTGGGGATAAATATATTATGCTGTTCTGAGCAAGACCACTCTTTTCTCTCCAGTGGTAGGAAATAGGGAAGAATGTTTCTATGCACTGGAAAAAATGGATAAATGATGTGTGGCACCCTGTCATTTTGGGAAGGCTCTTGCTAGGACAATTGACTCATCTGTCCTGGTGAGGACTACTTTTATGTCCTGGGAGGTAGGAAAGCATGTTCATACACGTCTTGTTCTCAACACTACAAACGGCACCTTGGCTCCAGACCCGTTTTGTGTAAAATGTTTCTAGGGAAGGCAACGAAAAACAAAACATCAGATCTATGTCATTCATTACTCTTTGTTCCTGACAATAAGATTCCTGCTTACAGAAGTGGATGAGCAATGGTACCTCTCCTTCAGAAGCGCATCTCAGCCAGCACTCCCAGTTCACTGAAACCAGAGTGCATTTGATGCCACTACATACCAAGACACCTTCTTAACTCCAGTTATAGCTTTGCTTTAAGCTATCTCTGTGCTTGCGTTCCTCTTGCTCCTTTGCTAACAGAAGTCTGGACTGAGGCACTATTTCCTGTAACAATTTCCCTCCCCAAGATGGTCCCCTGCTTTTCCTCTTTCTCATTCGTTATTAGTGACATCTAGTGACCAGCACGAGTCATGCAGCAAATGAATGAAACCATAATTAATAAGGTAGACTGAACTCACGTGACAAGAAAGTACTTGGTCTATTAGTTTAACAAGTATTTCTCACTGCTGCACATAAAGAAATCAGCCAGGCAGGAGATCTGGTGTCTGAAATTATCCTCTACTCTTCAGCCTTTTGCAGAATGCCAAGGGCTGCCCTAGCTCCTGCAGGACATCCTATGAAGAAGGCCCTCAGCTAAGAATTTCCAGAATGTTTTGTGACACATATTACAGTCTTGGGGTTTGCATTTTGACGTGCTTTAAAGGGTCTTATTTTCAGGTAGGGAATTTTCAGCTTTTCTTATACATCAGGTTTCTTCAGGATATCTCAGTTGGGTGTCTGAAAAAATAGACAATTTGTAACATCTGCTTTTAACCTGCTTTCCTGATAAAATGAGAATATTTAATTGCTTTGTGTATTGCCACCATTTAGCTGAGTCTCTACTCCCTACCAGTTTGCACCCCAAGTGACACAGTAGTAGAAGTCTCTGAGGTTATTATGCTCCTACCATGTTTTGTGCAAGTAGGAAACCATGCAGAGCAAAGTGCCTGAGATGGCCCTACAGGGACAGAGGCTGCAGCAGCACTGAAACCCTAACTTGATGCTGACAAGTCTGTTTCGGAAAGAAGGCAAGCGGGAAAGACACCTTATACATATCCCAGCCATAGCAAAAAAATATCACTTGAAGTTCACGACTTTTAGCACACCAAAGTCAACGGGCTTTGAGATGCAAATCAAGGGAAAAATGGGTTTGGTGCCACTGGTGCTTGCTACTGCAAGAATAATCTGTAAAAATAACCAGAAAAAGGGGGAGTGATCTCATATCCTTTTTCTTGCCTCTTTTTTCCAAAGTAATGCCTATACTAAGTGAGCAACAGTGCGCAGCTGTAGAGCACCCCAGGTGTGAGACACAACAGAGAGGCAGAGAGGTTAATACACCACAATTTCTGATTTGAATTGCCTCTTCTCACTGGTGCCCTCACCCTGAAGAACTTAGTTTTCAGAGGTAATGCCCAGCTTTCAGCTCTGCCACAAGCATGCTCTAGAGACCAAGGGAGCCACCAGCAGGGAGCTGGGGAAAGAGCTGGCTGCAAAGCAGGCCAGCCAAGGAGTCCAGCTCCCCAGCAGCTTTTTAGAAAGCTCTCTCAGCAACCAAGCTTCCACACTGATGGAGATCATTAGATCATTCCTTATATGAAAAGCATTTTAAAAGAGCTGAATCAACATTGCATTGTTTTTTAACTTGTAAGCTCACCGGTGTGCTGTGCAGGACACGAACTCTGTGCCATGTATACTCTGCTCCTGACCCCACCACAGTAAGTGGTGTGGCATGGGGCTAGCAGAAATGGAGATACATACAGCTCTCCAGCTGGAGCATGCTGCTGCTGCACCTCTTCTGCTCTGGGAATCTGACTGTGAAATGCCACAATGTAGGTGGACAACCCAGCACATGGGACCTAGGGAATTTGCAGAGCTGAGCTGAGATGCACAAACACAGTGAGGAAGGGGAAGCAGAGCAGGCAAGGGCCAAGAACAATACTCACATTTTTCTTTGTGTCCCTGCTTTACAGGTCAGTCTGCTTCTAGGTCCATGCTAGCCCCCAGGCTTCTGGAGGGATGTGTAAGGATTACAGACTCTGCAAGGCAAGAGCAGATTGAGCATGCTCCAGCCCGCAGGCTGGTTAGGTGAATGTCTCAGCATCATTTCCTCTGACAGATGCTGCAAACGATATGACTAGTAACAGACTGAATACAAAAAGTGCTGCAGCCCTGAGCAAACCCAGAGCTAAAAGGGCCATGCCATTATGCTATTAGTCAGAGCAGATGCTTGCAATGGTGGCAGTGACCTGAAACTACTAATCTTGTTACTCACGGAGGGCCTTCAGCCATGGGGCTGGCAAGTATGGAATAAATAAACCAGGCTCTTCTTTCCTTTCCTGAGCTGCCTGCCACATTCAACTCTCACTTAAGGCAAAGAGAACAGTGAAACAGTGGTGACAGCTGGCAAGCAATGCCCTTCACAGCTAACCCACTGGTGGAAACAGCTGCTGAGATGAATTTTGGACAAAGCTGGCTTAGTCTGGGTCTTGGAGCTGAAAGGCTTCAGCCTCCCACCAGCTCTGGTTTTATCTTCTTTACTCAGGCTCTCCTCCTCTCCCTCTTTGCGGAGATTTTTCATTCATCACCAAGCGCTTTGGGGCAGTGACCCCAGGCTGCAACTTGCATGTCCACCCTCATATGCACTTGTACAACAAGAAAGAGCTGTCAACTGTTTAATGGAGCATGGGGTGCTCCACAGCTTCAGCACAACTATCTAGTGGAGGGAATTTGTACCCAGGTAGCAGGTTTTGGTGCCAAAGGGAATGAGGTTGCTGCTGAGGTCAGACCTACGCATAGATTTCCCTGTTTGTTTCCTTAGCAAGTGAGCTGTCCTATCTGCATCACTGGTGCTTGTGATGAGGTATAAAATAGCAATGCTTTTCCTGGTTGATCCACAGCACACTGACTCATGGGTCAAGCATCCTGAACAAGGCAGGTGCCCATGTTCTCGCCTTTAGGGCCCACCTCTGCTCTAGGACAGACACATCTACTGTAGTAGATGCAAACATCTGAAACTGCTGCTATGAAAAATAGGTGCAACCTCCACACCTAGGGAAAGAGCATCTAGAGAGATTTTGCTTTCTCTTCTTGAGATGGAATTGGAGAAAATGCTGTAATCTACAACTCCAGCAGTAAAGGAGGGTTTAATGCAGAAATTCTCGAACCCCTTTCCGAGGCTCTCCATTTTGTCTCACACCAGACACACAAGAATTTCCTGTTTAATATAAGTTATGCTCATCTCCTGGAAACCTAGGAGGTGACTTTCCCCCTCTCACACTCCCATCCTGCACAGCGTATGTCAGCCAGGGTAGAATTTGCAAGGTCTAGTACAGCCTTGTTGAAAAAAATCCTTTAAAAAAAAAAGACAAAATATGTCTAAGACTAGGCCAAACCACTCTCTGAGCACACCTGTTTCTCTTGGTTGGACTCTGGAGAGACCTAGAAGGTTGGTTTAGATCAGATGCATCATGCTTAGACAGCTGTGTTAATGGTGATGACTTGTACCCCCTCACTTTGTGGTGATGCCACAGAGGAAGTATCTGCAGATGGATTGCAGGTGGGGCTAAAGCACAATGTGGCTTGTCAGGAGAAGGCAGCTAGCCTTAATATGGAGACAGGCTCTGCACAGGGGGTTGTTCATCCCTGTGATGGACAGTCATCACTTCAGTGCTGGTTTTTCCTGTTTTCTGTAGGAGAATAAAAGGTTTCAAAGCATGCTACAACCAAGGGACACATCCAGAGAACAGCATGCCTGAGCATCTTCTCACCAACTCAGTCCAATTCTCCTTGATTTGGAAACATTTCAGAGGACTAAAAGAAGGCACAAATTAACTGTAGTAATAGACCTGAGGATTCACTGCTGGCTGTTTTCAGATAAGGAAAATGTAATGGTGTAGAGCATAGGGATAAGAGGAGGAAGTATCTGTTTGAGATGCGCAGCTCTACCTACAGAGTCTGGGCCAAGGCAAACCCACCCGTCACTAGCTACTGGCATGCTTGGGGTAAGCCATGAGCAAAGACACAGGAATCAGACAGGCAGGAGAAGTACTCAGAACTTCCTAGCATTTCGTGGGAGAGCAAGGAGATGGCAGGAAGAGGAAAACAACACAAAACTTCTGTCACAGTGCTCTTCTGTGTGCAAAATTTGTGACGAACAATGGAATTTGAGGATGTGGAAGACCTCAGAGAGCAGCAGGCTTTGCTTCCTGCCACAAAAGATAACTGAGTGAGAACAGCACTGTGAAAAATACCAGTTTAGTAGCACATCAGGCTAAAGGCCACTGTCAAGGTGCCAAAGCTGGGCAAGCAAGAAAGCAGGGGTTTGGGGTTTTAGTAATTTATCTTTAAAAGTCCCTCTTTTATTGGAGCTTTTCCATGTCTTTGGAAGAAGAATAGTAAGTGAACTGTGTGGAAGCTTCCAAAACTCCCAATGCAAATGACAACAGCTGCAATCACAGTGTGGCCCTGTCCTTTAGAAAGTGTATGGCCAGCTGTAGACACCACGAAAAACCATCTTACATGGAAATTGAATTTTTTTTTTCACCAACACCTCCCTGCCTCCCCAGCAATGTTGCAGGCAGTAACTTTCTGAAAGCTTTAAGTAAAGCCATAAAACACTTGGCTGCAGTAAGCAGCATCAGAATGCCTTTGCAGTGTTCATTTAAACAGTTGCCAGACTTAAAGACAGATATGAATCTGCAAAGACATATACGTCAGAGGAGCTCTGACACATAGTTCCTGGCATGCACAGACATCTTGCTCTCAGACGGACCACAAGAAGATCTGTGGCTGGGAAGCAAGGACTTCAGCAGGACTTGAAGCACATACCTGAGGCAGTAGAAGTAGGTGAGTAGGTGTTGACCTGCAGGTAGTTCTAAGGTCAGTATGTGGAGATGGGGTAGCCTTGGAGCACCCTGGGAAATGCTCCACAGACCTGCTGTGGTGTCATGGATGCTTGCATCCATAACCACCTCTTAATCCCTCCCAGGACATTTTGATAACGCTGCCTCCTTGCCTTCCTGTGTGTAAAACATGGCCCCACTTCAAAATCCTAATACAACCAGGCAAGCGTTTAAAAGTTACTATTGCAACCTTGTCAAAATACATAGTGTTTATAATTACCTTAATTATTTTTAATCGCTTTACATACTACTACCAGGATCTCATTAACTTGGCTAAAAAAATCAATCAGACCAAAAAGCTTCTCATATTTTACTGTGTATACCAAGAACATAACCTGTAAAACAAGAGGGTGGATATTTGCCCTGGTTTCCCAAGGAAACACCTGTGTGTCTGTCAGCAGTTGCTGTCATATAATTTTCCTTCCCTTAAAACTTCTCCAGTCTTGTGTCCCAAGTTGGCTTGATATGAAAGACACAAAAATGCTTAATTCAGACAAATACCTTTAATATAAGCAGGTTGGCATAGGTGAGAAAATACAGTGTTGAAAGGGTCAGCTCAACATTTGTGAGGCAACAGTGTCTGCTTGGAGAGGGCACTTTTGTGTAAAACAAGCTTTCTTGATTTTGCTGTCACTTCACTGTAATTACCTCAGGTGGTGGAAACACCAGCTGGCCGATCCTACCAGTGCTGCTGATGAAGGCTGGTACTGGCTGCTTCAGGGGAAAAGCAACTCAGAAGTGCTCAGTAAATCAAATAAAGCAGAAATGGCATGTATTTAAGATGTACACAATTCACTGACCAAGTCCTGGTCCTGTAAGCTCTTCAGCTGCTGAGCCACCCTGACACCACACCTTCAACCAACTCATGGCTATCCAGGATATGAGCTCTTCTGATGGCAAGTTCCTTTTCCCTGAAGGAATAACATTTCTGTGCATTACAAATATCTGTTTCATTGCAACATGTTGCAGATCCATTCCCTGCCTTTTTTGTTCTTTACCATCCTGTCACCATGAACAATACGGCAAACATTATCAGCAGTGACTTCACATGCTTTAGTGAGAACACAAAAGTGTCTTGAGCATTAGACTGGTCTCTTCTAGGTCGCTATTTGATGATCATCCAACACGATATCCTTCTAAGATGTACCAGTTCATCAGCTTACAGTGCACTTCTTAGTTCACTTGTGGTTCCTTCTTTCTGCTTCACTCAGAAGCCCATATGAGGAACAAACAATAATTCTATGACAAGACCTATTTTCCATAAAGCCATAGTTGCTGGCATTAATCTTACTTGCATCCTCTAATTATGTATCAGCTCAATGTTGTATCCTCTTTCTTCTGCACTGCCTGACACTGACAGCAGCCTGGGTAGTTCAGTATTACTTGGATCACCAATGGCATCACTTAGCCCAGAGTCGGGCAGGCGCAAAACTGCCCACTTGTGAAGGAAGATGTGAAAAGGACCAAAGAAATGTCACGTTCCTTCACAAATCACTGGTGACAAATTCTGTCCCTCTGCCAGAAACACATGCAGTTCCCACGGATGGCAGATGAATGTACTCCAGGGAAAGTCCTTGTTGATTTGTATCTCTCCAGGTGCCAACATCATTTGCACCATGCACATGAATTTCCAGTTCGGCATTTTCTTCAGATTGGATCTACTTTTGGGAGTTAGTAAAAAACTTTTTTCCTCCTCAACATGAGAGCTGCTAAATTTGGCTAGAGTATCTGGGGAGCTCTGAAAAGGCTTTAAGAAACATAAGGGAAGATAAGGACAATTCTCAGTCTGTTAAGCATTGTGTCTCCATTGGTATCAACAGGCTACATCTATTGACATCAGCTGACAGGGAGGTCTGGCACTAGAAATGTTCTTAGCTTTACTTTTATTAGAGCTTAAGATGTACTTAAGGTTCATAGCAGAGCTCTGTGCCAATGCTGCCTTGCAAAAAACTGATGTGTTAGTTTAACATTATTAGTAAATCTTTAGCTCTGCTGCAGCAGCACTATATGGTTATTTAATACCTCCAGGGACAGCTTTCTTAAAATAATAGAAGTAGTACTGGGACTTGAGAGAGCTGAGTGTAATTCTCTGCTGTTCCAGACTCGGACGTTTGGCCAATTGATGTGCAATGCTCTGCTGTGACAGGGCACCCAAGTACACCCCAGATCCCTGGGAGAGGGGATGCAGCACAATGGGATTATGGATTCACATTTATTTTGTGTGAAGGTGAAAAAAGTCATCTCGAATTTGAACATGGTGATAAATTTTAAATGATAAGTTTTCAGGACAGCCTAGCCAGCTCCAAAACTCCAATAAGGGCCTGAAGTTGCCTTGTCTTAAAACTTGAGCACAAGAATATCGTTCCAACCTGCAAAAACAGTATCCCAGCTCTCCCATGAGGGCTGAGTGGTGTAAAAAATGGGTCAGGATTTGGGTCCTGAGGAGAAATATCTTCATGTCATGTTTTGCTGATTTAAAACATCTGGTAGCAAACAGTCTCTGATTCTCACATGCAGGGAGTTATCTGGCTTGTAAATGTACCTGCCTTATAAAATTTGGTATTTGTTTGATCCCTTCTGCTATCGAAACCTCCTGGGAATATTTATTGTTCTTTTGCATAGAGAGAGAGAGTGAATTAGATTTTTGGTTCTAGAATATCCCCAGCTGCCTGGGACAGACCTCATGCACACAAAAGTGTTAGGTCTGGACACAAAATCTGGTGTCCAGATGTCATACTTGAACCTACATGCTTCAAGACTGTCTGTGGAGATGTAGCCAAGAAAAGTCCTGTTGCCTCTAAGAGCTATTTGATCAAAACTGAAAGTATAGGGACCAGATGATACGTTTTACATGATCAGTCACATTGAACGAGGAATGTCACATGTTCAGCCTGATTTCTCCAGTACTCTCAGCTTTCATTATTAGTCTGCAAAATAAAACAAATAAATAAAAACCTCATAAAGGATCAGTCGACTTATCTTAAAATAGTGCATAAGAGGCGAGAAAAGTCTAGCTTGGTGGTGGGTAGTCAATGGGAATAAAAACACACTCAACCCTGCTACAGTGTCTCTCCTGATAGGTAACTAGCGTAACATATCTCTGCTGCAAAACCTGTGGTAGTGCTCTGTCACCATCCATGAAATTACATGTGTGTGCTTACAAGCACCACAAGGATACAGTGCCAGCCTACACAGAGGCAAAAATCCGAGGGTCTTGGCTAGGAACAGGTTTATTTACAGAAAGAGTTAATGAGCCCCTGCTCATCATCCTGTGAGGGTTTGATTTAGCACCCAGTGAAGGTCTTTGGGGTCTTTCCCCTTGAGCCCAGTGGGCACTGGCAGAGACACTAAGTGTGGAGCCTTTCGGACATCCATGGCTCTTTACAGCAGTGACTTTACTCATTGGCTGCTCTTGTCCTTCAGCTGCCCATGTAGAGCCTCTCTTCTTGGCAGGAAGAGGAAAGGGTTTCAGAATAAGAATGTGATTAGTTAATGTCAGGCAATCTGAAGGTTCCTGAAGGGAAAAGGCTACAAGATATTAAAGATCATTGTTAGCATTATTATCAAAGCCATAAGATAGCTTTCTCTAAGTGCCTTGTTTGTTTATTTCTCACATAAGGAATGTTGTCAATACTGAGAGAATCCTTCATCTCACAAATTACTATGAAACAACTTGGCACTGGGCTCTAATTTGAAATATATTCTATTTAGCAAGCAATATGAAGCAACGGTCAAATTATTTTCCACAAGTTTTTAAAACACACACAGACATGATGCTAAAAATCCATCTGGATTTGATGGATGGAAGCAGAACATGCTGGACTTTCTATATATATTTATTTCTCAAATCGGATTTTATAAATACCTTTGTATCACAGTCTTTCTTTGCCCTTCCTATAAAATGCTTTTATGATCAAAACTTTATTGGTGCTGAAATTATTCCTTTCCTGACTTTCAGATCACAGTAACCTTGTTTGCCTTTTGAGTGTTACCTATGATTATTTTTTCTCCCTATTATAATGATATGCATTATTTCCCTTTCATTTTTTATAGGGTTTTTTTTCATAGAAATGTCTCCTTGAAAGAAAGAGAGACAATAATTAAAAGGATGGGATATCTCTTGATGTTTCAAGTCTGTGATGTGTGAAAAACTCAGAATTATTAAAGAGAAGTTTGGCAAGTTTGCAATGTCTTTGAAAACATAGACAAGAATCTTCATCTAGGTCTTTTTTCCCTTCCAGACAGCATTTATGCAGGCTTTCTAGAATTGCCTTATTTCTAATGTATTCCCCCAGGGTACTTTAACTTTTCACAGAATCATAGAATCATTAAGGTTGGAAAAGACCCTTAAGATCTTTTTTTAAGATCTGAGTCCAACCGCTAACCTATCACTGCCAAGTCCACAACTAAACCATATCCTCAAGCACCATGTCTACCCTTCGTTTAAATACCTCCAGGGATGGAGACCCAACCACCTCCCTGGGCAGTTTGTCCTGTGCATTGCTGTGGTGATAAATCTGGCATGGTTCATCAGCAAAGCTCAGGCATGTCTTGTAACACAGCTAGTAAAGGTTACAACTTGAAGAGAACACAGATGCTAAAAATCATATCATGTTAGCACCTTTAGAAGTTCTTTGAGGTAACCTTTCTTGAACGTATGACACTACCAGCTGGGCAAGGGACAGCACATTTTGTAATCCAGGCTGCCTTTGGAAAGTCATTGTGGCATGGACTCTTCAAGTGTCAGAGTCAGATCTCTGGCCTGCATAAATCCCTGCAAGCACAGCTGGGGTGGCTGATGCTAGGTCTGTCCCAGGAATTCCAGGTAAGTATGTATATTGGCAAATGATGTGTGTGAGTTTTCTGTGGCACGTGAATTTACTGGGCCTGATAAAAATCAGAAATGCTCTTCAATTGGAATGAATAACTTGGAATCATTTTCTCCTTTTTCCCAGTTTGGATGGAAAGACACTTTCCTGTAAGGAGCCCTTCACTGCTTACAACACAAAAGTAGTAACCATGAATAGAGGGAGATTAGATAGTGAACAGTCAGTGAACACACAGTATTGACAGTGAATCGACATGTAGATTAACATGCCACAGGCAGAGTCACTCAGGACAGGGGGACAGTGTCCGGCAAAGCACCATAATTGAGTCCCACCTTCTGCATGGGGACACTGAATAACTGCCATGATGTTACTCTGGACTAGCACAACACGGAAAACAACATCTTGACAGCAGAAGACCCAGCACTCAGTGAGCATGGTTTGCCATTCCGATCTTATTGGTGATTCCCATTTATTCCTGGGACTCCCAGCAGATCTCATTCCCCTGCAAGACCTGCTGAGACCAACCCCCAGCACTGCAGCTTGCTGATCCTCACTAGCTGTGGCAAAATCACTCCTGCTTGCTTAGTCTGGTCAGTGGAAGGGCAGGGCTGGGCTCATTGTGCAGTAGCAAATATGGGACTAAGACAACTCAGCCCCATTCCAGAGGGAGAGGCAATGAGCTGCAGGGACCATGACTTTGGGGTCCTTTGGCTTATGTTAGTTGATATAAAAGGTCTGTGTGTGTTGGAGCAGCTCCATGGAAACCACCAGCAATGTATCAATGTACTCATTCTTCCAATGTGCTTGTTTTTTTCCTTCTGTCCCTTGCTTTAGCACCGTTATACTGGAAGGCAATAGAAAGTTTATGTTTTAGATTTTCAATTTTCTAGCTTTATGATCACAGCTGGAAATTAACAAGATAAGCTCTAAAGACTTAAAAGGCATTTGGCAGGCAAAAATTAACCCATGTGTTGTTTTTTAAAAAATCTCACAAGTGATTTTGTGGCAGAACTCTGTGCTCACGTTATAGCTCTGGGAGCTGAATGAATTGCTCTTCTGACCAGTGTCCATCTCTATATTTAATGAGATGTGGTTGAAATAACAAAACAGAAACCAAGTAGAAATGATGTTCCAGACCTTTGTAAATTGATGTGTATGTGTTGCTACCATAGCTCAAGCACTACTAAAATATTAGACATTGCTTATGTTTTGCAAGTAAGCAGGAAAGCACTTCCTGAGCTATTCTCTGCCAAGATTTTGGACTCACATAAACTGATTTTCTACAGCTACATCTGTTAGCAATTCTGGCATTTCTTCCCTGTCTCTACCATATCTCCTTTAATCACATCTTCAAGGGACCCATGGAATGCTGAAAAATAAAATATGACTTGGTTAAATCTCAGATTTTAGGCCTTTTCATGATCAGTTCATTAGCAGATAGGGAACCTGTTTGCAGCACCTGGTCACTCCCTTTGCCAGTGACGGGTCAGTCTTCTCCAGTATGTCCTTTCCGAGTAGACAAATTGAAAGCACAGAAAGGAATGATTCAGCTCCCTAAATACAGGTACCCAGTGCCATTTGAGATGTCTTGGGGTGACCAGCACATCCCCATGTGGTTGGTGGATAGGACATGGGATTTATCAACCCCTTTTTTCCTGGAGCAGCCGCTGAACATGTACCACAGAAGATCCCTAGAAATCCCTATTTAGGAAATTGAGTCTTGCCCAAAGGGACATATCAGATCTCATAGAGTGGGAGACCATGCTCATCCCCATGAATCCAGGAAAATCCTTGAAGCCAAAGAACTTTCTCCATAGGAGTAAGCAAAGTCTTGAACCTGCTTGAGACCCAGAGCCTTAGTTTGGTTTGAACAGCCACCACCAGCTAGGTCCAAGCACACAGCCCTTCACTTATCTTGTCTTACAGAGAATCCAGTCCCATAGGCAGGTAGAGGAGTCATTCTGAGGAAGTTAATGGACTTGCCTGGCAGAGATTAAGATGAAGCTTGTATTGTCAGTCCTAGGGGTGCGTTAAGAGGAGGAAGGGTGCAGACAGATAGTCCTCCCTGTTGCAAGCTTGCTGACAACACCCTGCTGAGGGCCCCAGCCTCAGCCACTGCTCTCGCTCTGATATGCAGAGCCAAACATGTCACTGCAGTTTCCGGATGGCATGGGAATTGCACTGCTGCAGCACAGTGCAAAATTAAAATGGTTACACAAAGACTCCTTTCATGGCTAGAAAGTCAGAGGGGGAGTCTCCCAAAAGTTACACAGAAAGAAAGAAAGAAGACACACAGTGAAGGGAGAGCACAGGCATGCAAAAATACGCAGAGGCAGGCTACAGATTAAAAGGGTCATTAATGGGAACTTAAACAGTTTTTAAATTCTGTTAGAATTGGAAGAGAGACAAAGGTACATACAGGTTTGTTAGTTAATGAAAAATAAGAGCTAAAAATATCTGGTGTGGCAAGGAGAGCTTTGTTTCCTTCAGCCTTCTCAGCAGAAGGTAAACTGTGACCTCCATTTTATTACATTTAAAAAAAAAGTAGGACTGCAGACCAAAACAGGAAAAGACCTGGTTAAAGAATATTTACAGAGTAATGACATTCTGAGGAAGAGTTGAAGTTCTCCCTCCTGCAGTTAGCAGTCAGGTGAGGAGATCCCTAGGCCTTCAGAGGTCATCTCTGTGAATTCCCTGTACTTGAGGAATTGAGGAGGGCAAGGGGAGTAATTCACCTTTCAGGAGAGAAAGAAGAACCCAAGAAACTGGAGTAATCTAATACCCAGAAAGACAGAAGAGAGAATTATTAAACAATCTTTTTGTAGTCATCTAGGGAATAATAAGCTGATAAAAACAGCCAGCATAGATTATTCAAGAACCGACTCTCTCACACCGTTTCTAATTTCACTCCTTGTCAGAGTAACTAGCCAAGTGGATAAAGAGGAGGCAGCAGTTGTGATATATCTTGAATTTATTAAGAGTATGACATTGTCTTACATGACATTCTCTTAAGCAGAGAGGGAATTATGGCCCAGTGGGTGCACTCATAAAACTTGTGGGTGACTCTTTGTTGAGAACAGTACCAAGAGTGTTGAGGACTGGATTAGAAGAGGCTGGATTAGGTGGAAAAATGGTAGGAAATCAATGTAAACAACTTCAGTAAAGATAAGTGCAAAGGAATTCAGGCAGAAAGGATGATTTCTTCCTGGGGATCTGTCACCAGAAGATGAGAGGTTTTGCTGTAGCAGTTCTTTAGAAAAAATGTTTTCCCTTCATCAAAATCAATTATTGTGCACTTTCTTTCCATAAAGGGTCGCTGGAAAAGCACAAAACTTCCAGGCTTCATTTCTCCAGAAAAAGATTAAATTCTCCATGCAGGTCTGCTCCTTAATTACTCCAGCCCCTAACTAACCACCAATTCTTAGTCTAGCTGGTGTTTTCAAACATTTGTGTCTGTCATTTTGCAGTTACATAGTCTTCATGGAAAAAAACATCACTAACAAAACCAAGATCTCCTGTGGCAGAGGAAAGGATGTTGGCTTGGGATGAACCTTGCAGAGTAATCAGTTAAATAACCACGGCTTTCTTCAGTGCTGAGTCCCTGCTTCTGGCTGAAAAGTGGAGGAAAGCGCGTTGCTGTGGAGTTAAATATTTCATTTTTATATTGCTGTAGATATTACCTTTCCCCTATTCATTTTGGAAGGATGCAGCTGTACTGTATTGCTGAAAGAAAGGATGTTGTGAAAAATAAATACATCAGCCAATAACAAATTGCTTGGATTGAGTAGTATATGTGAAGACTTTTAATACCAAAAAGACTGGGCTGCTAACAAAGCTATATAAACCCTTACTAAAATATGCTACAAGAGCTCAGGACATCTACCCCAAAAAATCTGTAAAAACCTAAATCCTTTAGCAGATAATTTGCCTGGAAGATAATTAACTATAAAGTGATTTCTACAGCATATGTGTTAACACTGTATAAAGAGGACCAGCCAGCAGCTGAAAAGAAAAGACTATGTGTCTCTAATTTATTAACATCCTGGGGAAATGCCAGAAGAATACAAAGCCAAAGAGAGCCTGTATTCATCTGTATGTAGATCTGTAGGCATGGGATACAGAGACACACCTGTGCTTTCAAAGCTCTTCCCAACCTACGTACCATGAAGAGAAAACAGCAGAGGAAGATTAGAGAAAAAAGCTCTCACAAGACCTGTAGGAACAGACACATTTCAGCAATATGAAAGTTCAGCTGAAAACTGGCCCTGTACCGATACTATGAGCACATGCTACTTACCAGTAATTGAAATATTCCTCCTGATCTGCTTGTCTTGTTGCAACAAGAGGAGTCACCACAGTACCAAGTGAACCTGACATCAGAAACAGAGGGCAATAATCACAGACACATCTGAAGACGAGGCAGTGGACCAAGCTGTGTATCTGTGATGCTCCCTTTGTCCATGCACCTGGATTTGGGGTTTGCTGCCTGCAGACCCAGCTGCCTGTTTGGGAATATGCCACATATATGGGGAGGTATCATAAAGTGTCTGCCTCATGCAAAATTTACACTGGCTGTCCTTTTTCCTCACTTTTAATATATGTGACACAACTCACACAGAAATACTTGACTGCTGTTTACAAACATAGAAGGCAACAAAAAGACTTGATGGGAGAACTATACTTTTCAAGGAAATATTTAGATGGAAACCTCCACATTTTTTCACTACATATTAAGCAGACCAGGAAGGAGGGAGGAGAAGGAGTACTTGGGGAAAAAAAACCAAAAACATGAAAATGCATTGTTTGGTTTTTGGTACACACTCTTTCCTTGACATAAAAAAAATCCCAAAACACACATAAGAAATCCTAATTAAGTCAAAGCCATTTTCCATTTAAAAATACCAACTAATTCTTCAAACAAGTACCACTGCCTTGACTACAGGTTTCCCTGTGAGCTCTGCAGGCTTCGTTTCAATGTTAGTCGATGCAGACATAATTTTTGGTCACTGGACCACCACATGTTCTTAGCTTTTCTTTTGTGAGGAAGGTAAAAGTCATGAAAATTATTAGTGCAGCAATCTAAAAAATCCTTGCAATACAAGGCAGAGACATTCTAAGCTAACCGCTTACAAACACTTACTCTGAAAAGCATGATAATCAAGCTGTGTTTCAAGATACGTCTAGATATAAAATCCAGGAGCACATTTATGTGTTTCCGAGAAACATACATCCTGGTGCTCAGGTTAAATGCACAGGCTCTGTCTGCAATTTCTAGTATAAATTTAAAATTTGCTTTCATCTTTCTTCCTTGAGGGCCTTTGCAAAGTTAATCAGGCCCAAACTCATTTTCCCTGACTTCTTGCCAGTATTGCCTCAGTAAATACAATATATGAGTGTTGGCAAATGCCTTGCACTGTGCATATGTCAATTTTAATATATCAATAAATTATTTGCCTGTAATCACCAATCTAAGATACATTCAACAGAAGCTGATTGATGTAGATGAGACACTGAGTCTACAGCTGTTCTCTTGCTGGTTTAGGACTATTTCAGAAAGCAGGGTAGCTCTATTCCGGTTCAGGACGTATGGGAGATTCGTCCATCTACTTTTAAGTGACACCAAAAGCAGGTGTATGTTCTGTGACAGGCATTTGTGAACAAAACTGTATGTTACTTCCTTACCCCATTGGCTCCTAGGACGGGGGCCTCATGTACCTTGAGCATGTGCCTTCACTCTTTCCTACTGGTGTTGCTCAAGGAGGCTGTTTGTACTCTACTACCTGAGGAAAGCTTATCATTCAGGAAGAAACTGATCCTGTGTAACATCCTCCGTCTGATTGTATCATGCCTGGCTAGAGTTGTCTCACCCAGATTCCCTTTGCTCCACTTTCACTAGCTGTGTCTCCCAGCATGGAGTAAATCACCCTAGGGAGGTGCTGATGTACCACCACAGCTATAAAGAGGACAACCCATTTTAAGCTGGACCACCTTCTGAATTAGGTGGATCTGGCAAAGCAGGATGACTTCTTTCTTGAGGGACTCTGCTCAAGGCATGGCTAGTTGTGCCTAGAGGTCGCCTCACCAAACAGAGGGAGAAATGCACAACATGATATGTTTAGTGCAGTTACTTCCTCTGGACCCTGATGTCCCCTGACTTTCCCCGGCAGAAAGTGCATTGTGCAGCCCAAGCTACACAGCTGCTTGCTCCTGGGCTTCCAGCTTGGCACCTGTATCATCACACTCTATAGCCTGGGGTCCTGGGGCCCAATGCCCCAGGCAGGAGCATCCCTGGGTCTTCTGCTGCTTTCCTATGGCAGGACACAGCAGTAACACCCCTTAGGTCTTTAATTGCAATGCATGCATCATCACAGACATGTCTCCTTGGATGCTTGCTCCAAAATAAGTCAGACGACAACATGATCCCTTGCAAAATTATGGCTGAGATGATAATTTCCCCCCTTCACTTGACTGCATTCATTGCTGTTTCGTACCTATGTAGGTTGCCTTCTCATTTGTCAGTTTTGCAATTTATTTGTCAAAATCCTCCTCCACCATTTCAAGGTCAAAAGTTTCCTAGTATCATAGCAACTTTTTGGGTCCAATAAGAGATGAATTGTTCATCAGAAAGATGTCCGGATTACTGAGGCATAATTAACCCTTATTGTTTCCAGTGGCAGGCCAAGTCTAACCAGCCCCAGATGAAATTCATTTGCTCCATAAATCCTAGTTATGCTAACATTTGATGTTATAAATGTGTGCAGTCTGACAGATGTATTTTTATTAGGCTGTGTGCAATCTCCATTTGCATGGTAATGAAGCCTTCCAAAGGCATTCAGCAGGTGAGATGGGGGATAAACTCCTTCCATCAGCACCATTGTTTGCATCTCATGATCAGTGGTATTTGTCAGAAACAGAAAAACCTTATTAAACTGACACCAGCTGTGGTATTACTTACATCCTTACCATTTAGGTATAGGACTCATCCAAGTGAGCCATGCCTGAGAAAAGAGCTAGGCCCTGCCACCACCAGTGATGGGACAAGCTGCTGCTGAATTTGCTTGTGGTTTAACCAGCCCAAAGGCATTTTATGATATACTGTTTTATTCCTATTACTGTAATATTGGAGAACTTTGTCATCCTCAGTGCTTTTATGTCCCAGCATGCTGTTTGCTGTAAGTGAGTATAGGCCTTAATTTCTGTAGAATAAGAACTATCCCAGTGCCACATATCAAGGTTAAACTCTTTGTAGCAGGGCCTCTAACTGCATGGACAGCAACTAACATCCTTGTGAAGGGGTTTGTTTGTAAGACAAAGACCAAAACAATAATGATAAACTTCTGCATTAACCTCCAACTTCCAGGTGTGGCACTTTTGAAAAAAAAAAAAAAAAAAAGAAAAAAAAAAACAACACTGACATCTCATTAAGTCTCTCTATTTCAAACCTAAATTGGCTCCTCAGTTGATTTGTGGTTAATTGATGCAATCAGGGACACAGCTGAAGTACATTAAATGCTTAGCAATTGTGATGCAATAATTTCTGACGGTACTTCAGTAAGGGTGGCAAGGGTAAATTCTGCTTCCTGGGAAAGGTCTTGCAGTCAGGGGGAGCTTGTCACTTCCCTTGTGAGAGCTCCCATCAGACTGCATTAAAAATAAAGCCAGGTTCCAGTTGCTAATAGCTACAGTTATCCATCTGTCTGCAGTCAGAGGCTGGGGAGTGCCATTTCCCTTTCTGGCTAGGTGCAAGGATGGACATGCGGGAGTCTCTCATATCTCCTTGAATCAGTGTCACTTCCAACCTATGCCTCCAAATTTCTTCCCAGCCTTGCCTGTAGCAGATGCTCCACACACCTCCTAGGGCAGGACTTGGTATCAGCTGGTCCCTCTTGGCAGAAGCACAGGTATCTATTTTGTGTAATTATGACGCCTGTGTCCCTGGTAGTACTACCCACTGGCAATGTAACATAATGCTTCCCATTATGGGACTAGATATTCCAGCTATTTGTGGTTCTCCCCAGTGTTTTTGAACCTGGGTAAGTTTTGCATGGCTAGCCTTCATCTTCAGAAAGTTGCCTTGCAGAAAGCTTCGGCCAGATTTATGTAATTGCTTTAGATAAAAAGAAGGTGAAACCATTTTTTTTTTAAAGGCTCCTACTTCTTCCTTGAGGGATTCACCCCCAGTGCTTTGGAGGAGAGATTCAATGTTTGACAGACATAGCCTTCATGTCAGGAGCAGCAGCAACTACTTCCCTATGAAAAGTCACTTGCATTTGTCAGGAAGTCCACACTGGGAAAATAGCTTGCCAGTTGTAAGGCCAGGGGAAATTCAGAATTAAATCCAGGGGAGAACAGATCCCTGCTGTGCACATTTTGTGCTGTCACTTCAGGCAGCTCACATGGATTTCTGTATGGGGGAAACCAAACAAATCCCATCAGGGCAGGCTCTCCCCCACTGCAGATGCTGAGGAGGAAAGCAGGGAGCTGGTCTCACTCCTGCTGAGCTCCTGAGCTAGCTGGAGGAGGCAGAAGCTGCCTGAACGGGATTGCCAGGTGGAGAGGCAGTCACACCATCTCTAGGAATGGTACCCTAATGCCACACAGGCAAGTGGGACATGGGCCTTCCTTCTGAGAATACCCCATTGAAAATGTACTTCTTTTTTTCCCATTAATAATTTTATTTTAAACATGTAGCTACACACAAATAATGATGTTCTGGGTATTTTTGTGCTGGACTGTGTATAACCCTCCTCATTCAGTGTTTTGGAATGGTCCCTGCATCACCAAGAAGGTTATTGTCATGCTAAGCTAGTTTGTAACATATCCAAAAAATACAGGAGTGGTGTTTACCTTGGGTAAAATGTTTCATAATTTCTGATTATAGCTTGGTTTTTCAGCATCTCAAGAAAACAAAGCAGGTCATAACAGCAATGAGGAGAGTGGACAGGAAACCGGAAATAATAATGTGCCTATTTAACCAAGATTTGGTGGTCTCTAGCCCCACTTTCCTAATGAGACAGGGTTTGCACACTGCTCAGCACCATTCATCTGCCTGTCTACCTTCTCATGACTAGTACTGAAACTGCTGTCCAATTTAAAGCTCATCAGACATGATTTGAGCTCCAGAAGATAATTAAATTTCTCCAAGTTGTATGAAAGTCACTGGATGGATGGAGAGATGCAAACTGAGTGCACCCTCTGAGGGGAAATTGCTAGGACGACCTTCGCAGCTATTGTGATTGCTGGTGGGTCCATAGGCACAAGGGTTCCCAATGGCCAGCAGCACACGTGGAGTGCAGGTTCAGGCTCTTGTCAGCAGAGGAGGTTATTGCTGAGTTTATTGCCTTAGTGATGCTCAAGCTGGTGGGAAACCAGGCTTTGTTTCATGCACTGCTGCATGGGATGGGGAGAAGATACATGAGTACTGGTCAAGGGGCTCTGACAGGCTGGGTGAAATTTCCCTGAGCACTGCCCCAGCCTCCAGCTGTTTTCAGCTGGGATATCATAGGCATGATTCATATTGTGTGTTCAGTAACCCTCTGTGTAACCCTCTCTTCTCCAGTCCTCCCTTGCACGCATGCCAACTTTCTCCATTACCATATTTCCAGGCCAAACAGTCCCAGCCTGCTCATCCATGGTTTCCTTGCACAAAAACCATGACAGACCCTGACCATCCCCACTGGCATTGTTGAAGTGTCTCCCAACGGTCCCTCCTAGGATCAGCAGTCAGGAGCTGAACAGCATGTCCAGGGTATAGGCTAACCATAACCGCCACCCACAGCCGTAATGGTGTTCTCCAATACCTTCTGCAATTCTTCTGTAATGATTTCTAACATTGGATTTGTTTTTCCAGCGCAGGTGGCATTTATCCAGGCATTCATCCAGGCATTCATATAATGTTATCTGTTGTCACAACTTTGCTGGCACGGGTGCTGTTCACCAACTATGGTGGGTCCTGCTTCTGAGAAGATGGTTCATAAGACTGTATCGCAGCTGCTCACTTCACAGTGCGTGGTGGTTCAGCTGGGCTCGCGGCTCCCATGCATTCTCACTATTTCATTATGTTATCTTGTGAGTTAAATAAAGATGTAATGTTGTGCTGAAATTCCTTTCCCCAGACAGTGATTGAATTTTGCTGATGTCATAAAAGGATTTGTTCCTCTGTTGTTTTCTGTAACATCAAGTAATTCCCATTAAAGAGTAAGTAATTGATTTACCATGTTTGTCTGGGCCTTTTTTTTTTTTAAAGTAATTGATTTATTTAGACATTGCAATTACAGTAAATCAGTTAACCAAAAATAATGCCAAATAATTAATTTACTTGGTATTTAAATATTAGAAATTGCCACGAATGACTGCAAATTACTCGCAGACAAGGCAAATTTTCTTATAACTTGCAGGAAATGGGATGATTAATTTTCAAATGTTATTTATATGCGCAGTTTTTGGTGGTTTGCCACTGCTGTTCTACCTGCTGAGCAATCCAGTTACTGAGTCCCCTGGTGTTCTCTTTCCAAGCTCTTCTTAGCTGCGTGAGGCAGACATGTCCCCAAAGGTGTAAAGAGGAGTAAAAACCCCCTATACTTTAGGAGTCTGAATACCTTGCTAAAAGGTTTCATCTCTCATCTGAGGATTCTCTGATGTCTAATAAGGCTTAATCTCACACTTCAGGGGTTTCACTGATGACTACTCCTGCAATGCCTCCCCTACATGGCCATCCCTTTGAGGACAGAAACCCTTGTTTCAACATATAACCTTTGAGAACTCTTCTCTACTGTTAAATCTGATGGAAGCTAGCTAAGAGTAAAGAATAAAAAAGTGATGGAGAGAAGAGTAAGGGAGACAGATACCACCAAGAAAAATCACAATATCCTTGTTTCTATAGGAAACCATGTCAATGGAAGCTAAGGAAGCGTGGGTTGGATGAGTGGACAATGAGGTGGATAGAGAACTGGCTCAACAACAGAACTCAGAGGGTCATAATCAATGGGGCAGAGTCTGGGTTGAGGCCTGTCACTAGCGGTGTTCCCCAGGGGTCTGTGCTGGGACCAGTCCTGTTTATATATTCATCAATGACCTGGACGAAGGGACAGAGTGTACCCTCAGCAAGTTTGCTGATGATACCAAGCTGGGAGGAGTGGCTGACACACCAGAAGGCTGTGCTGCCATCTGACGAGACCTGGACAGGCTGGAGAGCTGGGCCAAGGGGAACCTCATGAAATTCAACGAGAAAGTGCAAGGTCCTGCACCTGGGGAGGAACAACCATGCATCGGTACAGGCTGGGGCCTGAACTACTGGAAAGCACCTCTGTTGAGAAGGACCTGGGAGTGCTGGTGGACAACAATCTGACCCTGAGCCAGCACTGTGCCCTTGTGGCCAAGAAGGCCAATGGTATCCTGGGGTGCATTAAAACAAGTGTGGCCAGCGGGTCCAGGGAGATTATCCTCCCCCTCTACTCTGCCCCAGTGAGACCACGTTTGGAGTGCTGTGTCCAGTTTTGGGCCCCCCAGTTCAAGAAGGATGTGGAACTCCTTGAGCAAGTCCAGTGGAGAGCTATGAAGATGATCAGGGGACTCGAGCATCTCACTTATGAGGAAAGGCTGAGAGACTTGGGGTTTTTTAGCCTGGACAAGAGAAGACTGAGGGGGGATTTCATAAATACCTATAAATATCAACAGGGTGGGCGTCAGGGTGATGGGACTGGACTCTTTTCATTAGTGCCCAACGACAGGACAAGGGGCAATGGGCATGAGTTGGAACACCGGAAGTTCCACCTAAACATGAGAAAAAAATTCTTTCCTGTGAGGGTGACAGAACAGTGGAACAGAAACCCCAGGGAGGTTGTGGAGTCTCCTTCCCTGGAGACATTCAAAACCTGGCTGGATGCGTTCCTGTACCCCTTGCTGTAGGTGTGCCTGCTCAAGCAGGGGGGGTGGACAAGATGATCTCCAGAGGCCCCTTCCAATCCCTACTGTTCTGTGATTCTGTGATTCTGTGAATAAATAGATTTCATTCCTTTCATTTACTAAGATGCTGAATTACCTCTGCGTGGGGGAGGATGAGATTAATGGTGTGTACTGCTCTATGTGCTTCATTCCTTGCAACCTATCCTTAATTGCCACAGCTGCACAGCCAAGATAAAAATGCATGCACTCCGCTGTCATGAAGCAAGGCTCAACTGCTGTGGCACAGGAAGAAGAGTGTCACACAGAGATCAGACTTTGGGGTCCTGTCTGTGGGCTGCTTCAAAGTCCAAAGGTACAAGATATGCTGCCCTGGCCCAGGACACTGGGGGTATTCATAGAAAACATGCTGGTCCCTAGAACGTGATCAGTGCATACTCTATCATGCTGCCCATGAAACACACCTGCTTGCTATGAGCTGGCTCAACCTCCTAGATTTCTAGGCCCCTGCAGCTAGAAGAACAAGAACAAAAACCCCAAAATAGTCTTTTTCCAGGGAATAGCTCTCACCAGGCAAACAAGACCAGCGTTAGGCACAGCTGGTGGGATGTCCTTGCGCCCCAAGGGAAGCCAAACCACCTCCAGTCTCTGCTGCAATGGAGGCACATTCCTCTGGAACCTCAGTGCCTAGGGTGGTAAAAATTTAGCCTAAGTAGATGCAAAAGGGCAAAACAGTGGGCTGCCTGGGGAGTTCTGCTCCTGTCCCTTCAGTCTTTCTTTTGTTTATTTTGAAATATTACTAAAGTATCCTACAGAAAGATCAGCAAATGTAATCTCACACAGAGGCTTGCTCTTCCCAAGATAATAAAAATAATAATTAAAAAAAAAAAGTCTACAGACACCCTTCAATGACTTAATTTGAATTCAGCATGCTCCTGTGTGGAGCTGCTCACTTGGAAAGGTGGAGAACAAAGTCTCCCCATCAATACTGCTCATCTCACATCGTCGTCATGGCCCCAGTGGGAACAAAGTGATCGCAGAGAGGGAAGAGTTTGTGAGAATCCCAGCTAAGATTTAAAAACCCTGCAGGCCCAGCCCTAAAAAGCACTCAGGAATTTGCTCAACTGTAAAGCACGTGTTGTAGTACTCCCTGAGAGGAGATGGTACAGCCAATGTTGAACATGCACACTGGGATTATAATCCAAGGCAGGAATCCACATTTGAAAAAATCTTCCAGCTGTTCTTCTCACCAAGCTTTGGGTCACATTGCAGCATGGATTTGGAACCTGCAAGTCAGATGTTTTCTGTACAAAACTGGACAGGAAGACGTGCTCCAGGAATGTAGCTCATTGTGACAAAGGGGACCTCATTCTGTCAAGGACTTGAGGTCCTCAGTGCCAACCATTTCATACCACAGAATCAAAATCTTGTTTGTATCTAATTTTCTTCTTTTGTTAGGATTTTTTCTCATCAGGTCAGTGGTCAAACACAAAACCAGAGGTTCAGAAGCATGAGAAAACTCCATCCCTGGAAATATTCAAAACTTGATCATATACAGCCATAAGTCACTTTCTCCTCCTGGCCTTGTTTTGAGCAGTGGAATCAGACCAGAGTTCCCCTAGGTCCCTTCCAGTCCAAATTATTCAGTGTTTCACTTGCTTGTGTTACATATTAAATCCCTTCTGTCTGAAAAGGCCCAGTAGTCAGTGTGTCTTAATGATGCCTCTCAAAACTTCATATGCTACACAAGACCTACAGGATTTCTCCCTCTTCATTTCATCCTTGGTGTGCTTATGTGGGTGTTGGAAATCCAGACTCATTACTCCACTTCAACAAATTTAATTAACTCTAATTGCACCGTTCTCATGTTCTCACCAGTCTCACTTGCCCCATAAATTGGCTTAATGCCTTCACTGGAAAGATGCTTAAGGCAAGACACTGTGTGTGCGTGAAAAACTACTAGTCAGAACCCTGCCTGGATCACTTGTTATTCCTCACCTTCTCCCCAGCTGTTAAAAGCTAGAGGAAACCTATTTTCTCTGTCTTCATAAAAACTTAAAACAGGAATGGAAAGACTGAGCTCATGGTCAGCCCAGAAGTGCGTCTGATCCAATATACACTCTGACAGTGGAACTATAGATAACTCAGGAAAAATATAAAACAGGGCAAACATGCAGCAATGCTTCCCACAAACCTCTGTTGGCCTCCAGAGCCAGGAGTGTTGTCTTTGTACTTGACCTCCCTCCGGGGACTTTCCTTTCCTTCATTCATCCAACACCATTTCAAATCCCTGTGTACTGCACTTTATCCAGAACACTACCAGACCCCAAACCCCCATCCCAGAAGTTTTGCTTTTAGGCCCAGCCTCAGATTAGAGGGGGATTTCCAAAGGAACACAAATAACCAGGGGCTTTAACATTTGTTCTTGCATTTCTGGCTGTGCCTACACCCAAAATTAAGAAGAGTATTCAGACTTCTGCCTAACCAGAATATTTCCAACAAATACTGAAATGTCTCTCTAAGTTCAGTGAAACACTGAAGCAGTGGGGAACATACATTGTGCTTTGCACAATCATTTTTCTCATTTTTTATAAACAAGGGAAGGTAGCATCCAAGGAAGGATGTTTGGAACACATATTTAATTTCAAAATACCAAGAGGGAAATTTTCTTATCTTACTCGTTTTGCTTCTGATATGATTAAGTTGGCAGAGGCAAGGGGAGTTTACCAAGTATGGTGGCACCGATGAATTTACTTTTCATCCTAGGGAAAAATAGTTCCAGCTGCAAAACTGTTGCACAGCTTCACTCTGAGAAGCCCCACTGGCTTCTGTTGCCTTCACTTTCTGCCCAGTTCCCCTGTCTCCCTCTACTTCATTTAAAATCCACAGGACACTCCTCCAAAAGCTTCCCAGACCATCTTCCACCTGTCTTCTCACCAGGTGGTAATAAATCAGACACCTCTTTACCTTCTTCTTAGTGTTCCCTGTGCTAGTGGGTCTCTCCTCCTCCACTGTGCTTTCCTTGTTCCTCTGCTCCTCCTTGGCTTGCCTTCAAGTCATTTTCCCTTCATCATCCAGTTTTCAGCCTTGTAGGGTAGAAGAAAAAGAAATACAAGGTGAAAACAAATTCCATGAACTGTACAGTCCTAAACATATTTGCCAGACTAAACCAGGAATGAATCGTTAATGAAAATGACGGGTAAAAATGTAACAAATGCAGGGTATGTTTACTTTTCTTTTTTTTTTTTTCCAGTAGAAAGTCTTCCTAGCTTGGAGCTAAGAATAATCATTTCATTATTTCTGAAAAGACCTGGCAGGAGTCCAGGCCCAGAATTTGATAAAGTGTTGAGGACTGAAGCAGGCGTAAAAGAGTTATTTCTGTCTCAATGAGATTTGATGTTCCACTTAAAATCAGCAGATCCTCTGCTAAAGTTAATTGGTGTCAGAGAACTGTTTTCTTCTGGAGCATCTCAGAGAGACACCAGCAGAGAAACTGGCTTGCTCTATTTCCACATTCCCGTTCCTTCCCTTCACTTCACAAGACGGGGGAAAAAAATCTTAATTATGAGTACAGATGAGAAGCCTGGAGTTTACCACTCCTGAATAGTTGTAGGGACCCAGGTGAGAAGAATTTGTTATGAAGGTCCAAATTTGCAGGGCATTTAGGCATGTGTTTAAATGAAGCCTGTGCTTGTTCAAGCATTCCCTTTCCTGAATGTAGCCTCAAGTGTTCCCATCACTCCAGCTAATGAGCCCAGGGAGGGCACAAGCAACATTGATTTTAAATGCCCACCTTGCTCAGAGACGTCTGGTGGGTGAAATGTTTTTCATAAAGCAGACAAAATGCCTGGTTTTTGCAGGGTGGCTTATTACTACGGCAACCAGTACACTTCCTCCCCTTCTCTTCTCCTGCAGCGTGGGTTTAACAGGTCAGGGAAACATTGCAGCTGAGTGTGCCCGTCACTTTCCACACAACTGTAGTGGCCATGCAGGCAATCCTGAAAGTGGAGTTAAATGGAAATCCGATTAATCAAAATACCCCAAAAGCCATACTTCTGGACAGCTTTGCTAATGAAGCATCCAGTGTGCTGTCTAATAACTAGGGCATGAGGAGGGACTAGAAGGGGGTTTTCCAGCTCCGTATGATGATGGCAAACAGCTGGACTTTGACACAAAGCCAGAGCCCAGTATGTACAGTGCACAGAAACAGGGCAAGTTTTGCAACAGCACCTTTTCAGTTTGGGGAAAAGCAGAGAGTCTGACAGCAAGAGGCTGAGCTTGGAGAGAGTTTTGTTTGCCAGACTGTGCAGTATAACTCGCCATTCAAGAAAACATAAGCTTCTGAGGAAAACTACTTGCTTTCATAGATGCAAAAACACAATTTGATTTGTTTTTAAGAGAGAAAAGCGTTCTCTTCCTCGTTTCCAGTTACTGCCTAACAATTGCTAGGCAAAGCAAACAGAAGGCAGAGAAATAGCTTCACTTCAGACAATCACAGCTACAGTAGCATTTCACTTCTGCAAAGGACACTGCAGCCTTAAAAGCCTCCATTTTCCTGCTAAAGCAGACACAAAGGAACCCTTTCTCACCATGGGGCTTTGCTTGCCCTTTTGGCCTGTTCTTAGAGGGTTGCTAGTCCATCAGCGCTGGCAGCTTTGCACTTAGAGAAACACAGCAGCCTGCATGCCCACTTATTTTCATTGTACACTTATTTGTGTACACTTTGTGATAGATAGTCCCTTTCCTCCCCACAAAATCAGCGACGTGATTGCCTCCCACAGATATTCCTCATGCCTACGTTGATACCACCTGTTTCTTTATGCTGCTTTCTCCCATCCCCAGAGATATCTCAGATCCAGATCTCAGGTGCTGGTGATTTGTAAGGGCTCCCATCAAGCCGCCCAGAAGAAGCTTTCTCTTCATCACAGGCCTGACCATGAAACAAGTTTTTGGGTTTCATTTCACAGAATCACAGAATCACAGGTTGGAAGGGACCTCAGGGATCATCTAGTCATTTGCCAGACCACTGCTGGATTGCACCAGGCAAAGCAGAAAGCATTTCCAAACTGGTGGCATCAGCATTCATCCCTGGGATTCCTTCTTCCTGCAGAAAAGAAACAGGCTGGCTCTTCCCTCTGTCACCACAGTACATGTCCATGTGTGGCATAGGACCTGGTGCACCTCATGTGCATTGCCAGACTCTCGCTCACCAGCTTATTTCAGTCACAATTCTTCAGGGCATGTGGAGGAGGTGGTTGGGACACTGGTGAAGGCCTCCCAGCAGCTTTGAAGCTTACAGACCTCTAGGAAACATTTAGGTATCATTTTTGCTCTTTCACTCCTGTTTGTAACCATCTCTGTACCATCCTACTTACAGAGTTGACAAGGGGCAAAAAGGTGCTAGCTCCTGAAATTCCACCAGCTCTTCCTTCCTGACTTGATCAAAAACACATAGGCTGTTACACTCCCACTGCTCCCTGACAACACTGTCCAATATCCACAATTAGTCTCAAGAGGAGCCCGTTGCTCACAGACATCTCGATTAATGAAGCACCACTTCTTCAGTGGATATCAGGAGAAGACAACCTTACTGCAGGGATGGTGCAGCCAGAGAGTACAGTGGGACATTCACAGGACTAGATCCTGCTATCAAAAGAGTGACACTGGTTAGTAGCCATCATGGGTGACAAGAGTGGTTAGCAGGAGGGAAGGGACTACAGGATTTGCAAGAAAGGAACACTAGCTAGCTACTCAGACCCAGCCATAGTGACTTTGGATAAGAGAAGATTTCGCTGCTGGGAAGGTTGTTTGTGGTTCCCAGCTCATATGATTAAATTTCTCTTCTCTCTACCCACTGTTAAACCTGATTTGTTTAACTCAATCTTTGCAATTAATTTTGCTTTAATGTAATGAATGTAATTAAGCTTCCCAGGTTTCTGGACAGGTGGGGGGAAAGAGAAATGGGGACTGCGTGTTTTGCTGCTAATTCGGGAATTGAATAATCTCAGTAAAAATTCCAGGCTGGTAAATGTGAACTGGTCCTTTAGCATGTGCTGTCTGTGCCAGGATGCTGCAGGCAATACTTGGGACATGTTTGTGCATTGTCTGGCATATATAAGAGCTGTCTTTCAGGGCAAGACCAGTAGTCTAGCCAGCCTGGTGCTGTCTCCAGCACTGAAAACAGGAGACCATGGGTGTCTGGCCTTCCTGTGATCAATTGCCAGTGCCTTCACAGCATCCCCAGGCACTGGCTAGGGGATGCATGGAGAAAGAGTCCTGCCTGTTCCCTTCAGCACCCATTAACAGACCTGTTGTCCATCCCCGCAACAAATTTCAATGGTGACTACCTGCTGTGTAAAAAAGTATTCTCTTCTATCAGTTTTAAGCTGATCTGCTAGTTTTCCCTTCTCCCCTGCCCAGTTTTTATGTTGGGAGATTTATTGGGCAATAGTCCTTCCCTCGGTTTATGCATTACTTTTACATTATCTTCTCTGAACTAATCCCTCCTGCAGTCTGGCTCCAGTTCTAACCACCTGTAAAGCTAGCACTGATGCTAATAAAGCCACAGTCCTAAGAAAGTAAAGCCCTTGTGTACCTCTTGTCTGTTCATTTACAGAGTCCAGCTGGGTCTCAGTGCTTAAACATAGATTTCATGTGTGCAGCATAAGCGAGGCCCATATGAGAAAGCACTTTTTTACAACTCTTAATTTTCTCAGAAAACATCTGGGATCATCCCTACAGTAAAATGCAACTTTCTTTCTCAAGTCTGACTGTACATTTCCCTAAAGTGGTGCCAATGTAATGCACCACACTGTGCATGGGAAGGTCATGTCAATTATTGACACGGTGAAGCACAGTTTTTTATTCCCATTGTGCTGTGCCTAGTCCAGCCTGACATTGCAAACCTTCTGCAGAGTAGATAGCAGCTGTAGGGTTTTTCTACAAAATAGCAGGGATTTCTGGCAGTAGTCAGAAAAGGATGCTACCCACTGCCATTCTCTGTCATCAGGACTTCTGAAACAGCAGCTGTGACAGATGTACTTCAGAGACGCAGCCTGTTTGCAACACATTTTGGTATTGCCGAGCGTGTGATGGGACTGGAATCTGGAACTTGCTTCATGCCTCTCCCTGGAAAGTGGTTCCCTCCCTCAGCAGCACCCTGCATCCCACACACCAGCTGCCGCCAGGTCTCTTTGCTCTGCTTGATGCCAGCACTGGCTGTGGAGGCAAAGCAGACTCCTAAGTCAGGTAAGAAAAGGGGGGAGAGGAAAGGTAAATGAAATTTCAGGCATGCCTACATCCAAGATAGGCAAGAGGGTAACTCCAGACTTGAGCCCAGCTGACGTGCCTATAAACCAGACTGTGAAAAGGGAGAGCAAGAAAGAGGGTTTCCCCCTCATAGCATGATGGCAGAAGTGAAGAGTGATTCCTTGACTTGCAGAGGACAGACTTGCCCAAAGCCTGGTCTCCACAACCAGCTACCGGAAGGCAAGGAGACGCCAGTTCTAGGTAGATGATGTCTGCATGACTACACCAGCAGGCAGGGTGCAGATATGTGAGGCAAGACCCAGTATAGAAACACAAGCAGGGTGGCTTGGACCTTCCTGCTCTGGTCTGGTTGCTAACCAGTCATGTTAGCCTGGCTCTGCACTCATGCTTGGCTAATGCACATTGGCCCTCAGCAGGGCTTGCCAGCTTGTGATAAGACAGACAGACTGTTCCTCCACCTGGTAGGACCTGTCTGCACTGTGTCCAGACCATCAGAAAGCATCCCTCCAAGTTCTTGCCACAACACATGATAGGCATTAGACTTCAGAAAGTATAAGGCCTTGGTTGCACAAAATCATTAAGTCAGTTCTTAAATTCAAGCTCATTGCAACCAGAGGACAAGTTTGATCCTCCGCACGCTCATCCTGCTTCATCCAACCTCATGAAAAATTGGGAAGGTGTAACTTTGGCAAGCTTTGCACTGGATCAGTCTGCTTCCTCCTGAAGCACATAGATGCCTCTTCCCCTCACTGCACTCTCTGACTGCTTCAGCAGAAACACATTCCTCTGTGCATAAACAGTCTGCATTGGCTTGGCATTGCCAGCTGACTGGGCATTGTCTAGTTATTAAAATCCAACAGCAATGAGTGAGAAAACATTGTGCAAACCCTGGGAACTCTGCTTTTCAAATTCTGGAGCGTCACTGATTCAGTTGCAGTATTTTATTACTTTCCTGGGGCCTCCAGGCTCCTCAGAAAGAGGCAGAAGGGAACAGCTAGTTTGTTTGTTATTTCCCCCCAGACATCCCGGATGAGGACTGTGTTTTTCTGAAATAGAGAGATGAATTCAGATCAGATGTGAAGAGCTGTGATTTTAGTTGTGTTGGACCACATCTACATCTGGCAGATGTCAGCATGTCAGAATCGGTGGGACAATCCTAATTTCTATCCATCTGTCCATATGGCTCATCACTCTTGAAATACCGCATAGAAATAGAGCAAAATCAAAATTCTCATGCTCAACAGCTGCATGCTCCACTGATTTCGGAAAAGGGAGGGAGGGAGGGAGGGATGAAGCAGTCTGTCTTCACGTAGTCACTCTGCCTGTTTGTGTGGCTGCCTGCGTCTCCACCACCTCCCTTTGACTTTTGAACCCATCAAGGCACAAAGGTAGGGATGACAAGTTGGACATCACTCACTCTCCCCATGCTCCTGGTGTGTTGATCAAGGCTATCGCAAGCATAGCATATACACCTTTGGACAGTGATGCAGAAAATGGTTACAGCCCAGTCCCTGTATATCATTACGATCAAAGAGACCCTGACCTTCAGTATCCGACACCTCAATGAACCCAAGCTGATTTGTCAGTTCAGGAGAATACTAAAACCCCACCTGTGGTCTGGGTCAGTCTTGTCAGGGGCAAAGGGATACTGAGTGCCAGCTGGGGATATAAGGTGTAATATCACTGATAAATGGGCACAAAAGGTGGGGAAGGGGAAGGTCCTAGCTCTGAAAAATAAGAGGGCAGGAAAGAATTTCAGCCCTGTTCTTTGTCCTCAAAATATGGGCTGTCTCATGGAAAATAGTGTTTGCTTAGCAAACAAAAGCTTCAGGCTGGAAAATTTAATCTCCTGAGGGGCCCCAAACCTGACACTTGCTAAATGCAACCTGACTTTGTGCAGGGTGACCTGCAACTGACAGGCCAGAGTCTGGCTACCAGAAGTCCCACTGATGGATACAACATGGTAGGTGAACATGCCAGACAGAGAGGACTGAGAAGCTTCCAGACAATAACGCAGCTACTGTGATGCTTCGGATCTCCATTAATTTGATTAATCAGAGCAAGATTGACTGCTGATCACTACACAATGTTCATCATGTCAGTTCACAACATGCTTCAGTTCACTCAGAATCACTCAGGGATTAGGACTACTGTTAAAAAATCTTAAGGGTCACATCTATATATGCAGCTTCCTTGGCTGCTCTTATGAGATTTTTAGCTGTTATTAAAAAAAACCAAAACAGTCAAGGCAAATAAATTTATGAAATTTCAGTCTCTGAAAAGCAAAACAGAGCATTCATAGGGCTCACACTAAGTTTCCTTTTTCATTATATATTTATTAGTGGGTTTTAGAACTTGTGTAACATATAGAGGAGAAAGGCAAATGATGCTGATTTCTATTTGCTTTACTCCCCTCTTTGCAGTCTCTGATTCGCAAAAACCCATGCAAAGAGGATGACAGTCGCTCTTACAGCCCTGCCTCTCATGCATTTGCAGAGCAGCACCATGGTTCCAGGGTGCACCAGCTGCCAGCAGTCCTGAGAGGGGAGAAGGGTTGTAACCACCCCAGGGCTTCCTCCAGACCACCTGAAGAGTAGAGCAGCAGGAGTTTCATGCTCCATGTGCAGCAACTCCCATGTGCAGCAATTCCCAAGGCACAGAAATTTGTCAGGTGCACATGACATTTCCTTCTCTCAAGCTCTAACAGAGAAATATATGGAGGTGAATGAGCAGTAGTCATCTTTCAGTGTCTGCAGGGAACCTGTATCTATAAGCATGTACAAGCATGTATAAGCTGTGTATCTATAAGCATGCACAGAGCATGCTTATGTATGCAAGAAATTTAAAAATTGAGTTTAACCTTAAATAAACTTAAGCTTGCAAGAAACTAAAAAGCATCCCATTTCACGTAGATAACTTGTTCTCCTTGGTGTAGTTTTGTTCTCCTTGGTGCAATTAACCATTCAACCTCCTTGCAAGATATTACTGACTCCAGAAGGGAGAACAGAACTGAAATAAGGGAGGAGTTGTTCCTACAAAAACAGGGATACGAGCACCAAATGGGATTGTTGCCATGCCTGGTTTCCTCTGGATGTGGGCTTTTTGTTGGAAAACAGTCCTCATTCAGGAATGGACATATGCCCTCTCAGGTGAGTTCTCTTGTCTAAAAAGGGCTGAGTACCCACTTACAGATAAAATTCCCAACAGTGGAATGGATACCCCCTATGTTATATATATTTTAAAAAAAACAAACCTGATCTGTATGTGGCTCATCTTATTGCAACAGCAAAGAGACGACCCCTTGTTGTTCCACCATCATCTCAGTGGCAAGTTGGCAGCAGGATTACAGGTCCCATGGAGCCCACGAATGTAAAAACATTGTAAAAATACAACCTAGTTTTACCTACAGCAGTATCAGTTCATCCCAGCCCATGATACTCTCCATCAAAAGGCTTGAGCTCAGAAATACACCTAAGTGATATTTAGCATCAGGCCCACTGACTCCCGCTCAGCCTGATGGACCTCTGAAGGGCTGAGGCTGAAAGACAGATGAAGCTTGGCGTAGGACAGCTGGTGAGATTTTGTTCCTTTGCTCAAACACCACACTGCAACCCTCCTCGGCTCAACAGCCAACATGGGTGTCCATGTAGCAGGGGCACACTGTACAGCTGGTGCCCTGGCTCTGCCCCCACTCAGAGCTGAAGCTTTTTGAGTCAGAGCGAGACTCTGCCAAGCCCCAGTCTATGCTGTCCCATTTTGATTCAGTGGCTCAGACCTGTTTCCACTTCTGCCCTCTCATGACAGACATCACTATGCTTTGATTTTCAGCCATAGGTGAGAGGAAGAATGTTTTTCAGGGAGTAGTGTTTGGAAAATCCTTCCTTACCTCATCCCATGCTGGACTGGACATTACTAATGGGGTATGTTAAGAGCTTTACCATGGTTCCTGTGGAAGGTTTTCACTGTTAGAGAGCATTAGCTGTCTAGCAAGACAATACTCATAGACCACAGTAAGCATAAATCATATCTGCATACATTCAAAATCCTTACTGAGCATTGATTCACTCTGCAGCAGTGACCTCTGTTCTGCTCACGCCAACTGTTTGAGAAAAATCTGTGCTGGGGGAAGAGCTGGTTACACTGCATTTTCATCCTCAAAACCCAGTGGGCAAAAAAGAGGAACCCCTGGTTTATCCTCTTTTACAAGAGAACGAGCTTTGTGCCCATCTTACAAATTTGGGTATACCTTCTGCTCTTCACAAGCTCACAAGCTTGGCAGTGCTATCGTAAAATAAAGTACATTTAAAAATTCAGTGGTACAGCTCTTTCCAGCATCTGTCACTCATCCCTTCCCCAGAGAACCAGGAAACTGAAACAAATGTCTCTGCTGGAGTCATCCTGCCTGGGTTAGTGAAGCGCGACTTTTCCCCTGCGTGCTGATTGACTTCGATTCACCCTGGCTCTGTTTCAATGAGCCTTGTCCAAAGGCAGTTGCCAGCCATGTTCTGGGAAGGAGGGGTAATTAGCTGATGCTTTGGGAACAGTCCTGCAATGAAGGTACAAAGAATGAGCCAAGGGCAAGGAGACATGGTGCTTTCATAGATGCATATTTGTGGTGTGTGTGTTTTGGCAAGCCAAATTCAAAGAGCGGCTACCATCAGTGATTTGCAGAAGAAGAAAGACAACAGCAGTAACAGCATCTAGGAAGCAGCTGTCTGTCTTCAGATAAAGTTTCTTCCAGACCTGAGTCCAGCCCTGGAATTCCCAAAACCCAGGCTCCCCATCTGCCTAGCCTTGACCCTTAAATACGTCAAAAACACAGTAGGAGCTAGAAAAATATATTGTTTCATTCAGATCCTGTAGCAATGAATTGGCTGTGCTTTTTAAGAAGAGAAAAAAAAGGATTACTTAATTTGCTATCTGCCATCCCCTGCTTTTGCTTGCTGTTCCCATGCTCTGTGGGACAGGACGGGAGCCAGAGTTGATTCCCCACTTCCACCCCGCTGGAAACTGTCAAACAAATCATATCTGCCTCTGAAGTAAGAGCTTCCCATGTTTAGTTTTATTCTTTTTCATTATGGATGTCTCACAGCCAAAGGCAGATGTTTACCTCTGCACAACAGGTACCAGGATCTATGCCTTCAAGCCATGTGTGCAGCCAGATTTGAGAAGGGACAAAGAATTCGACCTTCTGAGCATTAGACTGGGAAAACTCAAGCTGAAGGTAATAACTGACAATTCATGTTCCTCTCATGAAGGTTAAAAATGAACATGACACACCACATGAGTCAGAGGATGCAATGAAACCCCTGAGACCTGAGGGGCTGCTGAATCCCTGGCAGGAACTCTGGTGGCCACCACTTCTTCAACCAGGTGCCACCAATAGAGGGACAGGGGAAGCAGTGGCAATTGGGCTATGCTGAGGAACTGGGGCAAATCTCCACTCTGGAAAGGGTGTCAAGGGAAGACCAACCCACCCTCTTCCTTCCAGCAGCTCCTTTAGCAACACGGATCCTCACCTCTCATCTTGAGGCCCCCACAGGCTCAGCCGAGCCAGTGCTACGGCAGTGCAGGGTATCACACATGCGTGGTTTTCAGACCCACATCATGTCAGGGGATGCGCCAGAGGGCTGAGCTCAATTTAACGAGCCACTGGGCAGAGCCCCACAAAGTGTCCCAGCCAAAGTGTATGCATTCATCTATTGCTGGCAGAGAAATTACGGTTGATGGAAAAAATAACAGGTGAGAACAGTACTGTTAGACAGAGCCACGGTGGGGCTTGTACAGAAGATACAAAATTAAGTATCTCAGTGCTCCTGGAGCAAATAGATGCACTCCTGTGTATCTTGCAGTCCAGCTCCACAGTGGAGTGTTCAGCACCACAGTGCTTGAAACAGCACACCAATATCTCCAACAGCTGACTTACAGAGCAGGAGCGAACATCCCCAACCAAATCCAGAGCATAGCCAACTGGCATTCTACCTTCTCCACCACAACTGCATCGGACTTCATTTCTAAACCTCTTAAACCGCTGCAGTTTGTCATTTAATTATGTCCATTTAAAAAACAACCTCCCAACCCTCCTGTTTATTAGGAACACTAATGCAGAAAGATCCTCGCCTGACCACAATGTCTGTCCATCTTTTATTCCTTGAAGTCCTGACATTCATTTTCTTGTTCTTCTGCTCTAGGAGCCCTCCAGCACTCTGTAACAAATCCCGGGAGACAGGTAAATATTATCTTATGTAATTTTGCTTGGCACCAGTTCCAATACTCAAGGTCTCTCTTCGGCATTTACCAGATGGTTTTTGATATTACCCTTGTTCTTATGTACTTCTCTGCTGCATTTCAACTGCAAAAACAAGAAGCACTTTCTTGCCAGAAGGTCTTGGCAATGCAGAATTGAAAGGAATTAAATAAGGCTGGCTGGACAACTTTTATAAGACACAGGTGCATTTCCAGAGAGGATTTTGACATGGGAGCTGTCTGTATAATTCTGCATATCTCCCTAATGACAGGACCATATATGAGAACAAGGTTTATGGCTTTCCTTAAAGCCAGGGGAGACCCTGGGAGATTTACACAACTGGTTCCTGTAACGGATGTTGGATCTGGCCATCAGACTCTGTGATGCAGTGCTACTCCAGCACCCCAAGCCAGGCACAGCTTCCCAGGTCTCTGGGGGATTCTCGCAAGCTCTGCCAAAATATAACAGTGTGGATCCAGGTTTCTGCAGCTGGTCACAGCATCAGCCACAATCAGCATCAGGACAATGATGCCTCCTTCTGCTCCTGCTGAATCCAATCACAAAATCTTACTAACAGTCACTGCAGACTGATATGTCCTTAGGAGGACCCCAAATCAGACCCCTGATTCCCAGCTCAGACTCTTGTCCCCAGCAGTATCAACCCTTACAGCTGCATTTCAAACCCAAAACTTTTGTGATAGAAAATGGAATTAGCTTTTTTGAGTTTAAACACTTCAGTGGTTTTCCCTGAAAATTTTAAAAGCTCCTTCAATTATCTTCTAGCTTTTATTTCAATGGATTGTGCTTATGGCACTAAATATTCTTTTCTGGTCTATGTAAAATGTTTTACTTGGCCCAAATTTATTTCAAGTGTGTGTGGGTACTTTTCAGTTTGCCAGATGCGTTGAGGGAAATCAGGTTCATCTGAAACTCTCTTACCCCATGCCTATACTCATTTCTTTAGAACAAAATTAGTATCAATACATAATGACCACACTAGACTTTCCATTTGAAAGCTGAAGAGATCCTCTTCCGAATTATTTCTTATTATGCTTGAATACATGAAGGTTGGAATAATACATTATAAAATATTTTAATGCAACCAAGAAGTTTGAGCAAACTGTAAATGAAGATATTTCCACCGGGACCCAGGATCTACCATAGCTGAAACCCCATGGTGTCTCTAGCAGCTGTCTGGGACAGCCCTGGTCCCTCCAGTAGCCAGCTCCACCAGTCACCTCACTGCCAGGGATGTGCAGACACACCAGGCTCCCAGGCCACTTACCCTACTCACAACCTTGCCTGCCTTCTCAACATCCGGAGGCACCTCACACATTTTATACTGGAGGTAGCAAAAGCAATATGCCATTAATATTTCATGGCCTTCTTGCGTGTGCTGCCTAAGTTGTTCTGCCCAAATCATCTAGGCATACCAAACAAGCACCATTTTGAACATGCTGCCACAATTAATTGCAAGCAAGGGAGAAAGACATGTAAATAATTAGTCTCCATGGTGCAAGATTTAACAGAAGTTCAGTGTCCCGGCAAAGCATAGCGCAGATGCCTTCACCTGCCAAGGCAGCAAAAAGGAGAAAAATGCAAACAAAGTCTGCAACGTATTTCAATACATTAACTCTTAAGGGCCCAACCCTCTCCCAGAAACCTGATTTGCAGCAGGTTTTTTCCATTTTAGCCAGGGGCCAGATTCTGTCTTTTCTCCCCATGCTGGCTACTTTTCTTGATGAAAATCAGTGCTAAAACTAAAATGCAGAATAATTAGATAACTATTAAACACCTAAAAATTACTTCATTTCAGAGGAACCCATGGCAGCATTTTGCTCACTTTGTTGATTCTGACCTCAGCTGAACATTTAATTAATGAGTTTACATGGCATGGGGTGATCAGAAGCTAATGTCATTTTTATGCGTTGCATTTGTGCTTTATCTAAAGCACTTTCAGGCAAGAGGAAAATGCTTATTCAAATGAAGCCTCTATAACATTGTTCACAAAACCATCTGGACAACAATTAAATTGCATTGTGAGTCCAAGATATATCATCTTCTTTTAGCTGGGGACAATCAGAACAATGCCAGGATAAGACATTCTGAAAGCACACGGCTTCTGGTTACAACTTGAGGCTTTCATAAGGAAAAGATTTCACTTAGTCTTTCATTAGTGATATTTTCAGCTTTTACTGGAAATCCTCAAATCATTCTTTCTCATGCCTAATACTGATGGCTCTTTTTAAAACATGATTGATGGCCCATTGTCAATAGACATCATGCTCCTGCCGGAGAAGTGGAAGACATGAAATAATTTGGGTTTCAATAATTCAGGTGATGTTGCTAAATTTGAAAAACAGGTGCAGAGAAGAATGGGGACAAGACAGATCCTTTTTTTGGGGGAAAAAAATAAGATCTTGTCACTGAGTTTTAATTCGATCAAGAGTGCAGTGAGGTTAATAGACTTTACTCCAAGGTAATATTGTTCCACTACCAGTTTGAGCATGGCAACGAATCACACAGCGAATGCATAACCTATTAAATCTGATACCTTTTTCATAGGAGTTTTAGCCATCTTTAGTCCTCTAGTTCATTTCTGCTGTTCTTGGGTTCACCTGGGACTTCTGGGAGTAGAGCAGACACAGACTGCAGACTTACCCAGAACATCAGTCCACAAACATGTGAGAGGAAGCAGGTGACCTGCCTTTGCCCACCCATGTCTGTCACTACGTGGTACGTAAGTGTCAAACTCCTTCAACCTGCCCTAGGACCACTTAGATTGGAGGAACTCCCCCGTACCAAACCACAGCCAAGGGAGGGGAAAACAAGGACTAGGAGCTGGCTGGCCTCCAGTCCTCGCTCTTACAGCTTGCTGCATTCAGTAAGGTGGGGATGCAAAGCGGGCTGCAATCCTTTCACAAGGTTCACTCCAGGACTGATTCACAGCCGTGCTTCTCTAGCTGAGGGGCAATGGAAACAGACTTCAGGCTGCAATTCTCTTTCCTGTCCATCAGCAACATTTTACTTTCCACCTGGTACCTGTTGAGTCCTGTGCTGCAGGGCCAAGACCAGCATTTGAACAGACTACTGATAGGTGTTTTAAAATCAGTGAAGATATGAAATTAACTTTAACAGGTGCAGAAAGACCAGCAAAAAAATTGTGTCTTTCTCAGCTGGATTTAATAGTGTCTTAGCAGCTGACATTGTCTCTCCTGGAGGTAATTACACACTGTAATCAGGCCACCAATTGATCTCCCTGTGCATCATTCCCACCTGTCCTCAAGTAACACTGCTCCACAGCTCTCCCCTGCTCATCCTCTCCAGCACTTCAGACTCTGCCTCAATAGAGGGCATGACACCATACCTGGAGCAAGCTACAACCGAGTACAAAGGGCCAGAAAGACAACCTCTCTCTCACTCAAAATCTCCCCTGATTTTGGACATCTTTTGAAACTTTCTCTCCATCTGAGGCAGTCACATTTTTTACTGGTGGAGAAAACCAGTATAGTCCCTGGAGTTCAGTGTGTAATCTTTCTGTTGAAATCAGTTGCACTGAAGACCCCATGCTGATTCACTCTGACAGAGTCATCCAACTCATGCTTCTGCATTTAGTCACTCAGTGTTGCCACTGGCCCAAGACTTGGTACACTCTTGTTCCTCTCTGCAGGGCCAATGCTATCTGGTGTCCTTGACTCCAAGAGACTTCTCAAGGACCAGTCGGTACCACCACTGGTAACTATACCTGGAATGAGTCTGCTCTGTGCAGGCATTGCTGTCTAGGCACTTCTACAGCACCACTGATTTTATCCATGAGGAGCTAAAACTGGTCAGACAAACCACACTGCCACATAGCCCATTTCATTCCATGGATCAAGGAGGCATCCTGGGCTAGATAGCTCCATTGGAGGAAGCTATATGATGGATGTCAACCTCAAAGGACATCATCACCAGTGGATGAGACATGAGTAAGGCTTCAGACACCTAATATTACTATTCCTGCCTGTAGAGCCTAAACAGTCTAGTGATGGAGCTTGTCACATCAGTACTGATGGGCTGATACTCAAGTGTTGTACTCTGAAAGGGCAGAAATGACTGATGATAGCCCTCATGCCATATCAGCTGTGCTGGAGCATTAGGGCATAACCAATATTCCTGTAGCCCAAATGTCCTCATATGAACAGGGAGCATGTTACCTCCCCTCATTTCTAGCCTCACTCCCCTTCTTCCAGGGCAAGACTGATTCAAATTCTCTGGCAAAGGCTAGTCACTCTTGCTAGCTACTGACAAACAAAGCTGGTGCCTGGGCACCAGCTGCCTCATCTCCATCAGCTCTGTGTGTTATTTCTACAGGCATCAGAAAGGCTCTGTTGGGTAATCCACCATGGAGGATTAACAGCTTTGGTTTGGAAGCTCCTTCCTACAGATGCTTCTATAACAACTCTCACTTGTGCAATATCTCTATTCCCCAGTCACATGTTGCATCTTTTCCTTCAGATAACATTAGCAGGGTTGCTCTTCTTTACCCTAACACTCCCTACTATTTTGTCAAATTCTGCTGAAATGAGGGTCACAATTACAGGGCTGAGACGCACAGCGCTGCTTGTGCAAGCATACTCACACATCATCATGAGCTAACCCTCATTTCATAGGAAACTGAGCTAAAAATCTACTCACTGAAACACTAGATCTGAGTTCTGTCCTTGGAAGATAGAATGCAAACCTGATCACAGTTTCATTAAGATCATATACACCTAGCTGATGTTCAGGTCTCTAAATGGATACCTTAGGAAAGGAACAAGCAATCTCCTGCTGACCCAAATGATGCAGGGTCATCTTAGAGAGGAGCAATCCAAACAGCGACCATATAATTGGAAGAAAGCTATCCTCATCTACCACAGGGAGCCAAAGCAGGTGCAGGATACCTTCTCCATTACAGGGAAAAAAATCAATATAATAAATTTGCTTTTCATGGTTCTCTGATCCCATTCCACTTTGATGATGGACAGAAGCATCAGCAGGAAAGTGGCTGGAATTTTAAGTGGAACAAGAAAATATAGCTAGATGTCTCCCCTTCACATTGCCTCTTGTCTCCCACCAGTTCTATTCTGCCTCAGTTTTAGAAGTACCCTTCCTAAGAGGGGCTTGAGAGACCCTCAGGCTAGGGTGCAGCCTGTTGAGGTACCCACAATGGAAGGTCCTCCGGGCACTCCCCCAGTGCAGTAACCCCCTTGAAAGCCAGACTGGCAGCATGAAGAGCTAACAGGACCTTCCAGGTGGGAAGCAGTGCAAAGCTTAGTTTCAAGACACTCAGAAATGCATGTCTATCCATCACCCCAAAACACGGTATAGACACCGCTAATCTCTATCCCCAGAATGTTTGCTAGATCAGCCCTGGCAACATACATAAATAAGACATACTGCTTCCAACCCACGCTGAACAGGGCAGAGAGAGCTTGCAATTTTGGGTGCCACATGTCCCCTAACCTCTAATATCCAGAGCAAAAGCAGCAGCTTATTGAGCTAGCCCAATAACCTTCAGATGGATAAAGAACATTACAAGTCAGGACAAATGTACTCAGACTCCCTGCACAGCACTGAGAAGCACCAGCATTTAACATTTGGAGCCCAGCTCCTTCAGTACTTCTGTCCATCTATGCAGCCACATTGTACCTGGGAACACTGAGGCATTTCCCTCACAGCAGAGGAGATGGCAAAGCAAGATGTTCTCTGAAACAAACCCTGACAACCCCCCAAAAAACATACATATCTGATGTATTATCCCCGCTGCTGCAAATGAGCAATGATTAGTTTATTTCAACAGATTCCCCTGCTATTCAGTCCTCCTGCTACTTGCTAATCTTCCCTCCCCTTTGCTCATTTTAATTTCACTGCACACAAATTTACCTGAGCTCCCAAACAAGCTCTCCCTCCCTTTGTGTCTCCCATCTCCCACATTATTTTAAGCTCACCCGCTCCACCCCGGCAGAGCTGCTCCTGCCTTGTAGGGGAGGCTGAATTAGAGAGCTTTACTTTTATTTACATTTTCTCCTAAGGACCAGATTCCAGGAAAGAGGTGATTTTGAGAGAACAGTGACCACAGGGTGGTGCCTGGGACTGGCTGCCAAGAAATTTTGCACTCCAGGCTCCTACAGCTATCCATCAATAACATAATTTCTGCTCTCGGGGGCTTGGGCTGCATTTAATCTGTGCTCATCACTCTGAGGACCAACTTCATTTAATAATGCAGTACGGTGGTAGACAACACCCCAGCAAACATTTCTGACGCCAAAGGCAAAACGGACTTATTGAAGGTCAGCAGCCTTTATGAGTGATTTGAGATATAAGAAAGAATAGACCACAATGTTTGCAGAGCACAACCGTCCTCAACCTGCCACAAGGGATGTTGCCAAATCTCTTGAAATTCATTTTCATTCCGTTTTGGAGTGAAATTCTGAGTGTAACTTCTGTGCCATGTAAAGTTCTGAATAAATTTCTTTTTTAAACTAATTGATAAATGTAATTCACTTTGAGGAGGAAAAACTTTACTTTCATAACGTTGTATTTTAATCCTTCTCAATCTTCCACATATTACGGAATTGTTTCATTTTAACATCTGTGGAGAAGTCAAGGCCAGAATGTGCAGAATGACCATGCAGCATTGTTTAAAGCATAATAGCAAATTCACTGCAACTTTTTTCCCATTAAAAAATATAATCAAAACAAACATTCTCATAAAAGCATTCACTTTCAAAAAAAAAAAAAACCAGACAATTTCTGATGGTAAAATCTGCTCTCTGAAAAGCTTCCTATTTTGCTACAGCTGAAATTCACTGCGAGATGTTGTGCTCTAGAAGTACTGGCAGAAAATAACCTGCTATCTGCTCCATTCCTCCCATACACATAGCGTGCTGATCTGTGTTTCACCTCATTGAAGAACTGTGGGATCATTTAGGAAAGAATCACACAGATTCCTGTGATGACTTTTTTACTGATTTTGCAAAGTAAGGGAGAGGCCTTGGCTACTCATTCAAGAATAGTAAAAGAGGTATGTGATAACAGAGTCAACACTGCTCAGCAGTTTTAGCAGGCACAAAAACACCTAGGTTGCAGAGTCAGTATTATGCAGGAGAGGTTGGTGGAATACATACTGCTTTCCTCTGGGAAGTTCTCTGCTTAGACCTAAGGGGCAGAAGTATTACAAAAACAAAATGCATCCTCCACTGTTCAGAGCACATGTAAATTCCCGTTGTGCTTGAACCAAAAATTTGCATTTTCTACTTTCCAGTTATATTTGCCCCAGGTGTGAGCACTGCAGTTTTACTGTGAATAATACAGGTGTTCACTGGACCTTAAGGGACAATACTGTGCATTAAAGGTTGTGTATTGAGATGCTAAACCTGCAGCCCCAGGGCGTATGCTGATAAATATTGCCCCAAAATTATGTTGGTACAAAGTATTACCAAACTGGTGGGATTTGCTGTAAGAATTGCCTCTGTGTGTCCAGGCACACAATTTTCATCCTTCATTGATCGGTATTCACCAAATAGGTCTTTTTTTTTTGACAGAAGAAGAATAGGAACATTCAGGATGGTTATCTCCAGGTAGGTGAGTTATATGGATCTAATCAGCTCCCATCAGCTGAACAGCACAACTTCTACCAGGGACACAGACAGTGCAGACTATAGCATTATGCTTATTAAAGAGCCTGGTTTGGCCTTCATTAGGATTAGCGGTGAGATTGTCAAAGACACTTAAATAATTTAGGAGCACCGGTCATTAAGGATAAGAAATGTCCTTCTAGCAGACCTGAGGCACTTCTGAAAATCCCACTGAAGATTAAGTCAAATGTCCCGGCCAAAGGCAGGGTAGCTCTGCGGTGTACCATGAGGAACACTTTTTTTAAAACTGTATTCCTAAAGGTTATTCAGTAGTGCTGTCACGTCACTTCTCCTTGACTGCCTGAATGAACTATCTCCTTCTATGACCAGGTAACCTGCCTAGTGGATGAGGGAAAAGCTGTGGATGTTGTCTACCTGGACTTCAGCAAAGCATTTGACATTGTCTCCCACAGCATCCTCATAGAGAACCTGGTGGTTCATGGCTTAGACAGGTATACCCTTTGCTGGGTAAAAAACTGGCTGGATAGCTGAGCCCAGAAAGTTGTGGTGAATGGAACTAAATCCAGTTGGCAGCCAGTAACAAGTGGGGTTCCCCAGGGCTCAGTTTTGGGGCCAGTCTTGTTTAATATCTTTATCAATAATCTGGATGAGGGGACCGAGTGCACCTCAATAAGTTTGTAGATACACCAAGTTGGGTGGGAGTGTTGATCTGCTTGAGAGTAGGAAGGCTCTGCAGAGGGATCTGGACAGGCTGGATCAATGGGCAGAGCTCGGTTGTATGAGGTTTAAGCAGGCCAAGTGATGGGTCTTGCACTTGGGTCTCAACAACCCCATGCAACACTACAGGGTTGGGGAAGAGTGGCTGGAAAGCTGCCTGGCAAAGAAGGACCTGGGGGTGCTGGCTGACAGCCAGGTGAACATGAGCCAGCAGTGTGCCCAGGTGGCCAAGAAGGCCAACAGCATCCTGGCTTTTATCAGCAATAGTGTGGCCAGCAGGAGCAAGGAAGTGATTGTGCCCCTGTACTGGACACTGGTGAGGCTGCACCTCAAATATTGTGTTCAGTTTTGGGCCCCTCAGTACAAGAAGGATATTGAGGTGCCAGAGCGTGTCCAGAGAAGGGCAACAAAGCTGGGGAAGGGTCTGGATAGCAAGTGTTTTGAGGAGCAGCTGAGGGAATTCGTGTTGTTTAGCCTGGAGAAGAGGAAGCTGAGGGGAGACCTTATTGCTTTCTACAATTACCTGAAAGGAGGTTGTAGCGAAGCGAGTGTTGGTCTCTTCTCACAAGTTACTAGTAACAGGACAAGACGAAATGGCCTCAAGCTGTGTCAGGAAGGTTTAGATTGGATATTAGGAAAAATTTCTTTACTGAAAGGGTGGTCATGCATTGGAACAGGCTGCCCAGAGAGGTGGTGGAGTCACCATCCCTGGACGTGTTCAAGAAACTTGTAGACAGGGCACTTCAGGGCATGGTTTAGGAGGCCTGGGATTGTTGGGTTGACAGTTGGACTTGATGATCCTAGAGGTCTTTTCCAACCTTAATGATTCTATGATTATTATTTTTTTAACAAACCATCTGCTTTCATAACTGTGCACGGCTCCATAAACATGGTGACGTGCATAAATGCTGGGTATGTCCACAAATGCTGTAATCGGTCAGGAGATGTTTTCTAATCTGCAATAGTGTTGAAATGAGTGCTCCCTAAACCATCCCCCATCAACCACTGGGAGCCACGGGATGATGGATATATTTTGCTCAGGCTGCCCAGAACATAGACAGAAGAACGAGAGCACTGTAGAAGAGATGCTAGATCCAGGATCTCCATCCTCTCCTCTTTCAGCGCTCCTAATTTAGAGGCAACAAGGCACCATCCTCTTGCTGTCAGAGTGATGGGGTTTCAGGCAGACTAGCTGGGAAAGGAAATTTCCTGGCTGCAGGCAACTGGGTGTCTCATATAGCTAATTTACTTTTGCTGTGTTATTGGGTGCTACTCAGTCCCCTGCTGGTGCCAATACAGGAAAAGCTCCAGGAAGAATCAATCAGCTGCTTAGTTGAGCATAAAAAGAAACGTTAGTGTGGCTTCAGGGATGTGGAGGAAAATAACCTGAGAAAATAATTGCTGCAAAGGAAGCAATTCTGCCTGGTGCTAAAGCAGCCCTAGTAGTAGAGATGAGCCTTGCTCCATTCAGAGACACCTGAATTTCTTCTGGGGAAACCAGTATTTTCAGGTGTCTTGCAGCAGTGGTAATAGATGGAAGAAGCAATCTGTGCCTTGCAGAATTATTTCCTTCCTGCTTGCTTTGCCAGGGCATAAATCTCTTCCCTATTCCCTGGGGTATGGTTCTCCTCACTGAAGCAGGGAGCCCTTCAATTCAACAGCAACATTCATTTACTCTTCATTTCCCTCTGCCTAATGCTGCAGGAAGCAGAGTCAGCTGGCAGCCGCAGCCTGCAGGTCCCTGCTCCAGGACCAGTCCCAGGCCACAATGAGCTCTTTCTGTCTCCAGTCCCCTCTTCATATCACAGATTTGTGGCACTGCCTGTTCTAAGGGCGATGATTGCTTTTTTTCCCTGTACCGCCACCCTTCATGAAGCTGAAGGGCTGCTTACCCAGCAGAGAACAGCAGCAAATGCTGACCAGTCTGGTATCTCCACAAAGCACTGCAAGAAGAGGGAAAGCTGTAAGTCACATCCCCCCACACCTTCACCTCTCCCCCTTTTCACTCCATCCTGTTCTCCATCCCCTTTGCCTCCTTCAGCAAATCCTGCCTACACCTACATAGCATCTCCAGCAGTAAAACATTCCCTCATGGGAAGATGGGGTACCATCCCTGTCAGTGTCCAAGGAAGAAGCTGTGTCCCTGGCAGTAACAGCTTCTTTTCTCAGCCTGTCCTCTAGAGCCTAGAAAGATCATCTGGCTTATGGCCTCTCCATGGTCAGGGGTAACCTCTCACTCCCCATAACCACAAGCCTGGTGGGTTTCACTCTGTGGAGGTTTGGCTCAGTCCAGCCAAACCAAAGAGACAAAAAAATTCCTGTCCTGGAGTCCTGCTAGGGGAGAAATCAGTGGTGATGGCGTAGCTACCTGGGCAAATTTTGCTGAGTTTGCAAGCTGGACTCCCCCATACTAACAGCACCAGAAGGGCCAATGGACTTTTTTTTTTTTTTTTTTTGCTGGATCAGCCAGTTGATAAATCCAGTGGCAGCCAGAAGTCCTTTATACATAAGTAATACCAAAGAGACAAGGCTAGATTCTCAGCTGATAAAGCTGTATTGATCTTCAGTTTTCAGGGAGCTAGTCTGCACAGCCAGAGGTTGCCTGCCACTGTGTGGGGTGGCAAAGCATCCCCACATCACAGTGGGAGTTCTGCACCTTCACTTTGGGACTGCCGTTCTTGCACAGTCAGCTCTGTGTGTCCTTTTCTGCACAAATATCTGCAAAGTCCCTGGAAACCTTTGTACACCATTCTTAAAATGGTAGATAAGTGTAAGATTTATGCAGCTTACATTACAGAACACTTTTTCACAATAAAGATTTAAGTATCTTGGGACAATGCTTAGTACCCATCACCACTGGCTTTTAAAAGAGAGTTAGCTGGAATGGATGAAAAAGAGCTGATGGTGCCCTGGGGCAGGTGGACAGTGAGAGACCTCCTGGATCCCTGCCAGCCGTGCTTTCAGTGATTTATCTGCTACTGGTAATCAGTGCCAATATTAATGGTCATTTGCATGACAGTGATATACCTGGGCATGAAAGGGACAGGCAGGGATAAAAGGCAAGGAAAGAAAAGTCACGGTTAAATTGCCACAGGGTCTTTCTTTGTCCTCCTCTGCAAGTGCGGGCACAGAAGATTTTGCCAGGAAGTCTTTCCAGGTATGTCGTTCACAGATGGAAGTGATGATCCTGGAAGTGATGAACATGGGAAGGGATAATCCACAGCCCAAAGGGAGGACTCAGATCTTAGGCAGACCTGGTCTCCTTGAGATGCTTCTCTGTCCCCATCGACTGCCAAGGTAGCCCACAGCTGCCCTTAAATGCAGCCAACGTAACTCGGTGTCCCACTTGCAGGGCTCAGGGAAGTACAGCTCTGAGGGGCTTAAACCCACCACAAGCTGCTGGTTTCTGTCCTAGGGCTGGTTTGGTCCTGGCTGTCCAGGAACACTGTCAGTGAGCTGCAGTGGTGGAAGCTGAGCACCCTCCCTGCCCAGAAACACTTCTTCCATGTGGAGCAAAGGTGGCAGCTGAGTTCATCTAGAATTTCCTACAGTAAGACTTCTGGGAACTGCTCCTGCCTTCCAGCCTCCTGATTTCTCACATTTAAAGTATGTTTTCAGGCTAGCGACGAAAGGAACTAGATCACCTTTGACGACCCCACCACAGCACAAGCTGTCAGGAGCACGTTCATCATCTTTGGACAGACCCTCTGTTTGTGCAGACCTGGGGAAGAATGGGAGGGTAAGTCTGCCACAGGAACAGTCCCAACCCATGCAAAGGACAGGGACCTTTAGTCGCAGTGGCAGGGCCTCCGCCTCTGCATTTCCCATTTCTGAGTACAGGGCAATTGTCATTTATGAAAGGTGCAAGAACAACCAGCTGCCCAAATTACAAGCATTGCAATAAAGCTAGGGTACATCTTTTTTTCATTTAGCACCTGAACTTACTGGTTTTCCAGTAAAGGTTAAATTATATTGCTGCCTGGGGATGGGTTTTGAAATTATCTGAAAGATGCCAACAGAATATGGAGAAGCAAATCCTCCTTTTCCTCCTACCTTCTTTTTTTTTTAGCGTTTCCAAGTTTCAGTGCATGCCTTCCTCATACAACTGTATTAGGTGTTTCAGTTACCCCTACGGTAAAATCAGCTCGTCTTTTTATAAAAAATTCTAGTTTGTCTCTACAATTTGTTCCAAAAGCATAATGCAGTAAGTGAGGTTTTGTTGCTTGTCCTCTTCCCCAGTGATGCACTGATTGATCATCCTATTCATAAACTTATTACTTGCTTCAAATGAAGTGAAATAACATGGGAAATAAGCTGTGATCTATAGATTATCCATAATTGATTTGATAGAAATATTTGATAGTTCTGAAACTCAGTCATTTGAGCAGATTACAGAATCCTTCTCAATTCTCACCCAGAACCGGCTTTTTTTTATTCTTCCTACAGAATTGCCCCTCTTGAGAGAAATCTCCTAAAGTTTCAGCAAATGGACACAAAACTTTCAGGAAGTAAATTAGCTTGGTTTTTTTAATCTAGACTGTCTTTCAAGATTTGAATTTCTTATTAAATGGTTTGGTGCTTTTGCCAAAATCCAAAGAGTTGTTGTACATTTGCTCAGTTCTGCTGGAGTTTGTTGTTGTTTTGGGGGGGGAGGGAGAACTATATTAAATTAGGACTACAAAAGAAATATTTTTTTGCCCATGTTTTCCGATTAGAAACTATATGACAAGGGAGTCTGACTTATGTGGGAAATGAAATGTATTCTCCAAATGACAGCTCCCATATGCCACACTGCCAGTTTCATCAAATAATTATATTTCCATATACTATCACAAAAATAAAATAAATGTTTTAATTTTACCAATGTTTTCAATTTCTGGACAATTTTATTATGACCGTTTCCATTAAAAAAAAAGAATCATCACTTTCTGTTGGCAAGGTAAACAAGAAATTTTTGAGCAGTCCCTGAGCAACATAGCTGACATGCAAGAAATTAATGTGAAAACCTCCTGTGACAGGCAGGAGTTATTGTCAGTTTCATGGACCTCCAGGTAGGAAGTGGCCACATTCTTACTGTGTAAGTCAAACAGAGAAATGGTATTTCTCTGGGCAAGCACAGTCCCCAGCGACCACATACATTTGTAAGGTTACAACAATCTACTAAAAATCATATACGTGTATTGTAAAAGAACAATATGTGTAGATATATAACAACCTTGAAATGAATTCTGTTGCTGGGGTTTACTTCAAATGAAGCACAGCTAACAATTTATAGACACAGTCAGCAACTGTGTGTATTACTTCAGAGCCTGGAGTGGCTAGTAGTTGTGAAGCTATGAGAGATGTTTCTGCTCTGAATACCTTACAGGCAAACAGGGCATTGAACTAGGAATATTGTATGAAGTGTCATTATTATTTAGAGATGAGAAACCTTGCCAGAGGGAGATGAAGTGAGGTGACCAGGAGGACACCAAAAGTCAGTGGCAGAGTAGTGACCCTGGCCCAAAGACAAACTCCTACTTGCCGTAATCGTGGCTTTGGTGTTGCCAGGACTCATGATATGGCAGGTCAGATGCAATTATCAGAAACATCTCCCTGGGTCTCTAACAACGTTGGAAAACTCAGCAAAACCCAGTAAAGACTCTGGGCAATTTAAGGAGGAAAATATGAAACCTGCTTCACTGGGGCCAGCAGGAGGGTGAAATTGGTAGTCTGGGGATAATTCTTACAATTCACACTTTCCCTTCACAGATTAAATTCACTTTTTTCCCTCTCAGTGTGAAGACAGGCAGCTTTTCTCTGTGTACATCTAAGCCTGGCTCTCCACAGAGCAGATTTTCAGCCCATCTTTAGGAAAAGGCAGGGAAGAACAGGTCCCCAAGCACTGTAGATGACCTGCTGTCTTGCCCTGTAGCACCAGACCAGAGAGCCTCCCCATCCAGCATGATGGATAACCCTTCCAACCTGTAAATCTGAGTTGCAGCACCTCTGACTACCTCTTGAGCAGCCCTCCTCCCTCCCATCCAGAGGATGATGGATGGGCAGGGGTGTTCTCATGTACAGAAGCTTCTCATGGGAAGCTAATCATTGTGGCACTAGGAAGGCCACCATCCTGCCTCCATCAGTCCCCTGACTTGGGTGCAGAAGAAAGGCAGGTGAGGCTCAGCAGATAACTCCTATATAATAGCCGTCATGTAGAGAGCATGGGTTCCCAGAGCTTGCATTAGGCCAATAGCAAAGGTTGCTTATATCCCTACTTTATCTGTTGGCTTTGAAACTAAGCAATTTTTATGGAGAATGTAATCAGCATTCTGGGTGTCAGTGCACAATTACCTACAGAATTTATCATCCTCAAAAGGAAGACTTTGCCTTCAATACCACGGGGTGAAAAAAAGCAAAAATTATCATTCTCCCTAGGGCAAAGTAAGTTTTAAAAGAAATGTAAGACAGCCAGATTCCTTTCCTATTTTCTAGTACTTCTGAGAAACAGGAAAAGGGCGTAATTTGTACATTTAAAATCCTTAGCGCATGCTAAAAGCAGTTCTATCTGACTATTTCTGTTTTTGTATTTAGTGCCAGCTATTGGGAGCAAAAGAAGCAGTACCAATCCCCTGGTATGTGTATTGGTAGTACCCACACACAGCATGGCTGCAATGCACATGCATGCAATGACATGCCATACTGGCCCTTTTCAAAATGTGTTTATTGGTACTTGTCACAAATTAATTTTGTTGCATAATGACTTTCAGCTATTGTGTCCACACGTGCACAAAATAAATAATCTTAAGGTTTGGGGGTTTTTTACCCCAAATCAACTCTTAAATCTTTCATGAGTAGCTGGCACACCATTATTATTGACCTATGGAGGTGAGAAAAGTCTGGCTGGATTTACCAGGGGATGGGCTTAGAAGGGAACTGCAGGAAGTTCAAATATTTGCAGGAGAATTAAAATAAATGGGGCTTAAGAAATTTATTCACTTCTGATAGGGTTTAAGGATTAACAAAAAAAAAATCTTCTTGCCGAATCCTTAGGGAAAGCAGGCATAAATTAATTAGTGATTGAGATAGCTTTTCCCTACATTTATTCCTTTTAGAAAACCTCATATTATCTAAAAAGCACAAAACAAATCATAGAATCATAGAACCGTAGAACAGTCCAGGTTGGAAGGGATCTTGAAAGTCCATCTAGTCCAACCTCTCATGGGAAAAGCAGCCTAGATGAGATTACCTTGCAACCTGTCTAACTCCATCTTGAAAACCTCCAGCAATGGGTACTCTACCATGTCCCTGGGGAGGCTGTTCCCATGAACGATCGTTTTTACTGCAAAAAATTTCTTTCTTGGGTTGAGATGTCTTTTCCTCCTTTATCACTGAGCCATTTGAATTTGAGTTATACTGAGTAAGTTTTGGCCCCACCTCTAATTTAGACATTTCTGTCTCAACTCCCCACCATATGAAATCTAATTTCTTCCTAAAACAATTTTAAAATGGCTAGAACCCAGACCAATCACACTGGGGCTGTATCTGGTTACATGGTCCACTCAATTATAATGCTATAAAGGGAAATTACTACATTTCCTGCTACAAAGGGTGGATTACTTGCCAGCTCTGTGTCCAGCTGTTGAAAACCATGCAACAATACAGCAGGCGGACCAAGCAAAAAAGTGTGGTTTGCTGCTGTCTGTGCCTTCCCATCAACACTCGTCCTGTGCCCCAAAAAATCTTGCTGGCATCATTGAGACAGAAAGGATGCAGGGGCCCCAAACACGTTGGAGATCAGAGGCCTAGAGAGGAAAAAGTAGGGAACCTAGTAAAGCAGCAAGAGTGTATGCCAATGCAAACCTGCATCACTAGGAGAGTCAAGGAGATCAACCCCAACCAAGCCTGCAGCAAATATGCAGCAGGGAGTTTCTGACTGTGTTTTCCTCCAGCCATAAAGATTGTCTAGGACAGGAGCACTTGCCCTATGAGGAGGCACTGAAGGAGCTGGGTTTGTTCAACCTCGTGAAGAGATGGCTGAAGGGTACGTAACAGCATGCCCCCAGTACCTACAAGGAGGCTCTTGAGGAGGCAAAGCCCAACTTCATGCTGGTACACGGAGGCACAGGAATAAGTTGAAATGGTAGGTTCCAGCTGGATTTAAGGAAAAAGACTACTGTAAGGATGTTCAAACACTGTAATGGGTTGCCCAGAGAGGTGACTGAGTCTCCACCCATGGAGAGTTTCAAGACCCAACAGGACAAAGCCCAAAGATCCCTGGTCTGAATTCACTGTTGACTCATCTGGACTACAGACCTCTGGAGGTCCCTGCCAATCTGAATAATCCTCTGATCTTGTGCAATATGCTAACCTTACTGCTCTCCTGGATAGAGAGGTTTTTCCCATTTTTGTTTGTGTCTGTGCTCTTCTGTCTAATCATGGTCTGGCTCCTAGAGGACAAACATTGCAGGCCAAGACCTGGGCTGACTGCCCTGTGAAGAAAGAATAAATACTTGCTTTTTGTTGCTGTAGCTGAAAGCATATGAGCACATGCTTCGTCTCATTACTAATCTAAGAAGTGGGGACCCTACCATGTATGTAAACTTACGACCTGGTAAGCAAGTTGCTGTCAAATGCATTTGCACCATCAGGATTCAAATCCTCCGGCTACCTGCTGCTGGTGTGCACAGTGCTGTTTAAAAGTTACATCACTTTAAAAGACATCACTCCAAAATCAAGCAGAGAAAATACCAATTTTAAAGTGTTGGGGGATTTTGTATTGGACTATGGTGTAAATCCAGATAGGAATACTACTGAAAGTCATAGTAGTAACTGCTTATTTCCCCCTAATAAAGTGATTATGTTTGTGACTTATGAGTTGATGAACTCTGCTCATAAAACTGAGACAGCTTTTACTAAGTATGTGCATCACAGGCATCTCATCATCCTATACATCACTACAGAATGATAGAATCATAGAATCACAACTGCTTTGGGTTGGAAGGGACCTTTAGGGGTCATCTAGTCCAACTACCCCACCAGTGAGCAGGGACATCTTCAACTACAGCAGGTTGCTTAGAGCCCAGTCCAACCTGACCTTGAATGTCTCTAGGGACGGAGCCTCCACAACCTCTGTGGGCAACCTGTGCCAGTGCTTCACTACTCTCAATGTAAAAAATTTCTTCCTTATGTCCAGTCTAGATCTACCCTTCTTTAGTTTAAAACCATTACCCCTTGTCCTGTCAAAACAGGCCTTTCTAAAAAGATTGTCCCCATCTTTCCTATAGTCCCCCATTAAGTACTGAAAGGCAGCTGTAAGGTCTCCCCAGAGCCTTCTCTTCTCCAGGCTGAACAACCCCAACTCCCTCAGCCTGTCCTCATCGGAGAGGTGCTCCAGCCCTTGGATCATTTTTGTGGCCTCCTCTGGACCCACTGCAACAGTTCCATGTCCTTCTTGTGTTGAGGGGTCCAGAGCTGGACGCAGCACTCCAGGTAGGGTCTCACCAGAGCAGAGTAGAGGGGCAGAATCACTCCCCTTGACCTGCTGGCCACGCTGCTTTTGATGCAGACCAGGATATGGTTGGCCTTCTGGGCTGCAAGTGCACATTGTTGGCTCATGTCCAGCCTTTCATCCACCAGTACTCCCAGGTCCTTCTTCAAAGGGCTGCCCTCAATCCCTTCATCCCCCAGCCTGTATTGATACTGGGGGTTGCCCCAACCCAGGTGCAGGACCTTGCCATTGGCCTTGGTGAACCTCATGAGGTTCACACAGGCTGACCTCTTCAGCTTGTCCAGGTCTCTTTGGATGACATCCTGTCCTTCTGGCATGTCAACTGCACCACTCAGCTTGGTGTCATCTGCAAATTTGCTGAGGGTGCACTCAATCGTGCTGTCTATGTCATTGATGAAAATATTAAACAGCACTGGTCCCAGTATGGACTGCTGTGGGACACCACTTGTCACCAGTCTCCACTACCCTCTGGATGTGACCATCCAACCAATTCCTTATCCATTGAGCAGTCCACCTATCAAATGCATATCTCCCCAGTTCAGAGAGAAGGATGCTGTGGGGGACATGAACATCTGGACACCATCTAGAGCGTTATGACCTGAAGCAAAGGCAAGATGTATACCACTGCTCGGCCAAAGTGCTTGACTTGCATGAAGCCAGGTAACTGGAAAAGATGGAAAATAATGCTCATTCTACTGGGACAAAATGAAAGAGGAGAGGTATGAAAAGGGGTCTGTCAGGTGGGGATGGTCCCAGAGAGGTTCAGGGTAGGTTCGGCTGAAAGTGCCACATTAATGACATGCTTATGTATTTTGAGGTGAGGGGACTTTGCCACGCTTTGTCCCAGGCAGTGTGCCCATGGGACTGCTCAGCCAAATTCTGCAGAGACCAGGATATACCTAGGAGGGGAGAAGTTTCCCTCAGAGGGCACCTGGGCATGGCAGGACAAGTTCTGCTCTTGCCTGGCTCCCCACAGCCAACACCAAGCACCTCCCCACCACAGCGTGGAGGCTCCCCACCAACAGCAGCAAGATGCAGCCCCAGAGCCATGCTTCTTCATGCTCATCACACCACGCAGGCAGGCAGGGGACAAGAGAAGCCTCCCAGGGCTAGCAATGTCACAGGGAACATAATAAAGTCTCTTGCCTAGAACACTTCCCTTGATAAAAGTCTCTCTTTGCAGCAAGAGTGAAATAGCACTGGGAAGGTGTCTCCATCCTAAATTATCTGCAAGCATCTTTAGTGTTGCAGCCTTCAGCAGCCAGCCGCTTCAGCATGGTCTGCTGTAAACATCTTCCTCGCGTGCAGCTCTGGGAGCCCATTCTGCTCTCTGATCAGTGATGTGCAATTTCCCAGTGCAGCAAACACTGTGAATCTTGCAATCAAACAGATCACTCGCAACTGGCTTTCTGTGAAATAGCCATGCTTATGTTGGCTTTTCATGAGTATTCAGCCCAGCACGGTGGGGGCTTTTGCAGGAAGTGAGCAAACAACGATTGCTAATGTGTTCAAATGAAATTCAGCTTTGGTACTTTGAACATTTGCAGGAAGAAAGCAGAGGAGGCTGAGCCGCTCGGTAGCACTTTAGCATTCTTGAATTCAGCTCCTGTGGTCCAGTGTTGAAGAGTCCTGGTGATTAAAGGGCATCAGGGGTAGGACCAAGTGGATCTGTATAACTGCAGCTACAGGAATACCTGTAACAGCACAGAACAGCAATGCTCACCCAACCACAGGGAACAAGACCTTTCCCATCACCTGCTGATGTGGAAAATCAACCAAATCCCAAGCCTTTGCCATGCAAAGCTGGTGGCTACTGAAAGATTTTAACCTCCACAGATGGGAAGTAGCATATCGTTTTCAGTTGCACCGCCTGGTTTTGGTGCTACAAACACACATTAGACAGCATGGAGATGGGTAATGCTGTGTGTATGAAATTAGGAACATGTCAGGAGCACATTGCACAGTCAGCTGTGGGAGGTGGGTTTATGACTGAAAGATAAGACTGAGTTTATTTTTTTTTATCTGAAGATCCTTATCTAATCTTAAATGCCTTTTTAGGTGTGCTTTGGGGGTCGTCTCCAAAACAAGGAAAAAGCTTTTTTTCATCCTCACAGAGGATAGCTGCATGGCAAAGGGGCTGCTGCAAGACTGAGTTTGGGGCTGAGTGAGAGAGAGATGCTGTATCCCCACAGGAGAGGACCTGCATTACTCAAGGCTTTTCTATCTGTGTACATTCTTCCCCTCCTTCTCCAGTCTTGGGGCTTTCCTGATGAGCTCTCTGGGATCTCATCACCTTTCTCTGGGAGGAAAAGCTCAGTTTTGAGTGTTGTTGTTACTGCCCTATTTCCTCCTGGGGAGGAGATGGGAATTAATATTTCTGGCTTGGCTTTTGGACTTTTCCTTACAGCAAGCTCAGCAGAAGCCACATCACACTCCATTTACCAGTGCTGGGGGAGGGATGCGCCCTGGAGGCACTCATGGAAGTGAGGGGTGCCGAATGCTGGAGCAGCATCCAGCTGCAAACATTGCACAGGGGTGGATACCGCAGGGTTGGAGTGGAAGGCTGAAAATTTACAGCCCAGGTCAATAACAGAAGTGAATAATTACAGCAGCTGTTCTCTGAAACTATTAGCAGCAGAGGTAATCTCCTCCTCCGTCTTAATTAACCAGAACTGGCCAAAAGTGGTTTTACTCCTACCGCTTCTTCCTCCCCTTCCCAAGGTAAAAAAAGTTTATGAATTGTGGGATGTCAGTTCATAACAAAAGTGGCACCTTAGGTTTGTGATCATCTGAAATCAGTAATTTGAAGGACAACACAGTGGTCATTTTAAAATCTAATTAAACAGGAAACATGAAATCAATACTGTACCATCAAACTCCTGGCTCCAAGAAGACTTGTACGAGATCCAACCTACAGCTGCCTGGGGGTTCACTCTTCAAACATGCCTGCACTCAACTGTACTGGGCATTTCTAACATCAACTACAAAAAAACCCTTCCCACTGAGAGATACAACGAAATACATACGAGCAGTGAGCTTTCCCTTTGCTGCACTGCCAATGCTCCTGGGCTTGCACCAACCTGTCCTCTGCCACAGGTCCCTCCTCTGGGATGTGGGTGACTCAGGGTCAGTTCTGCACCTGGATGTGGTGTTACTGAATTTCTTTCCTGAACAACATAGGAAGAACATCTAGGTTTTCTCCAAGCCAGTGATCCATGATCACATCTCTCCTGCTGGAGCTGCTCTACTGCATGGGAGTAACATGGAACCAAACAAGGAGCAGAGATGGAAAAGCAAGAGGTGGGCAGGTTGCAAGTTCCTGCTGCTGTCCACCACCCTGCAAGGATGCAGGAGCACGGCCGTGCTGTGTTTTCCAGGAGTCCTGGTGAAAACGTCATTTTTCCCCGTAAGCAGCCAGCACAGCCGTTGTGCTGAGAAAGACATGTTCAGGGGGAATAAGCCAATGTCAGTGAGCGGTGTTCACCACGCTGCCATTTTCAACTTCTTCATTCGATAGTCACCAGTATAAATCAGAATAAAAATATTTCAACTACAGCTCTCTTCTGAACAAGCATCTTTAAGATTTCTGCCAACTGTCAGCGTGTCTGGCTCATCAAGGAGAAGCAGGAAAACTTCTAAGCAAAGAGATCAAGTGATCAAATCCCTTAAAAATGTAACTTCTCTGATTAAACACTCGAGGCTGAGGCTCTGAAGGTTTATTTATCCTGGGGTGAAGAAGGCAATTAAACACCCAATGCTTCTGAAGGCTGCTGGGGAGATGTCACTCCTAGCCTGCTTTGGTTGCCAACATTTGGTGGCAACAAAAGGAATGAGTAATGCATTCTTTGTAAAGCAAAGCAGAAAAGGATAGTCAGCTGGGAAGGAAACACGCTGGCAGCAGCCTGTCCTCTTTACCTACCTGCACGGGGCTGCAAAAAAATGGGGGTGGACTGATACTCACTTTGCTGTAAGGGGGTAGCCAGCTCTACCGAGCAGTGGGAAATATGGCCAGAGATCAGAGCTCTTGGCTTTCCCTGTTTTTTCCCCCAGCTTTTTCATCCCCAACACAGCCAGACTCGTGGCCTTTGCTACTACCACCCCTGGTCCCTTTGCTAGTCTACAGCTCCCAGCCCCTGGCTGAACCTCCCCTGTGCAGCAGAGAGCTGACCTGCGCCCCACGCCAAGGTCTTGCAACACCTGAGCCACATCCATCCCAGTGTCACTCCACAAGCTGATGCATTGCTCTGCCTCAAAATATTTGCACGTATGCATTTTGCATACACCTTCTGTATGTCTGCCCTTCACAGACATGTGTGCGCCCTGGCCACTCTGGCCAGTCTTCAGAGATCTGGGTGTATCTGACACCCCTTGATGGTGCTGCCAAGCATACATGTTCCAAAACATCTGCACACACAGCAAAGCCAGTGTGGCTAAGCCTTGCTTTGCTGTCCTATAGCCTCTCCAACAGCATCTCCTGGCTGGAGGGACCCCCCCAAAATTGTACCAGCATCCTAGTAAGGATCAGGAGGAAGGTGAATCCTTACTAACTCTTATTGCTTCCTCCCTACTCAAACCTCTTCAAAGCAGGTTTTCAGAAGCACAGACCTACTTCAGGTAATGAATTACATGGTCTCATGTGCACAGCAGATGTTGGTAACTTGTTCAGTGCAAAACTTTGAAACAAAACAAAACTGCAATACAAAAAATCAATGTTATATTCTCGCATCAGTTTATGGAAAATGAAGACCCTGCTGTGCCTGAAATTATTCTGTTCCTTTAAGGGGAATGAATAAAGTCTATCTTCTAATTATTTTTTAATTCACTGAGAATTGGGAAAGTTTGAACAGGAAAATAAGGCAAGCATGTCAACAATTTATAGTTATATATTCATTGAAAATTGTCCAGGCAACAGCAGCACTATCTAACAAAAATTATCCTAAAATTTCAACTCTACAGGTGGGTTCACTTCAGGGAAACTTAATATCATTACATTTCCATGTTTCTTTCCAGAACTTCATACATAATCATAGCAGGTTTACACCAGCATGAAAGTGCACAAGCAGAAAGATGCTGATGCCTTGCAGCACAATTAATTTCTCCAAGTAGTAAATTGACCCATGTGTCATGAAGGCCAGACTGAGAGAGTTACAAAATGTTCCTCTGCAAAAACTGAAAATTGCTTGTATTATTATGATCCTGTTTATTCTGTGGGTGCCAGAAAAAATTAAAAATTACATACTGAGAAAATTGCCCCATATTGAGAAAATTTCGCCCCAAAATAAGAGCTCAGCTCCTGTGTAGCCACAGCAGTGAATGTTTATATATATGTATATCTCTACTCAAATGGGTTTGGAACTTTTATTTTTTTTTTAGATGGGGGTGGGGGTGCCTCACTATTATCACCATTTTACAGACTGGGGAAACTGAGGCACAGAAAGATGAGGCAACTTGCCCAGGATCACCCAAAAAGCCAGCAGCAGAGCCAGAAAGTAAAACTGAGACTCTTAAGATCCAGTCCTGATTTCTGGGGCATGCTGTCTTGTGGGAAGCAGTTTGGCTCCCTGTCACCTCTACCAAGGCTCTCTGCCAAGCTGAGAGCCACCCACAGGCCAACCTGGCCAACACGCAGGCCTCAGCACAAACAAACGACCTCGTAAAACCTGTGGTGGACCTGCCTGTTCCCTGCGACAGATGGAGATACATGGACCTGCATACTTGCCTTTTGGGTGAACCGGGAGAAGTTGGATGTTAGTGACCAGAATATCATCTGGAAGTCCACAGACTCTCAGTGGGGCTTCCCCCACCCACTAAGATGCTGGGGGAGCAGAAGAGCATAGCAGTGACACAACAGCCTGAAGCCATGAAACATGTACCGTATATCAACCTACTGCTACCATTCACAAGTAGGACAAAACATAGCCCTTGCCCTACAAGAGGTCCAGAAAAATCACTGCACTGCACTGCAAAGATCACATCCTTGGAAACATGGCAGTTGCAGCTGGAGTCACAAATTAATGCAGGCTGGCAAAGAGCTCTGGAGATACCTGGTCCCACACCACACTCAAAGCAGGGCCAGCTTAAGCAGGTTGCTCATGGGCCTACCTGGTTGACTTTTGAATGTCTCCAATGGCAGAGGTCCCACGGCCTCTCTGGGCAAGCTGTTGCAGTGCTTGGCTGATGAAAGGGGGGAATCCAGTCTGATCCTCTTGTTTCAGTCTATGCCTGCTCGCTCCTCTTCTCAACATGCACTGCTGTGAAGAGCCCAGGCCCATCTTCTAGAAGACCTCTTTGAAGTACTGGGGACCTGTACTGTCCCTTCTCCTGGCTGAACCTCACAGGGCAGGTGCTCCAGCCCAACCACCTCGACAGTATGCATGACCTGGGGCCATATCATAGCACTGTAGAAACGCACAGAGGACAAAAATCTTCCCGTGTGCAAAAGGGGCAAGCCAGGATCCATCCTGCACCGTGCATGCATGCATGCATGCAATCCTTTCTCACCTGATTCATCCACCATCCCACCGTCCCAGTGACTCTGCAGCCGCCAGATTAATGTGGAATGAGTTTTACTCTAGGATCAGCCATTCTTCTTTCCTTGGCATCCCTCCAGCTCCTGCCAAAACTCTTTGTTCGGGCCTGCAGGGCTGGGAGTTTCAAGAGATTTCACTCCAGCTCCAGCACAGCTCAGTAAATGTGATTTGTGCCACTGCTAGTAAAAGGCCACAAGCTTTCTCCTACCCTGACAGTGCAAGACCTCAAGGCATGCCTTGGCCCAAACTAATTTTGACTTCTTTTAGCTATGTCTAAATGTGAGGCCAACTCCATGCAAGAGTGATACCTGAGCTCCCAGTCTGCACACACAACCCACAGTGGTCAAAGCGTGGTCACTACTGGAGTGAGCATGTAAGAGCATGTAAGCAGAAAATGTTAAGAAAATTTATAAAAGTAAACCCACCACTACTCTCAGACTCCTCCGTGCCAAGATCTCAGGATAACTCACTGTGAGCACCCAGTTTCTCCATGTGACTCAGACTGAAGTCCCATTTGAAGGACCCAGAGGTGGAAGGGTGAATGTGACACCCATGAGACGGGATAGAATCTGTGAAGATTTTGCATAGAATGTTAACCATTTCATTCGTGAGGCTTTTCTGATTGAGTCAGGGTAAAGCCCATTAATACAATTGGAAGTGCAATAATAATAATAATAATAATAATAATGCCTTTTTGTAATATTTGGGTTATTAGGCTTTTATGAGGACTACAGATAAACACAGTTCAGGCAACACTGACTTGTGCATCCTTACAGGAGCGGTGGCAGGCAGTCAGGGAGAAAAGGCAGCACTGCCACCCCCATCCTGACCTCTGCCAAATTTGCGTAAACCTCCCCAAAACCCTGCTGCCTCCTTTTCCATCCCTCACAGCACAACAGCAGGATCTGAGCTTTAGTTACCCATGGTGGCTGGGAGCATTCCAGTTTGCAAGAACAAATCCTCACATAAGGTACCACCTGAAATCCCCATCCAGATAACATGTTATTTTAATGCACAGAGGGCTTCTGCCTTGGAAACCACTGGTACCTGTGTTGGACTCTGGTGCGCAAGGTAAAGTCAAGGGTCTAGGAGAACCAAGTAACCAGAAGCCATGCTTAGACATCCTTCATTCTCAGAACTATTTCTTTTTGGTGCAGTCTGGAGGTCTTACCCACTTTTTATGGTACTTTATAATAATAAAAATAGAACCTATCAGCAAAACAGACCTATGATAGCATTAAATTCATTAAGAGCAAAACAGACAATTCAAGTCAAGTTACCCTGAGAGGAACTCAAATTAGTGAATTAAGTATTGTCTCAGATCTCCAAATCCTCCAAAAAATGGCAGCGAGTGATCAAATCCAAAAGGGGACAAAAAATGCTGTTTGCTGCTCCAGTCTTGGTCTCCAGATGTGTGTGAAAAGATGCTTTCGCTCTGCTCTGGCGATGACCTCAGAGTACAGTGTTAGCTTTGACCAGGTGTCGAGCCAAGTGGGTCTTAAGCAAGAGAAGTCACCCACGTCAGACACAAAACAAACTCAGTTACTAAGCACAGAAACCAAAAGGTTTCCTTCAATCTCACTGTATTGTTTTGTCCTTAAATTGAAGAATAGATAAAATAATCATCGGTCTGCTCTTATTGAAGCTTTCTTTCCAAACCCAGTGACTTAGGATTGAGATGCAGCTAATGACAAGACAACCCTCAATATAAACTTTCAGTAGCTGTTTAGTAGCTATTTTGCTTCCAGGAAAGTATGTAAACTTAGCCTTCCACCTCCCTGAGCAGGTGTTGAGGGGAGCAGGACCTTGTGGCAGAGCTCTCTGGGGACTCAAAAAATGCAAATACTTTTCCTGTATGACCACAGGAGGGCTCAGAGGGGATGCCCTGTCTCCCCCAGACACTGCCCTCATAGTGCAGCTGGTGCTGCGTTGTGCTACCAAGAACCCCTTGTCCCTTACTCAACATCTTGCATTCACTCACATACTGCTTCATTAAACTGCGTTTGGCTGCTGGCAGGAAACAAGGAATCCAGCCATGCCTGACCTGGGCACAGCCAGGACCAACCCGAGGACTCTGAGCCAAGCACTCCCAATTAATTTTTGTACTTTCGCAACCTTTTCCATTTGATACAAGACAATTTACATTTTTCCGAGTCTTGCTTCAAACAGGGGTCTGTCACCCTCAGACAGAAGAAATAAGCTCTTAATTGATGGCATAATATCCCAGGAACAAGAAAGCAACCAGCAGCAAACAAAAAATTATCCTGATTTTCATTTCTTCTGCACAATGATCCCAATTATACCATATATCACATCATTTGCATTGCCACAAACTAGCTTTTATATCTGCTTGGGTTGCAAGCCATTTAATCTCAGCCTACCTTTAAAAAAAGGCTTGTAGAAAATGAGATACTTGCTTTATGCTGATGCAGTTAAGGGAGCTAATTGCAATTCCAAAGCAAATAAGATTTATGCATGTTAATAGCCTGAGGGGTCCAGGAGCCAACTAGAGTAAGGCTCTTGTTCTTCTGTTTTAATAATCCACGGGGCAATCCCAGGTATTTACATTAATTGAATCCTCCAGATCTCATGTAATTTCCAGGCAATAATTTCCTGGGGAGGGGGAGAACATTTACCACTAATTTCAGAAGTGTGCATATGACTTTTGCTGGCTTTGCATGTGGCCCTGAGACATATTTGGGGCAGCATAAAGACAGTTTCCCACTTGATGTTTACTTGCCAGGACTAAATGCCACTGTTATCAAAAAAAGGTGGTTTCAGTGTCTGCAGAGTCAATGGTTTACTCCCCCTCATTCCTGGGTCTGCCAGTACAAGAAGCCGGTATTCAGCATCTCCAATATTTACAAGCAACACAGTGGCATGCGTCAGTAACTGTTATTGGGAAAGTAATGCAAAGTTCTACAAAAGCGTAATAGACTGCATTTCTATTAGGCCAGAGATCTGAAGAATCACTGAATTAATTTCAGCTGTCATTAATATCTTATAACTCCTGCTGTTTATTGATCATGATGGAGAAACATCTAGTTTCTGCCTCTTTTCTTATGGCAACATACTGAAAAACAGCCAATTATTTCACCAACAGAAGGAAATATTTTCTTATGCAGAGCCTGGTTTTCCTGAGGAGCTAATCACAATGAGATATCTCCAGTGTAACATTTTTGCAGTTCATAGCCCTTAACCACAAACATTTATGTAGGTATCTGTATAAAATTTGTAACAGCCGCAAATATAATTTGTCAATCTTTGTGTTTGATTGCTTCTCTGAGCACCTGCCAGGTACAAGGGTAGTGAAGGATCTGTGGTCAAGGATGCTCATATTTCAGTATTCATACTTTCTTACACAGCCTCAGGACCTGTCCTTGCAGAGGCATGACTAAAGCTCTGCAACTATTTTTATCATATTTGGGCTATCTAGCAAAATGCATTTTCTATTCCAAAATTATGGAAATCACAAAGCAAAAAAAATCATACAATCATAGAATGTCCTTAGTTGGAAGGGACCCACAAGGATCTTTGAGACCAACTCCTTTCACTGCACAGGACAACCCCAAATTCACACCATGTGCCTGAGGGTGTTGTCCAAGTGCCTCTTCAATATTGACAGGCTTGGTGCCATGACTGCCGCCCTGGGGAGCCTGTTCCAGTGCTCCACCATCCTCTGGGTGAAGAACCTTTTCCTAATATCCAACCTAAACCTCCCCTGGCACATCTTCCTGCCATTCCCTTTGGTCCTGTCACTGGTCACCACAGAGAAGAGATCATCAGCACCTGCCCCTCCTCCTCCCCTTGTGAGGAAGTTGCAGACTGCGATGAGGACTGCCCTCAGCCTCCTCTTCTCCAGGCTGAAAAAACCAAGTGACTTTAGCCACTCCTGATACGGTTTCTCCTCTAAAGCCTTCACCAACTTTGTGTCCCACCTCTGAACACTCTCTAGTAACTTTATATTCTTAATATACTGTGGCGCCCAAAACTGCACACAGTACTCAAGGTGAGGCCGCACCAGCGCAGAGCAGAGCAGGACAATCACCTCCCTCAACCGGCTGCAATGCAGTGCTTGGTGCACCCCAGGTTGGCCCTCTTGGCTGACAGGGCACGCTGTTGGCTCACGTTCAACTTGCCATCGACCAGAACTCCCAGATCCCTCTCTGCAGAGCTGCTCTCCAGCCTCTCATTCTCCAGTCTGTATGTACATCATAATAACCAAATCCATGTACAATCACTCAATAACCCAGCACCAAAAAAATGAGTGCACAAGCTCCTCTGCCACTGAGCAGTGGGGCAGTGCAGGACAAGGCATTTCTCTGCTCCATTTCCCACTTCTCTGCCTGATCCAGCCGCAGCATAAGTGTAATAACAGCAGCTCATGGCACACAGCCCTTTGCCCAATGTGGACTCTGGCTACTGTCACAGCTGTGGGTGCCACTGGAGCTGCTGGAGGATTTTTAGCAGAACAAGGAAGCCCTGTGTTTGCTCCTGGACTGCTTCTGCAATCTTAATGCATGTCAGGGGAGGGGTTTGCTGACTGCATTGGTATTTGATGTCCCTCAGATAAACCATGCCTCTGAACCAGCAAGTGTGGCTGGTTGCACCTGCCTAGAATGTAGGCAGGGAGGTGTTTCTTCCTTGCTCCAGACTGAGCAGACAAACAAGAATGTGCCTAGAACGCAACATGCATTTTTGAGGCTTGCTGCATGCTAAGCCCCAGATTATATGTGCAGAACATGTTTCAGGGCATACATAGCATCAGCTGTGGAGGACAAGCATGTTCATGTCTGCATTCCTCAAAAGATGGGGAGAAAACTCAAAAGCACTGAAGACTCGGGAAGTATCTTATCTTGATCTCAAGGAACACGATAAATGTTTCTCTCCACCTAGAGGCAGATACAGTTAGTTGTTTTTGCTCTTCGCACTTACACAAACAGCTTAATTATCCTCAGAAGTAGGACAAGAAGATGAGGTGAAATTAGAATAATTTCCTTCAGTTTACGGTCCACCTGGACACAAGATGCTGAGGTATCTGTTGGCAATGGAAATATCCAGGCAAAGAGTTGCAAAAATGGGCACTGATCTTGCAGGAGAGCATCTGTTTGGGACATCCAGGATATTGAGGGCCTGACTGAGGCAGCATCAGTCCCTCTAGTGCCCTTCTGCTTGGGTGATCAAAGCAAAATGTGGCTCCAGGCAGGCTGTATAAGACCTTCCTCCAGGAGGCACCTGGGCGGAGGTGGCCACTTACCTGATGGGATAAGGAACGGGGTTGTGGCAGATGCCTGGCCCTGCCTTGTTTTTGGTAAGGATAAGAAACCAGCCTGCCTTGCATCCCTAGCCTGGTCTTGCATCCCCTGTAAGATGGTGACCCCCTGTGGAAAGTTTTTAGGTTACACATACAAGGCTGCAAGAGGTAAGAGCATTAGCTCGGCACTGGGGAAAGGAAGGCTTTACTTAATCCCAGGTATCTGGGACCACTTTTCCCTGCTGGAAATTAATCATAGAATCATAGAATCATTAACGTCGGAAAAGACCTCTAGGATCATCAAGTCCAACCATCAACCCAACACTACCCCTGCTCCTCCCTGCTAACCATGCCATGTTACCTTTCTGAAGATCAGTAGACACAAGAATGGGGAAGGACCACACCATCAACTTCCCCTCACCAGCTGTCCCATATGGAGGTAAGAGCCACCAAACAAGTCCCATCCCATGCTCCGTGCACCCAGCATTCAGCAAGCCCAGCAACCCAATATCAAGCACATCCAAGCAATCACCAATGAGGAGAGTCCTGTACAGCCCAACCCAGGGGTTTCGAGCCAAGAGCAGCCCTCTGTCCTGGTCCCACTCTCTGAAAACAAAGGCTGGGGTTGTTTACCAAATGGCAACAGGATGCTCACCAGGCACTGCAGCCCTTTCACAGGTCTCCTTTCAGCAGCACTTCTCCTTTAAAGTGCTGAAGAACTGAAGATTTCTCCAATCCTCTTTAAAAAATAAGACAAAAACCATTGAGGCTGGCATGCAGCTTATAGCGCAGGCCCAGACACAGGCTCATTTCCAAGCAAGTCACTTCAGCACACAATATTGCTTTAGGTCAAAAATTGTCTTCTACACCAGGCTTTGCCACAAGCATCACCCCCAGGATGGGCAAGGATGCTGGGGACTGCGTCCCTGAGCCACAGCTTTGCACCAGCTGGCGCTCCCCATCCTGGCCCTGCACAGCGCAGCAAGCATTGGTCCTGGCTGGAAGCTCTCTAGATAGCCAACATAAGGGGAGGCAACATCATCATCTTCCTCTCTCCCCTCCTAGCCCCAGATGCAGTGAAGCACTCAGCATTTCTCCCCATTCTGAGGGCAAACAGACTAATTTCAGTGCGCTCCGTATAAAATGTGGTAGATATCTGAAATCTGACCAAAACGTGTCAGTCTTGGGTCAGTGTTTCATTTCTCAGTCACTACTCACTCTCACTACTTTCCAATCAAATTGGCTCTGTTGATAGCCAGAGGATGCTCAGGATTTTCTAATTTCAGCACTGCAAACTCAATGGAGGGTCTGAAAACCTGTCAGGCATTTTCCCTCCTGCCTTCCCGCTCCTCCGCTATCAGCTGAGAAGCTCTGCAGTTAGTACTGAGTTGACAATCAACTCAGTGATTGTCATGTGATGAGGTGGAAAACATCATTTTAGGGAAGCCGTGGCTCTTCCCTGATGAATCCTACCCCACCAGACATAAGCACAGACCAGCCGTTTTTCCTGTGAGCCCTGCCCGCACATCAACCTGTCCCACAGTGTGCACAAAGCACAGCTATCTCCCCACATGCAGCTCCAGGCATAGTGGACCCCAATGACATCTGCTTGGGGGATTAAATATCTAGCTCTACCCTCTTCTCCTGCAGACTGGGTTTCTCTATAGCAACTGCTTCCCTCAGTGAGTGCAGGCTTTGGGCTTTCTTTCCCATTAGAGGTGATAATCAAGGGGTCAAAATGAGATTTTTCTGAGAGCTCTTGATTTGTCCTGGATTGCTGAAAGCATGTCTGTGCTCCTTTTCCTCTAACATCTGAACTCTGCTGCTTCATGCTTTCCCAGCACAAGCATCAGCAAGAAGCATTAGCTATATTTGGGAGACAGTAGTTTAAATTGCCACAGAGCAAAAAAGTCTCTTGCAGGTTCTCCAGCTTCCTATCTAACTGAGATCCCAGAGCCAGTTTTGTTAGAAAGCCTCTGAGCAAGACAGCTGGGCAAAAAGCATGTCAGAGCTGTGGAAACATTACATTTCATTATTCTCCAAACATTTCGCAGAAGAAATAATTTTCACTGAGCCACCTGGGGTGTGCAGGAAATGGACAAAGTATTGGATTGACTAGGAAAACCATTTCCAACTATGTTCTCTGGCTAACACAGAAAGCAGTGAAAAGACCTACTATCCAGGGAGGAAAAATAGATAATTAAAAATCTGTAGTCATCTTAACAATTCCCATGAGTTTTAACATGGGAAGGTCAGTATGATTAGCCAATCTGCCCAGCCAAGCCAGGCTCAGAGGTCCAAAGCTAATTTCATCTTACAGGCTACTGCTCTTCTTGAGGGGAGCCTGCTCCTGAAGAGTTCCCAGAAACCCCTTCTGGGACCAGCCATGTGACCCCCAGGTTCACCAAATCACACCTCTGCTCAAACAGAGTTTGGTACATCCAGCTTCACACAGACAAGCTGCAACATGGTATGCAAAGAGCATCTTTTCAAACGGCTCTGGTGCCCCCTTTCCTCCAGAAAAGGCATGCTCAGAACTAGCATGGCTGGTTTTGCAGGCTGAAGTCACCCAAAAAGCCCAGCCAAACTTTTCTCCGGCCTCTTCTCATCAACACAGTTGGCTTCATCCAGCTTGGTTGGCCATCAACAAGATAACGCTAGCCTTACTAACCACGGAAGTCTCCTGATGCTCCTGTGGGGGCGGAAATCACTGTGCTTTTGGCCTTTGGTACCCAGAGGTAGGAACTTCCCTAGGCAGCTGCTTAGGACAGGTCCTGGCACAACTCGTCTTGCACCTTGGTTAGCCCAGGACTACAACAGTGAAGGAGCAAACAGGGTGAAGAGAGATGATCACCAGCCCTGCAGTCATTATGGCTGCCATGTGATTGAGGGTGGCATTTCATTTTCCTCTCTGTCCTGTAGCAATTCACAGAACTTGTCACTGCAGCAATTCTAACAGGAGATGACAGAGGGTTGAAGATGTTCAGAGATAAGCGGTCCATGCTTTCCTCATCACTAGTGAGGGCAGGATGTCTCTGCATGGGAGGCCTTGAGGGTGGCAGCAATATCACCACCCACCCCACAGTCAAGGGTGGGCTACGTTACTGGGAACAAGGAGGATTCAAGCTTGACTGATGTTAATACCACAGGTTTTAAGCTGTTCTTAGCCACTTCTGGCACCCAGAAATGGTAACTTTTCTCCAGGGACGTCAGGGTTTCCCTCCTTAGCCCCTTAAGAAGGGAAGAAAACCACTGCTCAACTGTACAGATAGCGGGACTTAACCTAGGACAAAGGAGAGGGGTATGCTTAGTGTAAACATCACTACTTCACCTGAAACCACTCTTTTCTTGCCAACTTTTATACTCAAGATATAAAATCAATTCCCTGGCCAGGCCTGAGTAGCTGGGTAGTGCCCTTTGCGGTACCTGTACTCCACAGGAGGACAGAGGGGATCCTGCTGGGTTTAGCTTGTCTATGGGATCATCTTGCAACTGAGTAGATGCACACACTTATATCAGAAGAGTCACTTAGGGAGAAAGTTTCACTTTTTTGCACTCATACTGGTTCCTAACTGCTCACATGATGGTTTTTTAAATTGATACAATGTCTACATGCTTAGATTTTATTTTAAGCTTCTTTCGGTTTTCCCCCTCCAGTCATTCTCCAGGTCAAGGGGAGAGGATGAAGTGATGTTGTCACACAGTGTCCCCTACAGACTGTTGCTGTGAACAGCCAGGACGCCTGTTTGTACGGTGAGCGGCAAGAGCCACCTCCAGCACTACCTACCTGCAGACATGGGCCAAGAGGTAAGTAGAGGGAGGAGATGCCTTCACTTGCTGATGATGGCCTCGCCCCAGCTACAGCCAGATCACCCCGGGGTGCTTAGAAGAAAAGGGGTGGAGATGGTATGACACAAGGTATGACGTTCCTCAGCTGGTGGAGAAGCAGGGACAAGTGTCTCCCAGCAAGACACAGTACAATGGAAGCATCGTGGGTCACTGGTGGTTCTTCTCCAGCTGGAAGCAGAGATAGGTTTACCCGTCACCAGTCCTACGCACACACATACTCACACCCGCTGCCAACAAGGTCAGAAACAGCACCCAGCACACGCCCCAACACTCATGCACCAGCTTCTCATGGAGACGAGCGGCTGAGCTTCTCCTTTTCTTCCCTGTTGCAAAATCCTACGGTATGAGCCTAACCACTAACCAAGGTTGAGCAATGCCATGCGAGTGATGACACAGAAAGGCTAGTGTCATAGAACATAGCAAGTGTCACCTCAAGCCCTGAGTCCTGCCCCAAGGTCCACTGCCACACTGAGCCATGTCCGTATCAGAGGGGGACAGCAGGGATCTGCATTGTGGAGCCTTCAGGTTGGCTGCTTTTCTCACACAGGTGGGCACTGAGAGTCCTGCTCACCTCTCCTTGCCAAGTCTTGGACCATGCTGCCTGGAAAGGGGAACCAGGCACCTGCCCTCCCACCTTCTCACCAGCAGGCCACCACCAAAGCTGAGTGACAAATCACGGAGAGACCCAGCATCATCAGCAGGACACTTAGAACCATAGAATCATTTAGGTTGGAAATGACCTTTAAGATCATGAGGTCCAACCATTAACCTAGCACTGTCAAGTCCACCGCTAAACCATGTTCCTAAGCACCATGTCTACATGTCCTTTAAATACCTCCAGGGATGGAGACTCAACCACATCCCTGGGCAGCCTGTTCCAATGCTTAACAACACTTTTGGTAAAGAAATGTTTACTAGTATCTAATCTAAACCTCTCCTGAAACAACTTGAGGCCATTTCCTCTCGTCCTATCACTAGTAAATTGGGAGAAGAGACCAACACACACCTCATTATGACTTCTTTTCAGTTAGCTGTAGAGAGCGATAAGGTCTCCCCTCTGCCTCCTCTTCTCCAGGCTAAACAACACCAGTTCCCTCAACCTCTCCTCATAAGACCTGCTCTGCAGACCCTTCACCAGCTTCATTGCCCTTCTCCGGACATGCTCCAGCAACTCAACATCCTTCTTGTAGTGAGGGTCCCAAAACCGAACACTATTCAAGGTGCAGCCTCACCAGTGCCAAGTACAGGGGCACAATCACTGCCCTACTCCTGCCGGCCACACTATTCCTGATAAAAGCCAGGATGCTGTTGGCCGCCTCAGCCACCTGGGTACAGTGCTGGTGCATGTTCAGCCCACTTTCCTGCTTAACCTTGCAGAAATGACCTCCAGATCACTATTGCATCCCACAAGGAAAGGAATCTGAAGTCTTACCTCTCCAGTGTCATCATCAAAAGATAAAGCACCAAGATTCAAAATGGGACATGGGTTTGATCAGTAAATTTGATCTCCTGGAGGATCCACGCTACAGTGATTCTAAGGCATTGCATATTCCCGATGAATACAAACAACCTAGCACCTTCAAACACTCACTAAGAAGCCTCCGTGCCTTAGGCTAAGCAATATTGTACATCCTGAGCACATGCACATTGGCAAGAGCACTGGACAGCCCAGCCCAAGGGCTGCAGAGTGACCTGGATCTTCACATGGTCATTTGCTTTCATAATTGCAGGAAATTGCTGTTTAGGCTGTGTGCAGACAGAAGCATCCTCATCTGGCAGGAGTGCTGATATCTTTAAGATAGCTTCAACAATATCAGAAAGACCCTGCAGGGGAATGTCACAGGGAGCAGCAAGAGTAAGAGATGAGCCAGTAGCTGAGGGGCCCCCAGCACTGGCCGTGTCCTCCCCAACAGGGCACAGTCCCATGGGGTTTCAGTATGACTGGTAAAGCCAAGGGTGGGACAGGGTGCATCACGGCCCCAGACACAGCGAGAAGATGAACTGGGACCAGAGTCGCCCCAGGGAGCCCAATCTGGAGCAGAAGGGGCTGGAGACAAAGCTACAAGGTAGGTCCAGCAGCCAGGGCCAGAGATAAGGACACATCTGGTGTACCTCAGATAGGCACAGGGGACCCAGGCTTAAGCTTAAACGAGGTCTTCGGTCATGGGCAGAGATGGTGTGTGGGTGAGGGTCCCAGATATGGTGGAAAAGCCAAAGGCAACCTGTACCGCATTTCTCACCAGTGTTTGGGCTCTTCAGTTCTCATGGTAAAGCTGCTTTTTATCTCAGACTCTCACACATATAAGATGCTCCCCAAAAGAGCCAGCTAGGGTGAATGCTGCCAGCCTGGTCAGGTGGGATCAATACTTCTGTTTGTTCACACTAATGAGGATACAGCCCTGTTGTCTTTAACTGAGTATGCCATAGTTGTGGCACACCAGTAATGCCCACAGGCTCCAAAAGCATCATGACTTTCACAGCTCTGTGTCTCAGCTGTGCTTTGCAGAGCTGGGAGCTACAAGTCCATGTGAGTATGGGTCTGCAGGTGCAGGCACTGCTAAGGTATACTACACTTCTCAGCTGGTTGGCCCTAAATCCCTCCCTGAGTCCCAGAGCCAGGAAAAAGCTTTGGGTTCATGAGCTGTAGCAGCAGCAGAGCTTTGACCCCCCTAAGTGTAAGGAAGCACGACCCCAGAATTGATCTGTCAGATACAAGCAAAGCATAACAAGAGACAACATGAAATAAGCACTTCCTGGTCACTCCTTCATGTCTGTCACTGACACTTGAAAAAGTCAGGCAGCAGATGCAGCCAAAAATAAGGGCTCAGAGTTCAGCTGACCCAGCCACTGCAGCCAGCCAAGCAGAAAGACCTGCAAGCAAAGTTCTCTTGGCAGAGGCACTTCCACTAATGCTCTTAGCCTGTTGCAAATGCAAAGTAACACAGCCCAAAGTGGAAGGTGCTTAAATTAGGTCAGCCTTTTTTAGCATTTGCTCCAAGTGGAGAGCACATAGGGGACAATCACCAAGGCTGACACTCAGCAGCTTGTGATCATGGGGTAACCTGTGCCATTCGTTTGTGCCCTTAGTCATTGGCATTTCAACATGAAAACACAGTACCTTTGAATTCAGGAGCTCAGAAGACTCAAACTCTCATTTTCTCTGGCACGGCCACTCTTTCCCGCATGCTGTTCAGTGTTGCTGGCTAATAAATACAGCAAAATGGTGGAAATGCCGGTTACATCCATCTGCATCCTCATTTCTTGCCTAGTCTCCTTACTAAGGAGACTGGTGCAATTACCCATCCAGGCCTCAAGCCAAGACGATAAAAGGGAAACACAGGAAAACCCACCAAAAGCATGATGGAGCCCTTCACCACTGCCTAGTGCTTGTATAGATAAACTGGAAAACAGAGAACAAGCATGTACGAATGAAGGAACTAGTTAGAAAAATGACAGGTGGGGGCACCTGAGCGGCTTGGCACCAGGATTTCCTCGGTTGGCAGGGTAACTGACCCAACGATGTGGCAGACAGGCACCTGCACAGTTGCTGACCTGGCGGGCAAGAGAAATGGGCCACCTTTGTGCACAGCACTCAGAGCAATGATGGCAGGGAAGCAGGGAGAATAATTCCTATGTGACCTGAGCACATGCTGGATGGAGATCCTTGGTGTCGGGCAACCAGCTCATCCTGCTGACAACATGAATCGAGATCTGGCCTTGTGCTCACCACAAGCTCATCAAACCCCAGCAATGATGGGAAGTGGCATTTCCCTTGGGAGAAAGCAACCCGCAGAAGAAGCACTCCTAGGGAGCTGTATTTCGCACCAGAAGCTTGTTTACTGGTTACTTTCTTGTTTTGCTCTCCTTCATTAGATTCGAGCCCCTCCATGCCCAAAGATGTGGTTGCATTAGCTCTCATCGAGACAACATTTTTTAGGCAAAGAATAACATCATCCTTACAATTCTCACCTCAAGCTGCTTTCTCCAGCCATCAGATCACTTCTGCAGCTCTTCTCTGCAGCCCTCCCACCTTCCTTTCAAAGCAGGTCCACCAGACCTGGCCACAGGACTCCTGGGCTTGAGGATTAACTTAGGGCATGACAGGGCACTGGACTTGCTTCATCCCTGGGTGAGATTTACACCAAAAGGAATAAGTTTACTTCAAAACACAGAATAACAAAGACACAAGACGAAGTAAGAAATGCACTACTACGGCTATGCAAAACAAGAAGCATCCCTGTTGCTCAGCTCAGCACCTTTGACCACTCCCAAGACTCCTTCCCCTATTACCTAAAGATGAAATTTCTTTCGAGAGGATCCTGCTCCTTCATTTCAGTCTTCCCCAGGAGGAAAAACCAAAAGACCCCTCCTATGCATGATCCCAAGCTCCAATCTCACTTGCCTTCTGCTCAGGGTAGCTTCCTTGTCCTTTTTCCTTGGGTTCTTGGACATCAAAAGACATTGAAAAGATACATTTTCTTCGATCTGGAGCTGTCTTTCCCTATGATGCTCACACCAACCCCAAACACGATGCCATACTTACTGAAACAAGCAGCAGCACACTCGACTCAGTGAAAGACCCCACCAGGCTTAAACACCCACTTCGATTTAGAGGGTTGCTTCTGGAAAACATGCACACTCACAGAATAAAGCCAGATTTTGTGGACTATACCCATTTGCTGTAAAACTACACTGGCTGATAACAAGGTTTCTTTCTTATCAGTTATCCACTTAACACCAATTACTAACTTTCTCATTGTTTTTGCACTAGGCTGTCCTTAGGCTAACTAGGTTATGGGTATCAGGGTCACCTGTCCTTTCCCACACAGGTACAGTATCCCTAATTTCCCTGCAATACAAATTCATCATAGTTTAACAGGAAACATCTCAGACAGTTCTCTTAAGAGTTCTTGGGTGCAGATCCTCTCTGCCTGCTGATTTAAAGGCATTTGCCCAGATCAGACATCATTCAAACTCCCCCAGCTAACACACAATACACATTCCACCCCACCCCCACAACCAGAGACAGGCTTGCCCCCATGCACTCCAGGCAATCCTGCACCCATCTCTACTTGTAAACTGAAGCTGTCGTGGGTTAGGCACACATGCCAAAACAGCTACTGCTCCAGCTTCACCAGCTATAGTTCAGGTTATAAGTGAAACAAGTCATGCTACTGCTTAGACTACAAGGAAAGCCCTCTGGCTTTCTGCTCAGACAAAGCCAGGAATGGAACCTGCCACAGGAAGCAAGGGTTCCTGATGCACCCCAAAGGCAGAGCAGGAAGGCAATAGAGTGGTTAATTCTTATGCAGCACAGCTGCATAAACACAGGCAGTCTTGCGACAGACTAGTACAGCAGCCAGGACCCACGCTGATCACAGCATTAGTACAAGCTTTGGCTAATCTCCCCAAGATGAAGTGCTGCATAGTGCAGTGTTTTCAAAAGCAGAGTGTTTCTCCAGTAAAAATGGCTACAGAATTCCATCTCTTACTCAAAACCAGAGGCTAGGTTAAGGAGACATGGTTTATCTCCCCTGTGATCAGGGCCCCACATTCCTTCTCACCCCATTCTTTGGGCTTTTTATATCACAAATAAAAAGCAAACCCTCCCTCCAAGACAGGAGAAGCTCAAAGAAAACCACAGAACACAGCAATTACTAATTAAGCTTTTATGTTTACAGTAGTCACTTAACAGGGGTACCAAGCTTTTTTTTTTTAAACCAGGTTTCTGTTGTTGGAATTACTTTATTGGGAAAGCTGTAGGAAGTCCAAAACAGCTTCTCTAAAATGTGATTACGAACAAGAAAAAGTTGAAATCATACTGTGCTTTAAAGGAAGGTTACATAGTTTAACTTGCATAGCACAAGCGTATGTAAGGACTTAACATGTATTGCTAAAGCCCATCTCTATTTGTGTTATTGCTTTTCTTTTAAATCTGAGCAACTGGTTGATGGCTTCTGCTGGACCAAGGTAGGCTTATTGGCACTCACTCTTCAGTAGTTTAATTTGGTTTAGCCAAGGAACAGTGTACACCACAAAGTTGCAAATGGTGTGCTAAGGAGAGAAAGAAAAAAAGCAGTTATTGGATTAAGAGCATAAACAGTGTCATTGACCATTGTTCTACACTGATTTACTAGCCCACATGATGCAGAATGTACACCACTTCCATGGCTCTCTAGATTTGCACTCTCCTGACAAATGTTCTGTAACATCACTCCTGTTTGTACCTGCTCAGGATGAATCATTTCTCTCAAACACTAACAGAGAAGCTAAGCAGTCAGCACTTCTGAAGATCAGGTTACCTCCTTTACCCATTCACACACAGGAAAGCTTTCCACGTGGGTAATACTCCAACATAAGCTGTCAGGCACAGGTAAGCACGGCTCATCTGTATGTCCATGTGTCAAATCACAGCAGCTGTCGTTATGGTACACACAAGCTTCTAGCTAAGTGCTTAATGGATCACTTGTGCACAGCTATATTTCTCATACATGCCAGCAGAAAGGGCACATACAGAGAAGCTAAGTCTATCGCTATGATTAATAGAAGTAATGAAGTACTATCAAAGAACTAGACTCAGGCCACATCAGGGCAAACGTTTGGTGCCTTCATCTGAAAAGATAAAGTACTCCTTAAAAAGCATTGCTATGAGACAAGACTCCCAGGTAACAGCTTGACAGGCACAGAGAACAGGGATAATCTGCCTCTTGTGATCAATGCTTAGCCCAAAGTACTATTCACAGTAACAAGTCCCCCAGGAAAGTGTGTCAAGTCAAGCATGTTTACATCCCCACGAGACAAGAGGAGCCAAGAATGGTATGGGGAGTCAGGACACTGGACTGAGAGCCAGGAGACCGGTAGGCTTGCCAGTTTCCTTCATACATCCTTGTGATCCAGACCACAAGCACTTTTTAAGATGACTGAGGCACACAGTCCTTCATACCCTACAGCCTCAGATCCCCACTTACAAAACAGGCTAAAAGGCCCTGCCTTCTCTGTCACCGTCATCTGGCAAGACAAGTCCTGCAAGGGCAATATCTTGTTAAGCATAAAGGCATGAGGTCTCTGATCTTGGCTGGGGCAGACAGGGGACACTACTCATACCTCTCCATACTAAGCCAGCCAGAGGGAAGGGATTGGAAACACAGGGGCCAACACACTGTGCTCTGGAGCCTACCTTAGCCATCTGTGGCTCATCATGGAAAGTACAGCTCTGGAGATCAGTTGCTGGCTTCGAGCAAGTTGTCCGGCCAATCTCAACCTTAATTAGGTACTTGATTCCAGACACAATCTACAACAAAACAAGTGGGCAGAAGCAGCTTTATTTGCAGCACATATAGAAGGGCTCTCTGACAAGAGAAGCCTAGCAGAAAGGCAGAGGTTTCTGGTTATATGATGGAAACCAGAAGTACAGAGGGGATTGTATGTGGCAACCTCCACAGCGGATGCACTTGGCACCCTTTCAAAAACAGGAAGCAAAATCCAAGTAAACAAGTCCCACAACACAGCTTCCTTAGTCAGTAAACAAAGACATGTGTTAACTCAGCAGCAGCGTAAAGAAATTACCTTATTCACTAACACACGGCACTCAAGGGCATTCAGATTGACAAGATGTAAGCTATAAAAAAAATATTTTATTCACTTTCTGTGGAAAAAAAACCCAGCTTGAACAACCCCTCACACTTGAGGACTGCTCTTTCTCCAAAGAAATCCCACAGACCTCCTTTTCAGCTGCTCCCCAGAGGATGCCACGGCCGACCCCGAAACACACACACACCCCCACATCCCGGGGAGGGGCCAGTCCGCCCCGGCACCCACCTGCTTCTTGGCGTTGATGACCCGCACCACCCGGCTGGAGTACATGTCGTTGCTGGCCTTGTTGTACTCAGCCATGGCGAACTGCAGGGCCCGCTGCAGGCCCTCATCATTGTCGGTGTTGGGGATGTCCACCGGAGCCCCCACGAGTCTCGGGCGGTCCTCGCTGCCCAGCACGGCGCCAGCGAGCATCAGGGCGGCGGCCAGCAGCGCCAGACACTTGCCTGCTCCCGCCATGGCTGCCCGTTCTGTCCTTCTCCGCTCCAGCCGCCGCCATTTTAAGGCCGGCGGGGCGGGGCGGGCCGCGGCCTCGGCCCAAAACAACACCTCCCCGTCCCGCCCCCTCCTTGGGCTAGGCTGCCGGAGGCGAGGCTGCCCTGTGAGGGGTCACGGCGTGGCCGCGGGCAGACTTTATAGAGAGGCAAGGCACCTCACCAGAAGCGCCCCTCAGCAGTCCCTCTTGGTGCTGCTGTCTTTTCCCTTCAGAAAGACCAGCACTACAAGGAGGAGAGGGTTGCAGTAGCCCCTGAAGTCTTAGCATGCTGGGGAAAGACCTGTGCCCCAAAGCCATCTTGCTTGTGGAAACACCCCTGTGTCCCCTGTCCCTCAGGGTGGGGACAGGAGGTAGGTGAGGACATGGCACTGGCATTACCCTGCCCATGGCCCTCCCTCTGCAGGGCTACAGGTGGAGGATGTTTTCCTGCACAGATCTGGGAAGTTGCACACTTTCGGGAAGTTGGAGACAGTCAAGGCTCTGCTTCCTTGTGGGTTATTCTAGCACTTATTTCCCTCTACTGCAAAGGGAAAATAAAAACCACAGAGCATTTTAAGCTACAAATGTGGCTCCCAGCACAAAACAGCATGTGTCATTTCCTGTATCTGCCTCCAGAGCACTGCTGTTACCTCACTACGCTAATTGTCCTGCTGAAGGTTAGAGGGGCATCTGCGGCAGGGGTGGCCTCCCAGGCAGATCGCCTAACTTCCAGTCTCCTCTCATAACCGCAAGCCTACCTCCCCCATCCCATCAGGAATCCTAAGTTTGGAAAGACAGGACCTAATATAGCATGAGGGAACTAGCTCCAGTGAGATTAAAGGCCTCGTGGTGTTGTTAGGCTAAGAGAGGGCCATGTTTTGTGCCTGAATATCCGCATCATGCCTTATAATGAAAAGGCTTGCGTGCTAACTGGAAAGGCTGCCTGCATGCTAGCAATATCCAGCATGAGAGTTGTCACTGGAAAAATCCCCGTGGTTGGCAACAAGATTTGTGACTAATTCAACGCAACAGGGCGTTGGGGTAGTTTTTACAGCTAGAGAAAGGCGTGAGCACTGCCAAAAGCACCAGAGAGGGGACTGGGACATGGGTATTGGGATGTGAGCCATAGCTGCTAGCAGCAGCAGGAGTCAGCTTCCATGTATCTTTTGCCTAATAGGCCTTGGATCCAGATTGGATCAGTTTAAAGCTCAAGGTTAGAGCTCACCTAGTGTCTTTAAAGGCGAAGGCTTTCTTTTGCACTGTCAGTGACTGCTGCTAACAGGAACAGACGGCTCCAGCCTAAATCAGTCACTGTACCTCCAATGTACCTGCCAGGTCTCTTCCCACCACCCTGTGCTGACACTGCCAGCTCAGGCCTCCATCAAGCAGTGCCCTGGCTCCCAGCGGCTGGAGATGCTCACCAGCCCCACACAACACATGCAGGGTTCTGTGCCTCACACTACCACACAAGTGAAAACCAGTGCCTTTGGGATTCAGGGAGCTTTGACCTTGCAGGCAAACAAGCAAGCAAAGTCTTAGCTCTGCTTGGATCACCCCATTGGAGTTAAGGTATCCAGCATGGATTAAACTCACACTGGCAGGCAGTAAGTCAGCTTTCGGTACAGTCCTGGTGATCTCATGGTTATTTCTGCAATTGGGCATTGTGCAAGGTACAGGATGATGCCGCTACTTCCCTCTCACCTCTGCTTTGACACCACAGCATGCCCATTCAGCCAGCCCTGTTCTGCCTTAAAAAACCCAGGGTTTCAGTTTCTTCTCACATGCCAGTCTGTCACTGGCCCAATGAATAATTGATGCCACAAAGTCACTCCAGCAGAAAAGACTGAGGAAGCAGAGAAGACTTGCTTCAATAATGTGAGTGGTGGCGACACCTCTGGGGAGGAAAAGGTTCGTTCCCCTCCTTAGGCCGATAATAATTCACATAGTATGGAAGAGGCCCAACAAAGAAAGGGACCATCCTCTCCAAAACAGGGACCATCTTGCCCCCAGAGAGGTGACAGCCTGGACACAGAGTGGAAAAGTTTCTGTCTTGAGTTTTATGAAGCCAAGCCTTCAGCCAGAGTTTCTTCTCTCCCAGAGAAGTGCCCTATGTACTGGCTCCTCACAGATGGGGAATTGTCTCTATGGAGTTTCAACCAAAAGTTCCCTCCTCATCAAACCACTGCCTACAGTTTCCCCAAGCTGCAGCTGAGGCAAAGGAACATTTTCCAAGGAGTAATTCCCAAGCCCTTCCCACACACCGCAAACAGGCTTTCCAGAAACACTGTCTGCCCTCCTGCTCATACCACCAACTTTTGAACCTAGAGGCAAAGTTTACCTTCAGTCTGAGAGAGTGGGAGAGGTCTTAAAGACTGCAGCTCACCTGGCCACAAGCACTGCGTGGGAGGAGAGAGCCACCCCATTGCCAGTAGCGGCAGCAGCGCCAAGTCTGCCACACCCTACTTTTTCCCCCCAAAAAAGGTACACTGGGGCCTTTGACATTACATTATTGTGATACTTAAGGTCACCGATGATCCCCACTTAGAGGATCCCCACCTAGAGTTTCCTCCCCAGGTACAAGTCAACCCAAGCAAAGGAGTCTGCTGGAATTGCAGCTTAGAAGTCAGCTTGGCCCTTTTCTGTCAGGTGCCAGAGGTCCTGAGCACTGATGGTCCTCGAGCATCAATATCTAAATTCCCCATTCTCTCCCCTGGTCCTTCTGCATTCCTTCTCACACCCACAGAAAACAGAGACATATCTGGAGACCTGGTAGATGCCAGACAGCCTTTCTAAATGTCTGAAAGGAGTTGTACATTGGTCAATGTCACGTTGTCCTCTTCCTTGGTCATCAATGCTTCGCTCAGCTGAACACATATAACTGCAGAAAGCAGAGCTGGTCTGCTCAGCAGTGTCAGACCCTCGAGTTTCTTTCATGTCAGGATTTCTCTTTGTCTTTCCTAACAGATGCGCCAACATCTATTCTGCAAAAGGGTGGCTGACAGAGCCCCTCTTTGATGCAGTTCATGCCTCACTCCGCTGTGCAGAATGGCTGCAAAGGGAAACTTGCCCTTCAGAGTTCCTGGTTCTCCAGATTGGGCAGTGCCAGACAGACCCAGCAGACCCACAATGAAAACAGAAGCAAGCTGTATTTGTTGACTATTGTTAGTCCAAATCTCACAAAATCAGGACTTGAACCAAAGCAATTTTGAGGAAAAAAGGCTTGGAAGAAAAATACAGTCTACAATTGATTAATAAATGGAACCTGGTTCATGAAATAAAACTATATTTTGTCTTTTGTTTCTGAAGGGCACAACCATTTTTCTCTGTCAGAGGTGCTTTTTTTAATATAAATAAACCAGAAAATTTTCTGTTGAAACAATGATGACCAAAGGAACCGGTAATTTAAGGAATATAGCAAGCAGCAGGAAACTCCTGATAACATTGCAAAAGTTTGTAATACTGTGTGTTACAAGTTTAGCCAGAAAAATAGAGTTCTAGTGTCTTCTCACAAGGTTGATTCAACAGCTTTTGTGCAATATCCAATATATTTTCATCTACCTTTTTGTCTATGTTTCAGTTTCACTCAGGACTGGTGAGCTTTTTATGTTACCACGCATACTCCTTTCTCCAGATAACTGCTATGTATCTTGCCCTTGCTGTTGACATCCCTCATCTCTGTTTTAACATCCAAAGGCAAAATTATAGATGTATTTACTCGGTAGCTATCTGAAAAGCTCTGGAATACTGTGATGTCTTTCCAAGTATGATTAGACAAGGTTGTTTGAAAAAGCCTCTAGTTCTTTAATCAAGACTAACAGTTTCTCCAATGAGCTGAACTCTGAATGATCCTCAAGAGAGAATAATTACTGTGATAGAGGCAGGAACAATGGGAAAAGCATGATCGAACACTAAACATCTGGTTTCAATTTCTCTTAACCAAGGGACGGCAGGCCAAATCTGTGCTGGGGTCACTGCTTTGCATACCACTACGTGAATCTAGAGCCACAAAGGGTGGAGTACTGACATGGTTCCCCCTTCTCCTCCCACCACGCTGCATAACTAACACAAGTTGATGGGAAGGAGGCGTTTCGTAAAAGGATCACTTTCAAAGGCTGAAAGCGTCTTGAGCAAGACAGTCAGAAGTTTATGAGATGGGGCTGAGAGTGATTCAATACCAAAGGCAAAGCCTTTTCACTGCTGTTGAAGAGTGCCCTCTACTTATGGAAATGAACCCATACCATACCAGCTTATATTCAGCAATGGTGGGAGAAGTAGGGAGCCTCTGCCTTCCTTCGAGACCCATGGCCATCTCCGTCCGCTCCCTGCTGTGGCATGCAGAGGCAGTTTATTTCAGGAGAGGAATGGAGGCAATGCCATAACTTACCCACACCAGGAAAATCAGGGTGCTATCTTTGCTCTCAGCTTCAAAAGCAGGGTCTCTGATATCTAGGGAGCTGATTTCAAAGTCCCCAGGGAACCAGGACCACGGCCACATCTCTTCTGCATGTACACATGCCTTCAAGCAAGCTCTTGAAGGCGTGTGCTGGCAAGCTCTTGCCATAAGCAGCCACGGGTGACTTTTGTGGATAGACTGCAAGGCAATTCTTCAGCTGAAAAACTCTATGTGCCAGAACAGGCTTCAGAAGCACCAAAGGGCTGCTCTGAACATATTTCAGACCCTCCCTCCAGTCCCTCCAAAACACAACCCTGCTTTCTTTGCTTTTCATAGTAGCCTGGAAGGAGCCAACGACTGCCTACTTAAGCTTAGCACTTAGTGCTGAATGCACCTTTCAGGCAATTCAGTGGGAACAGAGCTATTAGGAAACATAGGCCCTCAGTCTACATGTTCAGCTCTCTTGAATGCACAGCCCTAGATTTCTTGGGAACAGAAAAAAAAACCAAGCCTCACAGAAAGCTAGTGCAAGTAGCACTGAGCCCTGTTCAGTCACGGGCAGTCACTTTTAGGAATTAAATGCCAACAACTCTCAGGACTGATCTCGATACAGTCAATGATTATCACCCTGCAGAGAGCCATTCCTCTGACGTGGAGGTGAGATGGGCAGAGCCACCCAGCTCTCTCTGCTGAGTCCTGTGCTGCTCACATCACTTGTGGGATGAAGACGTGGCACTTCAGGGCATGGTTTAGGAGGCATGGTGGTGTTGGGTTGGCAGTTGGACTTGATGATCTTAGAAGTCTTTTCCAACCTTAACGATTCTATGACAGTATCACCTGCTTTGAATCCCTTTCCCTTATGCCAGCACAGAAGATAATCTGCCTCTAAGAAACAGGCATTCACATACAAACATCTGCTTTAGTAATTACTGATGTTAATCTGCCTTTGCGCCCACATGGGAAGGTGTTATTGTTTTACAGGCAAGCAGTAAATAAAGTAATTGCCAGCAGAAAAACTGCATTTCAAATAACTGCAAGCAATCAGTTATGGTCAGATTGTGCAACTGAAGCAATGAAGCCACGGTATTGATAGTGAATTCTGACTTAAGTGAAGTACGGGCACGCTTGGGATGTTAGCAAAAAAAACCCTACACCAGCATCCTTTTTTACTCTGAGACATATAAATGTTGGCACAGCAATAGCATATATTCAAAATTACCGCCAGAGATTTTATGCAATCTGGTGCCTTTGACTCCTGCATTAGCTTGTATTTGCTAAAAATAATTCAGCCATTCCCTTTTCTTCTGTGTTCTTCTTATGTATTTGTTCACCTCAGCCTGCTTAAGACTAACTGCTTAAGATTTGTATTCATTAGTTCTTACCAGATGTTTTTTACTTCCCCAGGAATTGTTTGGTTCAGAGCTGACAAGAAAATGAGTCCTGTCCTCGGCCTCCAATCCAGTCAGAAGCACAAAGCACATGTTTAAGCTTAGCTTCTGAAGAACACCAGTGACTTCACACAGCTAAAAATAAACCTAAAATCAAGTGTTGCTTGTCAATTTGTGTGCTGTGCTGAAACTGGCCCTCCAGCAGCCAGCTGGGGTACTGTTCCTTCCTGTCTCTTCCAGCAGCAAGCTCTAAAGTTGGAGTGAAATGGTTAGATGCTTCAACAGAAGTTTGCTTAGCGGAGAAGAAAAGCCAGGCCATAAAGAAGGAGTATTTCTTCAAGTTTGGGCCAGAGTCTGCACACACAGCAGAGAAACAGAGCATAGCAGAGAGGCCTGCAAAAACCAGAGCTCATGCTCTGAGGCTTCACAGGTCCCAGGAAGCCCAGAGGGGAAGGAGTTTCCCATACAGTAGTGTGGTGCCTGTGCAGTTTCCCCGAGCTCCCCAGGAGAAGGCAGTTCACTAGCCACACCACTTTTGTTCTCTCTATAAATCAAATCACTCCTGTTCTCCTTTGACAACAGCTCGTAGCCATAACTTCACTACTGCTAAGTCCAAGTGCTTTAGGACATAGCACAACTTTGAGCGTTCACTAAGCATGGTATCACCCCTTAACTATACATATACATATTTATGATGAAGGCCCTTTGTGGGGAGCAATGCTTGCAAGAACCCACAATTAGAGGGCCATCCAGATCCTCAAGTTTTTTTCGGTTGAAGTGCACTCCTCCACTATGTTCCCAGAAGAGCCAACCAGCAGGCAGCCAGATGCCAGACTGCTTTGGGTTGCATGGCACTGCGCAGACAGACACAACAGTCACAACTGGGTTTGGGGGTTTTGGTTTTGGTTTGTTGTTGGTTTTTTTTTTTAAGAGACAAATGTTGTGCTGTCAAGTAATTGCATTCATTTCTTGTTGGAAGACAAACCAATGGTGCACAGCCTGGATCTATTCACAGCCCCCATATATGTACAATCTCTGTGCTAGGCTTTGAAGTGGTTCCGGTTTCTGTCTGCGCAGTATTTCAGGGCAGCAAATTCTGCCTTGTTAAGGCTTTTTTTGGGGTTGGGGAAGCAAAACTGATGTATGAAACATCTGAGTGCTGAGAACAGCCTGTTCTCAAGGGGTTGACTTGCCAGCACGATTCCTGGCTGCTTCTTATTAGAAAGGCCTTAAGCTCTTTTCTACATTGTGTTTGTTGGATCTGAGCATTGGGAAGGGGCAGGGATGTTTATTATGTTTAACAGTTGGAAGAGAGAAATCCTTAGGACATCAAGGTTGCTGGCAAACAAAGCCAGACAGTCACCCATACCAGACAAACTGGGACACTTGGCTGCTGAAATTTTTCCCTCAAGAGGGAAGTGAAATTGTGAATAACCCCAAAATTCACCTGTTCACACGCTGCTCTACACAAGCACATTCAGGAAAAAGACCAGCCTGCTCAAAGGGCCTTCTGAAAGGGCCTTTCAGCAGAGTACATACTGTTACACATAAATAAGAGCACCACATCCATTATCATTAATAAACAATACGTAGAAAATCCCCACAGTTAATCCTTAGGCCATGCTACATCCCACATTTATAGCTAGCCACCCTTCAGGTTTCAGTAAGCTCAAGTGCACAAGCAAAGACTTACTCTCAGGGCAGTACTTCTCCTCAAACAAGAATATGGTTATTTGTGAGTGAGCAAGACTGCTTCGTATCCAGTGGCTGGCAGTCAGTTTGGTCCAATTCAAAAGTTTCAGTCACCCAAGCAGGGAGACAGATATCAGCATCCCAACCAGATCACAGCATGCAATGCAGCTGAGGGCACAGTTGTAAAATACCACCAGCACAAACCTGAAAGAGGAACCTTAGAAGAGTGCAGGGAATAGGAAAGAATGGGTGTCAGCACCTAAGAGGCCAGCATTTACCTGTAAAACTCTTCACAAACAAAAACCTGCACAACCTTTTCCCAGCAATCTGTGTATCACATACTTCTATTAAAAAAGAGACCGAATGCACTGGCTGGCTAGCTGACAAGGATTCATTTCAGTAAGAAGAATTAAATTGTATTAACATATCCCTTCTCAGATCACCATCTGGATTAGGCTTTTATGAACAAGACAGCAGGGCAAGGACAAGGACTTGTCTGGGGGGGAGGGGGTGTCAAGTGCCTGACTCCTGCAGAAAGAGCTGCATGGATGAGGCCTTTCACTTAAAATCTTAAGAGCTTAGCCATAACGCTATGGTATTGGTGGACCCCAGTTCCCCCCAGATGGATATTTTGGCCTCCTCACAAACCACAGTGCACAGACTTGACACAGTCACAATTCTTTGTTCAGCAAATGCCTTCCACTGAAATAATTAAGATCAGGATTAAGGAGGTTTGGCATAGCTTTGCAAGGAAACGTGCAGAGACCTGCTGCAGGATCCCCTCCATTGTCTCTGGCATGCTGCTGGTTTTATGAGTATTAAGTCTTTCACAAGCATTCAGTAACAAATTAAATAACGTTTTCTTCATTCTCTACCACTCAAAAATATATTTCTCAAACATGAAAGCTTTGCTTTTACAAGTCTAGCTATTAGAATATATTTATATTTGCAGAAAGCCCTTCAAATAAATGTCCTTTAGCCTACAGCTGAAGCCTCTTGCCATCTCCACAGGCACAGAGAATCCTGTGAAATACAGTCAGCCAGACCTTTTTCCAGTTAGGTAGTTATATGGGCAGCTCTGTCCCAGTGGGACTGAAAGATAAAATCCCCAGTTTAATTCAATGGTAAGATTTGTAGGATCAAGCTCATAAAGACATGGATAATAGAAATGGCAGGTGAAAGTACGATGGCACACATCAATAAGTAGTGCTGCTATGGGCCACATTCCCCAGTTTTCTTTCAAAGTATGAAAATAAACACAGGGCATGTGTTCTTTTAGAAAAGAATATATTTAAGTGTTGGAGATTTTGTCATCTGCTCTCAGCTTCAGCGATTCCTAACATGTGTGCAGAGCTATTCTCTGGGCACAGAGTTTCAGAATTTGGCTGCACTTCCCAGAAAAATCGCCATTACTGCAGTCCCTTGCACATTACCTAAGCACCTCCACTCCAGGCCTGCTATCTGTGTTTGTCTAAAGAGAATTATGTTTAGCACAGCCCCACGCTGGTTCCTGCAGGGTTGGAAAGCCAGCGTGCAAAGCTCTAATCTCTGCACGGCACTCAGGATGGAAACCAGGACCTGAAGGAGGGACAACAGGTTTCGCCGTCACTAAGCAACAAGATAGCAAACCTCGGATACTGCAAAATGAGTAATCGTGTTCCCTAAAGCTAGGAGTTTACCTCTGAAATATCTCAAAAACAATACAGTCTAATTTTTTTTAATCTGCCTTTTGATTACTTTTTAAAATATGTCAATCATAAATCAGTGTTAGATTTCCTGGTTCTCCTCTGCCAAACTGGCAGCCAGAACCTAACACAGTATAATGAATAACAGGGTTTGCGTATGTTCACATAAGTCCAGGCGCTGGAACTTGAAAAAAATCTGCAAATTATTGAGATATATCTGAGCGGAAAACAAATCCACAAAAATTAGCAAGGCTGTGATGATACATCACTGCACCAGCCCAGCAGCAACATGTAGTACTCAGAGATATTTATTAGGCAAAAGATGTTTCTTACAAGACTGACAATAAACTAATAAAACCACGCACATACAAACACACAGCTACCTATCCGATTAAAAAAATAACTACCTGAATAACGGAGAGCAGCAAGGGGAATAAAAATTATGTGTGAGCCTATATTCCTGAGAGATCACTGTTTTTAAAATCTAAATTGCCACTCAGATGTTTGAACAGTTACTTCCCGATCAGGCAAGCAGTCTCATCTGGAGAAGCCACTGACATTATGCGTTCAACCCTTCCTTTTTTCAAATGACAGGGACCTCTAAAATCAGCAAGGACAGAATAAAAAGAAGTTAGGCAGCTGGATGCGGAATTAATTAACCACATTGACACTTGATATTTTCTTTCCAGTTATTCTGAATCATTTCATGTCAGGCCAAAGTGTTCCACTGGGCACTTAGATACTGGCCGTTAAACTTCAGGACTCCAGCTGAACAGCTTTTTACCTAGTAGGAAATAGCTGAAGAACAAAAAGGCCTTATTTACCATGGTTGCATTTAACTGCAAAAATAGAGAGCAACTGAGCATGCCTTGAGGCCGTCATTACAAGCATGCCATGGCCACTTCAGCATCAAGCACCATTATCTACCTAGAAGTCCCACTGTGCCAAGCCTGTACAAAGCAAGAAGCCTGGAGGGTTTAAAGTCCAGCACTCCAATTCTGGGCTGGAAAACACACAGGCCACCAAATAATGTCACTCTGCCAGGTGGGGTAATGCTTGCTTGATGCAAATGGCAGCAGAACTAACACCTTGGCTATCTCTAAGCTTCAAAGATGAGGACATATCTCCTGAACCCTTTGTTGGCTTCCCAAGGAAGAATTCTATTCTCTTCCAAAAGTATTCATCTAAACTACTCCCAAAGCCACCTTCTCTTTATCATGCAAGTTCCAGGGTGAAACTTTGCTTTGATGAGAAAAAAAATAAAGCAGTGGACAGGAAGGTAGTACATTAAAGCCCTGTCTTTCTGCTGCTTGCCACTGTGTCCCTCTGCCTAGATCTCGCTGTTCCTGTTACACACTAATTTGAAGCTCAGAGTGGCAAGAGCTGCTTCCTTCTCCCATGCTGGTACAGCATCTGCAGACACAAGCAAGGAGTTCGGTGCTTAAGTGCCACAATACCACAAATCATTTGGAGTTCACTGGAGCGAAGTCAGCTTGCACTGGGTGAAGACCTATCCTTTATCATCTTTCTCCATCTTTCTTGAAGATCAGATCTTTCCTGGAGAAGTAAACTGTGAATTTGGGGAGCTGTCAATATGGCTATTAATTGAACTTCTAGTTGCAAAACCAGCACAAGCAAGGTTATTGCTCAAGACACACAACACAGCTGAACACATTGAATGAGATTTGAATCAAGGCCCAGAATCAGGAGAGGGGGATCAGAAACATGCCTTGATAACTCTCATTTAATTGCATTATTATTTCTTTCTTTCTTCCCTCAGCATATTTCCTTTCAACCATAGGGGGAAAGTCCCTCCAGGAGGTCACTGTTAATAAAGAAAAAGGCATATTCCTTGTACTTCTGACTGATTAACATTAATGACTCATTGCATGCCACACAGTAATCCACCCTCACACATAATTGACATTGTCCACTTTAATAATGTCAGGAACGCAGGCTCTCTTCCCCCCACCCCAAAGGATTTTGGCTGTAAAAGGGTCCAATATTTCAAGGTCACCCCAGCAGTCTCCATTTTGGATGTAATTCACCCCTTTGCATATACAGACTTGAACAAGAAAAATGGGTGGTTCTAACTAAGGTCAAACCTAGGACATCCTCTCCCCACTGCCAGATGAAGGCACCTGCTAGCGCCCTAGTTCCCAGAATCACAGAAGAAACTAAAACAGCCTCACTTTTTCTATTATGAATGCTAGTTTGCAGGTTGCTGTAGGAGGGAAAAAGAACGTTGCAGACCTCTTAACCATGATACACATTGTAGCAGAAAAGACACAGAGAACATCTACACAGTACCTCACCTGCCTGAAACCAAGGGGCTCCAACATCTGCTTCTAAAAGGCCATTAAGAGGAAAATCAGGCTGCTTAGAAATCTTGTCTGCTTCATTGTGCGCAACACTGGGGCCCTTCTAAGGGGGTTTCTGTAGCCAACATGGGTGAGGGAACTTCATGTCAAGGGCAGGTGGGACAATGTGGATGATCAGTGAATTAAGCCAAGAGGCTGTCCTTAAGACACAGTGTCTGTGTAACTGGACATCCCCTAGCAGAGGGTAGGGGGAAGAAAAGGCACAGAGGCTTCTCACCACGCGAGAAGTGGTACCAGGGGAAGTACATCCCTTTGCACAAGGCAGAAGCTGGTGCTTGTAGAGAATCCACAGAGGAGAGGAGGCTGAGAGAGTGGCCATGGGAAAAAGGAAACGTGAGGGACCTCTAAGGTGCCCCTGTTCTGCTCCCCTCCTGACTTTAGCCTGGGGGTCAGATAGGGTCTGGAGATGCTTCCTGCTCTGATCCCTTGCTGTTCTCCCTGCCCTGCCTGGGCCTAACCAGCTCAGTCACAATGTGTGACTCACTCCTGGGGTGAGATGAGTTGAAGCCTGTGGCAAGCGGGGGCGATCCCAACTGAAGATAGAGCAATTGCCTCTGCAGTCCTCTCTGACCCTGACCCCACATGAAAGCCACTTTCTCCAAAACCCTCTCACCCATGCTCAAGAGAACAGCAGCCCAAACAGTCCCCACAAGAAGCCATCCTCTGTTGTGAAGCCCACGCTGGTGGATTTCAAGTGGTGAAAGTGTCCTGCCACTCTAGGAGTCATTCAGTCACCAAACAGTTGAGATTAGAGATTCTGGAAAGAAAAAAAAAAACAAGCAGAAGTAAACCAACAGTTGGTTTCAGGATAAGAGAGGAGTCCCAGGCTGCATGGGTATTTGGGGACATGGCCCATAAGATGAGGGTGGTTGGCTAGCTCTCAACTTCCTGAGAGAATCCTTGGCTCAGGGAGCTCTCAGTATAAGCAAATGGAGAGAACTGGAAAAAAAGGAAGTGAGGTGATTTACCTAGGGCTCTCAGGCAACCCTGAGCAGGGCTGAGACCTGGGACCCAACTGCTGAATCCCAGCCTCATGCATTTTCTTCCTCTTGGGCTTTCCACAGTCTTGGTAAACAAGTAACACTTGTTTCTGCAGCTGCTGCTTCTAGTCTGGAAGCAGTTCTCATGTATCTCTCCCCATGTGTCTATTCCCACTAATACAAATTTAGGAAGAACCTCACTGCTTTTTCATTGACATCCTCACTGCCAGCCATACACAATTAAACCGAAGAAATAAGAGGCTTTAGCTGTAATTATGGTTTTGCCTATTTTGTAGAGAAGTCATCCTGTGAAGACTGACGCAGCTGAATACCTGCCCTGGTCACCAACCACACCAATTCTCTTAGTGGGAGTTTTAAGAGGGAAAAATTAAATTGCAGCTGTATAATACACTGAGCGCTCAGAGGAAGGCAATGCCAGCAATTATCCAACAAAATGGTATCAAAAAGCACAGGCACCAACAGTGACAATTTCCAAGGGGGCATAAAATATTCTGAAGAGTTACCCTGCAAAGACGACAACGTCCTTCAAGAACATTGTCCAAATCTAACCACTGTCCTTATGGCAGTCAGGAAAACTCACCAATCCACTGAAACGAAGTAGTACCTGCCACAAGCTCTGTGCTTCATATGTAAGAGTACAGTACTTTCAGTGGACAAAAAGAGCAGGGGCAGGGATGTGTACAGAACAACACATATACTTCATAGCCTTTACTCTTTAGCTTCTCTGTGAGACTTACAGGACCACTACAGTCCTCTAAAACTTTGCAGACGCTTCACATTTTCTTGCAGGTACACATACTCGAATCCAGCTGGCAAGTCCCTCCTTTTCTTCTCTTTCCCAAGCCATGAAAACACACTGGGCAACCTCCCAGTTCAATCCCTGCCTTAGTTCTGTTCACCTCAGTGCTCAGGCACCAGTCCTACCCTTCCTCTGGCTGCATGCAAGGGGGCACTCTCTTCAACTCCACTATCCTAGCGTCTCACTGAATGGAAGCCTGTCATCCCCCCACATATGTATCTTTTCTCTAAAATTCATAGCAAGGCCAGGAAATCGCCTTCTTTCCCTTCCTGCCCACCTTGATAATCAAGCAACCTTCCTTGCTGTTGCAAGCGGCCAGGTATGGTATGATATGGGAGCCCTGTGGCTCAGCCAAGCTCAGTGTGCATCCTCAACTGGGATCAGGCTGAGCAAGCCCACCTGACAGACAGTGCCAGGAAGGGTTTCTATTTGTGTGAGGCTGCAAGCCCATGGTGAAGAGTGTGACATGAAGCAATGCTAGAAGACAGCCACAAGCACAAACCAGGAAATGTGGAGCTGGTCTGAGAACCAGCCACACCTTGACTTGGGGCATGACTGTGAGGAAGCGCAGAAATGTTTTCCAGGAAGATATCTTTGCAATGTAACATCCCCAATGCCAAGTACAGAGGAGTCAGGATGAACCAGGCACAGAAAGGGTGGTAGTTCAGGGAAATACCAGATTCTGAAAAGGCATCTGGGGTCATGGGTGAGAACATGTTGCTTGCAAACCCCCATAACCACAGTCCTGTCCTGTGCCAAGGTCAATGTTTTCTGAGTCTCTCCTTGACACCTGTGGGGAAACAGCACATCCCACGGCAAGTAAACAATCCAGCCAGTGTGGATGCCAGAGCACTACCCAACTAATCTCCATTGCAAGAACCCACTGCCTGTTTAATCAAAGGCCCTGGCTTACAAAAGAAGGGTCTTCACCACCACCCACCCGCACACACCCTTAAATAGTAAGCTTTTGTCATCCGTGTGCCATGTACACTTTGCCCAAGGCAGAGGCCTAGCCTGGAAGCTCCCCAGGTGCTGACAGGTCACATCCAGCTGGTGTCTGAGAAAGAAGCAGTGCCAGTTCTCCTTCATCTCCTTGACTCTTCTGGATGCTTCAGGGGTATACCTCCAAAAATACATGTGCACTGCGGGCTACCAAGAGATATAAAAGCCAGGGAGCCATCTGCTCTTTCCAAGCTTCCTTCCCATCTGGTCTGGCGCATCTCATGGCTGAAAGTTGAGCGCTGTTCCTGTGTTCCTACTTGGCTCCATCCACTTCATCTATCAAGTTCACAGGGGTCCCAGGATGCATGCAAAGGTAGATTCCTTTCCTTCCAAATGTATACCTTCTGCATATTACCACAAACAGTTTTACTGAAGGTGAGGGGTGGGAATAGATTTCTAATAGTTAATGTTTTCCCCACTTTTTTCTTTCCTGCTACAAATCAAACCATCTGCCTCTTTTTCTCAGACTCCTCAGACATCAGAAGATTCAGAACAATCTTAATATCCACTGATGCAACCCAAAAGACATCAGGAACACCCTGGAATGCAAAAATCATTGCATTACACCTCATTTAGCAGAGTACCAAAAGCCCTGGCTTCATCTCCCTCTATTACTTTCTGCCTCTGTCCGGGATCACAGGGCCTGCACACCAGCTCTTCACAGCAGGTGACATTCAGTCTCCAGATTTATAGCAACCCAAAACTGCAGTCTTCCAGATCATCGGCCTCCTGATGTTGCAGTGTCGAAGTTACCCCCCACCTGCACCAGCACCCACCTCCAAAAGCCCTGAATGAATGTGAGTAAGCTGGCCTACTGATTAGGACTAATTTCTTATGTCCAGGGCACACTGCAAATGAAGTGCATGGGTTACCTCTAAGCTTAGTGGACTGAAGAGGGGCTTGTATAGCTAGCAGAGGGGGGTGCAGGGGACAGGTGGAAGGAAGGTTGGTAGAGACATCATGAAGAACAGGCAATGCCTTAGCCATATGTGCATTTTGTGGGACAGGAAGGCATCTTCTAGCCTTAGGAGGGAGAGTACTAAGCTTCTCTTCTTTTGCACAGCACACAGCTTGCAAAAACTAAGGCTTACAAAAACAATCCAGGCAGGGAATGGGAACATAAATGTAATTTTTCCCAGTATTATACTGTCTGCAGTGAACATGGCAGCATGTCACAGCAGGGCTATATAGCTCAGTCTCATGACTTTCACCTGAGTATCTCTGCAGTAAAAACACCCTGCAAAACAATTCAGTAACTCTACAGAAATATTCTGCAGCTCTTATCACATTCCCAGGTCAAAACAAACCTTCCTCCAGCTCACTAGAACAGAAATGTAGTGCCCCAAAGAACAACTGCTTACAGATACAAAAATTCTGGGAACACAGAGAGAAGAGGGCAGCACCATGAGGCAATCACCCAAGCAAGAGTTTGCAGCACAAACATGCACACAAATAAATCAGATGCATGCTGTTCATTCTGGAATGAATTAATGCTTTTCAGCAGTCCCCAGAGGTCTAGATGCAATGAAACAACAAATCCAGATTCCCTACAAACACTGCAGGGGTAGGAACACCTAGTTTATCCTCTTCAAATGTGGAGCAGTTTGCTAGGAGAGGGGATAGACTTCATGCCAGTGGACAGACAAACAGCCATTGGGAAGTTTTACCCAGATGAACCCTGCATGTAGACCAAGAAATGGACAAAATTGCCACCTACGATTTCCAGCTGTTGTATTTTCTCTTTTCTGTCTTACCTGTATTCTAACCAGAAACTAGACTTTTTAGTAGATCCCTTATACCCCAATGCTGAGAAAAAGTTTCTTACTATACCACATGACAGACCTTGCTTTCTCCGTTGATACTCAGGTTTATTGGCAAGAATATTTACAGGACCAGCCAATTTCAAGCAAATATTACAGAGCATGGCCAAAATGTATTTTTGCATGCTCTTACACTGCATGCCTGGTTTTAAAAGAAAAGGAGAAAACAAACTCCTCCCAGGGAGTGAATATTCCACAAGACATATTTCTCAGATATGAGTATTCCAGCAAGCTGCTCCCAAACAAAACCAGAAACAAGGCACGGGCATTACTGGCAAATATAAAAAACACTGCTGAGAAACATCAGAGATACCTTGCAACAACACCTTGGCTGGGCAAGGAGGAGGAAGGAGAAATAAGCACTGAAGGCATCAGATCTGTCAGAAACCACTTCTCTACGATGTATCACAGCTCACGGATTTGGGCTCTGATGGTCAAATTCCCACACACTTTGGAGTTTGAGGAGAGGCTGAGAAAGCCTGTAAAGACAAATAAAAATTGGGATTTTTCACTTGTTCTGCTACTGCATCGTGCATGCTGAGTACTGCCAGCCCCATTCTAGGGTCATGCTTTCTGTAAAGAACTTGCTTAAGGATTTTTAAATAGCAGTTCAGAAATGAGTGTTTTGAAAAGTGGGTAACCAGTTACTCTGGAGACCAGCAGTGCCACAGTATTTTCATAGACCTGGCTATGCCACCTCTAACTTTCCATATCTCTCCCTACCTGCTCAAGTTCTTCTAATCACTGTATGCCATCCAGTAGCTTCCTCTAAAATGTGCATACACAACACTTATTAAAGGACGGCAAACACAGATAAGTCAGTCTGTGCTATGAGGCATGACTTGACATGTCATTCAAAGGAATGCCTCTCCCCACTTCTCTCTCTCCCCAGCTATGCCACTTGCTTTTATTTGTTTGAGCTGGAATAGCTCAGCCTGCCTTAGGGCCTGCAGCAGCCTCACTGGGTGGCAGGATGCAGGGTTTGTTACTAGATGCGCTGGTTCTGTTTCAGATTTCCTACGTGGTCTCTAACAAGTCCCCTGCAATATAATGCTGCTGAATTTATCAGAGAGTAATATAGGTTGGAAGAGATTTCTGGAGGTCATTAAGTCCAACTCCCTGCTCAAAGCAGATCCAGCTTGAACAGGTTATTCAGGGTCTTGTCCAGTCTAGGCAGTTAAACTTTGGAGGCACCTCTCTTCGTTGGTTTAAGATGGGAGTAAAGCTACTCCTGCCCCACCTTCTGGCAGCCTGTTTTACACATTGCTTAATGCATGGATTGACCATTGCCTTGCACCCAGCACACACAGGGCCATCTGAGGTTAGTAATACTGGGCAAGGCCTGAATTAGATGGAATAGAAAAGCTCAACTGCTAATCATCCATATGGCCTCAAAGTCCTGGACAGCCATGGGTCTACTACAGGATGATACAAACACTTAAGCTCCGAAGACAAGGATTCTGACAAATAAGCTCTAGCAAGCCTGTCTATGGTTAAGACATTTCTATTTCATATATATATATATATTCTACTCAGAGCTGTGGATCTTACTCTGTAGATTTCCAACCTCAACAAAATAACAAAATACATCTGGAAAATAAAATATCACACCAGGGATAATACCTCCTGAACACTGGATGGTCCGGGCCCAAACACATAATTTCATCCAGCTGAAATTTCCCCAGGGGAGAAATGGTCCTAAATGCTGGGAGCCTGACTGGAGAAGAAGCTGAGAGATGGCAGTCAGCAAGGGTTGCTGCAGAGTTCAACACTGTGTGGAAGCACTAATGCCCACCTGTGGTTTCTCCCCTAAATGCAGACACATGGGAAGCAATCTGCCTCCCACAATACAGGAGAGAAACCGTACCCTTTCCAGAACAGTCCAGGACACATTTAGAGCAGGATGACGGTCTCTGGACAAGAGCCAGTAGCTGCAGTGGCTCCAGAGATGCTAGGTCCAAAGCTGGGCTACGCAGAGATATACTAACTTCACACCATCATGCCTTTCATTCAGGCATCCACAGCTGTCACACTTATCTCAAGATCCTCTTCAGGTGAGCTGTTAGCCTTGGACCATGCTATATGCTGGATTCTCACCTTTCCCAGGCCAGGACTTCCCTAGCAGATACTCCTACCATGAGCTTCCCATGTAGGTCTTACTCATCCCGTTTCTGTTCTTTAGGACTCCAACAGCCAGGCCTTTGCAGACCCTTTATTTTCATTCTGCAAGTAGGGAATATAGTTCACCACATAAAACCTGGAGTCAGTCAGGAGGGTCAGAAAAGGGGCCCCTTCTGCAAGACAAAGGGCAGGGTTAAGTCCTGGGATACAACAGGGCTTGTGTTCTCATTGCTGGCTGCTAAGATGACTGTGGCTTGAGCTCTAAGTATTTATGCTATAAGGACTAAACTCAGGCTAGCTGCTGTGGATGGGGCTGTGCCCAATCCAGCCAGCTCCTAAGAGGAAGATCTTAGACCCACAGCAACTTTCAGAAAGCACAACAGTTTGGGCCAAGCCAGCATAGGAGACTGAATTTGTCTGTTAGCTCCAGGAGGGGAGTGCAAGAACAACCCGGTTTGAAGGCTACAGCATGGATGAAGATACAGAATCATCATCCTCATGTCACACAAGTGGGAGATAGAAGAAGGATCTCTTTGTTTTTCATCCTCCAACTTCTCTCACACCACCCAACAGCTTCACCAGCAGTATGGCCACAAAGTTTGCTACTACAGACCCTCGGAGCCAGTTCTTCTTGGAGAACTGAAATTCCCTCTCCATTAATTCCTGCACTGTGTGTGTCTTTCATGAAAAATTCTGTCATCTCCTCTAGGAAAAAAAAAAAGCGCCAACAACTTCCCCGGTCACGAGAAGATGAGCTCAAATATGACTGAGTGGCTGCACTGAGCCACTTGGAAACATCATGTGCTCAGCCGATAAAAGGCGATATCCAGGTGCAACATCACCCACCATCCAACATGGAATTTTCCACACCAGCTCAAAAAAAAGCTGGAAAGCAAAGAATAGGATGAAGCAGCCAAAATGAGGAAAGGAAGAAAACACCAAATCCAAGGTCAACTTTAAAACCAAAGCAAATGGAAGTCTCCAGACAGAAACATTAAAGTCAAGGGCAAAAAAACCATGAACCAAAAGAGATTCAGGATGAAATTCTCAACTCAGAACAAAACAAAATTAGTTGAGAAACAAAACACAAGATAAAACAAGACTAAAGCAACACTAAAGAAACTTTTGAAAGAGAGATGGTCTCACCAGATAAAATAAAATATTTTTTGAATATTTAAAGAAATACTTACTTTTTATAGAGAGAAAACAACAACAATAACAACAGAATTGTATTACCTAACCAAAAGGAGATTAAACTCTGATTCCAAAATCACATGTGCCCTCATGCCAGCAGTCAGGTCCCAAAAGTCAGATATCAATAAATTTCCAAATTGTGGAATTTCTAAGCCAATCTAAGGCTGTTTATCTGCCATCTGGATTTTAAAGCTATGAACCAAGTTTTCCATTGTGTTTGGTTTTGATTTCAACATGCTATCTGGAACATTCAGCTCATGTTTTCATGTTTTGCTAAGCAACCACAAGGGTTAGAAAATCGCTTTTTTTAAATGACAAAATGGAGACTCTTACACAATATCTTCCTTCCAGCAGCTGGAATTTTAAGAAAAAAAAAATACATACAACATCCTGGCTGACAAAACCATACAGCCAGGTAACCACTGCAGTACGCCAAAAAAAAAAAAAAAAAAAGCTGTCCATTCCCCCCCCCCCAACATAACTCTCTTATTTGTATAATTCAAGTCTCCCTTCCAAAGGTTTACTGCAGTGTTTACTGAACCAGTGTACTAAAACAAACTATTTGTAACTTTGTTAAAAAATTTCTGTGAAAGCATGACTTGGACAGCTCAACAAGCAAGTATCACTGATGCTACACCTGTCACAGACAAACAAACAACATCTGTGCTTGGATGTGATCAAGCCATTGTTTTATGGGGAAGCAGTGCTCCCAAGACCATCACAAATCCACGTGGTGCCTGAGAGTGCCAGATTTTTTGTTCACATCTCAAAGTAAACTCAAAGAAGTGGAAAATCACAAGTAGACACGGAGCCCCTTAATAATTTTCGCAACAGCTTAGAAGGGTCCTTGCTGTGTTTGTGCTGGCAAATACACGAAATATCTAAGCCTCATGAAAATGTAAGTGTTGGAGCATGTACATAAATTATGAAGCAAGTTCTCCCACTCTAGAAGAGCCCTGGCTCTTTTTTGCCTGTGGATATTCACACACAGATGCACGCTAGCATATGCTGATCTTTTGACATGTATGTGCCCAGACTCAACCTAACTTTTGAAACATTTCCCCTGACCTGCACCAGATTTACAACTGCAGGAGTCTTGATGCTTCAAAGCACCCTTACAGGTCAGACAGCCTTCCAGGATGCATATCTCCATCCAGGGTTTTGGTGCTGTGACACAGTTGTGTTGCAGCTCTGTCACAAAAGCAGGATTCCTCGGGGCTAAGGAGCTGTTCTGAAGATCACTGAAGATACACATTCTTTAGATATCAGTTTCTAGTGAAAATCTGGATAGTAAAAATGCTTCAAGTCAGAATACAACCTATTTCAGCTAAAAGTGGAACTTCACAGCTGCTGCAGCATTGAAGCCAATTTGCATTCATGATAAAGATCCTTTACACTGCTCAGGAGAAAGACAGGACACTTCATTCGGCACCAGCATTAATTCACACCCCATTTAAAATCCCTGAGAATCAGGCTCTGCACCCAGAGCAGGGAGGTCAGCAGGAGGGAGAGAGTGTTTGGTGGATGAGATCTCCGTCTCCAAGCCAGCTGTTCAGTTCTGCTGGTTTGCTTCTCAGCAAGACAGAGCTCACTGCATATGTCAGAGAGCACAAGCAGAGCTTCTGGCTTGCCTTGACAATTCTGTCCAACCCAGCACTCCCAAGAACGAAACCAATGCCCCGGGGGCCTTTTGCAAACTACCTCGAGCTGCTGCAGTCTCTTGTTGCAAACAGACACATACGTGGCCAATCTGTAGTTGGGACTGCTACAAGCTTCTGTTTCTAGCTTGGGCGATCTTGTTTGGTGTAATGCTACTGCCCAGTGCAGCCAGAGCTGCTCATGACCAAACAAGAGATAATGTGCAAGAACAGGCTTGTATCCCCAGGCTAGGATAGTGTTTCTGGACTTTAACTCCAGCCAGGGTCAGAAGGAAGCCACATTGGACTGAAAAGTGCCAGAGATGTGTCCCAAGTTACCTGGGGTAAAATTATTCTCCTGGTAACCACCTGGATTTTGAAGGACTTCCTTTTCTTCCCTGGCACTACGTGACTCAATTTTCACCAGACACTGCACACAACCTTTGTGGATCCATCATGGGAAAGATCCTAGGCCTAAGAAGAGAGGACCTGCCTGGCAGGTCTCTGGAGGTGCGCTTCCACTCTCCTTTCTCTATGCTGCAGAAAGTTTTGCTGAGGACATCCTCTGCTCTGACAGGCCAGCTGAGGACATGGACGGAAGTTACACCATTCTTGATGCTGCTTTTTAAGAACCTCCAAGAAAGGACATTCATTTCTTTCCCAAGTAACCTAGTCCACTAGTTTTCTATCCTCACCCTTGGAAACATTTTTCGATCCCAAATGCTGATGTCCCTTGCTATGATCTAAGATTAGTACACAGCTTGTCTGCAGCTAGCATGCACACAAAGAACATACTACTCTTCCACAGCTGACCTCATATATGTTTGGAGATTGCTACAACCTCTCTTCCTTAAACTAAGCAACCTTCCAATTTGCTCTGTCTTCCCTTGAAGATCATGCTTTCTAGGCTAACACAAGCTTTTACGTTTACCTGCAGTTCCTATTTCCCTTACTCTGTGACAGCACATCAGCGCTCAGCACAACGAAACCTGCAGGGAACCTGCCTCCCAAAGCAACCTGCAGGCCTCCAAGCAAAAAGCAAGATGAACAGTGAAAAACAAGCCTAGGCCTCCACCAGGCCACTTTCAGAGCACAATAAATTGCAACTAAAACTCCCGTAACACTAAGCTGTGGCACAATGCGCCACCCCAGGAAGCAGGAAGCCTGATGATTCTGCAACATCTTCTCCAAGAGAGCATGCTGGCTTTGAAGAGGATTGCCTCTTGGCCACAGCTACGGCCAAGCATGGCCCTCACTCATCATCTTCAGACAAGTTGAGGAGGGGAAGGAGACGGTCTTTGGGGCACAGTCACACAGTTAACACCCACTGGTCTGAACCTCTAGAAGTAAGGGCTTTTTTAAATATCAGGCTACTGCTGCTTTTTTGAGATATGGACTTCAGGTACTGTTGGCAAATAGGTCTTTTGTGGAAATGGCTCTAAAGCAGGACAAGAGAGACTAGATCTGATGAGATTGGGCTGTTTTGTCCTCTAGTGCCTTATGCTCCCCTACCCTCAGTTCCTTTGGGTTTTCTGTCTGGTATAGGGCACCCCAGAAAAGGGGTGTCTACACAAAAAAGGAGGAGATTGAGCAAATTGAGAGCAGTTGCAGGGATCAGCCCTTCAATCTCTGCTGGAACAGGGAGCTGAGACTATTAGTTTGCAGATTCATCTCTGCCAGGATGCCACAAGGGTGGCCACAAAGGGAAGAAATGCTCCTTGGCTGACATCTCGCAGGCACCAGGTGAGCCAGGGCTTCCTCAGGCTCTCAACACGTGTAAGGGGCAAGGAAGAGAGGTGCAGAAAGGAGGTGAGACATCACATTGGCCCCCCAAAAAAGGGAGAGAAGTCATTTTTCCAAACTCACTGTAGCATTCAGACTACTCATCCAGGACTAATTTTTCAGTTATCAGTTTCACATATTCAATGAACTAAACAAATTACCCATCTTTTCCTGCTCGTGTGGAAGACTTGTCTCCTCAGCAAAGCAGAAATGTGGGAGGATGGAATACGTGTTTGTGAAAGTGCCAGGTAAGAGCGGGGAAAGGGGCCAGGCATTGGAAGGGAGAAGAGTGGGTAGAAAAGGCCAGAATAACATTTTCCGGGTGAGCTAATGTTTCAACCCTGTAATCAAACAGGAAAAGAGATATCACTTAAAAATAGTACAAAACTAAACCCGCTGCATGTGTCAACACTGTTTCCAGAACCATAGGTCACAGATGCAAGCTGAAGTGCCATGTTCTTCTGTAGGACTACTGCAGTGAGGCTAGTGCTTCAGGCAGACCTTCTCAAGCCCTCCTATTCCACCAGCAAGACTGCCCAAACCACCAGAGAGAGGAAGACTGCATTGCTGCCACTAAACTTCCACCCGCTCACTGTGTTTTCTCTCATTAGCCAGCCTCAGTACTCCCAGCCTCAATTTTCCCACTTTCATAAGAAGCCTGCAGTAAAGGGGCAAAACTCATCCAAGCACTAAAAGAATAATATTTTTTTAAAAAGGTGGAGTAAGCATCACAGAGTTCAGCCCTTACTATGAGAGCTGGGATACAGTAAAGACTGAGAGACTTTTTTTGCCATGTTGGCCACTATTTCCTCACCCTTGGGCTGGTGTAAAGGATGGGAGATCTCTGATAGCAAAATGTGAATTTGCCAGGATGGACTTTCAGTGGTTGCACTGCTTTTCCCTGCTCATGTGGAAGGCACAAGAGCGTAACAGAAAACCAGGCCCTCTCCTAGAGCACTGAGAGCCGTCAGACCTAAACACTAGACAAGATGCTTTTTAGTGCAGGAAAGCCTGTTTCAGAGCCTAGCACAGCTCCTAGCTCACATAGCCTGCTCCTCATGACTTTCTCCACCCCAGGCAGGCAAACTGTGCTGGGTCACATGTTCACAGCCCAGGAGGTACCTGCATTTGGTTACATGACAAAAGCAACAGCAACCAGCCAGAAGAGTGTTTTCTAGGGACTGCTGTGGCTCCAGTCCAAAGAAAATGGGACAGCACTGCTCTGGGATTCCATTATGCTACTGAGAGAACAGGAAAGCTGATGGGATGTCTCATGGGAAGCCAACAGCAAAATGAAAGGGAAGTGTGTGAAACTGGTCTGCTTGGGCAAACACCAGCAGCTGTGTAACCTGCCAGGCAAGGGGAGAAGCACCTCAGTCCTCACCATCCAAGTTTCAAAAGATCCCACAACAGAAGCAAGAGCCACCAAAACCCAGGAGAATTTGGGTGAGAAAGAGCTTGGGCTGCCATGATTTTCATAAAACAACAGGCCTCCACTTTTCTCTACCTGATTTTTGGCACTGCCTTCTTAGGGAACAGTCAAGTTCAGGTGTCCAGTAGCCCTCAAACAGTTGGGGTCTCAGGGGATCAGGGGGAGCCAAACCACCCATCTCATACAGACAGCTCACATACAAGGCTTACTCCTTAAGACCCACCTTAAGGACACCTGGTTCTCAGGTGTGTGCCACTGCTGCTCTCTGCTTGAAGATTCACAGATCCACCCTCTGGACACATCTGGCATATCTGGTCCCTGCAAGGGACCTGGAAAAGACAAACAGCAGTGACATGCCACTAATCCTTTCTGGCGTGTGCTTTGAGCCACAAGCCCCAGCACACAGGTGAACGATGCCCATGCAACCTAGGACAGCTGTTCCCATGTCTGGCCCAGGACAGAAACTTCCTGCCTGGCTGCCTCTCCACAAGGTGTAGCGAACGCTAGAAGCCTTCGTGGGTTCAAGTGGTGACAAGTCAAAATCAGGAAGGATGAAGAAGATTATTCAAAATAGAGGCATGATGTCAAACTCAAGACTTTCCTGGCTGCACATTAGAAGCTGGAAGACCACCTAGCTGATCTCCTGCTGCCAGCTCACTGCCTTCGTCTATCCTTCCCCAGACATCTGCTGTCAGAAAGAGGATACTAGGCTATACAGACCTGATCTGACATACAACAGCTCTAATGGGAGCCGAGCTGTCACATCTTAGGCCCTAGCAGAGCCTGTCCTTGGGCAATACCCTCTGCAGCTCTGGAACACTCCTTCCCGTCTGAGAAACTGTACTATGCTCCAGGAATGACCTGGAGCTGGCCAAGTTTGTCACCTTAAGCCTCTCTGCAAGAAGCGGTCACAGCAGCTGGGGAGAAGCAAGAGCATCAGGCAGGTGGGGAAAGCCACAGAGGGGCTTAATGCCACGGAAGGTGGACAGGGGGGAGAGAAAAGGAGTTGGAAACTACCAGTTTGTATCTGGCTGAGAAAGTCAGCACTGCTCTCCGACAGACGTGCGGACAAATTCCTTTCGTGCCACCAGATGGTGCCCTGCCTTCAGTCACCAGTAGGCAGCTGGCCTGGCGGGGGACAACAGCCCTCCGCTCTCCCGCTCCACCTGCGTTTGATGGGCACCGTCCTCAAAGCCACAGGGAGAGGGAAACACCAGCCTTGCTTAGCCCCAGGGGCCGGCCTCCCCAGCAGGACATCTCACGGCTGCATGGCTACCTCGACCCCGAACCGGGCTGAGGCTGACTTTGAATCCAGGGCTGAGACACTCTGGAACCAGGAGGGGAGGGTAGATCACCACCTGCCCAGAGGCGAGACTCCTGGAGCTGGAACGAAGGTGAGAAGTACCTTTTTGAGCACTGTGAGAGCAAAGCATCGTCTGTTGGGAGAAAGACTTCTCTGACGGGGGATCTGATGGGGGAGGCACTGTCCAGGGGTTGTGTTTTGGTTACATTCAAGTCTTTTTGAACCAGCAGAAGTGTCAGAGCCCTGGGAAGGATTGCAGAGTAGCCTGCACAAGGAACAAATTCCTCTGTCAGGCCAGATATAGCCCATACACCATTGACTGGCCTCCTTCAAAAACGCAGCTGCAGTCACACTCCTTGCCAGCACCAATGTGCGGCTTGTTGGGTGACTACCCATCAAGAGATCTGAGCAGTGCTACTCAGGCAATGACACCATTGGTTGCTGAAGACTGGAAACACAGGCTTACTGAGCTGGTCCCACCAGACCAGCTAGCCTTTCTCCAGCCAGTGCAGCAGAGGAGAGCCAGCACACCGGGCACAGACCACCTTCACAGATCCAGGCGCAGAACATATCTAAAGAGGACAGTGGGAAAAGGCTGCTCTGCTCACACTACCCTAGTTGTCAGTGGAGACTTCCCCACAGCCACCTCACTGGACGAGACTGACCGCAACAGGAATATAAACCTCACTGTGGCCCAGCTATCAGCCCAGACAGCTAGCAGAGCTATAGCTATCAAGTCGCTCTTCACCTCATTCTTGATCTATGCATAAGGACCACATCCTGCTGTGATCACTCCCACACCACAGGCATGAGAGAAGTCAGGGATACTGTTAGAGGTTCCCATCAACGGTTGCGTGCTGTCTGCCTGCACACCTGGAGGACACACAGTGAGACCCTCTTCTTTTCCAGTTTTGTCTCTCTGCAATATCCTCCTAATCTTCCACCTCACCTTGCGCAGTCCAAGTGGCAGAAGTGGCAGAAGTGTTGTCTATCTGTGTGTGATGCAGGTTCACCAGGAATGCAACACCCTTTTTTAGACTACCTTGATATATTGGAAGGCAAAAAAATGAGCGAGTGCAACCTGGTGTGCTCACTGTCCCTAGCACCCACCTGTCATGCTGCTGGCACAGCCAGCTCTCATAGCTCTTAGACCCATCCAATCCCAGTCTGTGGGCAGGAGATCTGTCCTGCTGCCTGCCCCAGTTGTGCTCCACGGGCACTGGCAGCACCATGGCTTCTCGCCAGCATCACAGTAGCCAGGGCTGTGCTTTGGAAAGAAGTGCTTACCTCTCTGCACCTGCCTCTACACTCAGGCCTCCAGTAACCACCCTAAATTCTCAGAGCACACCGCTGGTACAACACTACACTCCCAGAGATCACATTCAGTGCTACTTCATTATCTTTGGACAGTTTTGAAGGGGCTTTCTCTACCCTCTAGCAAATCCTTCCCAGCTATCAGGCTGCTGTTGATGAACGCTCAGCAGGCTGACTAATACGGTCTCATTGCTTCCTTTTTCATTACCCCATGTATTTCTTATCTTATGGTTAGATAGTAAACAGATGAGGGTGGGGATTTTCCAGTCTATGCCTGTACAGCACCTTGCACGATGGGTGATACATGTGGTAGGGCTAATTCACAGGCTACCTAATCCTACTCTCAGAAGCCCTCCTTATAGTGAACTCCCAATTTTAACCACCCCAACAAGTGCCAAGCTCCCCCCATTTCTGAGAGCTAAACCTAGACAGGTTCTACAGGTGGTCACAACCCCAGGCACAAGCAGGCCTGGAGTCCCCAAGCTAGAAGAAAGAGCTATCCTGCAGAAGCAACATACCACCAAGTGGTTTCTTTGTTATTCTGATGCAGCTAAGCACAAACCCTATCATAAAAAAAACCCGCCTGCTACAACCATCTCCTGTCAGGGTCGCAGTGTGAGAGAGAAGTGGGGGTTAGTTTAGTCAGGAAATAAAAAATTATTAATGACACTGCAGACAGAGTTCAGCAGCAACCACCTCCACACACAGAACACAGCCCACATAAGCCACAAGTGCTTATTCTCTAAGAAATTAATGCAGCCATGCCACATTCGATGTAGAAGCATTATCATCTCACATGTGCGGAGAAGAGATGGCCTAAAGGTTAGGGTGTTACCCTGTAAAGGCAGTGAAGACTTCATCAGACTTACCACAGATTTCCTGCCCGAGGCAAGGCTGGGAGAGTCACACAGCCTCTCAGCTCAGCCCTCCCCCTCTATAAAAGGGGTTGCACACACAGCCGTGTCTCACAGCAAAAGCACAGGAGCATAACCATACTAAGCGCTGCAAAGCATTCTGGTAACATAGCCAGAGATGCTGCTCAAAGCTTTACCCACTGGTTAAGAGGAGCTCAAGGCCTCAGCATGCTCAACATGAGCCTCCCGTCTCAGACTGAAGGGGATTTAAGATCCAATTCACATGCATGCAGGGAAACGAACACATCATAAGTCTTGCTTGTTGCCTACTTTGAGGGTTTAAGCAAGAGCTGAGGAGTGGCTAGTCTTTTACTAATTCTGGGGCAGGATGGGTTTCATTCTCATCACACAAAGTTCTTCTGCAGGCACTTTAGCGGCAACAAAAGCAGGAAAAAAAAAAGAAAAATATTAAACAAGCCGTGTAGGAGAGTAGCTTGACTACATTCTTGCATATTTAAATTAACATGGGGCTGTTTTCCATCCCTGAGCTGCCTTCTTGTGTTAATCCCTCCTATGTCCTTCTAGTGGTGAAAAGGCCCCAGAGCATGCACGGGGCTACCTTCCCCATTGCACTCAATCCAGAATAGTTCAGATGAGGCTGACACAATTGGCCAGGTTTTACAGCAGTAAGCAGGGTCAGACTTTGGTCTGGTTGTTCATAGCCTGCAGTTTTCAGCGTATGGAAATTAAAAGGACTGCAACCTGCAGCAATTGTGGAAGTTGAGAGCAACTTAAAAAGAATACGAGTTCTGGCATTCGTCCTCAGCAATTTAGGACAGCTTTTTCATTACTGTAAAAATAGCATGTATTTATAAGCAACATCGAGCTCTTATCTCCACTAAATCTCAAGCTGCATTATAGAAAAGGAAGTAACAACATTAACGCTTTGCAAACTGGAAGCTAAAGCAAAGGAGAACAGCAGCTTGCCCAGCCTCACCCCACAGGATAGGGCAGGCATTTGGACCAGACTCAGGGCTCTCGGTTCCTGCACGCTGCCTGCTGTGCCACACCATCTCCTCTGAAGAGGCATGGAGCATCACAGCAGTTTCTGGAAATCACCTTTAGGTTCTCCTCCTCCCCCAAAATTTCCCTTTAAATTTTGATTCCGGTGCATCTACTAAGCAGGATGCTTCAGGAATGCACAGCAATGGGCTTCTCAGTGCTTTGTTTCTGCCAGTGAAATAGCTATGACTGTAAGATTTACAGAGACTTTCTGTTCCTGTCTAAAATTATCTTTGCTGAGCCTTGCGACGCCAAGAGCACAGAGCCAATATTCCATAAGCCCTGAGAAAAACGGACTACATTTCAGGCACACTCAGCTAGCGTGGTTACAGTAGCATCCATCAGCCATGACCAGAGCTCAGGACCACCGCCACGACAGACCTCGCACACGGGGTCATCTCCTGTTTCTTTGCTGCATGAGAGAGCACATCAAGTCAGGGCCTGATCCTGCCGTCTGCGTGCTCTGCAGTTGCGGGGTGGTTGTCTCCAGCCAAAGAGGGAGTCTCTGCAATCCCTTCTCCCACTGCGAGATCAGGGTGAATGGGTATGAAAAGACAGCAGGTGGATACAGACAGATGGGGGAAGCGGGGGCTAAGAGGGAGACAACAGCAATTAGCATAAGCAGTGGCAGTCTCAGCTCACCAGCTGCTTTGCTGATTGTCTGACTCCCTGATTTCTAACAGCAAAGCAGCAATTTGCACACTCAGTAGCTAAAACTGCCCCTCAGAACTAAAGGTACTGGGGAAAAAAAAAAAATATTTCCATGGTACAAAAGCAAAGCTTGCTGGGCTGTCATGTAGGAGTTTGCCTAAGTAAGGCATGGAGCAGGCAGCTCAAAACAGCACCAAATACTTCAGAGCGAAAGGCTAAAAAAGGAAGGTTTTAGAGGAGGAAATGAGTCAGTAGCTTGGAGGACAGGAGGGGGAGTTCAAATAACTGAGGCATACAAAGTAAGCAAGTAGTCACCATCTCAAATGCTAGAAAATCAATGAAATGGATGTATTTATCTTTGGTTTCTATTGATGCAGGGTCTCATTCACCACTGGGAGCCCATGGGCGCCTTTTTATATTGACCATGCTGGGTTTTGAAGCGGTCCTTCACGGGGCAGACGCTTGTTGGCTGCAATTCACTCTGGTGTTTCAGACTGGAGGCAAAGAGGTCACCGCCAGCTACAGGACTGCTGAAATTTCTTGGGCTCCCCCATGGCTGGGGGGTGGGTTTTCTGGAGGGAAGTTTCAGGTTATTGCCATTTGCCTTAACAGAGAGAGGGGGATTCACCTTTCGCAATGGTTTGTGCAAACATCCAGCTTGAACTTTTCAGCCTAGCTTATTTATAGCTCTAACACTAGGAAAAAAGGACAAAGCTTATTCAGTGTTGAAAAGCAGCAAATCTAGTAAAAAACCTCCATCTCCACAATGCTGTAGCAATCCACAGCATTCATTTTTTAATTCCTAACAACCTTGTATTGCCCTGAAACCTTGGGGGCAATGGGGTGAGCCTGAGCTCCTGGAAGCCTTAACCTTGCTCACGCCACCACAGCACCTGGCTGTAATGGGGCGCGCATTAGTGGAGCAGTGAGCCGTGAGAGGTTAGTGTCAGTATGGCAATAAGCCACAGGCCACGACTTCCTCGCCTCTGCCCCACGTCCCTGTCCCATCAAAAAGGCAGGACTGATGAAAAGGGAGCTAGTAGGAAGCGGCACCAAAATTCCCTCCTGCTGTCCCCAAAATGGTGAGCGTCCCCTCAGTAGCTGCCACGCAAGGACCCTGCTGTGCCCTCAGAGGGCTCCCTTAGGGAAACCGCAGCACTGCGAACGGTTGGGTGATGCTTAAGGTCACAGGCACGTGACCAACGGGCTGTGTAGTCGGAGGAGCAGCACAGGACTGGAAACACACTCCCTTCCCCCTACACAAGCAGCAGCACAGGATTTACATGCAGTAGGGGTTCCCAAACCATGACATATATACTGCTAGGCACTGGCAGGCAGCTCCCGGTGCCAAGCTGGAGCTCCCAGTGCCCATGCTGGTACAGCACACAGTCTGTGGAGCCCAGTGCTCAGGCAGGCTGGTACCACCATAAGCCAGGCACTTGTCAGTGCACCTTGGCACACAGCTCCTGCCTCCAGCTTCTTCAAAGCACCACAGCCGCTGTGTTTACACCTCGCCAGGCTACACAGTTTTGTCTTTTGGGGAATGAAACCTTTCAAAAAGCCATCGTGGTTCTCAGTAAGTGCCCTTCCCAGAGCAAGCGCATCTTTCCCATGAGACAGAAACAAGTGAGAGAGGTCTCCCTTACTCTGCCGGTGAAGGAGTTCCTGTCGTTACTTAGGTTCCTTTAACTAGTTAGATACCTTTTCAACGCACTAGAGTGTTTCCAAAAACACAAAACCTCTTGAAAAAGACTGAGCCAGCAGGCCAGGTCCACCTCATTTTCCCTTACAAGTATACAACATGAAACAGCCTCAGCCCTGTTCTCCTGGCCTTGCATCATCCCTTCCCCTCCTCCCCAGGATGTCTTACTTCCGTACCCCTCTTTCACAGCAAAAACCATCTACGAAGAGCAAGCTTAGAACAATAACAGACAAATTACCCGTATCAGTTGAGACTAAAAAGCACAGCTGCCCCAGGTCTCCATTACATGCCACCGGAGATGGAGGTCTGCTACAACACTGTGCCTTGCCAAACAGTGCCTGACTTGGTGCGGCATGCGCCGCCACCAGGCTAACAGCCATGGCAGAAAGACAGGACCAGGACAACTCCAGAGAAACATATTTGTAGGACTGAAGCTCTACTGTCACACAGGCATTTTATCTGACCTGTTTTAGAAATACATGGTTAAAAAAAAACCCAAAACCCAATCCTGTTCCTACTCAATTTTTTGTTATGACTTCCAAAGTCATAAATTTAAACATTCCTTGATTAAATACATCAGAAAAGAGTCTAGGGAGGAACTACCCACTCACCCCAATTTAATCCTTAGTCATAGTTGTAGGCCTTTTAGTAGTTTCAGCACAAAACTGACGCAAATGCTCTTCCAAAAGGGACCCCTGGTCAGCAACAAGCCACCCAACACATGAGCCTAACACAATAGCACTGCTTTTCCAGTACATGCATCTTCAGTATAGGGTCTTTCAGCAACTTCCATCTAATGTGAACAGGCATAACAGCATCTTAAAGGGCATCTACTTACGGGTAATGTATGCAGGAAGAAGGGGGGGAAATCAAAATATACCCCCTAATTAGAACAGCAATATGGATAAAAAATGTAAGGTAGGGCTCACACCTTTATTACTGCAGCTTTATGCTATCTGTAACGTGGTATGAAGTATTGCTACCTCATACCCCAGCCCTGATAACATACCATCGAGTCTTGTTTTTGTTTTCTGCTTACAAGCAGGCACAGAGACTCAACAAAAAAAGCTCGATGCTAGGGGTTCTTTTTTCATCAGTTCAAGACGGGAACACCACTGCAGTCAGGATCCAGTAATGAAACCTAACTGTCTATACATTTTTTCAACATTAGCAGCTGCTTCTGTAATCTGATTACAAAAACCCGAGCTTCATTGCCCACAAACATTACAGAAATAATATTTCTGTAGCATTTCAGAGCGAGCAGTACTGCAATAAACAGGGAACAGGAGCTTCTCCGAGCCCCCCGGTCTCAACAGCAGCGTCTTCTCAGCAGTCAACGTTGTCCTGAAGACAAACGGTTCATTGTTTCAGCCACCTGAGATAGATGCCGCTCTGATTCATGCGGGGACCCTGCTGCTGCTGCTGCGGCTGTGCGGCTGGTGCTGGTGCCGCCGTCGCTGGGAAGAAATGCACAGGGTTTCCTGCAGCACACAGCGAGCGCCGCCAGCGTGAACCAATCAGGAGTGCCTGACTGAGATCGCACCAAAGTAGGTATTAAAAAAAAACTTAAAAAAAAAAAAAAAAACGGAGAGAAAGAAAGAAAAGCCCCACACTTCCTCCTCGCCAGCTCTCCTGACCCCCCGCACCCTCTCTTTCAGGCCGCCTCCCGCCGCAGGCCGCCCGCCTGCTCGACCCAGGGCCAGGGCCGCCCCGCAGCCGCCCCCTTGGATACCCCCAGCACCCCCAAAGGTGCCCCTGCCCCCTCACGACTACCTCCGTCCCTTTCATCTCCCCAACAGCCCCAATCCCCTTCTTCCCCCCCCAGCGGCTGCCCAACCACCCTCCCCTCACGCCCCCCGCCCTCGCCCTCCAACTCACGCTCCCCTTGGCGCCCCCCAACCCTCCCCTCAGCTCCTTCCCGCCCTCCCCTCGCTCACACCTTGGGGCAGGTAATCCCGCCCCACCTCGCAGAAGAGGCCGCCACCATTGGTGGGTGGGCGCATGACCGCCGTCAATCACCTGGCGGCTCCCCCCGTGATTGGGCAGCCCACCCCCCTCGGTCGGGAGGTGGTCCGTGGGTGCGTGGGTTCCCCTCCCCCCCCCGGGTGCGGGCGGGCACGCGCCTGCGCGCGGAGCCGGGTGGGGTGCGGGGTGGGAGGAGGAAGGGGGTGTGGGGCGTTGCCACGCAGGGCTCCCATCATAGCAACCGCTTCCTCCTCCGGGCACGGTGGCCGTGACGTCGGCAGCGTTTCCGCCCGGCTCGCGCTCTCGCCGCTTCCCTTCCTACTGCCGGAGCCCGCGCCGCGCCCAGCATCCGAGGGGAGCAGCCGCTGCCGCCGCACCGCGCTCCGACGCCCGCCGCGCCGACGCCATGGTAGGGAGCGGGGGGCGCAGGACGTCACCCTTCCCCCCCTCTCCCCATCCCCCCTTCCTTCGCCCTCATCCCCGAGGAAAGAGGGGAGGGCGGCGGTTGGTACCGCCCGCCGCATCCTGGCCGGCGCCGCCGCTGAGCCCGGTGGCACGACCGTATCGCGCCCCGCTTTCTTTCTCCTTCTACACCCCCCTTTCCTCCCCGGTCCTTTTGCCTTTGAACTTAAGGCCGCGGATCCTTTCTTCCTCCCCCTCCCCCCAAGCCCGCCATGAGGCGGCGGAAGGTTACTCCCCCCCTTGAGGCGGTGGAACTGTCCTCTCCCCTCCACCCACCTCCCCCATGAGGTGATGGTACGTTCCGCGCCGCACACAGGCGCTAGGGGCGGGCGCGTCCATTTCGCCCGGTGGGGGAGGCGGGAAGAGCCGGGGGTGAGGGGGACGGCGGCCGCCGCGGGGCGATGCGCACGGCCCCTCCCCGTGCCGCAGGGCGCGGCCGGGGGGGAGGGGCGGGACTCCCCCCACGCGAGGGGCTGCGTGGGGAGCAGGCTGCAGCCTGCCCACGGCGGGGGGTGTGGGAGGCCGCCGCGGGGCTGCCCCCCTCCGGAGGAAGCGCGGCCCCACTGGCATCCGCCCCGACGGGCGGCCCCGGGCGGGAGCCATCTTCCCCAAAGCCGAGGGGTTTCGAGCCTGGCCTAGAAAACGGCGGCGGAGGGGAGCAGCCCTTCTCCCGCCGGGCAGGGCAGGGCCCGGCCCCGCCGTCCCCCCTGCGCAGCCTCCCGGGGCCCGGCCGCCCGGAGCCAGCCCTAGCTGCAGTCAGCAGTCCTGCCAGCAGACAAAAGCGGGGGAAGCAAAACCGGCGGAAGGAAAGAGCTGGTCGTAACAAACGCGGTTTTGCAGCAAGTGCTCGAAAAAGCTTAAATTTTAAGGCACTTGCCGCAAGGGCTTCGGAGATTTTTGTCTTGCTTCTCTGCACGGAGAAGATACAATGCTGGACACATTATGTCTAAGATAGAACGCTGGAAGTGGAGGAAACGTAAAAATGCATTAAACATACACACTAGCCCATTTTCTCTGGCCTTCAAAAAAAATGCGGGTGGACTCCTTTCAGAAATGGGGCAGAATAAACCAAACAGCTATTATGCTTTATGGTGGTTTATTTTCTCTTGATTTACCTACACTAAAACTTTGCATCCCCGTTTAACTCAGGCTACTGAGACTGACAAATTCCCTTGAATCATTGGCTCTTACAGTTTTAACTGCTGTCCCATTTTTGGTTGAGTCATGCACAAATGCTTGTCCAGCAACAAACATTCCTGTGTTTTGATGCGTTTGCCTAGGTTATTTGCCTTTAGTAGAAGGGTTACATATTGAGGCCTTCCTATGGTATTTACCATTAGTTTCTTGAACATGTGGTGTATCTAGTAAATAAACTTCTAGTCTGTATAGACCCGGCAGACAGGATGTGCTACTAATCTTCCTGCTTCCTAGAACACCCAACTTGAAGCATGTACGGCTGGTCTGCAGTGTGGAGCAGAGCTAATGGGAGTTGCAGATGAAGCTGCTAAAAGTCTGATGAGACTTGCAGCTCTTGTTTAAAACAGGCTTGTCTGAACAAGCTAGCTACCACCTCTACAGTACGCAAACCTAGTTTAGAATGACTACTCAGTGTGTCAGGCTTCATCTTGCTTCAGGACCAGAGAATTCCTCACTCAGTCAAAACTAGTATTTCTCATAGTGATCTCCTTTTTTGAACAGTGTCTGGGTTGAGTTTTTTTCTAAGATGCTTTCCAGTTGCCGCAGATGAACTTGCTTTCGGGCAAAGAGTGTGGACCTTCTGGCAAAATACAGTAATGCCAGCAGGAGAGCATCATTTGGTGTCAAAAGAGCATTGAATTTTCTGCTTTAGTGTCTTGCCTCAAGGTTTGGTTTCTTTGCTACCGGATTAAATGAGTCCATGGTCTTTGGAGGGCTACGCAAATTATTTTTCTTGGTTGTTAGTCAATACTGTTCCCAAATCTGTAATTACAAGGTACACATGCCTCATCTACAAGATGACAGCCTCCTGACAATTGATATTGTGGGTGCCTGGCATGTTCCTACTTGCCTTGTCAGAATATCGCTATCAAGAGGCTTCTGCTGGGAGCAAGGGCTGACCTAAGCAATCTCATGCAGGAGAGACTGCAGACAGCCAGAACTTGCATGTAAAGCTGTTCAGAGCCTTTTGCTTGTCTGACTGTTCAGTATTCACAGTGATCTCCAGGAAGGAGTGCTGGGGTGTCCAGAGCAGGCCTTTAAAGCCTGTTTTTAAGGATGAGGGTTTAAGCTTTAGGTGCCTGGAGGGCCACAAGAAAATTCTTGCAGACACTTGGGTTCATAATAGCTGATTTCTGTGCTGAATGTGTTTCTAAGAAGCTTTGCTTTCCTGCAAGAACCGCTGTGTGTACCAGCTTAAACCCACATTACCTTAAAAAAACCATGCGTTTCAACACAGGAATGGGTACTACTCAAAACTTCTGCCCCCCTACTGGCTACCACGGTTCCTCTTTTTCAGCAGTGTTGCTGGGGTTGCCTTTTGCAGGTATTGCTTGTTCTACCTACCTTGATAATTATATTGGGAGTGTACTTCATGGTAGCTCAGAGGAGGAGATGATTTCCTCTTTGGCTGGAAGCTGAGGAAATTACCTCCATGAATTCAGGGGAGGCTTTTTTCTGCTTTTTCTTAGTAATTGCTTTCTTGCTCATCTCTCCTCGTCTGGTCAATAACCTTTCGTATTGGCAGGGAAAAAAAACTGAATAGTTTTGATTCCTTCCCCCCCCCCCCCCCCCCCAAGAGACCAAATAATGGAAGAGAAAAACTTAAGTCTAGCTGGTAAGATCTGTCTATAAGTGATAAGTAAATAACTGTACTTCTTGCTGGTTTATGGTGTGCAAATAATGGCCTCTTACACAACAGCAGTAAAAAGGCAGTTAGTTATGTTTCCTGTCATCCTTCAGATCTGAATTGAAGCTTTGGACTTTCAGATGCATAGGTTGCCTGGAGTAATTGGAGGTGTCAGTGTGTTGGGCTGTAGGTAGCGGAGGACATGAGCCTATTGGGGACTTGAAGTCACTGGCATTCCCACACTGGTGCTGGTCTTTGGGGTGAAGGTAAACTAGTTGCTCTATGTGTTGCTTCCTTGCCCGCTCAGTAAAGCAGGGATGGTAATATCAGATGGATTTTCTTGAGTGCTCAAGTAACAGATTAAAAGCAAAGCAGTATATAAGATCCTTACATTTTTAACCACCCACGTTTTTATTTGGCCTGTCGGCTATAGCTGACACCTTTTCTGAGCCCTGATTTGGCAAAATGTTGTCCCAGCCTGTTAGCTGCAGCCAGGCTATGTGACCCTCCCTGTCTGCTAGGTGCTCTCACAACTAACTTGGCTCAGCTTTCCCTTCAGGATCTTGGTGCTGATGATGTATTGTGTGACAAAGTAAGGCACAGCTTTGTGAAGGCTGCTATCCCAGAACAGCCGGGTGGTGATAGGTTTAATTGAAAAAATGTTTGTTGCAGAGATGACACATTACTGAGTCAGATGGAAATGCCACATGGTTACACAGGCAGTTCTGGCAGTGGCAGGGGATTTTGAAGGTAGATAGGAGGGATGGTATGCCAAGCATAGGGGAAACAAGGTGTTTGCCGAAGCAACTGAGAACCAAGTGTATGGCAGTAGTGTGACTAGCAAACATGGGAGCACAGTGTTCTCAAATCTCTGCCTTTGCAGTTAAATGAGGTGTACTGTAATAAGTTATTGGTGTCAAATTCTGGAAAAATTGTTGATGCTTTTCCAAGGAGGAAAAGTTTCCACTTGAGTAGCTGTGGATAGTCCATGCTGGTGTATACGATGTGTGTGCATGATTCCCAAACAAAACAAGTCAAGAACTGGTTCTTAAAATGTCTCTGTAGATAACATATGCACAGGCACCACTGTGGAGGGTTCTTAGGTTCTGATCATGGGAAAGAAAACCCAGACTATAAAACTCTCAATGCTTAAAATGAAATTTAGGCCTTCAAACTTGTCTTGAGGCAAACTAAGTCATTAGTTTAAAGTTGTCTGTCTTACAATTGAGGAGGGAACAAAGACTTTTCTTAGGTAAAATATTTTAAGTATTTAAGGAAAATACTGGAGTTCACAGTGCTTCCTGACAAAAGAGGGGGCAAGTTTCATTGTGTCAAAATCATGTTTCAGTGCAGGCTTGCTACAAATCCAGTTTATCAGGTGTCTGGCATGTGTCTCACTCCTGAAATGGCTTCCTGTATATGGGGATTTTCTTGAGAAAGCTTTGGAGTATTCCTCAGTCTTCCCCCATGTAGATTAAATTTCAGTTGTAGAGCACTTGGTGATGGAGGCTATTAGTGGAGGCAGCTGGGGATGGCTCTTGCAGTTGGAAGCCTGCTAGACAGAAGGCTCTCTCTTTGGGCTGTCCTGTGTAGGGATGGCATTCTGCTCTCGCAAGACTTCTGCAGTGCTTTGCACTTAAGGCAGGAACGATGGCTTTGTGTAGGGAATAAGAGCCGCTGTGTTACTGCAGCACATGCTGACAAGGCATTTAATGCAACCATTACCTCATGTGCCTACAGCAGTCCCTATGAAAATACAATGGAGATACTGGTATAAGTACTCCAGAATAATGTCTGAGGCAATGCTGCCTGCAAGACATGCCACCTTTGCAATGGTTGCACAGAGGTACTGGGGGAGGACTCATTTTGCTGATTCCCTCAGAGAAATTTACTCTTCTCTGTTCTTGCCTGAATGTCTCCCTGAATATGCTGTACTGGCGTCATTCTCCCATCTGATAATTAGGTGGCTTGCCTCCTTACTGCTGCCTTGTTTCAATAAGGTTAACAGGCCCTGCAGTTACGGTCCTTGACAGTTAGCCAGAAGCAGGCCAGTTACTTGAAGGTAGTCTTTTCTCTGCAGTTGTGTCTCTAGAGTGGTTTTAAGTTGGTGTGCCTGTGTTACAGGGTTTATCTGTCCACTACAACAAAATGTCACCTGCTAATGGTTGCGTACCCCACAAGTACCTGCAAAATGTACTGCTCAATGAGCAGCCACCCATGAACCAGGCCATAGCAGGATAACTGCTTTCATACTGGAAAAGGAACAGAACCAGGCTAGCTGTCATAGCCCTGCAGTGTTCAAGCCAGAATGTACAAAATAATAATGAATGTGCTGTATTGAATCCTCTGAGCAGAGCAATATTGGGCCAAAGAGAGAGAATCCAGACTAACAAATAAACGTTTATTCTGTCATCACTGGTGGGATGGAGGCTTCTCACCAGCTATTCTTCTGGACAAATCAGTGGAGACATGGTTAAAATGTCAACTGAGGACATGTATTTACAAGTGTAGCATTTCTCCTTCTTTCAGTGCTCTTAACAGTCATCCTGTTGCAGCCCTGCACAGAATGGTTGCAACCAACTTATAACAAAAGCTGCCTAGGGTTTGGGTTTTTTTCCTTTTTTAGTGTGTTTATGAAGCCAGTCATGACTGGTACAAGCTCAGGGTTGAAGAGGGAGTCCTACAGTTACAAAAGTAGATCCTCTTTTTGGAAGCAATTAGTTGCACCGGGAGTTTATGGGTTCATTTCAACCCATACTGTGACACAGCTATAGGGTTTTCTCAGATGGAACAAATCTGCATTGTCCCTAGCAATATAATGGCTGCTAATATCAGCCTGTGTGATGAATCCAGGGGTTGTACAGCAGCTGTGAAAAGGAGTAGCACCAGCTACCAGCTGTTAGCCTTTTGCTTTGAAAATTTTTTTTAAAAATCCAGTTCTTACTGTTGTGTCTTCAGCTTCTGGTCAGCCCCTGTTATCAGCTGCAGATTAACAGTGAATTGAGTTTCCAGACTGAATACTCTCAACATTTTTGGAATCTGAACTGATTTGCCAGCAGTGCTTAGTTTCTTTATAAGGAAACAACTTGTCTCCCAACTTGGAGAATGTTTCTGGCTGTGCAGTAGCACAAGTATATGCTCTTGACTGCATACTTTGCATCAACCTGCAGCTCCGTTGCTGCTGCTTATTCCTGGCTCTCTGCTGAGCATTAATCTCTTCTGTCAGAGTTAACTTCTTGGCAACAGGAATTGGTGCAGGGGAATTAGTTGTCACCTTGGAGCAAAGACCAAGAATTGACAAAGGTAGAGCTAGGTGACATGAACTGCTTTTTTATTTTTTTAATCACTAAACTTACTCCCATGCTATTTCAGGCTTTCTGAGCATTTTCTGTTTAGAATCTTGAGTTTTTTGTGACTGAAAACTGAGTCTTGAAACCTGTTGTCAGCTACTGAGGTGCCATTAGTTAGAAGACAAACCTCAGGGGGGAAAAAAAGTTGTCTTGAGTTCGCTCTGGATTTGTCCTTAGTGAATGATGCAACAGTTCTAGCTGCTGCACTGTTTGCTTTATTAGGGCAACCTTGTGTTATTCCCAGAGAGCTCTTATCTACACCAACTACTGGGATGGGAGGAGGAAGACCTTTATTCCTTGTTAGTTCTCAGTCACACTCTGACAAAGTGCAGTCTCTGTATGGAGGAGGTGACATAGGAGTGAGTCATTTTGCGTTGATGCTTGCACTTTTACTTGAATTTATCCTGGAATAGGCTTTTTTCACTTACTTTCCTTATTGAAGATGTGCAGAAGGGTGGCTGCCTGCCAGGCAGCTGAGGCATGGTGAGATGAGGATGTTCTACTATCCCAAAGAGAGTGCAAGGGATTCTGGATAGATTACCCCTAATAGACAAGCCATGCATTTTAAGTCTTGAGGGAGATCTCCTTGTATTTGAGTAAACCCCTAAAGTGTACTGTTCTCCACACTAGAGAAAAGCTTCTGTCTCATTCACTGCTGTATGAGATTGCCCTGATTTTGCATGACCAGCACTTGGAGGCTGGCATGTAGATTTCCCATGGTAATAGATTCTGCCAGCTCTGCCACCTCTCTCAACTGGGTTAGCAAAGCTACGCCGCCATTACAAGTTACAGAAGGAGAGATGTTGGTAGAAAAAGGAGAATCCAGGCTCATCTGAGGTCCTGCATGGTAGGCATTGGTCAAGGCTTTAAAAAAATAAATACATTAAGTAGTTGTTCAATCAATAACCATCTCTCAAGGACAGCTTGTTTGAAAGTTAGCACTAAGCAGTTCCCTTTACCACTGACTTCCCTAGTTTTGCAGCTGAGCTCTGCTGTTTCTTTAGAACGTTCCCACTCTGACAAGGTACAGTGTCCCCCCCCAAAAGTAATCCAGATCCATCGAGCAGATGTTTTGGGGCTGAGCTTAAGGAAAAACAAAATTAATAACCACCTGTAGTCTTTTTCAGTTGGTATATCTGCATGCTACTTTACCTGACTCTTTAGTACTGCTGACTGTGCTTGTAACAGTGACATGTGGCAGTTTACACAAAGGGAGGAGGGCAGTTTTCCTTCCAAGATATGAACTGCTGCATCTGAGGATAATGTCATTTGAATTTGGAAGACCAAAAACCAGTGGGGAAAGAAGCAATACTAGAAGGAGTCTCTCTGTTTACACTGCATGCAGCATTTTGAACAGATAGCTGAGTGTTGGACAGGCTTCAGTTCGCTCTTTACTACTCTGGCCAAGATGCGTGATGTCCTTCCAGCAGTGTCCACTGGCCAGTATGGCTCCCCACACTTGCAGTATTCGCTATTGCACAGCTGCTTTTAAGCTCTCCAACTTTGCTGCACTCTGAGAACAAAACACAGATAGAAATGCTTCTACCCTGCCACCTCTCTCTCTCTCTTTTTTTTTTTTTTTTTTTTGTTGGTCTTGTTCTCAAAAAAGCAGCAGACTGAAAATGCAGTTCAGCCTCTTGTCATTCTTGCTAGGTCTTGTCCTCTTTATTCTGTGCAGCTGCCTTTAACATTAGATTGGTGATGCTGCATCTGCACCTCCTATTACAGCTAGCATAGGGGGATACCACTGAGTAACTAGAATTTCCTGTCAGACTTCAAGGAGGGGAGGGAGGAAGGCTGAAAGTGCAGTTGGCTTTAAAAACTGATGGAGGAACTGCTGGGAAGTGGACACTTTAACTGTTAGAATTGAAAGTTCTCCCTTTCAGAAGCTGCTCTGAAGTCAGTGTTTTAAAGTTGGCTTGTTCAGTTGAAAACTGTACCACTACAGTCTCGGTACCCCACTACGTCTTTCTTGATCTCTAAATGAAATCCATGTGACAAGCATGGAATTTGGCCGTGTTTTACCTCCGTTCCTAAAGCTGCTAGTAAACATGCTAGAAACAGCTAGGAAACTTTGAACAGAAGATCCTAGTGGCCTTGCTTGTCTAGCCAGCCTGAAATGGGTAACAAAATTAAGCTGTTCTAATGCCAAAGGATCTGCCACAATTAAATCTCGGAGGACAAGGGGTGGATATGCATGTAAAACAACCCCAAAACAATGTTCTAATATGAGGAGGATTGTGCCATCTTCAGAATAGTTTTGGTTTGGCAGCTGGCTGTGGGCATCACCGAGACTCCAGATTCTTTACTTGTCTTGGAAAAAGAGGGTCTGCAGCCTTTTCTGACAAGACTCTCAGGCTACTGGCGACTATTGCCAGTATCAGTTGCCTTCTAGCCTTGAATTTAAGGCAGTGCAGTAATGTAGTTCTGAAAACTGGCAGCAGTAGGCCTAAAGGTCTTTGCTCTTGTCTTTGCAGGCATCTGGAGTACAAGTTGCCGATGAAGTATGCCGTATCTTCTATGACATGAAGGTGCGGAAGTGCTCTACGCCTGAGGAAATTAAGAAGAGGAAGAAGGCTGTCATCTTCTGCCTCAGTCCAGACAAAAAGTGCATTATTGTGGAAGAAGGCAAAGAGATTCTGGTGGGAGATGTTGGTGTGACAGTTACCGACCCATTCAAGCATTTTGTGCAAATGCTTCCTGAGAAGGATTGCCGTTATGCCTTGTATGACGCAAGCTTCGAGACCAAGGAATCCAAAAAAGAAGAGCTGATGTTTTTCTTGTGGTAAGCTGTCTTCCCAACTCATTCCTAACATGCAGTCCGAACACTCTGGGTGAGGTCTCTGAGCGCTTGTATTGCCCAGGCTGGCAAGATGGCAGGCTTAAAGTGAGCCAGGCAGCCTGATGTCTGTATTCTGAGCCATGAAATGTTTCACTTGTTCATAATCAGTAGGACACTGCTTCTGTCTATGCTGGATAATAAATGCCACTAATTGTACTTTTTTTGGTGTATCCCACTAGGGCACCAGAACAAGCACCTCTCAAAAGTAAGATGATCTACGCAAGCTCCAAGGATGCAATCAAAAAGAAGTTTCAAGGTATGTAATACAGCTAATGCTCCTAGGCATGCCATGCTCCTAGAATGCTTACACAGCAAGGCTTAACCATTGGCTAACTGGCCCTTTTTTTGAGATACTAATGAGAGGTGACAACTTTGCAGGTGAAATGCCCTGTGGCGCAGCTAAAATGAGCTCTGGCTAAAGCTTATACTGCCTGACTCTGAATTTTAGAGGCACTACAGCTGTGCTCAGGACAAGAGCAGGCTTTGCTATGTGTGAACACCGTACTTGTACTGTACAGAGCAGCATATCTGCACCATACAGGCTAGAAACCATTAGACTCATAACAGTGAGCTGGATTTAGTGCGGAGCTGCCTCTGCGGCAGAGGACTTTCAGTCCTGTGTCTTGGAATACACAATCTCGTAAACTTATTGTGCTGCAGTAGTACTAATTCACTTGATTTGGAGATGCGGTTGTGATTACTTATTGCAAAAGGCATCGCATCTCCAAGTGGAGAAACTGAGTTCTGTTCAGGCTGTCAGGCACCATTAACCAAGGAGTAAACACCTTGCTGCAGCATTCACAAGTTTCATGTTAGGTCGGTCATTACGATGGCTCGTAGCCAGACAGCGCTGTCCCCCTGCTTCAGTTCCTCATGCTGCGCTGGGCCACAGTCTTGCAGTGAGCAAGACTGACAGGATCATTGTGCAGCAGTACCAGCTCTCACAGGACAACTCGGTAGTGGATTGGAACTATCCAGGGAGATTGTGTGCTGCACGTGTGGAAGTCAAAAAATGAAAAAAAGGAATCCTGTGATTTTTCTGCGTTCTTCCATGTAATACAGGCTTGGGTTGGGCTCCCCACCCTCCAAAAAAATAAATCATGCTTAATTCATTAGACCAGCAAAGTCTTTCTGTTCTCTACATCTCAAATTACCGCTGATTCTTTTACCCACCTCTCCAGAGCCAGCGGGAGCTGAGTCAGCCATCTTAGTGTACTTGCATGTAGCATCCTCAGCTACTGTACCCAGGCTAGCACTAGAAAAGAGAGATTCACTCATAAGATAGCCTGCAGTGACAAGGCTAACAGTCTGAGTGCTGATCTAGTGAAAACTTTCTCCCTGATATTTCTACGTTGCTATTTGGTGTGTAGCTAGATGTGACATACCAGGGGAAGAACATCCAAATTCCGAAGCTAAGTCAGGACTTACCTGCTTGAGTGACCAATTGCCTCTTCTAATGTTACTACCAAGTATGTTTCTTTGATTACTAGCATGTTGAACTAGTGCATTGTTGAGTGTTTTGCCTCTTTTTTTTTTTTTTTAGGCATAAAGCATGAATGCCAAGCAAATGGGCCAGAGGACCTCAACCGAGCTTGCATTGCTGAGAAGCTAGGAGGCTCCCTAGTCGTAGCTTTTGAAGGAAGTCCCGTGTAGATGTCATACAGTGCCACAACTCTACAAGCATTCCACGTTTTAATATATCAGTTATGTAAAGCAACCATTCTAGGCAAGGGTTTCACTAACTGTAGGGAGGTGTCTTATAGAATAAAGTAGATTTTGGAGATGTAGCTTGTATGTACAAATGACCCTAAATAAATCAAATCTAAGGATTGATCTTGGTGTATTAATATTTGCATTGGTTTTCCAGCCCAATACTGTCCCTGATGGATTAACACTAAAGGTCTCCAAAAATTTTGGTCCAATGCAGCAGTGTATCATGGGATGAAAAGGAGTTGGGGGGGGAGAACAATCTGGTTCCTGTTCTTACTTTTCTAAATTGTACAAGCAAAATTCAGTCAATCTTCTTGAGGCTACTGGCCAAATTGCCAAACTCAAAAACGTTTCCCCTGTAACAGTTTAATACAGGACTTAAAACCTGTAGTTGAAGTTAGACTAAAGCAACCTGTTGGCACCAATACTGGGTTAAATTCTTAGTGCTTGCAGTTGCAGACCAGTACTAATAAAGGCTAATTCTGAAGTTAAGGATAAAATAGACACACTTTTCTGGAGAAATAGTCCTAATCCAGTCTCTTGTAAATTCACTGTGCAGTAATGATATTTCAAGGTTCACTTGTTCTGCAGGTCCAATTTTCTTGCTGTGAAGTGTCTTGAGGTCTCTTCCAGCCTGAGTGATTCTATAAAACTTGCTTTTCAATTGACAGCTTAATTTAGAATACCTTAGTTTTACTAATGCACGCTAGCTAGCAGATCAGGTGCTTCTGAGGCTTTTACAGATGCAGATTCTTATATCAGAGCTCTCCAGTTATGGGTATTATAATGAGAAGGGACCACGTCTTAAAAAGTGGTATTCTTAGCCCCAGTCTTTGGTCTCTTGGTCCATTTGTCCATAGTGACTATTGATTTCACTTAGAACCAATCAGCCTGACTAATACGGCTTGATTTGGGTTCTTTGTCTGTTAGCTTCTTTAATTCTGTAGAAATGCATGGAAATATCACCTACTAGAAAGTTTGACCTGAAATGCCTTTTGTATGGGGGGTAGAGAACATTCCTGTGCCAGTTACGGAGATCTTCAAAGCTTCCATGTTTCGCCAGTGGTTGATTAAAGCTGTTTCCTTTGTGTAATGTGTTCATGGGAGTTGCATAGAATTTTCCTGTATGTCTGTAGAGAAAAAGAAAAAAAAAAAAACCAAACCCTTAGCCTCCAGTGCATTACTGTGATATGTTCTGTGCGTGCCAAATTTGAATACCCTAAATAAATGGGGTTTCCCTCCCCTGGGTCAGTGACTGATTCCTCTGGATTAGTCTTCCTGCAGTGGGGCTGGTGCTGCTGGCTGAGCATGCCAGTGCCCCGTGTAAGCCAGATGCTCAAGGAGCTGTGACATCTTTTGCAGCTACTGGCGTGTGTGGCTCTCAGGGTGGGAAGCAGGCTGGAAGGAAGAGCTGGTGGAGGCAGAGGAGGTTGGGAGGTGGAAAGCGGGTTCATCTGCCTGCAAAGTGTGCTGCCCTCCTTTGCCCTGCCTCCCTCTCACAGCTGTGTGACTGCCAGCTTGCTGCAGGCTCTAGCTCCCTGGCACCACCTTGTCTCTTCTTTTTAGGCTTCAGACCCCGATTTCTGTGGGTTGGGGAGCTTCCTGGGAAGTATGGGGTATTGCAGCCTGAGTGGGAGAAACCCAGCACGTGTCAGTTATTTTGTGCTGCATTCCCTGTAAGAACTGAGGGAGCTTTCTCTGGCCAGCGCAATGAAGCCCAGGCAGTTACAGGCTGCCCCTTCCTCTGCAAGCTCTTGCCAGATGTGCAGGGACAGAAAGCTGTACTGTCCCCGCAGCTCCTTGGCAGAGCAGTGCTGCGCTGGTTTATCTACACGGCCAGGGTAATAATGGTCCATTACCTAACTCAGCATGTGCCCTCTCTGGCCATGCTGTGTAGTTAAAACCTTCAATTAAAGGCAGGCATTGACTGCTTGCTCTAACTTGGCACCCACATGGGTCACACGGTTGGAAGCACAAGGTTCTCTGATGCAGAGATCCACCAGAGCGAAGCTTTCTCATTTGGGGAAAAGCACACGGGCCTGGTTTCTGGGGGTGCGTTTAGCCTGTGTTTCAGTCAACTCTCAGTGTGCCCAAGTGGGTAATCATCCACATAAACAGCTCCTCCTTGCCTAGGTGTCTGCAGTACTGGTCTCTGTCTGAAGTCCAGGTCAAGATAAGGAAACCTGAGTGACACAGTGGGAGTGGTGCTGCCTGACAAACAAAGGGAACACCCAGCCGAGATCCAGCTGATAACTACGGTCTCCAGACTGCAGACATCTTTGAAGAGATACACAGCCCAGGTGACAACATGGTGGACTTCTGCCTGGGATTTCCTTCTTCGGTTAGAAAATGGAGCGGGAGTCCCTGCAATGGGGGAAGGATGTGAGACCTCCAAGGTAGAAGTGCACTTCCCACAACATGCAAGCCCTTGGATCAGGGACTTGGGTATAAAGTGTCTTAGTCCTGGGACTTCGAGGGATGAGAGGTCTGAGGTGGCGCTTTGGGCCTTGGTTAGGTGTGGTCCTGCAGCATCAGCTGATCTAAGAGGCTTTGGATGCTTTTAGGAGCCTTGCAGCAATCCCTGAGGTATTATACTGGCCTAACTGGAAGAGTTGTCTGGCACTCCAGCGCTGGCAGTAACTTAACCTTCAGAGCTATAATGCTTCAGGCGTGTCCATGTCACGGAGTTAGTGGGCCAAACTTCACCACCTCCCAAGACTGTTTGCCCTTCTGCAGTTGGAGGGGATGAAAAGCATGGGAAGATATTTCCTCTTGTGACTGTTTCAAATCCTTTCAGTTAAGGTTTCTCCCAAAACACCCAGACCTTCTGAAAAGGCAAGGCAAGCAGGGAGAGACATCAGGAATGCTTCCTACAGCTGGGGAAAGAAACTACTTTCTAACAGGACTACATGAAGAGAAAGGTGAAGGGGTTCAGATGACAGACATGGCTTGGAGCTGTGCAAGCTCAGCAGGACTGCAGTCCAGGTAATGTAGCTCAGGTGTGGCAGGAGCAGAGCTTCTAGAAACCTTTCTAAGTGCACATGCAGGCAAGGGTTTCCTGAAAGCCATTTTTGTCCATTATACTGGGGAGAAGATGGGGGTGGGAGACTGGTAATTCAGGCCTGAGTGTGAGCAGCAGATGGGGTGAACATAATTTAGCTGCGCCAGTAAAGGTGAACTTGGGTGTCTAAGCTATGGCTTGCTAAACCCACGTACCTAAGCTGAACGGTAACTCCAGCCTTGGCAGAACTCAGCAGAAGGATCCAGTGCTGCCATTCAGAATCACCCCAGCTAAGCGATTGCTTGATCTTTAAATAAAGTGCCTGCCTGTGGCACCCTGGCACCCAGCTGCTGATCATACCTGCCCTGAGTCACAGGTTGACACGTAACAAGGAGGAAAAGAGATAACTCTCTGCAAAGCCTGTGCTGTTGGGTGGACACGCTGCGAAATCCACCAGCTCCTGGGAGAGCAGGGGCTGGCTAGTTCTCAGCATGCTGGTGGACAAGGCTTGGGTTTCTCCTAGCCCTTTGGGATGTCCTTCCCCTTCCACCAAGGTGCTGAGGGAAGAAAAAGAACCCAGCAGTGCCACACCAGGTATTGAAAATTACGCTAAACCTCTTCTCCAGAGATGTGTTTTTCAGGTTTGCGTAACAAGATCAGCCCCACTCTCTTCCTAAAACAGCCAGCTAAGCGATGGGTCCTGGAAGGGCGCTATATCCCTCCACACTGGGGGGGTCACCAGATCTGCTCTTGTGTGGCTTTTGGAGCCCCATCAGAGCCCACCTGCCCTATAGCACACTCAGGATGGCAGCCGCCCTACTTGTGTTGGCTGGGGCCTCCGTTACTGCTCTTGTGTTAACACCTGGGTGTCATCTGCTCTGTTTTGCACAAGCAGTCACAATAAAGGAAATCATTGTTGCAAAAGCCAAAAAAACCGAAAACCCGAGGATTGCATCACTTCGCTGCGCCTGTTGCTCTGGGGCCTTTCCCACCGATGGCTCTCGGGGGGGTGACAGCCATCCCAATATGCTCAACAACTTAGTCTAGCCTGTGTGTTGGGTGGGTTTGGTTTTGTTTTTCAATCCTGGTAAAATCCAGGCATTCCCTCACTTTTGGGGCTCTTAAAAGCCAAAAGGTGGCAGGCATGCTGCTCTGTGGGGAGAGGCACTGCTGACAGCGCTGAGGCCACCAGCCGTCCTTGTCTCATGAGGTCTTCCTTGAGCATCTGGAAGTCCAGAAAGAGAAACTGAAGACTCATCATTGCTGCAGGGCAAAGGTCTTCTTCCCAAGTTTGTGCCTCCCTTGTGGGGAGATGGAGCTGCCGGAGCCTGGGGCATGTGCAGGATCTGCTGCCTACATGCATGCAACAGCCATCATGGAGTAGTGCTGAAAGAGGTGGGGTGGGTGGCAGCAGCAGCAGCAGGGCTTGTAATGAGCATGTAGGGTCTCAGCTGCCATGCAAAGGGCTGGGGCCACCTCCCCACAGGGAGCCACAGTCCTCCAGCCACATGCGCAAGCTGCATCACCTCCCATCCTGCGAGGAAATGCAGGCAGGAGTGCCAGAGGGGCATCATGGAGCCAAATCTGGAGGGTGGTCCTTCTCCCTGCAGCTCAGCACAGCCCCGAAAGGTGCTCAGCCCATTTCTGCAATTAGTGCTGATGGGCTTAGTGCTGATGTGCACCCTGATGTCTGGGTGCAGCAGCCCTTGCTCAGCCTCCATCAGCAAAGCCCCAGCTTTATCCAGTGCTGGATAAAAGGGTGCCTTCAGACAAGGGCGGGGGCAGGTCTGGGGGAGAGTGGGCTCAGGTTGCCTCTTCCTCAGCCGCAATTCAGCCAGGCCTCCTTTTCTGGCCTGGTCAAAGATGGATCTCATACACACACACCATGCCCCCACCCCTCTCCCCCACCCCCAAAATGTGACTTGCACACCCCATCTTCCTCACAGCCCTGGAGCCCACCTCAAAACTGCATGGAGTCTCTAGTATCTAATATAGAGGTTGAGCACACCCTGCCTTCCCCAGCAACAAAATGGAGGCAGCTCTGTCCCTCATCCTCCACCCCAGCTTTGGTCCCTCAGGGGTGTGGGAAGAGCCAAGCGCTTCAGGGCCTTTTTCCCCCCTCTCTCAAATCCTGCTGATGCCAGTGCCGGGCTCAGCAGCTTTATTGTGGGGAGACAGGCACCGAGCCGTCACGTGGCCTCTGCCATTTCGTAAGAAACCAGGGCTTAAAAAAAAAAAAAGAGACGGAAAAAAAAGAAGGGGCAGTGGTAAAGCGAGAAAAAAAGAAGTAAAAAAGGAAAGCCACAAGAAGGGGAGTGCAGAGGGCTGGGGAGCCCAGCCCCAACTGAGGACCACCACCATGCCGCACCCGCAGGGACAAAATTCCGTGGGAGCGCTGAGGTTTAAGCAAGCAGGAGGGAGGGTCCCTGCGGGGCTGGTGTTACCGGCGTGGCTCACCCCGCCCTGCCCTGTGCCCACCTTCGGCGTAACCCCACAGCAGTGGAGCACCAACACCCTGTCCCAGCTGCCACCATGTCCCCTGCCACCACGGCACGCGTGGCGCTCCCTCTGCCGGGCCCCGCACGGGGAGCTCGGCACGCGCTGCCAGCCGGAAAACACACGCTGCTGCAAGAAGTTTCTCTTCTCTCCAATATAAGCAAAGGAAAGAGAGGTGATGGCTTTCACAGCACAGCAAGGAGCAGGGAGAATAAAGGAACTGCTCCTGGACAAAGCAGTGTCCTTCCCCGGTGACCCCAAGACCTGCCTGGCCTTCAAACACACACACCAAACCACCCCTAAATAATAACCAGAAAAATAAAGCAAGGACAAGCTCTTTTCACTACATCGTAATTTTAATTGCATCGACACCCAGAAATACACAAAAGGATGTGTGGCAAGAGCCACCCATCAAAGAGAGGCTTCCTTCCATGGTGGGTCTTACTTTCACACGTCTTTCACTCAAAAAAAAAAAGAAAAAAAGAAAAAATATATATATTATAATAATTGCACCGGTTGATGTACAAACACAGTCTTTCTTCCCTTTTCACACGTTTGTGGGAGGGTGAAGTACCGGCACTCACCCCGACGCAGCCAGAGCAGCTCCCTGGGGAACGAATGGTTGTACAAAACAGTATTAAGATTTTCTTACAAACGTACACCTGCAGTGTTGACTGGTTGAGATTTTTGGGGTTGTTTTTTTTTTTTTTAAAAGTTTCAAAACTAGGCTTTGGGTCACTAATGGCTTGTATCTTTTAGCTACAGTAAATTCAGCATATATTTTTATTTTTAGGAATGTGTAAGGCATTTTGGTAAGTTGAACAGTAAGGTCTAGGTCACAGACTCGTCAAACTGAAGTCCCTTCCTTTGAACTGTCCTCTTCCCCCTGGAGAAGGAAAACAGAGGTGGGTTACTCAACTGGGCCTCAACCTTATTTCCATGGTGGCTCAAGCATCAAAGCATTTCACAGATGGGCCAAGTCCTCCCTTCTGAGCAGGGAGAACTGTGACCACCATCTCGTGGGTCCAGGGCTTCCCAAAAGCCACCCAGATGGTTTCTGGCAGCAGTTGCCACCTTGCCTCCCATTTTAAAACAGCACTGCCTGATGCACGCTTCCCTGCAGCCTCCAACAGTGTCAAGGGGAGGGATGGCTGCGGCCACTGCAAGTACCGTTTCCTGAAGCTGTTCTTTCAACTTCTTCACCGTTTCTCTCTCTTTGGCCAGCTGGTCCTGGGTAACCTTCAGTAGCTCCTGTAGTTTGGTTGCTGCCTGGCCCAGGTCCTTTGTTAATTTTTTTTCTTTTTCAAGTCTTTCCTACATAGGAGGTACAAAGAAGGCGTCTGCCTGAGCCTCCCTTTGCTGACTGGTGACCTCCCCCCCATAAAACGCCTCTGGTCACCTTGGGTGACCACCAAGCCACCTCAATGGCCACAAGCTGGAGAAGCGCCCAGCTCCCTCTTTGCAGGAGATACCAGGTGTCACCCCACCACCCACCGCTCACTCTGGCTCTCCGTCAAACCCAGGAGATGCCATGGGCTGAGACAACCTCACAGGAGCAGAACATTTCCCAATATGTGAAAAGCCCAGCCTGTGAGAATGTTTGCTCAGAGCATCATCCTTATCTGGATGAAGGGGCTGTGACTTGCACCCTGCTGTCCTTCAGCCACGTTGGAGCTCACAGCCAGTCCCAGGGCAGGGAGCGACCTGTAGGGGTACCACCCACCTTGCCCCGCCATCCCCAAGAATGATAAACAATGCCTGCAGTCCTGCCCAGACACGGTTTTTGCTGTCTTGGCTCAACACCAAACACAAGAGAGCAGGGCAGCCAATCACCTTGAGATGCTGGGCCTCTTCCATGTCTGAAACTGCTGCGTTTTCAGCCAGTCTCAGCTTTTCCAGCTCTGCTTGCAAACTGCACGCTGAGCTCTGGGCCTGGAAGGGGGACACATACTTAATTAGCACATGAGCTAACGGCAGCAGGCACCTCCCGCATCCTGCCCCGTATAGTCCCTTGGTCCCCTGTGGGTCTGCCTCTGATGAAGAGGGAGGTCATACAGCCACTGTTAGTTGGATGCTAAACCCGATGCATTGCTTTTGCTGATCCAGTTTCCATCGGGAAGACAGCATTTCTTGCCAGAAGCAGATAAAACCCAACTAAAGCCCTTAACCCTCACGGGAAAGAGCTGGCAAAAAAACTGGGAGGACTGAAAAGGGGGTCAATCTGAGGAGCCAGCAACGCCACATGGCTTTAGCACAGCTGCAACAAGAAGTTCTTCAGATGTACGAGGGAATGCAGTGATGTCTGCAATACAGACAGGGATGTGGAAAAAACTTCAAATTAATTATTGAAATTAATTCTTGGGCTTCATTAGCAGCCAAGAACCCATAAAGGCTTTACAAACCCTGGTATCCTCCTTGCCCACATGTACCTCCTCCAGCTCTAGTGCCAGCTTTTGCCGCAGCACTTGCTCCTTCTCCACCAGCGCTTCGTTTTGCTCCAGCTGAGTTTTCAACTGTGTTGAGAAAAAGGGAAAACACCCAGAAATAAAATTAAAATAAAAGATCCAAGAGAGGAGCTAGCGGGGACATCACCAAGAAAGCTGGGCTAGAGAGAAGAAATAAAGCTTTCCCCAGGGGACCAAAAGCAATAGGTACTGGCATTCCCGCTCTCCACACAACAGCCGGGAGGATGCCAATAGCGAGCCTGGAGCTTGGCTTTGCATTGTCAAATTTTGCCTGCTCCTGCTGGCAGTGCCAGCTGGGACTTGGGTTGAGAGGCACCCCATAGCAGAGGGTGTGCCTGGCAGGTCCCCGCACCCAGGAGAAGCCTCCACACTTAACGGGATTAAAGGAAATAGAGCCCGGCTCATGGCAATACCACCACCAGTGAGAAGCATTAGCCTGAAAGGGAACAGCTACTGCTAATGCCCTCAGCCTGGCTCCAGCAATATTTACGGAGCCTCTGTAATCCTAATCTCCACCGGCCGGGAAGGCATCCCAGTGCAGTTCTGTCAGGGTGCCTCCAAGGAGATCCAAGCCCTGAACCCAATGGGGCATCGATGGGTAGTGAAGTCGGCCCGAGGGCTTGCAGCATCCTCTGCCTGCCTCCCCCAAAATCATGCTAGTCTGATGCCGTGACAGAGGGCTCCCAAGGGGAACAGCCTGGATGGTTGAAGGGACAGGGGACTGGTTTCCCCCCAGCACATGGGACGGGAGACAACACAGTCGCGACAGCCCTGAGCAAAGCCACGTGCGGTTCTCCATGCAGTTAGAGACAGTGAGACAAGACAAGAGACATGGTTAAGGGTCAGCGCCTCTGCAGGCAGTGGTCTCACCACCCTAACCTCGAGGGGCACAGGCTCCCTTGGGTCAGCTTGCAACCCCACTACTTCTCCATCCTGTACATGGCTCTTCATCTCACTCAACTGCTGCCTGACCTGGAAGGAGGACCAGCAAGCCTGGCTCAGTTACACATCCCCGCTCCACAGCCGTTATAAGACCCACAAGGACCTATAGATAAAAGTACGCCAGCTTTTCTGCTTGCACATGAGCTGAAATGTTTGGAAAACCACCTCAGTTTCTGCTACACACAGGACAGTGGTACCTAACCTGGGCAGCTTGAGGCACAACAGCTCCTAGGGGTACAGAGCACATGCTCGTGCCTTGTCTGCTCTCCTTTGATCACTCAGCATCTTGGCTTAAAGCCACTGCTGAGGGTTTGCACTAACATAGTTGAAGTGTTAAATAAAGCAGTCAAGGTCCTGTTTTGCCATCGATCACAGCTGGGATGCCTGGGGAGGGGAAGCAGTTACTTGAACACCACCCCTTCTCGATTAAACTCTCCCCACTCCGTCTACCAGAGCTCCATCCTGCATCACAGCAGAACTGGCAGTCAAGCTGCAAGCTAACAGTGTGCCTTGGCCAGAAGAAAGGGAACGTTGCTGTATAAACACAAACGTGTTCCACCCTTACAACCGCCTGCCCAACTAATGAGATTAAGGTTAATGATGACCCCGTGTCATGTTCCCTCGAGAGCAAGGGGCTGCATCGGCTCACTGAGCGAGCTGGACAGTAGCAGCTGCAAGGCTGAGAAGAGTCACAGCACCCAAGGGAAACCATTCTCCTGGCTTGCTCTGCTCTGAGCGGCTCTGCAGGCCGGTGGTACCACCAAGAATTTTAATAACAATCTCCTGAGCCTCTCACAGTCGAAGTATGGATTTAAAAACAAAACCCTTCAAGGTTTTGGCAGGTCTGTTAGCTCTCCTAGCCATATATCCCAGTCCTCTCCCCCACTTACCTGCAGAAATCTAGCCCCATACTTCAACCCCCACAGCAACCTCTACACACAGGCTGCACAGCCTCAGTCCTCCCATCCAGAGGTGGGTGGATGGACGGATGCTTAAGGCACCCAAACCCTGCCCCAAGGTGGTGTTGGGGTAGCCAGTGTCGAGTGGTAGGGCAGCTGATTTTTTCAGCTACACACCAGCTTGTGCAGGCCTTGCTGCTCTCGCTTCCTTCCCATCCCTATCACGGCAGGATAAAATCTCCTCCTGGGTCTCAAACATCCCCTCTGAAAGCCGGATCAGCCTGGTACCCGGCAGCACTGGGTTTCCCTGTGTGCTGGCTGTGCCTTCCTCCCCTCCCCAAACCCTCAGGAAGGACGCTGTCCCCACAGCTGGCTTTGCAAACCGGCCCCAGGCAGAGCAGCGAGGTGCCAGGGCAGCCCCAGGTGTCCCCCACTTACCAGGGCCAGCTCCTTGCTCTGTTTCTGTGTTTCTGTCTTCGCTGCTTCCAGCTGCTCCTGGGACTCTGACAAGAGCTGCCTCAGCTGTCAAGGAGGAACAGAAAGAGAAAAAAAATGTCCATTTTTATGCACTTGGTTTTGGAGCACTTTGGCCCAAGGAAGAATTTCTCACCATCATCTCAAAGAAGCCATGATGGCATCACTTGCTAACCTGCCTGCTGATGCCTGCTCAGAGACGGCTGTGAGACAGCTCCATCTCACCTGAGCCACAGAAATCCCACAGGCCACCAAGGAGCAGTGGACAGCATCTCCACACAGATCTCCCTGTCCCATCACCTTGCCAATGAATCTCCTGACTTTAGGTGTCTACAACCCAGACCAGAGCAAACACCTCCATCTGTTTTCTCCTGCTGTGCAAAGCTGCAGATCCCCAAATCCCCAGAACAAAGAAAGGTGGTCAGTCAGGCTTAGAAGAAAGAAGCATGTAAGAAGGTAACGGCCACCACACTTACTACTTCAACTTCTTTTGTGTAGTTTTGGCGTTCAGAGCTGGCTGTCTCTAAGTGATTTTCCAGTTGTGTTTCCAGAAGAGAAGTGTATTCCTTTAGCTAGATTAAAAGGGAGGAAAGCAGGAGGGAGTGGATCGTTTGAGGTCAAACACATCACAAACATCCCATGGTCCAAGCCTGCCTTCCCCAGGGCAAGTCAGGAGATGTGTCCTGACTCAGCCCAAGCACAGCGCACATCTGTCTGGCACCTGCGCAGGGACCTTCTCCCATACCCAAAAAATCTTACCCGATCTGTGCTCTGCAGATCTGCTTTCAACTTCCCCACCGTGTCTTCAAGAGCTTTTAGTTGGAGTTGTGACTAAGCCAGAAAGAACCAGGGAAGGTCAGTGAACGGTGTCTCACATGAACACTGAGCATCTTTCATTCAACCAAAAACCAGCTAGTGTTTCACTCCCACCTCTCCCACTTCATCCTGCATCCAAGTGTGGAAGAGACCTGACACCAAAGTGGAGATCCACAGCCTGCAGGGCAGGAACTTCTCTTCCCAGGGAAGAAGAGTCCCACAAACCCAGGCCATAAACTGTGGAGCAAGGTGACAGCTTTTGCCTGCAGGACTGCAGTTGGCTGCAGTCAGCTTTCAACACCGGAGAAACTAGCACCACAGAATCACAGAACAGTAGGGGTTGGAAGGGACTTCTGGAGACCATCTTGTCCAACCCCCCTGCTTGAGCAGGCACACCTACACCAGGGTGCACAGGACCACGTCCAGGCAAGTTTTTAATGTTTCCAGGGAAGGAGACTCCACAACCTCTCTGGGCAGCCTGTTCCACTGCTCTGTCACCATCACAGTAAAGCTCTTCCTCATATTCAGGTGGAACTTCCTGTGCTCCTACTTGTGCCCATTGCCCCTTGTCCTGTCATTGGGCACCACTGAAAAGAGTCTGGCCCCATCCTCTTGACACCCACCCTTTAGTTACTTATAAATACTGATAAGATCCCCCCTCAGTCTTCTCTTCTCCAGGCTGAACAAACCCAGGTCTCTCAGCCTTTCCTCATAAGAAAGCACCAGACTCAGTGCAAGTTTCCTACTGAAAGTGCCTTTGGTTTGGAAGCAGCAAGGTAGACTTTCCAATGAGGTGTCATGGGCTTTGTTATTAAGAGAAGCCAAGCTATCAAAAAAAACACAGGGTTTGCATTTAAATGTGGACTGATTTTTTGAATAGGACTCCACAGTTGCTGAATTTTTTGGAAAGGAGGAATTCACCTCTTCTCCACAGAGAGGCAGGACTGCTCTGGGACCTGCCCTAGCCAACAGACGTTCATCCCATCATGCACACCCTGCTGCCAGCACACCATGAGCCACGTCATCCTTGTGCAATCCTACACCAGCCCTCAGCAGTGCTAGCGCTGCAGAAGCCAGCAACAGGCTGAGAAATCAAAGATCTCATGTACAAGAACTCCCGCACCTCCCTGCAGCCCCAGTTAACTTCAAAACCCCATGTGATGGATGGGGAGCAGCCAGACCATGGAAAGTAGCTTCACCTCAGTTCTGCGTTCAAGAGGGAGGAGATAACTCAAGTCTGCTTTGCAGAAAAGGCACAGCCAGCCAAGTTCTCCTAGACTCCAGCTAAGTCACGAGAGCTCACAAAACATGCTCCCCACCAAACTCCTGGGCAGCAACAGCTCTCTGGCAGTTGCCGGTTGGCTTTTTAACTAGGAAGAGCAGTATCCAGAGCTAGACAGACAGCTGGACCCAAAACTATGTGCAATACGTGGCTTGGAATCTCAACTACTTTCCGAAGGCTCAGTGAATACCAAGGTCAACCCAGGTTTTGAGAGCAAGCCGAGTTCTTCTGAAAATGAGAGTCCAAAAGCCCTGCACGTGCTCTTCTCCCCTCAAGCCAGTGCCCGCCAGGAGGGCTCAGCCCGATTTCCAAGCATCAGAGCTTGGATTACTGAAGTGGTGATGTGGTTTCCCAACTACCATGCCTGCAACCATTCCTCCAGCTCCACTGGCAGGGTCTAGGCACACACCAGGCAGGCAGGTGGGATCCAGGAGGAAGAGAGGCTTAGCTCCTACACAAGGTGGACTTCTTGTCTGCTGGTTTGGTGACAGGAGGGGTGGATTTGGGGAGAAGAGAAAATCCCCGTGTCTCAGAGTTCAAGGTGGGCAGTAAAAGTTAGGGCCACCATCTGACTTACTGGAAGTTTAGCTCCACGAGCAACAAACCCAAGTATGCCCCAAACACACACCTTTTGGAGTTCCTCTTCAGATGCCGTCAGCTTCGCTTTCCATACCTGCTCCTCCTCCTCCACACTCTTCTGCAGATTTCGCAGCATCCCTTCCTGTTGGCAAAGCCTCAGCTGAGCCCAAACCTCTTCCAGCCCTCCCAAGCTGAGCAGAGTCTGGGCTGGAAGCCCTGGCATAACAAACACCTCTCCAAGGATTGGGGCCAAAGAACAGGTGACAGAATTAGGTGCCCCAGGTGGGTCTAGGGGCTCCCAGTTCCTAGGCTGGCTCAACCACCCTGCTCATCAGAGTCCTTGCTGTGCCACATCTCACCACCACCAGGAAGGTTTCCAACACAACTAGGCTGAAGAAGAGCTCTATAAATTCAGGCTGCTTCTATCCCCATCTCACTGGCAAATACTTTTCCACATGGCCGCCCCCAGCATACTGAGGGATGCCCACCATGGGCAGCCTGGGCTACCAGGAGACCTCTCAAGGTATTTCTAGTGGGACACTGTCATGGTTTTAGCTGGAATAGAGTTAATTTTCTTCACTGCAGCTGGCATAGTGCTGTGCTTTGGACTTAGTATGAAAACAATGTTGATAACACACCGATGTCTTGGTTGTTTCTGGGTAGTGCTTGTACTAGTCAAAGACTTTTCCAGCTTCCCATGGTCTGCTGGGTGCACAAGCTGGGAGGGGGCACAGCTAAGAGAGTGGATTCAAACTGGCCAGAGGGATATTCCATATCACGTAACATCATGGCCAGTATGTTAACTGGGAGGAGCTGGTCGGGGGACGGAAGCAGCAATTGTGGCTCAGGGACCGGCAGTGTCAGTCAGTGGGTGATGAGCGGTTGTATCGTTTGTGTTTCTGTTTCTTTCCCTTTTTCCCTTTTCCTTTTTATTATATTATCATTATTGTTATTATTATTGTAATCAATATCATCATTATTATTTTATTTGAATTACTAAACTGTTCTTAGCCCACAAGGTTGTTGGTTTGGGTTTTGTTTTTTTTTTTGCCTTTGCTCTTCTGATTCTCTCCCCCATCCCACCGGGGTAGGGGGAGTGAGCGAGCAGCTGTGTGGTGTTAAGTTTCTGACTGGGGCTGAACCACGACAGAGACCAACATAGCACAAAGGGCTGCAACTTACTGTCTCTGCAAGGATAGCTCTATACTGCTCACATTCTGCTTGTAAAGTGCTTTGCGCTTCCTCTGCCTCTCTTAATTTAAGTGCTGAATCCTGAAAAGAGAGGGAAGGGAGAGAGAGAGAGATGTGAGGAAAACAAAGAGTGACCCTCAGGCACTCCCTTGCCCCTCCGCTTTCCAGCCCCTTCACTTACCGGGGGCTCTGTTGTAACTGTCTGCTGCTTTAGCACATCCATGGTCTTCTCCTTGAACTCTTGTAGCCACGTGTCATAATCCTAAGCATGACAAAAAAGAGGACAAGGAAGAAAAGGACACTTAGACATCTGTCCTTGCCACGTGTCAGAGGCTCTGTGGGGGATTGAGAAAGCCTGCACCCACCTGCTGTGAGGACATGGTGACTCCCGGGAGGGCAGAGAGCAGCGTCTGCTTGGTTCGCGTCTGGATCACATCCAGCTGTTGGGCCAGCTCTTCCTGTAAGATGGACAAACTGGCATGGGATGAAGGTCTTGGGTGCCTGCCAGCCAGGCTGCCAACACCAGTCCTGCTTTTCTGTCCCTCAGGGGTGTGCCGGCATGGGGAAACCAGCCAACAGAGAAAACTGCTGCCACTGAGAACCACAAAACTGTCCCTTCCAGTTCACCCATCTTCCTGGTTCCCCAACCATGACCTGTACCGGGAATACATGGCCCTCATGACAAACTTTGGAGAAGCTGTCAGGAGTATTGGGCCAGCACTGCTCCTAAGACAAGCCAGGCAGCCCAGGGCAAGCATCTCTGGTGGCTTGGAGGGACCGAATGATTCCCTTACAACACCGGCATCACTGCTAGAGAGAAATGCCGGGCTCACCTTTGCTTTTGTAGCAGCAAGTAGTTTTTCCTCGCATGCTTTCTCCACTGTGGTCAACGCTTCCATTGCTTTCCAGTTCTTCTCGCGAAGGTCCTGCCGAGACCACACACAGAGGGCAATAAGCCACACATCACGCCGAAGGCCACCAAACTGCTTGTTGGCACTGCAGAGGATTTCAAAGCCTCTGGCTCAGGAAAACAGGCAGCAGCCCTTTGCTTTTTTCCAAGGCTCTTCCATCCCACTGCCCATGTGCGCTCCTTTCCTCTCTGTCCTTGCCATGGCCCAGAGCACTGCATCGCTCGGGCGGTGGCCTTGAGGGAGCAGAGCAGAGCTGGCTGGAGGCAGGAGCTCCAGAAACAGCCCTGAGGATACCTAGAGAGGACACAGGCCAAGTGGAGGGCTGCAAGGCTGCCTCAACACAACCAATACCACCTTGTAGTAGAGGGATAAGGAGCAGAGGAGCAATGAGGATTGAGGGACCCCAGCTCAGGGATTGCCTTGACTCTGCTGGGGTAGGATCTCCCTGGCTTACCAGGTCCTAAACCTCCCAAGAGAACAGGGGACAGACACTTCCACCCAGGCAGCCCACCGCCTACTGCAGCCCATCAGCTCGAGCTGCACAGCCTGCCAAGGGATTCCTGATCTCCAGTGCTCCCTGGGGCTGGAAGAGTCTCTGGCTGCACCATGGAGCCATTGGTATCTGACTATGATGGGTTGTCATTCAAACCCCAGGGATCTGGATTTTGGAGGAAAAAACTGTGAGCAGCAAAAGCTGAGCCCAGTTCACTCACGTACGTTGTTTTTCATCTTCTGTTGCTCCACTGCCTCTCGCAGCTCTGTGGCTTCCCTTTCCAAGGATGACAGCTGGTCTGTCTTCTCTTGGAGCCTGGAAGGGCAGGATGCAGGAGTGAGTCTCAGCATCCACCTCCCTCCTGGGTAGCAAGCTGTTGAGAAGGGGACCACAGCCCTTCCTATCCCGGTCTGCTCAGGGATATACACACAGCGGGAGGAGGAAGGAGCAGGACTTAAAATAACAGCCATGGCAATGCTGGACTGGGATCTAGTTTTCTACTGGCTTATCAGCAATAACAAGTGAATAGCTGGCTGGCTGTACACCCAGGACAAGAGGAAGAAGTAACCTGATCCAAAGAGCAGAAATTCCAGCTTACACAACTGGGACTGCCCCAGACACACTTCTGTCCATGGCTCATTAGGCCAAGACAGCCCACAGCTCTGCATTTTGAAAGCATCACCCTGCTATCTTGAGTAATCATAAATCAGCACTGCTGACTAGATGCCCGAGAGCCTGCAGCTTCCTTCCACACCCTCAGATCCACCATCTGCCCTGAAGGAAGCCTCAACTTGAGCAGACCAAGGAAGGTTCAGGTCCTTAAGAAGAACCAGCCAAGTCTCTTGGGTCCCAGGACAACTGAACAGCTGTCCTCCTTTAGATGAATGGTAGATCCTCACTGGCAGTGAGGGCATCTGAGAAATCCTCCCCCCATGCAGAGCCTGAGACTTCTCAGAGGTGCCCAGCACATGACCAAGGGGCAACAGGCACGAGTTGTGACATAGGTAACTCTAAATAAATGCCAGGAAACCTTTCTGCACTGGGGGAAGAGGTTGTCAAACACTGGAACAGGGACCCAGAGAGGTGGTGAATCTCCACCCTTGGAGATACCTAGAAACATCCCCAAAAAGCCTCCCCTACTTGGCCCATCTTTGAGCATGGGATTGGATCAGAGACATCCCATCCCAGCACCAATACCACCAGAACCTCTTATTCTGCAGGACCAGTCAGCCTCCATGTGCCTGCCAGCAATTACAGTCTCACTTCAGAATGGTCTGGCTGTTATTTGGGGCCAGCACTGAAGCCAATTAATATTTTAAACAGCTGTGTTGGCCAGGATTGACCTTGCCTTCACAGCTTTGCAGTCCCCAAGTCTGCCAAATGGAGAGGGCGGGAAGCCCTCACCCACAGGGCTCAGTGCCCAGGGAAGCCTGGGACACATGGACAGCAAGCTGGAGGTGCCATAGCACTCTCCATGTACACCTAGACCCACCTTGACCGCAGCTGCTTCATTTCTGCTTCATTGGCTGCCTGGAAGAAAGAAAGCACTTTCGTTACCTGTCCTAGGCACATGATGCAGGTCAGCCCTTTCTGCAGCATCCCAGAGCAAAGATAACACAGGTACTGTGTAAACATTGTGTAAAAACAGCTGCCTGAGCGGTGTAAAACCCTCTCCTCCTCCCACCCCACTTAAACGAGCAGGCGACCTGCAAGTCTCTCTCTTTTTCCGCCTCTCTCATCTGGCCTGCCTCCAGCAATGCTTCAATGGATTTGATCCTCTCCAGGAGCTTCGTATTCTCCAAGCAGGCATCCTGCAGTTTCCCTTTCACGTTGTCCAGCTCCAACAACTTGCTTTTAACCTCTGCTTCAGAGCTCAGCAGCTTGGCCTGCAGTTCTGTTGGAGGAAGGGATGAGAAGCACAGTAAGGTAGATGCAAACAGATTTGGAGACTCCCCACCCTGCCCTGCCCAAGCAGGGCTCTTGGCCAAAGAAGCCTTGGCCATGGATGCTTTCAGGGGTCCCAGAAAGGGCAGGCAGGGATGCAGAACAGCACAGAAGAGAGGCATTGGAGTGGCATCCTGGGATATGACCATGGACCAGTCCCACATCTTGCTCACACCAACACCAAGCAGCCTAACTCATCCCTGGGTCTACCTGTCCTGCCCAGACAAGGTCCACCAAGCACCCAGCCCTGAAAGCTCCAAGTCTGCCCATGGCTCTCCCTGCACCGATCCAAGCACCTCACCAGCAATGCTCTGCTGCTGTCCTTTGGCCTTTTCTGCATCTGCTAACAAGGTTTTGTAGCTGGCCTGGGTTTTGCGGAGCTCATCGCCTACTTCATCCAGCCTCTTCTGCAGCGTTGCCTCCACCTCCCTTTGGGAAGCCTGCATGGCAGGAAGAGAAGGCTTTCCATAGCGTGCCAGGCACCCTGGCCAATTTGAAGCAAAGCTCTGTGTGTCACACAATGTTATTTTTAAGCTGGGCTTTGGGGGGTTTAAGTCATCCTTCCCCCACACTCCCCCTGTGCATAAAGCATCTTGCCTCGTGCTCACGTTTTATCATTTGCCAGCCCTCAAGTGGGAAGCAGACAACACCCGAACGTCTCAGTTCTGGGCCAAGACCATGGCTATCCTCCCCTCCAAAGAACTAAGCTCTGAAAAACCTCTTAAAGCCCTAGTCCTAACACACAGCCCCAGCCCAGTAGGGAGAGATACTGCCACGGTGTTTAGCAGGACGGAGACACCCAGCCACGTGTTTTCACACGTGGAGGAATTTTCTGTGCGGTTTGGGCCAGGGAAGACTTTTTTTTCCATCTTAGAAAGCAGCGAGGAAGAGGCCTGGCCAAGGCAGGCGCTTCGAGGGGGAAGGCAGAGGAGGAGGACAAGCGTGCTGCAAACCAGCAGCTCTACGGGTACGAGTTGCACCCTTGCAGATGGAGAAATGTTGCTTTGCATGAAGGAAACAGAAGGTAAACCAGCAGCCCTGTCTCTGAGTGATGCTTCCAGAACTACCAAGGAAGCAGAACTTCTGCATTTTTTGAGGATTTGACTCCATATCCTCAGCTCAGAGCTCCAGGTGTTACTACGGAGCACATCCTCCCTAGCACCTCAAACACATTGCTGGCTTTAAAGTCTTCCAGCTAGTATGATTTATTTAATTAGCATTAAGGTGTGCAGCAAGCTGACAGCCCTGGAGAAGTTCTCCTAAAAGCATGCCTAGAAGCTAGTGTTTTAGCCAAGAAGGTGGCTTCTGCTTTCACACCAGCTGTATACCCACATCACCCTTCTTGCTCCTCACCTGCAAAAGCAGCAGAGGCCAAAAAGAGCCCACCAAAAGGAGATCTCCATCCTCAGGCACCCAAAAAATCAAGAGCAGGATACAAAGTTCCCTTACTCTAGGAACATACCTACAAAACCATTTTGTCATGCACAGATAAAGGCCTCCACCACCACAGCCCCGTCGTAAAGAGGCCAGAGCAATTGGGAGACAACAGCATGTGTGGGAGGTCACATCACATCCCTCACCCTGTCTGCCACCCCCGAGGGAAAGAAGTGCAAGTTCCCAGGTCAGGAGTACCCAGGATCAACGCTCCCAGGCCCCAGCTTAGCCAAATTCCAGCAGGAGTGCTGCCACGCCCCCAGAAGATGCTCTTCCCTGCATGGGTGCAGCCTGCCTGACAGTAAGGCACTGCTGCTCCCCTGCTGACAGTGTGCTTAGGGGCTCCGCCTGGGAGGTGTTCTTTAAACACCCCTAAAAACCCCAAACCCAGGCATACCCTGGTGACAACAAAAAAGCCACAAGCTCCACCTCCTGCATCAAGGAGGAAGAGCAATGGGCTTAAAAACAGCTGAGTCGAGAGAGAGCACCCATGTCTGTGTGAGCACAGGCTGGTGGGGGCCAGTGGGTTTCCTCTCTTGTCTTAGGGTATCACCCAGCAGTGTGCACCATCTAGGCTTCCACCCCACACCTTCACACGAGGCTTGTGAGCTTCACAGGTGAGTGAGAACAACAGCTTCAACCAGGGCATCACGGTCCCTGGGATTTGGCAGTGATGCTGCACAAAGAGCACATTGCATGTGACAAAATAACGGGGGAGGGGGGACGGTGGGGACGGGGGACGACGACAGTGTGTGTGTGTAATTGGGAGTCCACAAGGCAGCTTGCTTTCCAGCCGTGGACGCTCATCTCCCTCCAAGCTTTCCCATGGCCAAGACCACAGATCCTGTGCAATTTAGCCACCCGCACCATCTCTGTCAGGGGACCGGGTGTGCCAGTGCCTGCCTGACCTGCAGCTGCTCAATCTGCTTCTCCGAGGCTGCAGCTTTGTTCTCCCAGCTCTTCTTCTGCTGCTCCTCTTGCTGCAGCACCTCCGATTTCTCAGACAGCTCTTTCATCAGCTTGTTGCACTCTTGCCGTAACTTGGCCAGCTCAGCATTTTGCCTGCACCAAAAGAAGCAGGGTTATTGTAGCCCGCAGGCCAGTCAGGCACCTCTGATGTTACCTAGGGGGAAACACATCCTCCTGTGGGCCTGACACAGGACTTGAAATATCCCAATGGTTGCGTTCGCCTGTTTCTAGGACACGCCTGGTCCTTCAGGGAGGGGGTGGAAAGAGTTGACAAATCACTTTTCAAAAGCTGCATTTCAATCACAGGAGACATTCCTTTCTCATGAAGTAGAGGACAGGACGCAAGGATCTGTGTTTCCAGACACAAGAGGAAGCACTCTAAGCAGCTGGAGTCTACTCTGTAATTATTTGACTGCTGTTAATCACCAGCCATTTCAGACCTTCTATAAAAAGGAGTGTGAAATTCTTCTACCTAGCTCCTATTTGTTCTGCATGCACCAGGCAGGTCTCGGTTCTCTGCAGCGTCTCTCTCATCAAAAAGCCAGCTGCATTTCTTCTGAAGTTTCAGAGTAAAAGCTCCCCTAATGGAGGAAGTGCCACGGTGCCTTCTGGTTCCCTCTCCCCACCTCCGCTGCCTGTTGGGTCTAGCATCAGCACAGGTGACCCCAAAGCAGATAGGGTTTCCCCTGGCCTTCCACTTGGGAAGAACATCCTTGTTTCCCTGCCTGCCCCCCAAAAGCCATTTGGCAAGCTCTTCCTTACTCCCTTCTCTACCTCCAGCTAGTTGGGGTGTCTGTAGAAGCACCTTCAAGAAAGGGGGTAGCCAAGCCCGATGGAAAGCCAACCCCAGGGTTTGCCAGAGAGCAGCCCCAGGCTCTGCTCCTGGCCCCAGCCTTACTTGCTCTCTGTCTGGCTGGTGGCCTGGTTGAGGGCGTCCCTCAGGATGGAGTTCTCCTGCTGCAGGCGAGCCAGCTGCGTGTTGGGGCCATTCTCCAGCTGCTCCTGCAGGGTCCGGATCTAGAGGAGCCCAACAGGGGTTAATACTGCTGCCAGCCCCCTTGCTCTCCCTGTGATGCCTACTCGATGAGCAAGAGGGACTGGCACCACAGCAGCGTGTCTACTGGTGCTGACAGCCCCCAGGGATGCGACATCCCATGAGGATGCTCCCATGTGCCTCTTTCTCCCTCGAGCACCATGGTCCAGGAGCATCGCGGGGTCTTGCCCCCTCCCCGAGGCTCTGGTCTCCTTGCACATCTCAGTCTCCTCCAGAAGACCACACATCTGCCACCAAAAGCCACCCAGCAGCCAGAGGAAGAAGCTGCAGACGACAGCATGGGGCTCACCTTGCCCTGGAGCTGCTGCGTTTCGCTGACGTGGTCCTGGTAGCTGGCCTGCATACGTGCCTGCACTGCTGCAATCTCCCGCTCGCGGGTGAGCAGCTGCTCTTTCAGCTTGCCCTCCATGGCCACTGCCTTGGCCCGCTCGGCTGCCAGTTCCTTTGAGGAAAGAAGCCACCCAGTTAGTCCTCAGTGTACAAGTTTCCCCGCTTTAAGGGGATGCAAAACCAGTGGCTTCCTAGCTCAGAAGACTTAAAAGTTCAGCCCTTTCGTAGCTGCCCCCATGCCCAGCTACACCATTTCACACTTATATTTCCTCCCGCATTTTGTTTTGGACTCTGTGGCCACTGGATGCCACTGTTGTTCCACATTGGGCCAGCTAAGAGAAAGGAGTAAGACAGCCTGGAAATTTATTTCCCCCCCCACTAGGATCAATAACATCACATAAAGTCTGGGGCAAAGCAGGAAAATTAAAAGTAAATAAACACCCTCCACCCCACACTGAGGCAGGGATGCTCTGTTGGCTGGCTGGGCAACACCATGCTGCTGCCCCGTGCAGTCTGCACAGGCAGGGGCTTAGCACAGTGTCCCATGCCCGGGATGGGATGGCTTTGTCTTCTCCTCTCCTGCCTGTAGGCAGATGGACTTGCCACTGCCAGGTCCTGCCAGCAGCAAGGCAGGAGGTGCAGAGTAAATCCAGAGTGGCAGGGGTCTGTTCTGACTTCAACACCCAAAAAGAAGTAGAGGCACAGGCCTGAGTTGGGGATAGAGGCTGTAAATAGCATCAGGCTCCTTAAAAAGGGATGGATCAGTTCCTTCTCAGCTTGTGGGATCCAGGCAGAGATGAGAAGAGCTTTATTTTCCTCCTGAAAGCAGCAGAAAGCTGAAGTCTCTTACAGCAAGGGCTTTCCCCTGCATCTGCCAACAGGTGCTACCCTGCAGCTCTTTGGGCTGGTGCCTCCCCAGGCTGGATCAGGCCCAGGAGAGGAGGTCAGGTGGGGATCTTCTCCCCTTTTTGGGGAGAAAACAGCAAACAGGTGAAGGATCCAGACAGCCCCTGGGCTTCACCTGCAAGGGGGGTGAGATGCGGGAAGCAGAAGGCATACCAGCATGACCACAATGAGCAGAGCCCACACCAGGGATGCCGGGAGCACTGCATGGTGCTTACCTTGCTCAGCTCACGCAGCTTGTTTCTGGCAGCAGCCGCATCCTCCTGCTCGGCAGCGAGTTGCTTCTCCTTCTCTTCCAGCTGGCGTTTCAGCACAGCAACTGGGTCACCCTTCTGCGTGGCCTGCCAGCAGGGCAGCACATCAGTGGGGACCACCACCTCTGGGCCCATCCCCATCACCCCACACATGCAGGATCCTGCCCTTTGCTCCAGGGGAAAAGTCAGCTCCATTCTCTGGAACTCACCCTGGGGGAGAGCCTGCCTGAAAGCATGCCACATTCCCTCCCCTCCACACCTCCCGAGGCCTGGCAGAGCCCCGGCAGTGGGCAGCCATGATGGCACTGGCAGCCCTACCGTGTGCCAGGTGTCCTGGATGATGCCTGCTTTCTCTGTCAGGATCTCAATGAGCTGCTGGGCCTCCCCCTCACTGAACACCATGCTGCTGACGGTGGACACCAGCGTCTTGTAGGGCAGGTAGAGGGGCCCGTCTGAGTCCGCGGGTGCTAGCGAGGAGAGAGGAGGGATTGGGACTTCTTGAGCCAATGGCAGAGCTGAGTATCATCATCTCAGTTGGCTTCAACCCCACAACTGCCATTTCAAACCAGCATCCACCCAGATTTCCATAGTCAAGTTTGATACCTCTCTAACTGAAAGCAATATGAGAAGTGCTGGAGGCGACACTCACCACACACTTGAGCTTCTTGAGCCAGCTGTCGCCTCTGCCTGGCTCTGTTACTGGTCCCATCACCCTGCCACCACCCTCCATCAAAGCAAGTGATTCCTGGCAGGAGCCAGGCACACTTTGCCAATGCCAGGGAGCAGAGATGTGCTGGGCATCAGAAGCTGGACCACATCATGTTACAACCTTGCTGGGGGACGTCATCCCATGCAGCAGTGCCAGTGGTATAGAGTGCAGGAAGGTCATCTCCCACCTTTCACCAGGCAGGTTTGTTCCAGCTCTTTACTAAGGGAATTACATGAATCCAACCCTTCCCCTATCCCTCTGCTAACCCAGGAAAGCCAAGTAGCATCAGGGACTACGATGCTGTTGTAGGACCACAGTACACATGGTCACGATGGATAGAGGGTGGCAGGCTGTGGTTTAGGAGCTCCTGCATGGTATCTGTGGCCTGGTGGGCTTATTTTCCTAAAAAATCCCAGAAGGAAAAGCAGTTTGGATTCCAGTAGCTCCACAGCCTCTGAAGCCATTAACACCAGGGTCTCTGGAACACAGAGCTCGGACCCCCAAAGCAGCAAGGTCAGAGAAGAAGGAGGAAGAAGTCCTGCAGGCATTGGAGCAGAGATTCCCCTGCAGCCCATGGAAGGAGCCCACACTGGAGCAGGTTCATCCTGTAGGACTGCAGCCCATGGGAAAGCCCCACGCTGGAGCAGGGGAAAGGTGTGAGAAGGAAGGAGCAGCAGAGAAGAGCTGTTATGGACTGACCACAGCCCCCATCCCCCTGCACCAGAGAGGGGAGGTAGAGGAGTTGGGAGGGAAGGAGTTAAGTTGAGCCTGGGAAAAAGGGGCGGGGGGGAAGGTGTTGCTTTGTTTTTGTCTCTGTTTCTCATCTATTATAATTGGCAATAAATTAAATTAGTTTTCCCCAAGCCGAGTCTGTTTTGCCTGTGTAGTTATTGCTAAGTGATTGCCCTGACTCTATCTCGACCCATGCATGAGCTTCCCCATCTTATTTTCTCCCCCATCCTGTTGAGGAGGGGGAGTGAGAGAGCGGCTGGGTGGGTGTCTGGCAGCCAGCCACAGTCAACCCACCACAGCAGAAGAGCAGCAAAGTCTGGGAATGCCTAGCATCTCCAGCATGCACTGTTTGCTCCTGGCTTCTGGTAGATCCATTTGGGATGGCAATGCTAAGCCCTGGCAGCAGCAGAGTCTGTCTCACCACCAGCAGCCACTTCCCGGCAGCACAGCCGGGGCAGCTCCATCATCTTGTGCAACTGGGGCCCAAGAGCTTGGCTCACACTTTACTCATGCTGGCAACAGTGCAGATGCAGGACAACGCATCACATCCCCTGTCCCGTCCCACTGGGCAGAGGGACCCACCAAGTGAAATTTTGCCCATCTCCTGGCAGCACTGCACAAGTGAGCCTTGCACAAGGCGGGAAAGGCACAAACCCCACCTTGCAGCTGGCAAACAGAGCTGGGGCGGCCTGCCAAGCCACAGTAAAAGGAAGCTTACACTGCTGCCGAGCCCATTTGCAGAGTCAGAAGTCTTGCCCCTTGCTGAAGGAAGCAGCGAAGCAAGAAGCAGACATGTGGGAAACCTGCCATGGGAAAGCACAGCAGGGATGAGGGGTCTGAAGACCCACTTCTCAAACCCAGGGGGACATGGGAAACATGGGTGACCCTTGCGTGGAGCCGGGAGGTGTTTCATGGGAGAGCATGGCTCCTGTTATCACAGATAACGACCTGGAATCTGAGTACACACTAACCACTTGCAAGCCAGTTTTTGTGTGATGCAGGAGGCTAAAAATGAACCGCACAAGAGAAAAATACCCCAAGACGCTCTTGTCAGGTTTGCCATCCGTGTCAGTGCTGAGCATATGTCTTTGAACACCCATTTTTATCTGCCACAGGATAACTTGTTGCTTCTGCCTTTGAGGAGGAGAGACCACAGCTGCCTAAAGGCTGCCCACAATACTTCGGTCAAACTACAGCGAGCTTTGTGGTGCAAATACTGCCAAGAGCTTTCCTTTGAAAAATCCCACAGGAGCAGCTAAGACATCACTCTTGGCTTTTAAGACATGCAGGATCAGCACTTCATACCCAAAGGAGTGGACGTTCAGAGCAGCCAAAAAATCTCCCAACTTAACAAGTGCTAGAAGTTCATCTCCCATCCACACCACATCTTTGAGAACACCTGAGAGATTTCTCCCACATGTCCATATGGGAACACTTCTACAGGTCTGAAAGCACTCACATTTTTAGTGCCTGTAATTATCACTTAACCAAAAATAAAACCCAAACTGTTCACGTTGGTGCAATGAAAGGCAAGAATCCAGCTACAGAGCTGTTTCTCTCCTCCCTACACCTATTTACACCCTGGAGAGTTCAGGACCACAGTTTAATCTCTTCCATCTCCAAGTCTATCAGGTGAGGCATGAAAGATGACAGGCAAATTTTCCCTTCCCTGTGTCATCCAAAGTCACTTCCCTCTAACTATCCTATGATCAATCCCCCACAGCATAAAATCCCTTCAATCCTCTCTCCTCCAATAGGCTGTTTTAAACCTCCATTGAAGAAGGAGGAAACTCTAGCAGTGACCCACCTCCCCACAGAAGAGTGGTAGAGCTCCTGTGTGCTTTTAATAATCACAGGTGGAAGGGGAAAACACCTCATCTTGGCTTTCCACAGATGTCCAGCACCTTGGCAGCTGCTCCCTCTCCCAGGACAGGTACGTGCACCTTCCATTCATTCTCAGTGTGTGTGCAGATCTGCTCAGAAACCCCAACACAAAAGCAAATCTGAGAGGAACCTGTAACTCTCCAACACCCATGTGCTGGACCAAGGAGCTAAACACCAAGCATGGGTACCCAATGCAGTCTTGACTTCAACTCTACTTCCCCGCAGTGAGAACACCAGTCCAGTGCAGGGTTTTTCAACCCACCTTCCTCTTGGCACACATGGCCCATCTCACCAGAGGCAGCCTCTCTACAGTTGCCTGGTTTCCAACACTGAAGGACAAAGAGATCTCAGAATGGGATAGCTTTGTTTTAACAGAACCAAGATGCCCTGCTGGCTTACTCGATGGGGATATATGCAGAGGAATTTGGCCTTACCTGGCTCGCTCTTCTTCTTGGATGCAGTCTTCTTCTTGACAGGTCCATCATGCTTCTGCTCCTCATGGGTTGGAAGAGCTTCGGCTTTCTTGATGGCGACTGAGCTGATGACTGGAACACTTTGCTGCGTGCCAACTGGTGGTACGGCCACAACAGGCACCTCCTTAGGGGTCACCTCCAAGACAGGAGAACTTCTGGGGACACTGACAGGAGACGAAGCCAACACCGGGCTAGGAGCAGGCTCTACCTTTGCCACCTTCTTCTCCTTCTTCCTCTTCTCCTTAGGTGATGGAGCAGGTTTCTCCTTTTCCTGGGGGGCTGCTGCCACTGCTGCGATTGGAGGCTCAACAGTTACAGGTTCAGGCATGGCAGCAGGTTCAAGAACCACATCCTTGGGAGAGTCCGTCACTTCCTGAGTCAACTGCTGCTCTGGGATCTTTCCATTAGGTTTCTCTTCCTTTTTCTTTGCTTTTCCTTTTTTCTCAACAGGTTTCTCTTTCTTCTTTTTCTCTATTTTCTGCTGCTGGGTCTTCTCAAGCTCTTTGCGTTGCTTGGCCAAGGCTTCTTCGTAAGATGTCTCCTTCATGGAGAAGGTGGACACCAGGAAGATCCCGATGGCTGATATCACCATAAAACCTCCAAAGACCATAACACCCAGCGTCTGAGGGTCATACACATCCATCCTTCCTTATTCTTCTGTGCCTGCAAGACACCAGAACAACAGTTAGTGGAGGGGAAAAAAAAGAGATGCAACAGCCTCTCAGAGCAGTGAGTTTCATACAGACATCTGTGTCTCCAAATGGCACCACGCACTGAGAAGACAAATGCCCAAGATGCACACAACTCTGGTGAGGGTGACCTGCCTACATGCTCCCAAGTTTGTGCTTCTCCACTATGTTACCTACGCACAGTGGTCCAGTCATATTGCAGTGACTAATTTCACTGGCTGCAGCACTCTCCAGAAGAGCCAAAAAGGGAGAAGAAAAAAACAGGGATTCAATCAGAGGCAGCTATGAGCATTACATGTCCAATGGCATGGTTCTGCATGACCCTAGGCAATATCTGCAGCTGTAAGAGAACCCGATTTTGGACTGTTTGGTGCAGGTTGGCCAAGATCTGGGCTCTCCCTGGAGTGCCTGGCCTTTTTGTTGCACCCAGATGCACATCCAGGTCTCAAGTTTGGGATAAAACATCCCCCTGGAAGAACCACCAAAAAACCAAACATGGTCATTAATTATCTCATCTCCCCAACAGATACCTGCAGGAAGAAGTGAGCTTTGCAGAGGGAGCACTAGATGTGGCACTCGCCTTTCCACCTCTGCTATTAGCTGGCAGGCAAACCAGGCACAGGGTCCTCCCCATCCTCCTCGCCAGACTCAGTTTCTCTACCCATAACACATGGAGCAGCAACGGAGGCCATACAGCCTGGTCTGAGATCTGGCAGGTAGGGTGCAGCCACACACAGAGAAAGATGCTGCTATCTCCACTCTTAACTGCTAATTGAAACCAGTCCCTAGTTTTGAAACCAATCTCTTCTCTGCTGTCCCACTCACGTGTTTCTCCCATTGGAGCATCACCTCCACATGGCTCCAAGGTGGCTCATGAACTCCCAGATGCTGAAGTCAGGCAGTTAATCTGTGACAGCCACTTTCCAGGAGGTGCCAGGCTGCCATTTCTCATTAATGTGCCTCAAAACATAGTCAGGAAAATGCAGAAGGTCCTCAGCTATCAGAAGTTCCAAACCCCACGCTTAACTGTAAACATTATCAAATTTCCTCTTTAAGAGGTTGTGGGTTGAGGAGGGAGGGAGGGGCTGGAAGGGGAGGAGGCAAAAATAAAACTAAGGAGATCAGCATCTTTTCAAAACCCAGTGCTCACAGGGAGAGACCTCGGAGCCTTTTCACTTCCGACAGCCAGAGCAACAAACTCACAGCTGAACGCAGCTCAAAGATGCTTCTGCAGCGAGGTGATGACAGTGTGAGGAAAAACTCCCCCCAACACCTAAGCAGGAGGTGCAGAGCTGCAAGGAGCTGCAAAGCAGCCATCTCCCACCAGAGATACCCACCTGCCAGGGAAGGATGTTTTAAACAGCAGCCCAGCTCTCCCTACCTGCCTGTCCAAGCATCCCAGGCAAAGCAGGAGAGAGCTGGCAGGCAGGAAGGCTGCCAATGCCAGCTGGAACCAGCCTCCCCTGGCAGGGCCAACTTTCTACCCTGGGGCACAGCTTCAGATCCCAGCTGATACTACACACATCGCTATTTCATGTCTGCCCCAGCCGTTTCAGATTTAAACAGCCTCAGCCTGCTCTGTCGCAGCCCATCTGGTGCCAAGTCGCTTCCTCCTGACTAGGTAGCATTGCTTTGGGATGGTCCCCACCAGGACAGACAGATTATCCCTAACCTGCAGGGTGAAAAGGGCTGGATTTCCTCTCCTTGGCAGTAAATAAAAAGTAGGGCTGAAAAACACATAACCACAATGTTGTGCTGTTTTTAGGGCTACACCAAAGCACTCAGGAGCTCTTTCAGGGGCAGAACGAGGTGACCTGCATTCCTCTCCAAGCAACCCCAACACATCAGTAAAAATAAACCCTTCCTGACCTTACACCACCACAGCTTCATATTCAGATAAAAAATTGCCGCTCCAGCTTAAGGCAACAGCACTACTGAGCACTGGCAAATGCACTCCAACCCCACCAGTTGCTACTGCCACCTCCAAAAGCAGCTGGATGCAGCCCATGGAAGATGGGAACAGAGGAAAAAACCCAAACCTCGCTAAGCTAAAGAGGCACCCAGCACACAGAGGATGGATGAGAGGATGGTGTTATTACACAGAGGCTGGGGCAGGGAGGTGGGTGAGATGGTGGTGCCAGATACAGCACCACAGCGCTGGAGCCCTCTGCTTGCCCCACATCTCACCCCGCACTGCTGTCCCCTCTCCAAAGCCCTTACACAGGCAGGGTGTTTGAGCCCCACACTCCCTCCTCTCCCCACAGGCAGAAGGCAGGAGCCTCACCCAGCCCCACTGCAGTAAAAGCTGCCTGTACCTTGCCTCCTCTCAGGCTTTACAGCCAGGGTGAGATAATGATGCAGATTAGCATTAAAGTCCTTCCTAGCCAAACAAAAAAACCCCAACAATCCCCTCCAAAACAAAACCAACACAAGGAAAAAAGCAGCACAGAGCACTAACCTAGAGGAACTGAGGACCTGCTGGAAGAGCCATTGCAACAGCTGGGGCTTGCAAAAGCAGCTGAGATGCTCACACGGGCCATTCACAAGCTCCCACTGCTGGGCCAGAGAAAGCCTGTGCTGTTCCCCAGGACAGGCCAGGAGAAAATCCGAAATGAAGAGTGAGAGATAACAACTGGGCAGCAATTACTTACTCCCAGCAGTGCTATCATGGCAATAAGAAACTGGTCCTGTCTCACCGCTCGTGCCCTGCAGCCCACGGCATGGGGCCGTTCCTAGCAGACCTGGTACTGATTCCAAGGAGCAAGTTCTACCAGTAGAGTTCCTCCTGTGGTCGAGACTTGGCATGGACCAGCCCAACAACTCGTTCAGGGAAGAACCTATCGCTCCGATGGCACAGAGACAGACGCAGGCTGTACGCTACCACGCACCAGGCTGGCTTTGGCATTTGGGGTATAAGCAAAGGTCTTCCTCTGGGAAATTCCTGATACGTAAATGCAAGAGCATTCTTGCCTGCTTGCAGATGCCTAGAGGATAGTTCCGCGTGTATAGGTTCGGCTTGACAGACAGGCTTTGAAGAGGCTTGAAGACTTCAGCATCCTCCCTTCTGTACCTTCTCCCAGTCTTTAGAGGCAAGCCGGAGGATTGGGGCATGGGATTTTCTCCCTACGATGGCGCTTTTCTATCTGATGCCCAGGCTGCTTTGGGAGGGGGTTGTGTGCCTAAGGGGTGCAAGGACATCACGTCCAAGGAGTCCACGTTCGAAAAAATCAAGTTCATGTCCGACACTGAGCACATTTATCTGCGTGAAGTTTCTTCAGCAGGATCATCCTCTACTCATCACCCAGCCAAAACAGTGGAAATCATCAAACATCTCCATACGCAAACTCCATTCTCAAAATACCTTGTTCAGATAAAGCTTTTCACCACCACCAGAATAGGAACAAGACAAACAACTGCTATTTCACTTGGCCTTCTCATGTAAAGGAGCCTGCTGAAATGCTGTGCTCCAACTCTTCTGCCCCTGTGGCTTTTTCTCATTATCCATCAAACTTCCCAACATCCCAGATAACAGCCTGGGAGACCCAACCTCCCCTGCCAGCCTCCACATGCAGTCACCTCTGTTTGCCCTGAGCAAAAGTCTAACTCACTGTACGGAAGCAAAACCAGTAAAGCCCTCAGCCTTGCTGGGTTTTCAGCACCAAACAATTTCTAGGACTAACCAACCCACAGACAAGCAGCACAACAGCACAGGGGCCACCCTCAGTGTCTTGCAGCCACATTTGCCAGAGACAGCTAAAAGTCAAAAACCAGGCTAAGGCATCCTCACCTGTCCAGCCTTTCTTCCCCTGTGCTTCCACAAAATCCATGGGAATTCGACATCTTTGCAACTCAGCCTTCCACCAGCCCTGGTTTAAACCAGCTAGGTCAAGCATCAGGTGGGCAGGAGCAAAGGAAGAGACAGGTTGTGCAAGAGTTACAGAAACTTTCTTTTTTACACAGCCGAAGGAAAACACACGTTAACTCCCCCTGGTCTAGATAGGAAAAGATGCTCTTTACAGCTGTTTCCCCTGCAGTTCAGGGATTGCACTTTGCCATGGCATCAGGGTGGCACCTCTGGTTACAGCAATGTAGAAGAGGTGATGGGGTGTTAGAGGGCAGAGAAAGAGAACTGGGTTCATGCAGCTGAGCTCTGCATAGCCCACAGCAACGCCTGCCTGCAAAGCACCTGCAGCTGTTGCTGCTACAGCACCTCCCAGCAGGTTAAAAAGACCCAAATAAAAAGCTCTCCCCTCCCTAAACACGCACACACAAGTCAGTCGAAGCTTGCTGACCCAGCACACAAGTTTCCAGGCTGAGATTTCAGCTTCCTCCAAAGCATAAAACTACCTCCTCGACCGTGAAGGTGAGAAGCTGGCAGAACCTAAGGGACCAGCTGCCGTTTTGGGAGGGCACTGTCTGGTCTCTGGTTCAAAAAAATAAGGTCTCATCTCCTTCCCTGCCCCTGGTCTGCAGCTTCCCATGCCAAAAGGTGGCACAAGGGCAGAGACATGGCCAGGGAGAGTGTTGCTCCAGCACAAAGGAGCAAGAGAACGAGAGAACTGGGAGGCCTGATCCTGCCGATAGCAGGGCAGCCCAGCAGCAGGAGGAGGTGGCAGCACTGCTACCAGATAAAAGACAACCACCAGATACTTGTCCCGGAGTTTCTGTCTCCGCCCTGGTGTGATAGAGAGAGACAAAAATTAAAAACAAATGAAAAAAGCCCATGGCACTGTAAGCGGGTCCTGCCTGCATCCCTGGCAGCCTCTGTTTAAATACATTTTCTCTGTAAGTGACTGTGCATTTCCAGCCTCCTGGCAGCATGTGTTACTCTACACAGCAACTCCAGAACAGCCGCTGCGCCGATCATCAGCAGTTATCGCTTAACTTAATTGAACATGTCTTAGCACTCCATTAGCTCTTGCAGTGCAGCGGCAGCAGCCGTAGCCCCCTTGGCAGGGCTGCCAGTTCTCTTCCTAAGCCTTGGAGTGAAAACAAAACAAGGAAAAAAAGGCAAAACCCCATATATACACACGAGAAGAGTGTAATAGCACCATAACGCAGCTGCAGCTTGACTAACCTCTGCGGCGGCTATCACAAATTTTCCCTCCCCTCCCCGGCCCGCAGCAGCGTTTCACCACTGGCCCTCCTCAGCTTCAGCTTGGGGTTCCCATCCCAGGTGGCTCCCGCCTCACCCAACTCCTTCCAGCCATTTCCCGGCGCTGTGGGCAAGGGGAGGCCGCTGCCATCGCTTCTGTGAAGAGGAAAGCTGACATTTCAGGCGGGGAGGTTCATCGGTCGCGCCCAGCCATGTGTGCAAGCACACGCTCTCCCCACTGGACCGCTTCTCCGACGGGACGAGGAGCGGGGAGAGGAGCACGGCAAGGAGCGGGGTGTCCTGCCGGCAAACCCACGGGGAAGCTAACAACATCCAGCTCAGAAAGACCCCGGGGTAAGGGGGTCTCTGCTTACAGGGTCGCCGACCCTCTCTAAATGCTTTTGGCATCGTCAGACCCCACACTCCCGGGGGTCTCCAAGGGCTGGAAGAGATTTTGGGGGGTGGGGGGTTTAGTTGAGGAAAAAAAAAAACCTAAGCCTGTCAGCTGTGACCTTTTGTAACCGCGCTTAATCAGATTAATGAATTTCATCAGGCCGGCGCTCGGGCAGGGAAATGGGTTTGAGCGGTGCGGAGCGGACGGCGATGCCCGGGGGGTTGCGGGCGGGCGGGGAGCGGGGCCGGGGGCCCGGGGGTGTCCCTCCTTCCCTCCCTCCCGGGCCGGGCCGGCCGCCCCCGCCGCCATTCCGCACCGCCCCCGCCGCGCCGCGGGCCATTCATCCGCCCGAACACCCCCGCAAACGTGGCCAGACCCCAAACGCGGGATCCCACCCCCACCCCCCGCTCCCTTCCCCGGTTCCACGCGGGACACTCTTCCGCGTGTGTGTGTGTGTCCCCACCCCGCTCCACGTCTACTGACAGCCGGGGGGAGGGGGGGAACGGGAAGGGGGGGGCCTCTCCGCGGGGGGCAGACGGGGGGGGGGTGTCCGATGGTGCGACGCCCCCGCGTGGAAGTGGAAGGGGAAAGGGAGAGAGAAGGTGACTGCCGCCGCCTACCCACCCGTGCCGGGTCACGATACCTCCTCGCCGCCGCAACCGTGTGGAGTCGTGGCACTTTCCGCCGCTGTCTCGCCGGGCTCGGCCGCCCCGCCCCGCCCCGCCCCGCCGCTCCGCGCCGCGCCGCGGGGCCCACTCAGCGCGGCGGGGCGGGACGCGCCGCCCCAGCACTGTGGGGCGGGCAGTCCCCGCTTCACCCCGCGGGTGGAGGTGCTGCCTCCCGCCCTTCCCACCGCTGTGGGGCCTCGCCCGGGGCCCGGCCAGGCGCGCGGGCAGCGGGGGAGCGCCGGGAGGGAAGGGGAGGCGGCCTGGGGTCCGGCACCAGCCCAGGGCTGGGGAGCTCGCAGACCGTTGCTCCGGCGGTGCTGGCGGGTTATCGAATGAATAGAATAGAATCAGTAAGGTCAGAAAAGACCTCTAAGATCATCAAGTCCAACTGTCAACCCAACACCACTATGCCTCCTAAACCATGTCCCAAAGTGCCACGTCTACACGATTTTTGAACACCTCCAGCAATAGTGACTCCACCACCTCTCTGGGCAGCCTGTTCCAATGCCTGACCACTCTTTCAGTAAAGAAATTTCTCCTAATGCCCAATCTAAACCTCCCCTGACACAGCTTGAGGCCATTAAGGTCTCCCCTCAGCCTCCTCTTCCTCAGGCTAAACAACACCAGTTCCCTCAGCTGCTCCTCATAAGACCTGCTCTGCAGACCCTTCACCAGCTTCATTGCCCTTCTCTGGACATGCTCCAGCAACTCAACATCCTTCTTGTAGTGAGGGTCCCAAAACTGAACGCTATTCAAGGTGCAGCCTCACTAGTGCCAAGTACAGGGGCACAATCACTGCCCTGCTCCTGCTGGCCACACTATTGCTGATACAAGCCAGGATGCTGTTGGCCTTGTCAGCCACCTGGGCACACTGCTGGCACATGTTCAGCCAACTGTCAACCAACACCCCCAGGTCTTTCTCTGCCAGGCAGCTTTCCAGCCACTCTTCCCCAAGTTGGGTCGAGTTGCCAGGGATCAGTCTGCGCTGACTGTGGCTGCCAGCCCTGCTTGCCAAGGGTGTCAGCACCAGCCCTAAGGCGTGTCTGGGAGAGGATGGATGGGAAGCCTGGGGAGTCCCCTGCAAGGGGTGGGGATGCTGGTTCATGCACTGGACCCTCCTCAAGGGCTGGGTGCAGGCACCATGAAGCAGGTCAAACACTAAACATGCCTGACACCAGCAGCAGCCTTTCTTCATGGTTTGCAAATGCTGTGTGCTTAAACAGCACTGGGTCTCATCCATCATCCACCAGCTCATTGGTCCCAGGACAGGGACAAAACTGTGTGCAGAGCTGTCCACGATGGCCAGTGCCACCCAGTGTGGTGGCTGTCCTCTGGGCATGCGCCCTCTGCGTGCCACCTGGCCTTTCCGTGCCCTTCCATGGTGGGACAGAAGAGATTGGAGGTGTATTACACAGGTGCCTGTCTTCACGAGAAGCAGTTAGCTATCTGAAAGTGATTTGGATGCCCCAGAACCTTGGAAATGGAAAGGGAGGGGTTAGAAGGGACTCCCTTCGTGTTGGAGGGGGCTAACTATAGGCTGAACTGTCAGAGAAGACCCAGGGCACCCTTCAGGAGATGGTGTACCCTGCTGGTCTGTGCCATAAGAGCATAAGAGCTGTCTCTGACCAAAGGCCCATCTCCCCAGGAAAGTGCCCCCAAAACCAACCCACCACCCAGACACCCAACCAAGCAGGAGCCATAAACTGACAGAGCAGAAGTTTGCTGCCTACTCTGAAACACACAGATTGCACTGGGTACACTTTTCACCCAAAATAGCACAAAAGGTCTGGACTCAGGTGGGAATATGTCTCCTATGCCTCCATATTTTCAGCCAAGCTCAAGGCCATCTCTCTCCCTTTCCTGTGCCTCCCTGGCCACGTTGCGGTGCACACCCTAGCTTCTGCATTTTCTAGGCACTGACTGTGGAGTAAGAAATTCATTTGCTATAAAAGTGGCTGGGAGGGAGCGATAATTAGACATTACAGGGCAGGCTGTTGGGATCTTCCAGCCTCCTGCCATCTCTGTTCTTGCAGCCTGTGGCACCAATGTATTTCAGTGGGCAGACCTTTTCGGGGGTGGTGGTTGGGGCTGCTCTCAGCATCATCCCGCATCGTTGCCCTGTGCACAGAGAACAAGCAGTGCCATTGAGGCTGGGCTGGAGACAGGCAGCAGGTCCTGCCCGCAGCCTGGTACATCTCGACACAACGGCAAGGAGAATAAGTGACCGTTTCATGCACACTGATGTGATGGAAGAAGAGAACAAATATGCTAATGGAGAAGCGTTTTGGCTAATTATGATAATACAGCTTCTGCATAGGGACCTGAAACAGGCACAAACACTTCTATTCTCAGCACTCATGAAAACTTGGAGACTTCTGGGGGGTTTCTACACACTGCAGTCAAACCGGCCAGGGCAGGGCTCCCCACCACAGGCAGGACCTGGACTGGCAAGACCCACAAACGTGAAGGATGGCCATAGGCAGGGATTGATCCAACATTCAGCTCTTCAAGCAAAGTCATGAAGGTTCAGGGTCCAGCCCTGCCCCAGTCCCCCTGGGATCATCAGCTGGTTAAACCCTGCAAGAACCATGCTTAGAAGCAGGAATGGGGGGTATGAACAGCTCTGACGGCCCAAGCCCCACAAGTCCCTTTTTCCCCAGCTGCATCCATGGTGGAGCAGCAACCAGGCACCCTGTCTGCACCCTGCCCAGCCGCCTGCCTTGCTGTGAGCATCCCAGGAGGCTGGGGGAGTTATCTCATGCCTGCTGCACGTGGGACACGTGGGACTGGTCTCTCTCAAGCACTTTTAGCGAAGCCCTGAGTACTTCATTATTCAACAGGACAGGGACTGGCACACACTGCCCCAGCCAACCACCCAGGGCACAGGGAGGTGGGCTCACTCTTACTGTCTCCAGCCAAATGAATAATTGAGTGTCCACTGCATCATGGAAAAACAAGGGCAGAGTGACACATGCATGTGTGGAGAAATGCACGGTGTGGTATGAAACCCTGGTCAGACAGATCTGGGATGTGAACCTGGGTGTCCTCTGCCACCAAGATGCAGATACGCTTAGAGGATGGCACCCTCCCTAGCTGTGTCCGCAGACAGAAATCCGGAACCCTCGCTCACCCTCTGCTCACTGATATCTACATGGCTCAAAGCTGGTTCACCCCACAGCACTCCTCCCAGCATCTGTGGTCTCCAGTTGGTCTATTCTTGGGTCTTTCTCCCCACTTTTTGAGATGTCAAACTTATATCTCCCACCATGGTGTTTCCCTTTGATTCTTGCAGTGCACTGCTGATCTAGGCCACTGGGTCCTGTATTATCAGAATAATTTGCTTTCACCCCATATCAAAGGAGTTATCCCTAACTACTAGCTCTCCCAACTCCTGCCCAGAGGCAGTATCCAGCCTGAATCCAGAGGTCTGTGTACCCTGTTGTTAAAACAACCAAAGTGCTGGCGATTATCCATGGTCGTCCTCACCATTAGAAAGTTTTTCTTGGGTTTGATTTGAAAATCCCTTGCTCCAGCTCAAGTTTTTCAGTTCCTAGTTATTTTTGCATCCACAAGTCTTTGGCTGTTGGTGAAGAAGCTGTTGTTTAAGCCCTGGAACAGCTCCAAATCTTTCCACTGGATGTATTAGTTATCCTAAATTCATAACCATCACTGGGGTATTTTTAGCTCTGTGCAGCAGTCGTCAAACAAACCCTGCCGCAAGGCAGGGGTGAGGTCTGCAGGACTCCCCAAGGCCCCTTGCAGCCCAGCTCCTTCTGAAGATCCAGGCTGAATTATGCAGAATCAACCACAAAATCCTACCTGGGGAGCCAGCTGGAACTGCGACCAAGCGCTTCATCCCATCCCCATGCGATCCACATCCAGGCTGCAGCTGAACATGCAGACAGGCACGGCTTGTGCTTTCTTACAGGAGAGCAGTCAGCTCTGCCTGGGCTCGGTTGTGCATTTCAATCCTGAGCCCTTAGGGAGGTGGCGAAGTGCCTGCCACCCTCACTGCCATGGTGGGATACTTACTGCTACAGAAATACACCAAAAGGTGGTAAGAGTGAGAGCAGAAGAGTCCTTTGTTCCAGATTTGGCTGCTGCCTGCACTATGGACATGGTGCTGCATTGTCTACCAGCTGGTCTGATCCTCCAAGCAGCCCCACATCCACACTGGATTCCATTGGAGACTTTGGAAGCAGCTGCCCCTTTTTTATAGAAGCAGGGATGAGTACCTCTGGCCTTTGCTTGCCTCCCTGGCAGTCCCTCCTCGCCCGCACGCCTTACCAAATGCCCACTGGTCTGGGTTTAATAAGTGGCGGCTCTGCTCCAGTGATGGAAACTGGAGGAGGATACTGCAGCGGAGCATGGTGCTAAGCCATGGTGCGACTGCAGGGAGTGGTGGGAAGAGCTTCTGGATTGTTCCTCTCCCTCCTTGCCCATGTTTCTGCAGTGACACGGCTGGGGTTTGGATTAGAAAATGCACCATGCCACAGCTGTGCTTGCTTCTGGAGCAAGGTACACCCTGGCCTCCCCCTGTTTTGACTCAACTCCGTGTGGGACTGGAAAATACTGCTTGAATATGAAATATGAACCAGGACCTGCAGGAGACACCCGCTTTGGTGGGCTGGCAGCCGGAGACCAGCAGGACAGCCCAGTTCCCAGAGGGCACTAAATCCCTGTGTCCCAACAGCTGGGCTTTGCCCTGGGTGTTTGTAAAATAACTCTTATAAAGGAGCACTCATGGTGTTCACCTGTTAGATCCCTATTCCACTGTTTACCTGTCCGCACAGCTCTGCTCCATGAGATGCCCCAAGTGCTGGTGGGAGGAGTGCTAGCTGTGGAGTCATGGGGTGGGAGGCGGGAGCGCCCCTTGGGAAGTCCACACAGCTCCCAAAAGCCTCTGTCTTTTCCCAGTGAGGCATTCACTGCTGTGCTACCAACCTCCAAGCAGCTGGTAGCCACTTAACCAAGGAGGTGCACCCACCCAGCCTGCCTTTCCAGTGGAAAAAATTGAGCTGCACTGCTGCTGAAGGTGGGCGTCCTGTTCCTCTAGAACAGAGCTACCCCAGAGTCAAGAATGGGTTTTGGTGGAAGCCACATTCCTCAGGTGGCTCCCAGTTAAGGGATCTCTTGTGAGCTGGAAGAAAGTGCTGATATGGCACATGTGAACTTTAGAGGGAGGCCAGAGTAGTTGGGAGTAACATCGTACAACTTGCAAATCAACTTTGCAACTAGACATGAATCCCAAGCCCTTTCCTTCTGAGATAGGAGTGACAGCTGTATAGGAGAAGAATTGCTCCTGGTCAGCTGGGCTGTCATGCAGGACCTGGGGATGGCTGTCTTTCTCCTAAGTCAGAGAAGGGGTGAATATCTCATGGGCAGAGCAGGCAGACCCTGAGGACATGAGGAAATTAGGACTCAGTAGTCCTAAGGGCAAGATTGTGTACCTGGAGACGCAATGATGCCCAGGGGAATCCCTGCACAGGAAGGGGTTGTGGGAGAGAAGGACCTGAGTGTGTTCAGGTGGGGGTGTTCAAGGCACAAGAGAGAAACCTGCAATCCCAGAAATCCCTCTGAACTGCTGCTGGCATTGCCCTTGGACCTCTCCTGGGTGGTGGCTGCAGTTCTAGTTGCTCATGTTCAAAGGAGGAAGTGAATCCCTCCAGGAGCAGCTGCTGGGTAGGGCCCCGGGGCCATCGGGGAATGGAGACACAGAGTTATGAAGGAAACCAAAAGTTTAGCTGTTCAGCTTACCAAAATGAAGGTTGAGAGGGAACAGTTTGGGAAGCATGCTAGGGAAGAGCAAAGGGTTGAGTCTGTGCTGGCAGGGAAACAAGTGGGTACCAAACCACAGGTTTTCAAAGCACAAAACAAGGTACCTGGTGGGGCCTTGTGCTGCTTGTGCACATGGACAGTGTGAGCACAGAGCCCCTAAAGCCAGCCACGACAGAGCAAGGATGAAAAGGATGTCACATTGCAACTGTCCCTGGTGGAGGACTCCTCAGTTGTGTGTGCCGGAGGCTGCTGGCCAGCCCCTGCTCTTGCACTATCACCACCACCTAGTCATAAGAGGCACATCTGTACTTTAGCTTATTCTTCCCCTCCCCTTTCCAGCCACTCCAGCCTGCAAAAATGGCAACCAGAAACCAAAAGTTCAATGACTTTGTCTTTGGGCCCACTGACAATCAAACTGCTACAGAAGTAGATGGCATTGATGAGGAACTTGGAGTTAAATTAGCTCATGAAGGTTTTGAGAAGGTAACCTCTTTCTCTCCTCCCCAGCTACTTCCCACGTTGCCTGCTGGCCTCATCAAGAACATCATGTTCTTGCAGCATCTTTTCTTCTCCTCTCTGGCCATAACAGGGCTCCCCACTGTGTAAGTCCATCTGAAATCTGGTGGAAGATTGCTCCAGGCCATTTCAAGGCATTATGACATGCGCTTTGCAATGGGGCAAAGTCAAATATCCATGTGGTTCTTCAGTTCCTCCATCCCTCTTTGGCAATATTTTAAGCAGAACTTAAACCTGTTCTGTTGAAGAATTTACTTAAACAGACCTATCTCCACAGAGGGAGGGTTGTGAAGCTATACCACCTCCTGTGGCTCATCCAGCAGAGAATGAGTGTTAACCAGCTGATATCAGACCTCCAGACACATCTTCCGGGGATAAAGCTTGACAACAAAGAGACATGTCAACCAGTAACCTCAGCTTCTCAGTTGCATGTCTGACCAGACCCGCTGTGCAAGCAGCTCCTGCCCTCCACGGCACTCAGGGGCCCCTGATTCATCACTCTGTGTGTGTGTGTGTGTCTATCTTGTTGGCACTTGGAAAATATTTCACATTCTACTCTTAATTTTCACCCTGAACTTTGCATTGTTTCAGTTCAGAATGATCCCTGGTACGAGGAAAGTGCGAACAGGTGAGTGAATGCCACAGTGATGTGCTAGGCAGGCTTCGGCCCATCTAGCCAGGATGGATTGAGATACCAGAGGTAGGCACCTTAGCCTGTGCCAGAAGTTGACATTCCATCTGCCACGATGGCAGGGAAGGAGATGCACCGTTGTCCCGGCTGCTCCTGGTCTTGGTCCAGCACATGCCATGGACCCCAAGCCTCGCATCAAAACTTGGGCTGTTTGAAAGTTTCCACACAGCTACGCCAGGCACTGGAGAGCTGCAGGGCTGTAGGCCCAGCTCTCTGTAGTCTCAGCATCAGCCTGAGATCACTCAGGAAGGGCAGCTGATAGACTGAGCATAGCTAGATCCATCCTTACTTAAGCTGCACCCTGCGATGCTGCAGCTCATGGAAAGCTGTACCACTGTGCCAGAGCAGGCATCTAACAGGAAAAGCCAGCCTAAGGGCAAAGGCAAGAATACAAGCTAATTTGGGAACACAATGGTTATGCTAATCAAAACACCTTCCAGAGGAGAAGGGAAGGAAATTACCTAATCCCTCACCATGCAACCCAGTGCCCTGTCTGCAGGAGCAGGGCTTGGAAGCTTGGAAGAAAGGGCATTCCTGTCTAGGGAAGGAAAAAAGCATAGGGAGCTCTTTCCTCTAGACTCTCTTCATCCACACTGGATGCTGGAGAGTCCTCCTCTTCCCATCCCTAAACTGGTTCAGGTCCAGATAACTTCATGCTTCTCTTGAAAAGTTGGCTGGATACAAACTCACATGACTCCAGGAGCTGGGGCTTAACAAGAAACTTCTGCAGGACTTAGAATCTGGCAAGAAGGGTTGCAGTCATTCAGAGACGTGCAGCTTGTCTTGCCTGACCGCCAACAGATTGCGATGGGGCAATCGCTGGTTATATCAAGGGAACTCTTCTCACTTTCCATGTATAATCTTAGCAGGGTTTCTGCTCTGCTCATTGCCTGACTCAACATCTGGAAATTGTAATCCAACTGAAAATAGCCCAGGAAGGACCTCCTAATATGCCAGGAATAAACACAGCTCCCAGCTTTGAGAAATCCCAGGGCATGGCCCCAGATGGAGAATTTAAGATATTTTGAGGATGCTAGCACTACAGAGCATAAAAGGACAAGAATGCACTTGCAGGATTAAACAAAAAGCCACAAAGTACCTCTGCCTCAAAAGAAACACACCTCTTCTGGGGGCAGGCTTCTCTGGTTGAAGCTCTCCCATGTTCACAAGCCTAGTCTGCCTATTGCCACCACACCTCAAACGTGAAACTCGTGCGACACTGTTCCTCCCCTGGTTGAAGCACCCTTTGAGAAGAGCAGAGACATTTGCTTTTGCAGGTACCTTTTGCCTGGTCCAACCTGCATAAAGCACAGAGGTAGGAAGAGACACTCCCTCTCTTCAGTTGTGCACGAGAGAGTGTCCATACTGGTACTGCGTGCGGATGGCAGCACCAGTCAGGGACAAAGTCAGAAGGGTGACTGTGTGGCTGGTGACACCAAGAAATTGCAGGCATGGATACTCTGCAGGGTTAGATACACTGCAGTACGGACAACAGTAAGCTCACATGATCCCATGTTCCCCAGTTCCCATCAGCAGCTGATCTCCAACCAGTCTAGCAACAGGCCATAAGCTTCAAAGATATCGATACAAACAGGAGAGGTACCCAGGCAGCCAACAAGTGCTTTGGCTGGCTGAAAGGCACAAAAAGCAGTCGGGGGGGAGCTGAACACTGCATGGGAGGAGCAGCCTGTCTTCCCACCCAACAAAAGCTGCACAGCAAAACCCAAGGGCCACCAGACACACACCCCCAAAGGCCAAAGGGAAGAGGGAGCTCAAAGCACAGCAGCCATCACCCTGCCGCACCAGCTCCTGTTCTCTTTGGGCTGGTTTTGCTGGAAACCAACTGGGGGAAAGTGTGAACCATGTCCATGGTTGGAGGGATGGATGCACCCAGAGGAGTGCAAAATCCTGGCACGAGAGCCAGGAAGGGAAAACAAAGACCTGAAGGGGTTTCTTCAGTTCCTCGGTGCAACAAAAGCTGCAGACAGAGATGATGCCTTCTTCCCGGATGCTCGCCTCCAGACAGGTAATTTGGTTTCGTGCACTTATTTGTAACCACCACGTCACCCCAGCACACAGCGGGAATCTCTCTCACCTTGGGTTCTGCTCAGTGATGAAAAGCAGGAAAAGCAAAAAGCACCTTTCTAAAGTCATCCTCCTGGGCTGCTCCATGGGACTTCAGCACAACCTTGCAGGTCAAAAAATCTCCCCGTGGCTTTGTGTCATGTCTTTATGGACATGCTACTAATGGCAGTTTCCAGTATGTCACACCAAGCCACCGTGAAGCTCTCTGGATAGAAAGGCAGTACCATCAACCCCACATTTCAGGATGACAAATGCAAGCAGAGGGAGGGTGCAGCTTCTCCTAGGTCTCACCTGGGCCAGCAGTGGAGGCATCTCCCAGGTCCTAACTGAATGTACTGACTCCCCAATGAGCACAATATCATCCCACCATTTCTGTTTGTTGATGCACAGTGGCTCCTCCCCAAAAAAAATCACATTTCGTGCTCATATAAAAAAAAATACACCCTGTAAGTGGCATATTTTTCTGGAGGAGAAAAATTCCTTGTTTGACTATGGAATTCCCTTCTACCTCCCCCACTGCAAGTTTTAAGGGGCTTTCAATGGGAAAAAAATTAACTTGCAATTTTTTCCCCTTCGATTTTTGCCTGTGTGAATGTTTCTCCAGCTCACAGACACCAAAGGGACACCTGTGGATTGTGGAACTGATCTGTGGGTCACAAGTCGGGGGAGATGGGAAGTCAGTGGATGCCTGTGTTGGAGGAGAGGCCAGGGGAGGCAGGTGTCCCAGGACCGTGCCCTCCAGCACAGGACATGAGTGCTCCGTCAGCTCCCACATTGCAGAAAGGGCTGTGGCCAGACCCCTCTTGGCCCGGGGCAGCCTGGGCAAGGCAGGCAGGTGTCCAGATGCACTATGGGCACAGGAGTTGGGCTGTACCTGAGGCTGGGTGCTAGGTGTGCCTGGGTGAGGTTCTCTGTGGGACCCAGCCACCCTTTCTGCCCCTGCCACCCCTCTTGTCTGCTGGGGGTAGGGATAGAAACCTTCACACTCTGAGCTCAACACCACCTGAGCTTCCACAGATTCCACACCATTGCTTATTCCTCTGCTTCTGTGCACCAGCAAAAAGAAGGCAATGCCTCTACCTGCATTTTGTTAAATCTCTTTATTTCTGTGTCACTCAGAGCCCCCTCCCCTCCAGACACACCTTATGATGAATTTCTCTTCCTGGGCACAGGCATCCAACAAGTACCCACTATTGCAAAGGGGGCTTTGCAAAGGCCAGCAGCACTACTTCATCTCTGCTGGAAGAACCTTGCTTTAGACACCATGGGATCTGCCACATCAGCACTGAAATGTAACAGAAGGTCTTGAAACCAGACACACCTAGGAATGGTTATTTACCCAGAGAAGCTGAACCGGTGTAAAGGGAGTGCTCTGAACATACTGACTCTGTAACAGGACCAGTGAACCAGATCCTGAGTAGAAGAGGAAGAAGTAGAAGAAACAGAAGGAGAAAAAGAAGAAAAAGAAGACAAGAAAGAAAAAGAGAGCTAAAGATAAAGATAAAAAGATAGATATAAAGATCTATCTAAAGACAGATATAAAGATATAAAGGTAGATAAAGATAAAAAAGATAGAGAAATAATCTTTTAAGTAGTTTTTCTTCCAAAAAAATGTAGCAGGAAACCTCAGGCTTGGGGAAAGGTTAAATCTGTGTGTGAGGTGGCATCAAATAATGCCAAGGTAAATCCTAACTCTGAATTACTCTTCTTAGGGCTGAGCCATGTACCTGCATGCTGCTGTTCAAGAACATGCTGTGCTTGCTGCCTGCACACAACACTTTGTACTCAGGAGCCCCTTAGCAGAGCAGGGATTTTTTTAATAGCAAATAAAAAAAGAGACCTCTCTGAGCACTGAGCCACACTGAGATGCCAGGCTGACATTTCGACCAGGTGAGGAGTTTGAATCAATGCTTGGATCAGCAGCGTTTGATCACACAAGCCTGGACCTCACTGCAGCAGCACAGTATGATGGCTGATGTTGGGGTGTCAAAACATCAGGATTTTGGGACTTGGGAAAGTTTTTGGGTCTGCAGGGGGGAGCTGGGAATCACAGGAGAAATTCAAAGTCCTGTTTCAGGTTTGCCTCGCTTGCCTTCCCACCCCAAGACAACAGACTGGTATTGAATTAACACACCAGTGGGGTGGTTACAGGGTGGCTGCTTGTGCCAGCCCTGTGATAACAGCATTGAACTCTGGTACCCCAAAATTTTAAAATGCCCCACAAGGCTTTGCCTTGTGCCTCCAAGGAGAGCTCTAGGGGATGCTTGCAAAACACCTTTTCCCTCAGATGCACCATCGCTCACCCCCTGCGGTGCGCCTGGCTCACCTGCTCACATTTTAAGTTCCACAGATATTCATGCAGCACCTAATGCACCAGTGACTGTGACCTGGCCTGTCACCTCAGTGCTATTGCTTTGCACTTCAGGTGAGCTGAAATGAAAACTGCTCTGGGAGGCACATCCCCAGCCACCCACACTTCAGGTCTGCTCTCCCAGCATGGCCACAAGCACTTTAAAGCCATCGCCCGCAGTTTGCATTAAAAGAGGACTCCTGGCCAGCAATTGCCTTGGCAAGGGGGGTCGTTATTCAGTATTTGACAAGGGCTTTAAAAATAAAAACAGAGCTAAAGGAGATTGAATGTGAAAAAGCTGGGGAATAAGGTCATTGCGACACTGGTCAGTTTGAAGTGTTCTGACACAGCAGAGCAGATCCGTCCCGTGGGTAATGGCCTTTGGCGTGCTCACACCTCCCAGGGAGCCGAGCACCCGCACCCAAGAGCCCAAACCCTCTGAGCATGCAGACACAGCGCAGACCCATCCCAGCCAGCAGAAGCGGTTCTCGTTTTCACTGCCAGGGGTGGTGACTCTCGTAAAGTTAATTAATCTCTTCATACAGCATAATTAATCTGTGGGAATCACTTACAAAGAACAAGATGTTGTAAAATGCAAGCATTAAGGTATGACATAAATGCGAAGTTCATCTTAAAAAAAACGCATTGAATCCCTTCAAATAATACATTTTGAGGTCTTTCTGACTCAGCAGCATGTGCTTAAAACTTAACAGAGGGCAGGGAGGTCATGCTCTCCAGACTTTTTCCCAGCCATCCCCGTTAGAAATGATCACACATGCTTTAATCTCACGTGTCGCACACTGCTGGAAGAGCAGACTCCAGGCAGAGCTTCCCAGCGGCAGCCACCCGTGCTAGAACTGCTAGAGGTCCCAGCAGCACAGCAGAAGAGGACAGGGCTAGCACTGACCCAGAATAAAGCTGTCATACTTGCTGCCAGAAAGCTGCTGTTTGTCCCCAGCTTTATATATATATTGCAAGCTGTACTTTGACTCTGTGTGCTCAAGGGAAATATTTACGTTGAGAGCAACAATGTAGAGCTTGTCTGCACAGCTAACTCTGCTCTTAATTGTATATAAATATATATATGAGTATATGTATACTACATTATATATATTATAACATTGTAACCTTCGAAATACACTCACAGACGAACACATTCTTCAGGAAATAAATGTCCTATGCAAAAAGGCTGTCCTTTACATGGGAGTGCAGGCCTACTTGGAGGGCTCAGAAACGCTCAAGGGGGAGAGAGGCCTGGTTTAAAAGCTGGGATTTTTTTTCCAATCTGGCTCCCAAAATTAAAGGACTGTCTTGACTCCTGGATGAGATGCATTTTCCTAAAAGAGTCAGATTTCCATTAATACCTAAAAAATTGAGAATAGATAGATACTTGTCAACCTGCCCTAGTTCAAGTGGAAAAGCAAGTTACACACTCGTTTGCAAGTCTGTAGATATTACTGAGGGCACTTTGTTCCAAAGAGCAGCTTTGGGATTAAATGCACTTTGGTAGCAATTCAGGCAGGATCATCAAAGCCTTGCTCAACCGTTAGCATCAGGTCTCCTGGGTGAGAGGTTGGAAGTGATACAACCACACACCTCCTGGGAGATGCAGTGGGGTGGACTGTCTCTGCTGATGGCTCTCCATCATCTGCTGGGACTCCAAGGAGGACCCATGGGCAACGCAGTGGCTCAGCCCTGCTCCTCCACAACCTCTGCTCTCCAAACCACCCCCTCACTTTGGGTTTCTCTATTTTTAAATGTCAGACCACATTGTTTTTCACAAGGTGCTAAACACTTACAGCCAGGGCTTTTACTAGAAATTCTTCTGCATTTATTACTATTAGGTTAGTCCTAGAAAAGGGAGGAAAGGGCTTGTGGTATGGTCTCTGCAGACTCGGATCCTTGTTGCTCATAAAATGGCTTTTCACCCTGACTGGATAAAAAAGCTGTCAGTCCAAGCAGACAACAGACAGGTCGTCATGTCTGCACTGCTGCTGAAAACCACAGTACCAAGCTGTACCCATGGCTACAGGAAGGTCCAACATGAATCCCCTGTCTCCCAGTCCAAAGGGCAGGTCTGTGACCACAAGGCTATGCTTCCTCCCCAGTCACCCAGAAAAAATACACAATCACCCCAAAATTTATCTGCATCACCCTGCAGTAATTAAAATAAATTGTAGCTGAGTCAATCAGAAAATTTGCTTTATCCATGCTCATTTTTTAATTGAGTGGATTGATGAATCCACATTCATTAATCCAGCTAATTAAATGCTCTGCCCTACTCATGGTGCTGCTCAGGAACAAGAATTTTTGTGCTCTGGCATCCCTGTCTTTCAGGGAGAAATGCTATCCGTTATGCGGGAAAAGGCAAGGCTCACGCAGAGATCAAGGGACAATTATAGGTGCAGGCTGGAATCAGGCACAGACAGTGCTGCGGAGGCTCTGGCTGGTACTGTGCCTGACTGCGACCAAGCGAATAAAAAGGTAATAAATGGAGAGTAAACACATGTTCTGGGGAGCCCATGCCTTTGCAAAAGAGCGTCTAAGGCTCGAAAAGAAAAGAAAAATACTAATAATGCTTCCTGACACTCCTGAATCTTCTTTAACTGCACCAAATGGTTTGACAGAGGCAAGCTCGTAGTGGATCTTGTGATGTTCTAAGAGTTACATGGGGCCAGCTGGAGAAGGGGATACCCAGGGACATGCATGGCCAATTTTGAGACAGCAACGCCACTCCCGTAACAAGCCACTGCTGGGAACTTTTTGCAATCAAATGGCGGGAGTTAAAGAAAAAAGCAGCCTGGCAGTAAATATAGTTAGGAAATTCAAACAGTGAACAAGTTCCAGGAAATTGAGATAACCCTGTAGGCACAAAGATTCTGATCCAAAGCCCACGGAAGTCAGTGGAAAAGCAAATCATATTAGCTTTTAGCAGGCTTTGGATGAAGCCCAAGGAAAGTCAAATAAGCGATCCAGTCCAAATGACTCTGTAATTCTTCCCAATTAAATAGCCACCCAAATCTCACACACCTTCCCTGGCAGCTCCTCACCTGCAGCTTGGCCCCCATACTGGGAGCTTGAACTGAGGGTTACCCGTACATACATTTTTTTTATCCGTTGCTACTGGGTCCTGCTTTCCTGGCAGCTCTTTGGTGTCTGTGGCTTTGTCACAAGACTGAGCATTTGGTGTTTCTCCTCAAGCTTTCTGTAGCTACAAGGATATTTGAAGATTTCAAAAGGCAGCAAACAAAAACTGGGCAGCTCCAAAAGTGGTGCTTTTCAACATAATTTCACGGTGCTCAGACCCAGGGTGTGGGATCCATGGGTCACCCAGCAGGGACGGGCATCCCATGGCATAGAGAGGGGACATGACAGGAGCAGCCAGACATTGGCCAGGCTGAAGAAGACACACTCCCATCACCCTGCACCCATCATAGGGTGGAAGTCCCCAGCCTCCCACAGGCACCCATTTCCCAAGCGAAGACAGACCCAGAGGCATCTGTGAGAGACAGCAAAAGTCAGCTCTTCATAGACCCAACTGAGCTTTGCTTACACACTCTGCCAACCAGCTTTGCCTCGTGCTTGCTGAAAAGAGCATCGCACACAAGCTGGCCACCGTCCAGAGGTCTACAATCCAGCAGGCAAAGGAAAAAACCCAACACCTCCTCTTCCAAGAACATTTAACCAATCCACCAGTTTTTAAGCCCACCAGCCCTGACTCAACCACATTGAATGCTAACGGTTGATGATGGTGAATCATTTCATGTCATCTACCCTTTAAGATAACAACGTGGCTGTGAGTCGGATCCTGAGCTGAGGTGTGAGCCTGGTGCCCCATCCACATCTGCAGAGCTGCACCTTTCGCCATGCTGGATGCAGCCAACTTGCACTGCGTATGGTGCAGAACCACCTCTGCTGGAGCAACTGCCTCTATGAATATTGAAATTACTCAAAAAAGCAGGAATAACTCACAACCACTCCTCCTCCCAGGAATACTCCCAGCTGATAAACACGGCAATTTCTGTAAGCCCCTTCCCTCTGTTAGAGGTACAATCTCATCTACTGCTCACTGGTATGGCTGTGCTCTCCTTCCACGGGCTCAGGAAATGCTGGTATGGCCAGACCTTACAGAGGTTCACGATCGGCTGGATTCAGATTCCTGACGTGCTTACCATAAGGTCATTGGGTTTTGCTTTTTCCTTCCTTCTCTTCACAAAGCCCTTCATTTGTTTAGAACACAAAATCCAAAGACAGAGAGTAAAATCTCTCTTTAAAAGAGGACAGCTTCAATTTTCCCAGGGGGTGGGCAATTCGGTATCTCTCTCTCTGCTTCAGGGCGGGGTCTGGCGCAATACCTTGGTTTAAGCAGGATCCTTGATTTTGGCTGCTCATCAGCCAATAGACCTGGCCTGAGTGCTTTACTTTTAAAATAAAATGTGGGGTTTTTTATTCGCTCCCTTTAACTGCAATTTTCTGGATAAAAAAATAGCAGTTACACAGTTCTGCAGTCAGGCCTGCTCCAGAGACCACTGACATCAACAGCAAATTGCTCCTGCCTTCAGTGCACTTTGAATCAGATCCTAAAAATGCAGCCCAGCCCATCCACATCAGCAATACCACAGGCAGAAATTAGTTCAAGCATCCTAGAAATCCAGAGAGGGGGGTGAAAAAACCCCAAGGTGACATCTAGGAAAAGAAATGTGCTGCAAGTCAGCAGCTGCATTAGAGCTTGAGGGGGGATCCCTGGGAGGGGGGGCGGATTGCTTGGCACTGCTGCCGTGGACTTAGTGGGACAATTGCCCTGTTAATATGAATGTTATCCCACTCCAGCTGGGCCACTCAGTTTCTCCATGCTAACAAGTTTTACTGTCCCTGGGCTGTCAGGGCAAAGCTAATCCACTGTTTTCCAACAGAAAGACCCTTGTCAAATAAGAACGTGTCTTCCTAAGAACGATATGTTTATATGAGAAAATACAGACATTTTATTCCTAAGCACACCCTTCCCCCACTGAATTTATAACATTAAAATGAATTGGAGAAGAAATAAGACTGTTAGGTTTTCTAATTACAATATTTATCAAAGAGCAGCTTTCATGGTGCTGGAAAGGAAATTGACTTGAGACTTTGGAAAACTTTTCCTGGAAATAACTCTTTTTTTTTTTAACATGGTTTTAGTATGGTTTCTTAAGGCGATTAAAACTTAAGCAAGAGCTGCATCTGTTCATCATTCCCCCTCTTTCACCATTTTAACCCAGTGAGCTCTTTCAAACAGATCTAATAGAGGGTGAGATCTTCTCAAGATAGTAAGTTCCAGTGAGTTTTCTGGTGAAACAGCTCTGGAGAAGAGCTCCTATGAAGCCCTCCCTCCCCACCAGAGAAGATGGAGTGTGAGCTGAACCACTGTTAGATATCAGCGAAGCCATCGCAAGGGACAGACCCATAGAGACCTGGCACATCGGACTGGCACAACCATTTGGGATGGGTCCCTGTTGCAAGGGACATGAGCCTGGAGGGGTTCCGTGGGTTACTCGCTGGAAGCAACTGAAAGGCATCTCAGCTGCAAGGGCTTCCGGTGCTGTAGGGGTGCACAGCTTTGCCACCCACAAGACCCATGGCCAGCGTGTGGGGAAGGAAAAAAGTCAAGGCTGGATGACACAGCCTGCTTCAAGGCAGAGATGTTTCAGGTTTTCCATTCCTACCATCGGCTCCCTGGAGGTCACGTCCTTGGTGAATGAGGCAGGCAGTGGGTTGCAACCCATGTGCTTCCCACCCACCATGCTTGAAACAGTGTGGGTCCAGAGCTGAGACTGAAGCCAGCCCTGTTCAGGATTACTGCTGGTAGTGTAATGCACCTCACCACCGTGATATGACCTCTGTGGACATCTGACAAGGGATGGACCATGCCCTGTTCTCTCCTGGAAGGATTCAGGCTTAGACCGGGTCTTTGTGTGACAGCATGAAGGTCTAGGCTAGGTTGTGCTATTGATGCAGACTCAGCACTTGACTCCAGAGGAACATCCCTTCATTATGGTCCTCACTGAGTGCCACACAGGAAAACCACGCAGCGGCCCAGGTGCACATGCTTTCACCTCGCAGCAGAGCCAATCTCTTCCTGCCTGCCCACATTTTCCTATCACGGATACTATCACTTGGCTGGCAGCAGGGAAAGCCCCGGCAGATGCACTGCCCTGGATAGGGGTAGCCACTCTTGACTGCTAACACCGAGAGGATGTGGGTTACAGCTGTTTCCCTGCTATAAACTCGCATGCCGCTTTCCCCATTTTTTCCCGTCTCTGGTTTACTTCTCACCAAATCAAAGGCAGCAGATTAGATCTTCCTTAGCCTGGCCAGGTCCGTGTTGCAGAAGATGGTGGTTACATGCATAAAGTGAAACCCCTCTTCTCTGTGCCATCCTTTGCCCCAGCACCGAACCTCCCCCGAGAGTCAGCCTGAAGAGCACAGTGCTCAGACTTTCTTCTCATTTGTGCCGAGTGACTCTGGGGTGATTTCTTTCTTCTTCCTTTACTTAGGCACAGTATGATCTTCTGGCATTCGTCAACGTTACAGCTGATCATCTCATCGACTTCTTCATTCACGAGTGGAGTCTGTGACTTTGCCAAGGAGGGTCAGGGCATGCATGCCTGAGGGCCATCAGCATTACAGGGATGTCTCCCATCCTGCTCATTCCCAGAGCTAGAGATGCCCAGCTTTTGCTGGAGGAAGGGCTTGAAGTATCCCTTTCCCAGGCTGCCCCTTGGGGTCTTTGTCCAAGGACTAGAGGCATGCTGGTCAAGGCGCAGAGCTAGCTTAATACTCTGGCAAAAGCAAAGGAACTTCTTTTGATGTTTGATAGAGACAAGTTAAGTCCCAACTGCATTGGTGCAGACAGAATCAGCCAGAGAAATGCAAGATGCCCACCTAGAACTAAAGAACATGGTCCAGAAGAAATAGAGAGCCATCTATCCATTAGAGGACAGATGAACGTCTGGTCAGGGCAGCCACCTCACAGGCTTTGTTCAGTATTCCCTAGTCAAAGAGAGCTCTCCATCGCCACAGATGGTTATCAGTAAGGCTGCTGTGAGTCTCCCATCTCAGCAGTGGCTCAGACAAGTGCATGGCAGAATATACCTTCTATGGAGGCCAAGACCAAAGGACTCCATCCCTTTTTCCCTGAAGGAAGTTACTGCAACTCTTTGCCAGAAGAGCTGAGTATGGCATCTTCTCCAGCTTTCCAGGCTCATATTTACTATTCTAACCAGCTCTAGATGTAGCTTAGATTTACAGGTTTTCAGCTTTGACTCTCCCTGTATCTGCATGGAATAGTCTTGGGCTCTCTCTGATACAAAGATGAGGATTTGTGCAGAGCACGTCTTGTTGAGTGAAAGCTTTAGTATTCTGCAGCATGTGATCCCAGTGAATGCAAATGTCCTGCAGAGACAGGAAGGGACTGCTGTCACCCACTGTCTCAAAAGTGTTTAAAAGGAAAAGAGAAACAAACCTTTCCCACACCAAAGCAACCTGACCCCAGAGGGTTAAAGCAATCCGTACATTGGGAAGTGGGTGGCAAGGGTTGAAGTCTCAAGCCTGGCTCCATCAGACCAGGCTTTTGAGCTCTTGCATTTATAAACCAGAACTGTAATCACCACGCTCTCAGCTCTGTGGTGGGCATGCACTTGCCCTTTTCATCCTGTTCTTCATCAAACCGGACTCTGCATTCCAAGGAAAAGTTTGGTTGCCAGTTAAGGCATCCTCACACAGAGTAAGGTTTCCCTGCAAAGTCTCTGCATGCCTCCCCTTCCAGCAAGGGCTGGATGGCAGGTGTAACGGGAGAAGGAAGGAACAATGTGGTTTCCAAGGCTTGCTTTTTGAGTGTGTTCCTGCTTGAGCCAGAGGTTTCCAGCTCCTTGCAGCGTTTCAGCAGGCCACACCAGTAGCTGTTGAAAGGCCTTGGGCCAGACCACCTGCAGCTACATCTCTGTCACTCTAAGCTGATGTACTTCTGCTCATCCACCAGATCACCAGAGGAAGACCTGGTCAGCTCTGTTTTCTTATAGTTATTTCCTCTTTCCCATAGCATTTTGAAGTGTCAAGAGGTTTCCTCTATATACAAAATAATGCTTTTTCCCCTATCCTTGGGCAGCTCAACACCTAAGAGTAATCCTTTTACAGAAGCCTAGTGGTTTAAATTACATCATGTCTATTCTGATTGTCATTAATAATATTGGATTAGGTGCTCTACAGCCAGGCCTGTAACGAGGAGGAGGTTGCATCATACCTGGTGCTGTCCAGGCATGTGGGCAGACAGGACCCTTCATGTATCACTCCTTGGGAAGCTGCTCTGAACCAAGGACCTGTCCCACAGCAGCTGGAAACTGCTGTTAATAACCTCTGAAGCAGCAGAGGCCATGTCCCCTCCAGCCCCAGCCAGGGAGGTTTGTTTTCACCAGCAGCCAAGTCATCACGGCTGAAGCTTCCGACTTCACAGAGAGAATGCAGGCTTCGTTCGCATCCCTGCTCTTTCCAGCAATGTCGGGAAAGAGTTGAGACAATAACGCAAGATATCTCTTAGCATTAAAATCCTGGGCAGAAGCTGCAGGGGAAAAGTGCCGTGTAGGAGGGCACTGGAGACCGAATCATCACAGGAAGATACACTCATTTATTTTTCCAGCACAGATCCCGCGATCTCAGCATCTCCCTGGGGCTTTCCTGGCTAGCCTGGAAGGTCTCTGTGCTGACATGTTTTAGCCAGCACATGCTCCCTGGTTCAACACAGGGGCAGCATGTTGTCGAGGTGTATTGACGAGGGCCTGTCCCTCTGGTGCTGCAGGCTTTTCTGCACCCATGGACGTGCAGGGTACACAACAGTGGCCGTGCCAGCTCTGGGAGCCTCTGCTGCTTGGGGAGCATCAGCCAGTATTTTTGGTGCTGATTTTCCCAGAAGATTTTAGGGGCTCATGCCAGGGGTGAAAGACACCACCTCCCTCCCACATGGATAGCTTGGACAGGCTCCTGCTGCTGTAGCCGTGCCGGACAGAGCAGGGCGGCTTTAACCGAGATGGCCTCAGGACGCAGGCAAGAGAGCAATGACTCATGGGGCCAACTGGAGGAGAGCTATTGCCTCTCCCTGCTTAAGTCTGGCAGTGCTTTTGGCAGCAAACCTACCAGGTGGTCCTGTGCTGCCTGGCTTCCCATAGCCATGGGCAGCACACCCCTTCCCTGCTCCCAGCCACCCGCCACGGATCACCCTGTCCCTGTCCAGGGGACAGCCTGATCAGGGAATGGATCCAGGTTAAAAAAGAAGTCAGTACTGGGGAGAGAGAAGGAGCAGCAATTACTTTTGGAGGCAGGACCTTCCCTAGGTCATGGTGCTGCAGCGGCATTACTCCCAACCTGTCTGCAGTGACGGGAGCTGGGGAGAGACAGTCTGGGTTGAGGGGAGGGGAAGGAATGTGGCGAAGCAGCTGAGCGATGCCAATTGTGTGGTGAGTACGTGCATGTCCTACCCTGGCCGCCAGCTTTGTACCCTGCCAGCCACACGCTGCTCTGAAGGTTCCCATTCCCTGGGGCTCTGCTTAACTCATGCACTCACAATTTCCTATTGGAAAAAAAAACAGAGAGGAAGACGTAGAGTAGGTCTGAAAGAAACATCCTCTCCTTGCCGACTAGCAAGGAAGAGCTGGCAATAAAAGGCCAGTTCTGCTTGCTCCCTGGTGCTCTGTTTTATTTGCCTTTCCAACACGTGGAAAGAGACTTTTGGCTGGCATGGACATATTTTGAAAGGCTGAACTTACAGCCTTTCCTAGCCTTCCAGAGGGGGAATGCTCAACCCATCCCTGGCATCAGCACTTGTGTGGATCCCCATCTGTGTGGGGTCAGACTTGCACATCGTTCTTCTTTAAAGCTGGAACTGCTTACCCAAACACCTCTCTAAACACCACCAAGTTCATTTTTATCTTGGCTTTCAGCCCACAAGCTGACACAATACCAGACACTGTGATACTAGCCCTGAAAGTGAAGCCCCACAAGATACATCCTGAATGAAAACCGCTTCAGAGATGAATGAGAGCAGTGCTGACCTGCAGATGTGGCAGGAGATGACAGCACGAGGCTCAGGCTTAGCATGTACCCCACCACGCTGGAGGACAGGCTCAAGCTCCTGCCACAGCCTGGCCACATCCCTCAGCACATACCAAAAACCTCCAGCCAGAAGACCTGAGGGGAATGGCAACACAGCCATTGTTAAGATTTTGGGATGTTATAGAAATAAATGCATCCAACCACTACCTCTGAGGCCAATCTGCATTACACCGATAGCACTGCTCGGTGACTTTGGGGGCACGAGACAGAAAGCAACACGCTACTTGATGGAGAACGGGAAGATGAGGCAAGGGCTGATGGTGGATCACCGAGATGGTGAGTGACCCTGCTCCTCACAAATGCCACCTTCCAGCGGCTCTGAGTGATCAGCATATTGACATATCTTTAAAAGCACAGGTTAAACATCCATCAAGCAGACACCATTCAGTTTAAAACAGAAAAAGATCAAGAATCACATGGAGCACACAAAGTGAGTGCAATCCCCCACCAGAGATTTTTCTGCACAGCTCTCTCTCCAAAGGGATGCAAGTACAGATTAGAAGACACTAGCTCTTGTTAGGGGTTTTTACCCATTTGAATGGGTATGGCATTTAAATTAGCACATTGCAATCAGAACCAGCACTGATAACCTGTTCTGCTGGACACTACAAACACACATAGCAGAGACCAAGCTGAAAGTAAAAACAGACATAGGCAATGAAACGGCCATGCAGGGAAATGGAGGTGAAGTGCCTCTGAGCAAACCTAGTGGCATGGAGAGGTTTCCTAGGCCCAGACCAGCATGCCCAGATTCCCTGGGAGGGTGCATCCTGACCACCCCAGGCTGCAGAAGGACAGAGCTGCTGTCAGTGCCAGCTGTCTGAAAACTGTGACACTAATCCTGCTGCTGGGCTGTGGAGCATCCTGGGACCAGGCATGTCTCCTGTCCCAGTGCATCACACCCTCAAAGGCAGAGCCCACTGGCGTCAGGCTGCGGGCCAGGTCATGCCAAAGCACACTAGGGACTGCTGCAGCATGCAGTGCTAAATGCTGAATGGCTGAAACCGAGTCCACTATCTCCCTGTGGGATGCATAATGCCCCTTTGGCAGCACAGACGCATCTGGAAGAAATTCGGGCAAGCTTGGTGGCTGTGGGCACAGGTCCACAGCCCCTCCCGGTGGGTCTGGGGAACCATGGCCTCAAAGAGGCCTCTTCTGAAATACAAAGGTTTCCAGGCGAGCAGGCTGCTGAAGGAAGAGAAGCAGAGGGAGAAGACTATATTGCTTCACCACACCTCCACATCCCACAGGGTAAAGGGACTCAGCTGTCATCACCCAGGCAGTCATCCCGATGGGCATCCTCACTCCAAGCTGGGGCTCGGGTGTCTACAGGCATGTGAGTATGAATTCACCCTTGGACTCAATTCTCCCGGCCTTGAAACCAACTCTGGGCTTCCCAATGGTGAGTGACCAAGAACTAGGGAAGATTTCTGTTTGATCTGTTTGATTCATGCCACCACGCTGTCCACTGTGGTAGACCACCATGAAGCGAGAAGATGGAGAACTGATGTTGTTTCAGCAGCCGCTGCTGTGTCTCCAGAAGCCGGTGCTATTCGACCTCCTCATGGTAACTGTGCATAAGAAAGCTGGGCAGGAGTCTGCCAGATGCCTGGTCTTTCACAGTGGTGACTGGCAGAGCTAAGATTTCTGGAGTCACTTTTGGAGATAGTTTCCCTGCCTGCATTCTTCCTCCTGCCTTTCAGAGGCACACCTGTGAAACATGGAGGAGCACTGGGGCACAGTCAGAGATAGCTGAGCCCTTAGCCCAACGTGGTCCAGAGGATGTGAAGTTCACATTGTCCTTTATCAGAGAAAACTTGCCATGAGTGTCTCCTAATGGGGTACAGTCTGTAACCCACAGAAACCATCCAAACCTGATAGCAGGACTAGAAAAGGTGATTTTTATATCCAACTCACTTTTTGCATACGTTTTCATGAAAATTGCCACTTTGTAGAGTTTCAAGTGCTTTTTGGTGGGAAAAGGAAATTGGACAAACCTATTTTGGCTAACACTCCAAAGCAGATGGATTCAAACCATAGTGCAAGAGTGACCTACAGGATATGTAGTCTGATGCTCACTTATCCCTGCTGTCCACAGAGAGACCTCATCCTCCAGTACAGACTCCTATGAGCGACTTCATGGTAGCATTGCACATTCTCCAGAGATAGAAGCAAAGCACCTCATGGAAGATGTGGTCGTCCAGAGTAATTCAGCCACCTGGAAAGATGGGGAGAAGAAGACACCTACCATGCAACTCCTGAAAGACGTGAAAATTTTGAATAAAAAACATTTTTGTAAATCTTTTGGTAAGATGCTTGCACTACCCAGGCAGCTGCCTTCAATTGCTGGCAGCAGCTTCCCTTAGGGCAAGAGTTGCTTTTCTTCTCCCTGCTAAGGAGGGTCTGACTGATGTCAAGGTGCAGCATGTAGCTTAAGAAGGCTTAAGTAGGAGAGAGAAAAGAGGTGCATTTTCAAATACAGAGAAATACTTGTCTGTGGACTGTATGTTGTTGTGTCAAATCATGTCATTTAAGCCATTGTCCAAACAAATCACATAAAAAGCTCCTGTTGCAGGTTCTCCAGATTCATGTCCAGTCTGTGCCCAGCACAGATGCTTGTTCATGTGACTATACCAGAAAACACTGTAGCACATTGTTGCCCATTTCTCTGACAAGTTGCTATATTAAACGTAAGTCCTGGGGAAAAGATGCACCCTCTGGGGTTGGGAAGGGTATTTATATGAAAACAGCACCTCAACAGCAGAACACAAAAAAACCCCCTGATTTCTGGTCTACACTGCCAAAAGTCTTGACTACCAGGGATTTGCAGCAACAGTGCTATTCCCATGAAAGACTGGCACACAGAGCATTAGCCTTCATATAATCACACAACCAGCCCAAATCCTGGCCTCTGACCATTTTCACTGACAGCCCAGTTACAGCAATTTGCCTTTCTGGAAAGAGGAAACAGGAGTTGAAACAAGAACTGCAAGGCTGCTGGTAGCCGCAGCCACCACCAGCTGCTGAGCTCATTCCCTTTCTGTGTTACAAAGGAACAGGCAAACCCAGAGTGGCCAAGAAAGCTGTGACCAAGCTCAAATAAGCCTGCAAGCAAGCAAGTTACCAAATCAGCAAGGCCACACTGCAGGAGAGCTGGGGCACCCTGCCCAGGGGCAAGAGCAAGCCAGGTAGGGGAAGCGAGCCCTGAGCTAGGAAGAAGAGAGGTCTAGGATAAGCGGAAGCTTCCTCAGAAACACAGAAGAAAATATTAACGGAAAATAGGCTAGTTAGCAATGCAGCATTTAGCTAAAGAAAAGCACATAAATGGTTGTACCCAAATATCTATAAGCAGCAGGGAATATTGCCATAATTAGTAAGAATTGCAGGTTACACTTGGTAAACACAAAAGGAAGCAGGCACACTCGTACTGAGAATCAGTCAGCCCCTAAGGAAAGCCACTGCCGAGAAAAGCCTGTCCTGTACCTCGCCGCTACCTGTGCATACTGGGGCCGTTATCCTGGCAGTGTGAAAGTCTGGAGCTCAGCTTCTAAAAGCACAAAAATCTGCGTGAAGGGAAGGCACCTTTTAGGAGAAAGGATGCCTTTTTCCTAGGTGTCAGAGGACCTTTACTGTAACAGCTCCATCCTGCTCACCCCAAATTTTCCCTCGGGGCAAGCAAGATATCTGAAAGGAATAGAGGTGTCAACCTGCCCATAAAGTGTCACGAGAGTGTTTGTGCTTTTGTTGCACTGAACTGACAAAGACAAGGACTTTGACCACCACGTTGCATCAGTAAGGAGAGTCTGCCCTCTGCTTGCTTGGAGAAAGAGGTGGTCCCCAGCAGGGATAAGTCACTGCTCCCCACTGATGTTCAAAGCGGTGATGATTTCTGCCAGCTGGCAATAGGGACGGCCACGCCTGGGTCACGTAGGTGCAGAGGTTCCCCTGGCACCACCTTTGCTCAGGAAAAACTCTCAGAAAAAAGGAGTGCTGGTGAGACCCTTGCCCCTGGGGCAGGGGTGAGTTTTACCAGGGCCTGGCGCCAGGTACAGCTGGAATTAAGCCTTGCGAGAGGAATGTTGCCCGTGCAGAGCTCTTCCGTCCTGCCCTGCTCTCGGCCCATGCTGAAATTCAAAGTAGCTGCCAGCACACCTGCAGCCGAAATCACCCCATGATGGGAAAATCTGAAGGTCACAGATGCAAATAAATATTTGATGAGTCGATACAAGACAGCCTTGAACACTGCACCTCCAGCATCGGGGAGGACTCCCCTCTGCAGTGCCTGTGAGTGAATGCCCTTCAGCATACCACCCACGCTGTGTTTGAGCTGCCCCGCTGTGTGCACACCGCTTGCTTTGTTAATGTTTAGACTTTCCCTGAAAGGTCTGTCTAGGCTCAGTGAGCGGGAATCAGTGACACAAATTAGCTGGAGACAAGAGTGTTTTCCTCAAATACTGCCATCATCTCTCTTTTCCGTAGGTGGAGGAGCCACGTTCCTCCTGAGCTTCTCTAGGTGACCTTTGCTCCACAGCACACCTTCTCCTGGGATCGTCTGACCTACACCTCACCCATTCTGAGCATGGCCACCAGAAACCCACCTGGCCACGTTCCTTCCAACCCTCCTTTCAAGCCTGACCAGGCTCAGCCCAGCTCCTTAAAGCATCTGAAGGGCTTTGAGGGGCAAACGCATCTTCTGACTAGTGCTCTCGCAGCACAGCAGGTAAACCAGCTGAGTGAGTGACTCAGGAGCGAGCCTGTGGGTGAAAGCCCTGATCCATATGGCAGCAGAACATGAGGTTGCTCATGGGACCACAGCCTTGCTTTGATGGACCTGCTCTGGCTGATGCATGTTTGACTGTGTGACTTTGCCCTCAGGATGCATGAGACTGTGCTCACGGGAGGACAAGGGACCAGAGCAGTCTCAGGGTTGTACTTAAACTGCTGTTGCTGATAAACCATGGGTATTGTCCCTGTGAAATCACGGGAGGTTTCTACAGGATGCCAGGAAACATGATGTTGACAAGCTCAATAGTCTGTTCAGTGTCTCAGACAGCCTCTCCTGGTACCCAGCTCTTTGTCTCTCTCCATCTTCTCTTTGCCTATTCCCTCTCTGTCTCCTTTCAAGTCCTGTGGGATTTCTTCCAGCCCAGCTACAAGAAAAACCAGCAGCCTTGGATCCCAACACAGGAATATCATTGCTTTGGTTGTAGACCTTTTGCTCCATCAGGACTTGTGAAATGGGGAGAATTTTCCTCCCCTCTAAATTTTGTTGTGGGAGGCCTGCCAATTGCATGGCACAGTGCTCTCACCTGAGGGGAATATTGTTCATGACATGAAGAAGAAGAAAGCATTTTACTGAAACCGGAGACTTTGTGGGATGGAGTTTATGTCTTGTCTCCTGACACAGCCAACCTGGGTGGACCACCTGCATATGCCCCAAGTGACTGCTTGCTCTGCTGGGAGTTTTGTGGAAAGCTGGGAGAGAGAAGTTTTAGGGGTTCCCCCCCCCCCCCCCGTAAATTTTCATACAGAAAAATAAGCCTGGCCACCCCACAGGCCCTCCAGCCAAATTTACTGCCCTGCAACAGCATGGCAGGAGAGCATGAGACCCACCAGCCCTTCCAGCTGGGTGAGGACCCAGCCTCTCAGCACAGCTCATCCAACTGGTGAGGATTCAGGGCTCTGCTGCAGCTCTCCTGATGAAAGTCCGGTTTAAAAGGAATTAAGAGGATATTGCAGCATTTTTACAGGATTAGTTTAACTAAGATCTGTGCCACAGACAGCGATGAGCCCCAACACTGCTCCTTGGAAAGACAAACATATAAGACAGACCTGCTCACAAATCTCTCTCACAAAAGTCAGTTATTTCCCCCAAATAGGTTGGCAAAGGCAAGCCATTTCATGGTCCCAGATTAAAACTCCCCTCCTTTCTCAGGAGCTCAGCTTTCATCACCTAGACTCTGTGTACCACCTAAATCCAGAGCCACAAGATGGTACTTGCCCTGGTGAGCTGTGATCCCTCTTGCTGCAGGAACTGGGCATTTATTCTCACTAAATCCTCCCAAACCCTCCTCAAGACAGAGCTGCAAGAGCAGCAAAATGCCCCATTAACCAATTTTTTCCCCCGGCCCTGCCTCATCTTCCCAGAAAGGGGTTGCAACAGGTTTTGTTTGAATTCTCCAGCTACGTGGCTTTTTCTTTTTTAATGCCTGGCTGCCCAAGCGTAGCCACAGGGCTCGATGAAGCAGGCTTGACTTTCAGCCTTTGAGGTGGTTTCGGACCTAAAACACCTAAAATCCTGGTGCTTAAAATATACTCTGCCACTTTCAAGAACTAAAAAAGTGGTCAGTAGTTGTGTTAATTCACCTGTCAGCCTGGCTTTAGTATCCCCCCCCACCCCATATGTCTGCTGGTGAGCTATTTCCTGCTACGAAGAGCCATGTTCATGTATCTTTTTTCACTTTAAGTCTTAGCTTATAATCTGCGATGAAGGGGCCATTTAAAAAATAGCATCATGCTCTTCTGCAGCAGCTTCAGGTGCTCTGATTTCTCCCAGCTGTACAGCTGCATGAGTTTCTGGGCAGAGGCCCACATATAATAGATATTTCTCTAGAAAGCCTCTCAAAAATGTCAAGGGGTGGCCCAGCACCAGGATTTCCAGGCCTGCATATGGATGTGGTCCCATCCTGCCAGCCTCAAGCACTCTGGGTCTGCTGTGCCCCACCTGGGCTTGGGGCAAACATTTTTGGTTACAGACCCTGTCCAGTCCAGAAACATCAGGGCTCATTAACCTGAGACAGAGGGAAGTCCCAGGATTTCCCCTATACGTTATAACCTGTATATACTGGATAGTCCAACCAAAGCTTGACAAGCTTGATGCTCTTGGTGCAGCTCCAGGGAAGGTTACCCAGGTAAGCCTTAAAGAAGGGGAAAGCTTTATACGGTTTTGTTCCTGCATGCCTGAGCACCACTCTGCCCATCCAGGCTTGCTCCTGAAAAGGCTCAGGATGTGTAAATTTGGTAATGTAGCAGCTTGGGAACAGCGTGGGTGCCATGTCCAGCCATGTGACCGCAAGAGCACCTGCACGTCACTTCCTGGATGGGTACCAGCTCCCATGCTGCTGAGAGTCCAGCAGCATGACGAGTTCTGTGCCCACTTCCTCTGGTGCAAGAGCCCGATGTTGTGATTTGGGGCCTGAAAATGCCCCTGAAGCTGTCAGTACACATACAGAGCCACCACCGGCGTAATCAAGCTGCTGCACTGAGCAGCCACCTCTGCCGGCACTGTCTGCCTGTCCTGACCCTCCTCTGCTGCTGGATGCCCCAACCATCCAAATGAATCCACAAATGGCTCTTATCAGGGATGCAATGGCAACTGAAGGACAGGGAGATACGACTGTTCACACAGCAGTTTGTTACCTTCTCCAGGAGTCCTGCATAAGGCTTTCTCTCTTAAGGCATATCAGGATTATCTTTATTAGTCATACTTCCTCGGAGCAGAATGCTTGGTTCTAAAGAAGGGACTCACCAACTGGGACATCACCTGCATGGCTGGGAGCAGGAGGCATACGTGAGCATCCAAGCCAGCCCACGAGTGCAGACATGAGCTCTGATCCAAGTATGCCAGTGAGGTTGGCAGAATGGCTCACAGTTCAAGTTGGGGGTCTGGGATGGCACACAGCCACTGGCTCAGAGCGTTGTTGCAGACCCAGCCCTGGGTCCATGCTACCATCACTGTTGCACCCAGCTGCAGGGCACAGGGAGGACGTAAAACCTGGCTCAAGCTCGGCAGTTATAAGCAGGGGTATTTCATCCTGCAGATCACTGGCGATTCCCACTCCCATCTGGCACCAGCCTGGCACTGGCGGACCTCAGCATAGCTACTATAAGCATTACTGCTATCCCACAGCATCTGGCAGCCCTGTCTTCAGGCTCGGCAACATACCTAGAAGACAAATTACCCAATCTCAGCTGTTTCTACACGTGTTTAAGGCCAGGTTCATCTTGCATCATTCCAGGCTTTCTGCCATGCAAACACCCTGCAGTTACTGGGGTGACACCACAGAAGTGATGGAGCACTAAAACTGGAGTAATGCATCAAGGGGAGCGGGCTGGTTGTAAACAGTGTTTAAAATTTCTTGTATATTTTAGCTCCTTGCCTGGGAGTTGTTGTGGAGCTTAGTAGAATTCAAGCAAAATTAGACAAAAGCTGCAGAAGAGACATTTCCAGCACATATTTCTATCAACAGGTTGGTATCACCTTGGCATGATACAGTCCAGCCATTGAGGAAGGAGACGAGGTCAGTGGCGGTGTGGAGTAACTGCCTCCTGAAGACCCTTCGGCAATGCATAACACAGGCTGCACGGTGGGTCTCAGCGTTTGCTGCCTCAGTAGCACCACTGCAGCAGTGGGCTTAGGTCTTAGGTGGTCTTAAGAGGCAGCTTAGTTTTAGACACAGTCTCCATGCTTTATCAGCCCGGCGTGACACTGTCTGGAAAAACAGCAGCAGATGTCCGCCTGGTGAGGCTGAGGGAGAGATTAACGTGCTCACGGCCAATGGGGGAGGCAGCGAGGGGGACTCTGGCCATTGAGTTTCCCAACAAGGCGCCTTGCATGAACACATTAGCTGTGTCACGTGGGCAGAGGCACTGGGAGGAGAGATGGGAGAACACCTCCCACTGTCATTACCCACAGAATTAAATGGATGAGAAAAGAGTGAGAAACCATCTCCAGAAAGAGTAATCCAGAAACCTTTTGGTTCAGGCAAACCAAAACCTGATATTTTGGGTTGAAAGCCAAACTGTAAAAACAATTGTTCATACAGTTGTCCCTGCAACTGAGAAAGAAAGCAGGTGCAGAGGGTTTGGGATTTTTTTTTTTTTAAATATGAAACCGAGCAGCAGACGTGTGCAAAAAACCTTGCAGAGCCAAGATTTTGCATATTTACATGTAATTAGGAGGCTCTTGGCAAGGTGTGCTTTACTAAATATTCCCCTGTCATTTCTGGGACCTCTGACGCCAGCTCGCTAGGGTTGCAGTCTTCGCTACCTAATGATGCGTTCAGTGACTCTGAAGTGCCATTTGGGGACCATCGTCAACTCAGGGCTGAGCCAGACCCTTGGGGTACCCGTAGGGCACCTACCTCCCGTCAGATGTGATGGGAATTAAGCATCCCAGGGGCTTCGCTTCCCCATCCCGGCTCTCTCCCTCTCTCAGTCTCGGTCCCTTCGAGGGACCCTGCCGGCAGGGCTGCTCCCCACCTCCCGCCTGGCTTTGCCTCCAACCCAGGACCACGTCACCCCCCCACAAAGAGGGGCCTGTGCAGAAGCTGGGGCTCATGCTGTGCCGAGAGGAGTCATAAAGCTCCTTTTAAGCCAGCCAGCACAAAGCCGAGCCTGTTCGGCTGCAGGTTGGGGGCTGCTGCCTGCCCTCCCTGCCTCTGCCAGGCACTGAGTCATCGCCCCAATGCCGGGTTGCCAGCCCAGCACCAGCGAGAGGGCCGGGGCCAGCAGCCAAGAGGGAGAAACCTGCCCCACTAGCCACTGCAACAGCCAAAATGCGTGCCTCAAGGTACTGCTTTTTCCCAGAGATGCAAATAGGAAATCTTTTCAAAAAGACCTGGGTCTGCCAGGGCAGCCATATGGAAGGGGTCACATGAAATCTTCCTTGGGTTTATATCTTCCACCACAAACCCCTGTCAAAGCTCTTTTTGACACAGGGGCTTTACTGGTGCCCCCGGGGATCAAGGTGTTGGTTCTCTTCAGCTCCCTGGAAAAGTACAGCCCAGTTCCCTGAGGGTAAATGGAGATGCAAGCCTCCTGCAGTGATTTGATGCATATCATTAGCAGACAGGGAGGAGAGCTAGAGATACATATCATGATTTCAGTCTACCAGCTCTTAAATTATAGCAATATAAAAGTTAAATAAAAGGTGGGATAAAGTTGGGAAAAGGGTCCTGCTCATAGACAGGAATATGAGGTACTCCATGACCATGACCCAGGTACATGCTCCCTTAAAGACCAGTTAGCACCAGCAGGACAGAGCCGCAGCCAACTTAAAATTGAGGGAAATAAGAGACTTGGAGCCAAAAAAATAAAGCCCTGAGCACCTTGCCTGCACCCAGCTGTGCAAGTTCAACAGCTGGGAGCCCTGGGCACTAACTGTTGTGAAGGCTGAGTCACACTCCTAAATACGTCCCAACTGGTTTCACTTAGTAATTGCCTTTTTAGATCGAAGAAGAAAAAACGGGGGGTGAGGGGGAAGACAAGCCAAACAGCTTAGAAGTCTGCAAGTTGAGAGAAAAATAACTTCAGCACAGGAAAAAAAGACTCAATGCAGGCAGGACATTCATCCTCTCCATTTATTTTTTTGTCTTCCAGACCCTGCCCTCCCTCTCCCTTTCTCTTCCAGGTTATTCAAGGCATACTGACAGCAGAGCTGCAGTCAGTGTCACCCTGATGTCCTTCTGAGAGTCTAAACCCAGGGCAAGCGCCAAGGTCTGATTTGCAAATTGGCATCAGCACTGTGCAGGCTGACAAAGGCTTCCCACACCTCCGCCCTGCAGTAAAGCCAAATTCATTCCACTTCTGTCTCCATAGATATTGTGGGCATTCTCTGACAAAGAAATGATCTTTCATCTGACACACTGGCTAATTGTGCCGTGATCCCACCTGGACTCACCCACAGCTCCTGTTCTTCTTACAAGCATCACAGATTTTAGTATTGACCTCCCTGGTCACAACAGGCAGACCAGCTCCAGCTTTTACATGTGTGCTGAGCGCTCCCCAAGGAAAGCCTGCGGTCTTGACTGGCAAGCAGAAGGCTCTGAAGGGATGAGTGGACTTAATCAGTGCTTGAAATGGCTTTCCACTTGGCCTCTTGTGCAAGGCTATGCCAGCACAGCACAATTCAGCCAAGCCAACCAAAAAGCTCCAAAGCTATAAAGGGAAGGGGTCAGACTCCTAAAAAAAAGAAAAAAGCAAAGCCCTGCAGCTACGGTTGACAAGCAGAGAGAAGAGGCTCCCCTCCTTGCCACAGCTGGCCGGTTTCTTCTGCAAAGGTGGTGGGTACCTTGGGCACATCGGGACATCCCGGAGACGCTCGCTGCTCTGACTCAGCCCCCATCCAGTCTCACATGGAGCGGCACCAGGCACTGCCTCTCCATTGTCTGACCAGCAACCACAGGGCAGCCCTGTGCCTCTGCCCACCTTCAGGTCTGGGGAACCAAGCCTGAACGCACACACACACTTTTTTTTTTTCCTCTTAACTGAATTAGCTGATTTTGCAGGGATGCAGGCTGGAATGGGTCTCACCAACAAAGCTATTTTAAACCAAGCTTCCCTTTGCTTTCCAAGGGCCAGCAATTCCCTCTTCCCAGCAGGATGCTCTGCCCACACAACCCACAATGTACTTGAACACTGAGGCACAACAGGGAGGAAGCACTGCAAAGCTGCTGGGACAGCTGGGACTCCCAGCATGGCTCTTGGCTCAGCCACCCCAGCCCAGCCCCCAGCTCCAGCTTGCTTGAGCCAGCAAGCCTGGTTGAAGCTCCTTTACCCCATCCATCTCAGCCAGCCAGGAACAGTCTCCCCTGAAACACATCTGGCAAATCCAAGCTGAATAGTTTCAGGCAGATCAAACCAGGATTTGCTATTGAATAAGCCCCTCAACAGCACTGCAATGTGTTGTGGGCACTTGAGAGCAGAACAGCCATCTGAATCACCCACTGACATCCTCTGATCAGCCCTGAGCCCTTATTTTGCCCAGGGTCCAAATTAACCTCACTGCAGCCCTTCTCCTTTGCAGCTTCTGGAAGTCACTGTGTCCTGCTCCCCGAGTCCTGGCATCCGTCTCTTCCAGGGCTCCTCTTGAACGGCATTTCCTTGCAAGGAAAAGCCCAGGCAAACTATATCCTTTCCCTCCTTTTAAACGCACTCCTGTTTAACTTCATAACCCCGTCAGGGCTGGCTGTGCTCCACAGGAAAGCCACACAGGTATTTCCACCTCCAGGCAAGGCTTCACCTAATAGGAATGATCTATGAGATTTTGTAGGGTGGTGTATGCTACTTAGAGCCAGGCACTTGCTAGGGGAAAGGGAGAGGGTGGTTTCTCAGTTGGTGTAAGCTTGCTCCAGGTGACCACTTGGTAATCAAGTTTACATTAAAAAATACTTGATTTTGGTGGCAATTCTTTCCTTTCCCCAGTAATAAAAAGTCAAGCCAACTCCTGCTGCACAGGGCAGTAACTTTCAACACCTCTCCTTAGAAACAGGCTGTATATATATTAAATTCCAGGTGCACAATAAACACAGAAGTCAGATGGAAAATTGCTCAGGGAACCACCAGGCACTGATGCCCTGCAAGTCTTCACCCAGCTGAGCCCCCTGCAAGGACCTGACCTGCAGCCTTCACACAGCACCGGCATGGAAGTGCTGCCAAGCATCAGTAACTGCTCCTGACAGCCTCACATGAAGTCCTTGTCAAGATGTCAGGACCAATTAGTGACCACGCAGGCACCAGGGCAGAGAGCACTCCCCATGTTGGGGGATGCAGTCTGCTTCCAGGACATCTGCAATCCATACACAAAGTGACCGAGGTACTGTGACCCTTGTGAGATGCCCCAGTAGGGCCCCTCAGCAAGGAGACCGTGCCCCATCACACACCCCTAAAAGCTATACCTTGCCAGCAGGTAGTGAGGAAGGACCTCCAGCTCAGCAGCCCCAGGTTTGGCTTCCTGCACAAGTGACCAAGTTTTGCAGGGTAAAAGCCACCAACAGACATAGGCTTGATGCTGAGAAACTGCAATATTTCTGTCCAGGCACTACAAGGGAGAATGAGCTGCCCAGGCTTGGCATCTGCAGAAGCTACCACGGTGAAGAGCTTAATCCTTACCCTAGAAAGGAGATTATCAGCCAAGGAGGGAGACACTGCCCCTGACCCCTGCCTCTGCTCTGGCCCATCTCTTTTCAGGATACCCAGCTGGGACCTCTCTCCCAGATATAAACATCCAAGCAAAGTCAGCCCTGGCCTAAGGGATGAACAAATCTGGTCTACCTGCATCCCACTCACCCAGAAAGTCATTCTGCCCAAAGGGAATAAGAAACTCCCATCCAAAGTGATCAAACATTCTTCATGCCCCAGAGGACCCCCTCCTACCCCCATATTGAGTGTTTTCCTTCTTCCTCCACTTTCTCCCCTAATCTTTACTTTTCACACACAGTCTCGACCATGCTCACTATGGATGCTCTGGTAACCAAGACCTCTATGGTAGCTCAGGCACTCTCATGGGAGTGGGAAACTCCACCTCAAGCAGAACTGGGATCTGAAAAGAAGCCATCGTCCCCACTGCAGGGGTGCTGAGTCTGCTGGGACAGGTGTCCAACAGCTGTCTGGCAGCAAAGCTTGATGTGTGATAGACCTCACCCTACTCTTTTGCAGAGCAGCCTGACTGAGTTCCTTGGCCTACAGTGATCTTCCTGCTCATCCCCTAGGATGAGGGTGGCCCTGTTCATAGCCCAGCCTCCTTGAAAACCTACTTTTGGGCAATAAGTAGAGTGGGGTGGACCTCTCTCCAGCTCTGGTCCAGACGGGACGGGGAGGAAGCAACTTACCTGCCATGAGGATGTGCCCCATGCTGTTCTCTTCTTTGTCTGGCTGGAGCAGGGAAGGAAGGACCACAATACAGTGCCTGCCAGCCAGAGATCCTTCCCTTCCACGTCACATTGACATTGGCAATCATCCTTGGCCTCCCTTCCTCCTTCTTCCTTAATTTTTCTTTCTCTTTTAAAACTTCATCTTTTAAAACTGCGCCCTCATCATTCAGGCCTCAGGTCACCTCTGTAACTCCTTGATGGGTGGTAGAGGGGCCTTGGGGGAGGTTTGAAGGTGATGGGGCAGAGGTGGCTTTTCTCTACAAGGAGGTGTTTTTGCAAACCAGCCCTCACGTGTTTCACAACAGGCAGACTGCCACCAGCAAATGGTGTACTAAGTGCCTGCAATCCTTGCCCAGAGAAGACAACGCAGTCTGGCTGCAGAAGGATTACAGGATATATTAAAAGAGCTTATTAAACTCACTTTGGTCATGCTCCAAAGCGCACTGAAGGTTGGGGGAGAGTCCCCCATTGACATGAATGGGTTTTGGACCAGGGTCAATACCATTAACCTGTGTGCTCAGGAGCTGCTGCAAACCCAGCCGAGCCCTGCGGTTATTACTGTGCATGTAAGCCGTCCCTAATAAAATAAAGAAGACAAACTGGCCTCCTGTGTTTAATAATCTGTGATGACTAATGGATCGTCTGTGTTTGTTAATATCCATCTCTTACACAGCCCCGTCTTTCTCTAGCTAGCACCCAGCTCGTCCTTCGTTACCAAAACCACAGCCAGCTTTCCTGCAGAAGGTGAAGCCCTTTCAGTTGCATTTAATTTGCTGCAAGCTACCCCTTTAAATCTGGGCTTTTACATCCAGTTACTCCAGAGAATATGAGGAATGCCTCCGCTGGTTTTTCACTGAGCCCATTTAGCCTTTTTTGGACAGAGGGAAGCATCTGAGAGGGAGGGCACATTTTTCCCTCTTTGAATCACAGAAGGAACACCACAGCTCATTCCTCATGTCCAGGCTGCTTAACCCTTCCCATATCCAAGTGGCCCTCAGACCCTCCTCCAGTGGCACTGGAGCCTCTAGCTATCACATTGCCTACTGGCCTGAAAGCCCAAGACATGTATTAGATACCATGGGAAACAAAGACGTGGGTTTTTCCATCCTTTCAGGGCTATAGCCAAGACAGTCACTCCCACCTTGATCCTGTGATACGAACCACAGCCTGACAGGCAGGCCCACAGCTCCTCACACGGTAGGGCCCTATGCAGAAACCCAGATTCTTCTCTCTCCAAAACAATGAAAGAGTGTTTTTTTGCTTCTCACTCATTTATCTGCTGCCACAACAGCTGGTCTCCATGGGCTTACTGCACAGCCCTCCGGCTTAGCTCGGTTTTCAAGTGCACTAAATTTGCATCCACGCCACATGACCTAGGCATTAAGCCTGCCCACAGGGCTGGCAAAGAGTTTGCTGGTATAAGTCCTGCTGCAGGGACTGACTTTCTGATGATCATAACATGGCTAAGAGATTCCCCTGCCTTCTCCTCCTCCTCCCGTTCCCATGGGATGATGTGGCATGCCAGATCACTGAGCTAGAGAGCACAGGAAAGGTCAGAGCACAAGCTGTGGGACTTGAGTTTTATATACACACAGAAGGTATCCAAAATAATTTTTTTCTAGTGTTTGAAAGCAGGTTAAGTTATCCATGTAAGCAGAGCCAAGGACAAAAGCAAAGCAATCACAGCTTCTCTCTGCCCAGAGAGTGATGAAAGCCGATTGCATTTTTACAATCATAGATGCCGGGCTTTTTATATGCCATCTGTATGTAAAACATTCCCCAAGATGACTTCAAGTAAGGTGACCTTTGGACGTACTTTTTTTTAACCAAGATGATGATTGAGATGCTTGTTTGGTAAAAGCCCTGCTCTTAATAAAAAGAAAATTCCCACATAACAAAGCAGCAAAAACATCAAAACCTGACAGATGTGCCTGTTTGGAAGGCTGCAAAGTGAAATTACGTAGCAGCAATTTTACAGTGAAAGAAACAATTGATTTCAGATGCTACAAACTGTGGGGACTTAGGGAATTATCACATCTCAGCTGAGCCATGTCACCATCTGCACCTGCACTCCCAGTAGTGGAGAAGCCCCAGTGATGGAGCAGCAATGCCTACCCTGAGACAGGATTAGACCTGGTTTCCCATCCCAGCAGGCTGTGCTGAGACATGGGGAGAGCATCTGGGTGCTCAGGCTACACATCCACCATCAGTAATGCAGCATCTGTGCACCAGACCACTCAATAGCATACATTTCATCTCAGTTTTGCATAAGCAGAACATCTAGTTTCTGCCCAATTAGCCATGGTGATGGAGTTTATGCTGTCTTTGTGCAGGGAAAACAGGCAGTATGCAGTCCAACATGCAGTTAGTGGGACACGGAGACAGGCAGCTCCTGATGTGGCACAAGACTCTCCAGTCAGCCTGCCAAAAATATTTAACAAATCTGAACCAGAAAAGTGAGTTTGCATCGGTCATTAGGGCCTTGCGTCACAGGTCTGGGATATTTTTTGATGTGGTTACCAGGAGCCCTGAAACCACAGCCTCTGGTTCAGGGCATGAACATCACAAAGGACAGGAGGCGGCACCAGATTTGCCATGTGATGAGCAGCACCGTTACCCTCGCTTCATTCTGGAGAGCAGAGCCTTGAAATCTGGTTATGTGAGTACCATGCAGATGAATAGACAAACCTCAGCTCTTCCAGCATGCTTCCAGAAAAGTGGAAGAACCTAAGAAACTTAAAATATGACAGTAAAGACAAAACAGCATGGAAAAAGACCTACATGGTTTAACAGTACCCAAGATGCAAAGACAGCAGCTGTGCAAGGGGACAGCGAAACATTTCTAAACGACCAGATGTACTTCTGCAGTTGTGATGGTTTCTGCACGTGGTTGAAAGGACAAGAATATTCTGTTTCCCTTGACAGCTTCATCAGCCAATGAGTGTGCCAAGACTCACAGCCACTTCACCAGAAGTTTAATGTTCTCCTTGTCATGGTGCCCAAAGCCGGGACCCCTTTCTGCAGCACTGTTCAAGCACGCACAGCAAAGACAGCCCCTATCACAAGCAGCTTACAGGCTAAGAACAGATGGATCACGTTGTAAGGAATTAATTGGTAGCCTTCCGAGGAGACCAGAGCACGGCAGCTGTTGACGCAAGGCTTCTTAGCCCAGCACTGAAATAATTCTGCCTCCAGGGAGAAGTGTGGCAACTGCTTCTGCATGGACCTTGGGCACAGCCACGGCTGGAGCAGGTGGTGGCAGCTCGTCGCAAGATGCCACAACATCCCAAGAAACCAAGGGCATCTCAGCCTAGGCACCAGCCATGTTTTGCATTTGCCAAGAAGCGCACATTCACCAAATATCTACTAGGACAGAAAATATACGGCAATTTACTCCTTACCTGTAACTGAGGCAGGGAACATGTTTCTAGCACATCCCTGGCCATGTGCAAAGACCACAATGAGCTCAGATGTGAGTTTCAACCAATGCTACAGGCCTGGTTTTCCAACTATGCCATGGACCAAACGGATGAGCTACTGAAACAGGCCAAAAGGAGGCAGATGCTATGTCCCCGTTGGTGAGGCTCGGGCACCTAAGTCCCCTCTGGTCCTCAGGAAATCCCAGCTCTTTCCTCTGAAGATATGCACAGACACTAAGGTGTGATGCGCCGTAGGAAAGGGCTTTCCCAGCACTTTCCCTTTCAGGAGTAAAACAAGGACTTCGATGAACATTGAAGCATTGACCAGAGATGCAAGTAGCCAAGAGATTCGCACCTCCCCAGTCCCCACCCCTTTTCGAGGGCAACCCTTTTCAAGAGCAACCAAGCTGAGAAAGAAACAAGGAAAATAAAAGCAATGAACAGGCACAACCCTTTCCCACATCAAACTGCAACATCCCTTGGTGGGTCTGGCTGGTCTGGAAACAGAGGTGGCCATGCTGGATGGTAGATATGCATGTCCTAGGGAGGGGCAATGGATTAACTCAGCTCAGTTATGCTAAAGGACGCTGCCCAGCATGGGTGGAAACTATCATGTTTTCCTACTGGAGAATAACAGGAGGAAAGGTGACCATCTCAGGCATACTCTGGGATCTCCTCTGGAAGAGCAGAACCTGCTAGAGAATGGCAATAGCACTTCCAGCTCTTCCTAGGGGTTTTCATGCTTCCTTTGATCCTAAATAAAGTGAGGCTGGGGACCAGCCTCTGGTCAAGGCAGAGATGTAGCTTAGCTGCACCATGCCACAGCAGGCAGGACTCCCTCTGAGCCCCACACAGTGCTGTTATGGCCCTAATTACCCTTTCCTTAAATCATACAACCCTTCTTGCAAGCAGGTTTTATTGCCCTGGTACAGGGGTAGTCAACGGAGCCAAACCTGGGGCAGCCACATGTGTACCACCCCCCTGAGCAGCCTGCTGCATGCTACCATGTCCAGCCATGCCCTGGCTGCTTCACTGGGCTACAAGCCAAGCCACATGTGCCACCACACTGGAGACAAACTGGCCTTGTTT